>NC_092742.1:68039841-69239841 GCF_047496795.1 Chiloscyllium punctatum
TGGATAAAACATAAATATTGGCCTGGGAACAGTAACATGGAAATTTTTCAAGCCCCTTAGAGGGCAGACATGGCTTAGCACCTTATCTGAAAGAAACCAACTCCATCAGCAAAGTATGCCCTAAGTAATAAAATTATCCTATATTACTTGTTCAAATCTCTGGAATTTGACTTGACCCCATCACGTTTGGACTCTGAGGCAAATGTTACCATCGGCTATAGTTAAAATAGTTCTGATATTTGTCCCAGGTATCAATACCAAGATATATGATTATGGGTATTATGAGATGCAAACAACTGATGCATTGGTGTCAGTTCCTCTACAAATATGTCCTTTCTTGTACTTTGGTGCTTCTTCTCATTTGTGAGGTGCATCAAGAATTACACAATAAATTTTCATCTTAATAATGTTATAAATTCTTTTGCAATAGCAAACTGTAACAGAGGGCTTTTGAGAAATGAACAATACAAAAATACTCCAGTGGTGCCCTGGATAATAAAAGGAACAGGTTCAATGAGAAATGCATATAACCATTCTTTCCTGCTAAAAGCCTGGAAAGAATGGCAAGGAAAAGCAGAAAGTGCTGGAAATATAGTGCAGGCCATGCAGGTTAGAATGAGAGAGGCAGAGTAATGTTGATGATCTTTTAACAGAATTTGGAGTATTTCACAATGCAATAGTTATAAAGCAAAGCAGGGAAAAGATATTGGGGGCGAGGGAGTAGGAGGAAAGTTGTTAAGGAAAAAAAGTGTTGCAGCTTTGATTATTAAGAATAAAAGGAGGTAAAAGGACAGGTGTTGCATCTCCTGAGCTTGCACGTGAAGAAGTTGTGGATGCTTCGGGCATCTGTTGCAGAGAGAACATTTCCTTTGAAATTTTGAAAGCGAAGAAAAGGTGAGTTTGATGGCGGCATAATGCTGGAGGTGACAGAAATAACATGATGATGTGTTAACTGTGAAATCTGGTGGGGTGAAAGGTTTGGGCAAGAGGAACCATTTTGAAGGAAGGAATGAGAGTAAAAGTGTTGGAAATGGAACAGGCACAGTTGAGGATTCTATGGTGGGAAATCTCAGCTGAAGCAAAAAGAAGACATTGGAAATATGTCAGTATGGAAAGTGTGATGGGAGATGTTAAAACTGTGAAGACGGAATAGAAAGAAAAAGTTACATTTACAAAGCTCTTTCACAACCACTGGATGTCTCAGAGCATTTTACAATCTGTGAAATTCTTGAACTGTTGTAATGTATAGTCTACAGAAAATATAGATACTTTCTGATGCAGGGCTTATGCCCAAAACGTTGACTCTCCTGCTCCTCGGAGACAGTGCTATGTTTTTCTAACTCTGTGGATACTGGTCAAGAGCCTATTCCCAGAAACAGCAACAGAGAATTCAAGAAAGTGAAGCCAAGTGTTACAGTGAATCAGGTGAATGTGAGAAAAATGGCGCAAATTAAAAGGACACCGATTAAATCTGGGGCATAATGGTCTTATGGTCTTATGGTCTCATAATTTAAACTGATTGGCCGAATTTCAATTTGCTTTTGTTTCAACCAAATGTTACATTTTTTAACTTGTTCAGCACATTCTGTGTTTTCAGTCAGTCCTTACCAGCTTCCTCTCTTTCTTAAAGATATCTTACACCTACACTTTCATAACACCTCCCGACAATGAAAAGATGGCTTTATTTCTTTTTCTATACCTTAACCACATTACCATAACATACATCTGTGATTACGTTCTGATGACCCGCAACACATACAATTTGTAAATTAAAAATCTGTAACACAAGACTCCAATGGAATAATCTCATGTTCTTGTCTTTAAAGCGTTCTAAGAATGTAAGTGGATTGTGATCCATGTCCACAACCGTGTCCGACACATTGTTCGTGATATACACATTAAAATGTCGTAAGACCAGTACGAAATTGCATGGTATTTCCTTTGGTGGATGTTGAGTTTCTTCAATAAGTAACCAACAGGCAGTTCAATCCCATTATCATCTTCCTGCAGCAGTACAGCTCCAACTCCTATGTCACGAGCATTGATGGAAACTTTGAAGGGTTTTGAAAAGTTTGGGGTAGCTAAAACTGGTGCAATGGTTAATATTGCTTTAAATGGTTGAATGCCTCCTGGCATTGTTCTGTACACTGAGACTTTGTTTCTTCTTTAGCAAATTGGTTAATGGTGCCACTACACTGCTGAAGTTAGGAACAAACTTCTGATAGAACCTAGGTTAAAAACAAGGACTGCAGATGTTGGAAACCAGAGTCCAGATTAGAGTGGTGCTGGAAAAGCACAGCAGGTCAGGAAGCATCCGGGGAGCCTGCTTAGTCCCAAGAATCAAAGCACCTCTTTCTTTGAGATTGTTTGTGAAATTCTTCGATGGCCTTTGTCTTTATGTTTCATGGAGTCAACCTTCCATGACTGATGTTATGTCCCAAGAACATCACCTCTGCTTTTGTGAATTCAGTTTTGTTTAAGTTTATTACCAGTTTGGCTTCTCATAGTCGTTCAAAGAGCTCTGCCAACTGTACCATGTGATCTTTCCAGGACTTACTAAAGATCACTACATTGTCCAAATAGACTGCACAGTCTGTTAACCCAGCCACAGTTCATGAGTTTTTGGAATGTGGTGGGTGCATTCTTCATTCCAAAGGGCATCCCTTTGAATTGATACAGCCCATTTGGGGTCAAAAACACAGAAATATTTTTCACCATCTCTGATGAAGGCGCCTGCCAGTAACCTCGCAGTAAGTCCAACTTGGTGATGTTACTGGCTTGTCCAACTTTCCCAATACAGTCCTCCAATCTCAATACTGGATGTGAGTTGGATTTATAATGGCATTGACCGTCCGATAATTCACGCAAAAATCGCTGAGTCCCATCTGATTTGGGAACTAAGACAATCAGCAAACTCCACTCACTCTGGTTTGGTTTGATGATACCCTCATTGAGCATGGCCTCCACCTTCTTCGGACATTTCTGGTTTTGAAAGGATTAAGCTGATAGGGGTGTTGTTTTATCGGAACAGTATTCCCTATGTCTACTTCATGTACAGTAGCATTCGTCCTCCCCATCTGATTCCTACATATGTCCTCATACTGCAGTAACAAACCTTAAAACTGTGTTCTTTACTCCTGAGCCAGATAGTTTACTAACCCATCCCACCCCTCAAGGACTTCATTTTTATAACAGATTTTGAGGCATATCAAAATCCACAAAATCTGAATTTGATTCCTCATTCTTTAGGGCAATAACTAACACCTGTTTCTCTAGTTTTTTCTCTCTATTATAATACAGTTTCAACATGTTCACATGACATACCTGATACCATTTTTTTCAATCTGGCATCTTTACTAGATAGTTCACCTGATTTAATGTTTTCTCAATTTGATAGTGACCACTAAACCTGGCTTTGAAGGGATCTCCATCACTAGTAACAGTACTAACACGTCAGCCCCTTAGGAAAATGTCCGAGTCTCAGTTTTTATCTGCCACCTGCTTCATTCTATGCTGTGACCTCTTAAGGTGCTAATTAGCTAACTCAGCTACTTGATTTAATCTCTCCTTCACCTCTGATACATAATATAAGTGTGAGATCTCCGACTTTGGTCCTGTGAATTTCTCTTTGATTAATTTCAAAGGGCCTCGCACTTCATGTCCGAATATTAACTTGAAGGGAGTCAACTGAGTAGATTCTTTTGGGGTATCTCTAATGGCAAACGATATGAATGGGATACCTTTATCCCAATCATTCGGGTAATCCTGGCAGTATGCTCTCAACATGGTCTTCAAGGTTTGCTGCCACCTTTCTAAAGCTCCCTGGGATTCAGGATGATACGCAATTGATTTAAAGTGCTGTATACCTGAGTTATCCATAGCCTCCTTAAACAGCCTAGCAGTAAAATTAGACCCTTGGTCCAAAAGAATCTCTCTGGGTCGCTCATACTGTGTGAAGAAAGCTACTAACTCCTCTACTACCCTTTTTGCCTTGATACTCTGTAATGGAGTTGCCTCTGTAGAGCTGGCAGACACATCCATTATGGTTAACATGTACTGGTTCCCACTTTTAGTTCTCAGGAGGGGACCTACACAATCAATTATAACCTGTGTGAAAGGTTCTTCCAATGCGAGAGTTGGCAACAAAGGTGCTGGTTTTATTACCGCCTATGGTTTACCATACCATTTGGCATGTATGACACGTTAACCATATCCGTATGCATTCCAGGCCAATAAAAATGTTTTTGTACCTTTGCCTGAGCCTTTCATACCCCTAGGTGATGTCCTACAGGTAAGTCCATGCGCTACCCGTAACACTTCCTGTTTGTATGCTACCGGCAACACAATCTGGTGCACTTTGGCCCATTTCTCCTCTGCACTAACCTGCCATGGTCTCCATTTCCACCTGAGGATTCTACCTTTCAGATAATAACACACTAGAACACTTACTGCCTCCTTTTTGGAGTACGCATCCATATATAAATCTATGCCTTTTATCGTGCTGTCTTTCTGTTGCAAGTCTCTTAGCCTTTCAGAACTAAACACTTTTGTCTGACCCTCTGCCTGTTCAGGTTTTTGCTGCATCAAAACAGGGTGTCCGCTAACTGAACCTCAACTCCTTAATTTTTCTCTTTATCATAAGTTGCAACACAAAGCAAAAACTAATGAGATCTTTTACTACACAGTCTGGAAAAATACCAGGTTATTTTTCTTTTAACTCCTCAGTTTCTTGATCTTTCTTAGGCTTCTCCACAACAAGGGATATCACTCCCACCCTGGACCCTGCTAAGGTTCACTCATCTCTTACTGGTTCAATTCCAAGACAAAGTGGATTCCTGGAATTGACATTCTGACAATCACTCCCAGTGTTACTTCCCCAGTCTTGAGTTGGCACCCCAACCTGATCTTGCATAGGGGAACACTAAATTTCTGTCCATCTATCCCACAAATTACCACACTCTTAGGTGACAGATCAGAAAGATTGCAAATTCACTCATCTCTTACTGGTTCAATCCTGTCTCACTCAAAATGATAACTTCTTGCCCTTCTCCCTCTGTTCTTTCTGAGTAAATTTTACCCACAGAAGGGAAATGTTTTCTGGAGATCAAGTAAACCTCCATACACAGCCACTGCCTACACAGTGCACTCTCCTGCAGCTCCTCGGCTTTTCTTTGGGTCTCCTTTACGACATTCACTAATGCCACTGGCTGAGCTTCTTTTACCACGTCTTATCCCACAATGCTTTGTCATGATTTAGATTACTTACAATGTGGAAACAGGCCCTTTGGCCCAACAAGTCCACGCCGACCCTCCGAAGAGCAACCCACCCAGATCTATTCCCTACATTTACCCCTTCGCCTAACACTACGGGCAATTTAGCATGGCCAATTCACCTAACCTGCACATTTTTGGACTGTGGGGGGAAAACCGGAGCACCCGGAGGAAACCCACGCAGACACGGGGGGGGGGGGGGGGGGGTGGGCGGAAAGAATGTGCAAATTCCACACAGACAGTTGCCTGAGGCGGGAATTGAACACTGGTCTCTGGCACTGTGAGGCAGCAGTGCTAACCACTGTGCCACCTTGCCTTGCTTTAATGACTTTATGCACCTGAGGCCTTTCACCTCTTTTCCACTCTCTCGGGCTTCTTTTTTAAAACTGTGGTAAACACTTACCAGTGTTCTCTACCCTTTGTCTCTTCATGGAGGTTCTCCCCTTCTCCCAAATTCTATGCCTCACAGGACAGAATTCTGGCCAGAAGCTTGTCTAATGCACCTGCATGTACTCATCTGCTAATCCTTCTGCCCTTCTCACTCCCTGAACTTACTGTTCATCCACATGAATTCTTACCATCTCTGGAAGTGAGTTTTTAAATTCCTTCAGCGCAATAATCTCTCTTAGAGCCTCATAGATAGGTGCAGGCCTTACAGCTAGATAAGACCTATCAAAACGATTATGTTTAATTCTTTCAAACTCTACATGAGTGTGACTTGGTTCTTCCTTCATGTTTTTGAACTGGTGTCTATGTCTTTCTGGTACTAATTCGTAAGCACTTACAATAGCTGTTGACCTCTTCATAATCTCTTGACCCCTCATCTGACAGCGTGGGAAATATCTCACTAGCTCTGCCTACCAGTTTAGTCTGAATTAGCATTACTCATAAATCCTTGGACCACTCCATTTGCCAAGACAATTTTTTAAATGAAATAAAGAAGGCTTTGACATAGAGTCATAGGGATGGACAGCATGGAAACAGACCCTTCAGTCTAACCCGTCCATGCCAACCAGATACTTCACCCCAATCTAGTCCCACCTGCCAGCACCTGGCGCATATCCCTCCAAATCCTTCCAATTCATATACTCATCCAGATGCCTTTTAAATGTTGCAATTGTACTTGCCTCCACTATTTCCTCTTGCAGCCCATTCCACATAGGCACCACCCTCTGCATCAAACATTTGCCCCTTAGGTCTGTTTTAGATCTTTCCCCTCTCACCCTAAACCTATGCCCTGTAGTTCTGGGCTCCCCCATCCAAGGGAAAAGACCTTGTCTATTTCACCTGTCCATGCCCCTCATGATTTTATAAACCTCTATAAAGGTCACCTCTCAGCCTCTGATGTTCCATGGAAAACAACCCCAGTCTATTCAACCCCTCCCCATAGTTCAAATCCTCCAACCCTGGCAACACCCTTGTAAATCATTTCTGAACCCTCTCAAGTTTCACAACATCCTTCTGATAAGAAGGAGACCAGAATTGCACACAATATTCCAAAAGTGGCCTTATCAATGTTCTGTACAGCTGCAATATGATCTCCCAACTCCTGTACTCAATACTCTGACCAATAAAAGAAAGCATACCAAATGCCTTCTTCACTATCCTATCTACCTGCAACTCAACTTTCAAGGAGCTATGAATGTGCACTCCAAGGTCTCTTTGTTCAGCAGCACTCCCTAGGACCTTACCATTCAGTGTATACGTCCTGCCCTGATTTACCTTTCCAAAATGCAGCACCTTGCATTTATCTAAATTAAACTCCATCTGTCACTCCTCAGCCCATTGGCCCATCTGATCAAGATCTCATTGTAATCCAAGGAAATGCTCACATCCAAATCATTTATCTAAATGATGAAAAGTACTGGACCCAACACCGATCCTTGTGGCCCTCCACTGGTCATAGGCCTCCAGTCTGAAAAACAACCCACTACCACTACCCTCTGTCCTTTACCTTAGAGCCAGTTCTGTATCCAACTTGTTAGTTTTCCCTGTATTCTGTTAGACCTAACCTTGCGAATCAGTCTCCCATGGGGAACCTTGTCGAACACCTTACTGATATCCATATAGATGATGTCTACCACTCTGCTCTCAACAATCCTCTTGGTTACTTCTTCAAAATATTCAATCAAGTTTGTGAGACAAGATTTCCCACGCACAAAGCCATGTTGACTCTCTAATCAGTCCTTGCCTTTCCAAATACATGTACATGCTGTCCCCCAGGATTCCCTCCAACAACTTGCCCACCACCAACATCAGGCTCACTGGTCTATAGATCCCTGGCATCTCCTTACCTCCTTTCTTAGCTGAGCGAAAAGAGAGAAAATTTGAACTTGAGAAGTTGCGGCCAGGCAAGTTATTTGGGTGGAACTGAGAAATAAGAAAGGGATGATCACCTTATGAGGATTGTATTATAGACCCCATAATAGTCAGTGGGAAATTGAGAAACAGATTTGTAAGGAGATCTCAGTTATCTGTCAGAATAATAGGGTAGTTAAGGCAGGGGATTTTAACTTTCCAAATGTAGACTGGGACTGTCATAGCGCTAAGGATTTAAATAGGGAGGACTTGGAGTGGGTACAAGAAAATTTTCTGATTCAGTATGTGAATGTACCTACTAGAGAAGGTGCAAAATTTGACCAACTCTTAGAAAATAAGGCAGGGCAGGTGTCTGAGGTGTCAGTGGGGGAGTACTTTGGGGCCAGTGACCATAATTCTATTTGTTTTAAAATAGTGATGGAAAAGGATAGACCAGATCTAAAAGTTGAGGTTCTGAATTGGAGGAAGGCTAATTTTGACGGTATTAGGCAAGAACTTTCAAAAGTTGATTGGGGCAGATGTTCACAGGTAAAGGGATAGCTGGAAAATGGGAAGCCTTCAGGAATGAGATAACGAGAATCCAGAGACAGTACATTCCCCTTAGGGTGAAAGGAAAGGCTGGTAGGTATAGGGAATGCTGGATGACTAGAGAAATTGAGGGTTTGCTTAAGAAAAAGAAGGAAGTATATGTCAGGTATAGACAGGAGAGATTGAGTGAATCCTTAGAAGAGTATAAAGGAAGTAGGAGTATACTTAAGAGGGAAATCAGGAGGGCAAAACGGGGACATGAGGTAGCTTTCGCAAATAGGGTTAAGGAGAATCCAAAGGGTTTTTACAAATACATTAAGGACAAAAGGGTAACTAGGGAGAGAATAGGCCCCCTCAAAGATCAGCAAGGCGGCCTTTGTGTGGAGCCTCAGGAGAGGGGGGAGATACTAAACAAGTATTTTGCATCAGTGCTTACTGTGGAAAAGGACATGGAAGATATAGAATGTAAGGAAATAAATGGTGACGTCTTGATAAATTTTCTTATTATACAGGAGAAGGATGTGCTGGATGTCTTGAAATGCATAAAATGGATAAATCCCCAGAACCTGATCAGGTGTACCCTTGAATTCTGTGGGAATCGAGGGAAGTGGTTGCTGGGCCTCTTGCTGAAATATTTGTATCATCAATAATCACAGATGAGGTTCCAGAAGACTGGAGGTTGGCTAATTTTCTTGTACCCACTTAAATTCCGCTCTATCTAAATCCTTAGCACTATGACAGTCCCAGTCTACGTTTGGAAGTTAAAATCCCCTGCCTTAACCACCCTATTATTCTGACAGATAACTGAAATCTCCCTACAAATCTGCTTCTCAATTTCCCACTGACTATTATGGGGTCAAAATACAATCCTAATAAAGAGATCATCCCTTTCTTATTTCTCAGTTCCACCCAAACAACTTGCCTGGCCGCAACTTCTCAAGTTAAAATTCTCACTCTTTTTGCTCAGCTAAGAATCTCTCTTTCTCTTTCCCTTTCTTTTCTCTCTATTTCTATTTCTCTCTCCCTTTCATCTCTTTGTTCATTTAAAACCTGCTCGCTTTTTCCTATTTCACCCTTTCCCTTCTCTCTCTCTCTTTTGTTTATCTTCTCGCTCCATTTATCTCAATTGTAATTTCGTTTTTTCTAACTCTACTGCATTGCCTCTTTCTCTGACACTCCTAAATGTTTGAGTAACTCCCTTCCATTTTCAACTGTACTTTTGTCCTTGGTTAAACCCAATTCTAACCTCTTTGCTCATTCTCAGAGTATGGCCTTTTTCTTTTCTTTCTAAACTTTCTTGGCAAATTTGGGAATCATCTTCAAACCTCAGAACCCCTTTAGCAATTTTCAGAGCCGTTTCTCTCATTTATAATTTAACCAACCACAAGTAATTGAAATTAAACAAATTGTCCCGCTTACGTTTTATTTAAAAAGCTATGACACTGACTGGCAAGTGTTTAAACATGCTGGGTTTTTGTCATAGCCCAAATCTATTCAAAACTGTCCAAATCTCAGACTGGCTCTGTCTAAAGCTGTTCAAATCACAAATCCAAGACCCAAACTGTTCAAATCCTGGCAACAAGACCCCAAAATGTTCTGATATGGGGTAAGCCCCTCTGCTAATTTAAACCCGACACACAGAGAAGCTCACCTTGTGCCGTAATCTGTTAAATTTCAATAGGCAAAGAACTATCCCAGATTTCACGATTTAAAGTAAAAATTAACAATTTCATTCTTTAGGTCCAACAGAGAATATTAAACCATAACCATTTATAAAAACCTTTCTCTTAAACCTATCTTTTACCTCCCATTCTACAATTCTGGTCCAATAAATTCCCTCTTAAATTTACAGCAAATCAATTTCAACCCCAGTTGTCATCTTCAGATGTAAAACCTTCTTTGCAGATTTCTCTAGGTCAGCTGCACAAATTTCATGGACATGTCCCATTCAGGGAGCTATTCAACTGGCAGTCTTTACTTGTGGGTGCTCTGTGCTGTTCTCTCCTTTACTGTTCAAAATGTCTGATATTATACCCCAAAACACCAGATCATTTCATTGGTTTGATATCATCCCAAACAGTAAAATTCAAATTCAATTAGATTTTGGTAACTGGGGCATAATTTAAGCTGATTGGCCAAATTTGAATTTGTTTTATTCCATGGCAATGCAACTCTAGCTATTTGTTTCAATCAAATCTTACATTTTTGAATTGTTCAGCATACGCTTTGCTTTCAGTCAGTCCTTCCCAGCTTCCTCTCTCACTTAAAAGGTACAGTATACCTCCATCTTCATAACAACCTGTGCACACAGGTCTCTCCTGAGCACCCTTTAGAATAGTATATTTTATTTTATACTGTCTCTCTATGTTCTTTCTGTCAAAGTATATCACCTCACACTTCTCCGCATTCAACCTCAGTTGCGATCATCCTCTGCCTCCTCCAGGATAATGTCAATACCTTTTTGAAATTTTACACTAACTTCCTCACAATGCATCCATAACTTGCAATGTTTGCAATTGGTCTCTACAGTCCAATACCTAGACTATTCTAGCCTCGGGTGACTGTTTGTGTGGAGTTTGCACATTCACCCTGTGTCTGCGTGGGTTTGCTCCGGTTTCCTCCTACAGTCCAAAGATGTGCAGGTCAGGTGAATTGGCCATGCTAAATTGTCCATAGTGTTAAGTGCATTAGTCAGAGGGAAATGGGTCTGGGTGGGTTACTCTTCGGAGGGTCAGTATGGACTGGTTGGGCCAAAGGGCCTGTTTGCACGCTGTAGGGAATCTAATCTAATCATGAACATATTTCAGGAAAAGATCCCAATACTGAATTCAGGGGAACTCCACAGCAAGCTTTCATTCTGCCTAAAACATATCTATTGGATAAAATGGATCAAGCCTGCCTTTACCATTCTGAACTTCCAGATCTGAAGATTGTATTAGAGCAGCTTAAAATAAAGCATTGAAAGCAGCTCTAAAATATTAAAAGAAAACAAGAGTTGGAGAGATCCAACAACTTTAAAGATACATCTGAACTGAAGCTCAGATACTGGCACTGACACAATGCCATCAAGCTTTAGAGCCCTGAAAATAAGATGACTCTTGACAGAATCAGCCAATGTTATTCAATTAACACAAAAAACTTCAGAACTTGAAGATCACAGAGCACTATTATCTCAGGAAAACATTCTGCATACAATCAATGAATGTTGACTTTACAGAGGAAAAAGAAAAACATTGAAAGGAAGAAAAAATCCTATTTAACTTTGCAGAAGATTATCAGACAGGAGCAAGTCCATGTTAAGGATGACAATTACTTGCATAATTAAACATTACCTTTAGAAAAAATAGTAAAACACAGGCAAGTAAACCAAATTTCCATTGCTATGCAAGAATTTTTCATACATCTTGGAGCACAAGTCTATTTCCTCACAAGAAATTATACATTTTCCCTTTCTGAAGGAGTTCCAGAAAATTTCCTGCCTGCAGAGAAGCTAAAATACCACTCCAACCCTGAAATGAATCTCCCAGAAAATGATAAGGGGAGGTGAGAGTTATAGCCCTTGACATCAAGGCTGCATCAGGGCACAAACTCTCCACTGGTTGGAGTCATACCTGGCACATAGGAAGGTAATAATGGTTATTGGAGGTCAGCTCCAGGATGTTGTTCAATCAGTTCCTCAGGATAGTGTCCTTGGAGTAATCATCTTCAGCTGCTTCATCGATGACCTTCGTTCCATCATAAGGACAGAAGTAGTGATTTTCGCTAATGTTCGGCACCATTCACAATTCTTCTGATACTGAAATAGTCCATGTTCAAATGCAATAATACCTGGACAATAGCTAACAAGTGGCAAGTAACATTCACACCACATAAATGGCAGGCTATGACCATCACCAATGAGAGACAAATCTAACCACCAGCCCTTATCATGCATTGAATCCCCCACTGTCAACATCCTTGAGGTTACCATTGACCAGAAACATAATTGGTCTTGCCATATAAACACAGTAGTTTCAAGACCAGGTCAGAGGCAAGGAATACTGCTGGGACTAACTAATCTCCTGACCCCCCAAAGCCTGTCCACCATCTACAAGGCACAGGTTAGGAGCATGATGGAATACTCCCCACTTGCCTGGATGGCACATTTCCAACAACACTCAAGAAGCTTGACATCATTCAGGTTAAAGCAGCTGTTTGATTAGAACAACATCCACATCGTTGTTCCTTCACTGTTGCTGGGCCAAAATCCTGGAACTTATCTTCCTAAGGGCATTGTGGATCAAGCCACAGCAAATGGACTGCAGCAGTTCAAGAAGGTGGCTCAACGCCAAATAGGGGTAGTAATAAATCCTGGCCAGCCACAGATTCCCACATCCCACAAATTAATAAAAAAGAAATTCCTATACATCCTCCCAGAGAGCTGAGAATGTTATTGGAAGTTAATCCCTCAAGTCAATGAAGCTGTCTGGGGTCATGGGGGAGGGTTCAGGATGGGAGGAGAGTGGGAATGAAGAGTTAAAGTTTTATGGTGAAATGATGCATTATAAAATAATTTGGGGGAACATGCAGAGTAAAATGTTAATAACGTTTACAACAAGAATAGTGACTAAACATATGCGAAAGAACCTGTCAGAATGATGTCAGATCACATGGTATTAGAGGCAACATATCCTCACTTACCATAGTTATGTTTAATAAAGCCTGATAAACTTCATTGAAAGTATAGTTATCATATTTCTACAGAAGGGGAATTAAAAGTGAAGTTGTTAGTTGTGAGAACAATTCATCCAGATGGAGAATGGGGGTGATGGATGAGGAGTGGTTGGTCCTCCATTCAAGGAAAATGCAGAAAGCCATTGGGCATCTCTAATGGCAGTTGAAGAGTTGAGAAAGTGATATAAAGGGGATGGTTTGGACCAGGAAACTGGAAAATGTAGGAGGGGATGAGGACATTGGAAGAGTCATGGATGCTGTTAGGAAGAGGCTGGACAACAGAACTTTGGGAAGAAGGTAAAAGCACTGTGCTTGTCTGGAGACTATGAGGTTAGAGGCTGTGGAGGAAAGAATTTAGAACATAAAATACAGCGCAGAACAGGCCCTTCGGCCCTCAATGTTGCGCCGACCTGTGAATTATTCTCAGCTCGTCCCCCTACACTATCCCAAAATCATCCATGTGCTTATCTAAGGATTGTTTAAATCTGAAAAGAGATGACATTAGTGACAGTTTTGGAAACAAATGCTTTATGAGAAGTGGTATCATAGTCCAGGTGAAGTAAGAAGGGTTTTCAGAGAGCTTTTATTCATCCTACAGCAGGTAAAGATCAGTCTGCCAAATAACAACAATGTCATCTTTATTAGCACTTTTATGACAGTATTACTGTTCGAGCTGGGATAATAGAGTCCTGCACATTCACAGGAAGATAAATTAGAGTGAGTGCCAGATCTTAAGACAACTCCTTATGTCTATTGCACCCTTACAAATCCTGAGGGGCTGTCAAATACATTTAGTTTTCACTTTTTGCTCTGTGCCACTGCAAAAAAAATGAAGTTCCATTCTCCTCCTCTATGCAACTTTTTCACATTTTATCCATAAGCACCAATAGCTCCCCACTAATTTCCCATTAACTATACTCATGTGTCCCAGAACTTCCTAGTTTGTTGTGATGGCCATTTAAAATTACTAACTGTTGCTTCCCATACTTAAATGAGCTCTGCAAAAAGCTCAAGGAGCAATTATTTGTTGGTGTATGGATAACTGCTCTGTACTTCTGCTAAAACTTTGAAAATCTAAATGCATCATTGAGACATTCGGAATCAGTGATACCTTTCAATTGCCTACTTTTCTGGGACCACCAGCATCTGATTATGCCTCCATGGTTGACTGAAAATCCCTTCATTGATACATTTTTTAGGTTCTCCACAACTTTAATTATAGTCAATTTTAATCAACCTGTTCAGCTATTTTATGTCTGCCCTCCAGAGCAGAAGGAACTTGAACTCAGCCTTCTGGCTCAGACATACCCTGTGCTATAAGAGCCACAGACGACTTCAATTATATCATTGTGTTTGACCAAGTTCTTGTTTCGTTCTTCATTTCCTTCATACCAGTTTTTGATAAAGTCAAATTTATCAGTTCCTTTGACTTATTTCTCCAGCCTACTTCTGGATGTTTTTGAAGGTGTAGATCATATGCTCCTAGGAAATGTTTAGTGATCTCACAGGAATGGTCAAGGAATCTGAAGGTACTACTGTCAATCCATGTCTTCTACCAGTAACAAATTTAACTTATATAATTTCTTGGCATATTCTTTATTTCTTAGCACCCAGATGGCAGGGAAATTCACTTCTGTAAAGGGAAACATCAGCAAATACTTAAAGGTCACTTGCCATTCAAAAAAAAAGTTAATTCATAATTTCTGACTCATAACTGATTCTGCTCTTCTCCAATGAATTCATTTTAAAGAAAGAATCATCTGCCCTGCTCATCATCTAGTTGCATTCATCTATGGGAGAAATCCACTTAACCAATACATCTTCATAATTGCCTCCTCTGCTTCCAAAGGAAATGTTTAACAATAATATTAAGAACAGAAGTAACCATAGCACTAAAATCCATTACTGTACATGAAAAAAAAGTCCTGAAAATTATCAGCAGGTAAATAGCACAGTATATGGGGCCTGGCAGTTGGTAAGAGTTGGGAAATGGTTTTCATTAGTAGTGTCAGCTTTTTGGAACTTCACAAGTTACTGCAATACTACTACACTCAGTGTTACTTCAAGGTAGGAAATCACCAGAGATGTAATCATTGTTCATAGCCATCACACTCAGAGAATGCCACATTCATATAGCAAAGGACTCTTTGAGGTGTCAAAGTGAACAGATGAGCAGGAATTCTATTTTCTAACATAAAATTTTGTTATTGAAATAACTGAGGTATAATTTAATGTCTTCCTATTTCTGACTTCTGAGCTCTCTGGTCTGCTGCCTCTTTTTGCTATACATTCTGTGTGCTATGGAGAAGAAGGTCCACCCACACGATATGGGCAAATATTGACTTTTCTGTCTCTGGTTGAAGATGCAAGCTTGGTCTCCCTATACTCTTCCTATTGTCCTTGTCCACGATCTTGCACTACAACTTTAGTACATGAGAAAGTGAGGGAAGTTGGGTTCACAGCTTGTGGCTCATCAAAAGCTGGCATGGAACAAAGCCATGTCCTCAAGGGAATGTGAGATACCAGGCCATATACAAATGGTCATGACCTACCTAATATTTAGAAGTGCCTGGATACCCCTGATGAGTCTTGTGGAGAATGTCCAGACACACAGCCTATGGTACAACTAACCTCTCAATTATAGATAAAAAACACACCAATAATATAGATGTGACCATGTTGTTCAAAATACTGCCATAGGACATGGTTGATGAGGGCATAACCTGGCCAGCTATCAGGACAGTAGTATTTGAATATCCATATCTGTTTCATTCTGTACTTGAGTCAAATGAACTTTCTATGACATTTTCACTGTGACTGGAAAATAAGGCCCTCAAGTTTGTGAAAAAATTTATTCTCTTCCTTGTGTGGCCTATTGATGGGTATGCTTAACATAATGTATGTACCAGTCTGCTGTTTCCCCTGTACATATTCCAAAACTGTAATACAGAACAACCTTGATTATCCGAACGAGACGGACAGGGAGTATTTTGTTTGGATAACTGATTGTTCAAATTACTGATCTGATTGTAAACAAGGGAAGCCATATTGAATATAAAATGCAACAAAGCATGTTTACTGAGTTTTTATTTCATTCAATCGATAAAATGTGTACAAACAATGGATATTGCTTAAAAATTTATGATAGTTGACAAATAAAATCACTTTTTATGTATTTCCAGAGGAGAATTGAGGATCTAACACTGTGCTCTACCAGAGAATTTGTTTAAATCTATACTTCTGATGAGTCTGCTATTTAAATAAACTAATCTTTGCATTCTGCAAATTGCAGATTCTTAAATGTTCTGTTCAGAGGTATCTTGGTATTTTAGTGGCAGGATATAAAATTAGAGCAACATTCCAGGCTGTGAGGAGCAAAATACACAAGTTCAGTTAAACTGAGAAGGACTAAACCCTCACCAGCACATAAATTACTGCATTAAATAAGGTTCCAAAGAGCTTCTAAAATTACAACAGCGTTTGTTAGTTTCCACTCAGAACTCAGTGTTGCGATAGAAAGACAGAAGCACTGCCTTGCTCATGCATTTACTTTCTCTACCTCTTTTTTTCATGAATGGCCTAGTAAAATGACAGGAATAATGCACTTAGTTTTGCAAAGGGCTGTGTAACTAACCCTGATGTAAAAAATATCCAGTCACTGCTGCGTGAGGTGTTTGTGTTTCTTTGTTTTTGCCAGCGTTTTCACACATTCTTCAGTACAGGTAATCCAAATTCATGTTTACTCATTGTAAACGAAAGACTCGATCGTCGTACCAGCGTCAGTAACACCTCTTTGATGTAACGTTTTACGGGACCTTGAGATCTTAGTCAGATAATCCAAAATTCGGATAACCAGGGTTGTTCTGTATACCATTTCAGTGAAATCGCTGGACATTAGGAGGTATCCTTGCAAGTTCTTTTGTGTTTAAGAAAGTTACCAACTGCTTCTGATCAATTTCAAATTTGACCAATAGGCCTAATACATAGTCAGAAAGATTCTTGCATGTCCAAGTGGCTGCAAGTTTTCATTCTCAACTTCAGCATATCTTCATTATGTGTCAGTCAGCGTTCTGGAAGTATTGGAAGGCTGTCTGGTGCCATTGCACTGAATCTGGAATAAGACTCTTCTTATGCTAATGGATTAATGTGTCTACTACTATTATATTTGGAAAGTCAGAATCATAACATGCAAAGATCTTGGACAAAATGAACGTGTTGTTGATTTGATCACATCCATGCTATTAATGTCCAACCCAACAACCTTCCTGATCATGCTTCAAAAGTTGTCAAAGTCTAAGTAGGATCAGTAAAATTTGTCTAAATAGGATCAGAATTTTCTGACCTGGTTGACCACTCCTGTAAAACACTGACTTTCCTGGGTGGTAGAGATGGCTTCTGGTCTTCTGAGTCTGCCATAATCCCTTTTGCATAATCAATGAGGCCCAAAAACGTAATTACTACTTTGAGAATTCATGCTTATTATTAAGTGTCAGATACTTCACCTGATGAAGCAGCAATGCTCCAAAAGCTTGTGATTTCAAATAAACCTGTTGGACTATAATGTGACTTCTGGCAGTTATAGATTGTTAAATGTCAAAGGTTGGAAACATGCAATGAAGATGTGAATCTCAGTGCATTTAGGAAGGTTTGTTCTCTAAAAATCATTTAGCTGAAAGGGATTTGAGGAGTAAGTAAATTCGACATAGGGCAAGAAACCTGTCCCACATGATTCCTAGAGCGTGGTGCTGGAAAAGCACAGCCGGTCAGGTTGCATCCGAGGAGCAGGAGATTTAATGTTTGAGCCATAAGCCCTTCATCAGGAATCCCTGAAATGTTGACTCTCCTGCTCCTCAGATGCTGCCTGACCATCTGTGCTTTTCCAGCACCACACTCTTTGACTCTGACGACAGCATCTGCAGTCCTCACTTTCTCCCACAAGATTCCTGCCTAGACTGTGAAGACCACAAAATCTGTCACAACATTTTTGAAACTGTTTTAAGACAACCATGAGGAGCCTCATTTCTATGTGAAACTGTACATTGATATTGTAACAGAAACACACCTCAGTACATTATTATTCAGCTTTCATTTTTGCAACCTATTAAAAACAACTGTGTAGGTTTGATAATCACTGATGTGTACGCTGCTTGGGGGAAGAAAAATTGATTATCTAAATGAGAGATCATTTTATCCTTTGCAGCATTGAAATTAATAGTTCAGCCTTTATTTACTTAATCTCCTGTT
Source organism: Chiloscyllium punctatum (assembly GCF_047496795.1). Lineage (NCBI taxonomy): Eukaryota > Metazoa > Chordata > Chondrichthyes > Orectolobiformes > Hemiscylliidae > Chiloscyllium > Chiloscyllium punctatum. The sequence goes on from NC_092742.1 coordinate 68,057,917, forward strand.
AGTGGAATACTTCTTATTTATCTAACATTCTGTTAGTGGAGCAGTTAGGAAAACCTTTCTATTTATTAACACTCGATAAAATTGTCATCTTGCTCATTCTTCTGAATAAGCAGGTAAGTATAGACAATACTTTCTGGTATGACAAAAGCAAAGTCAGTCAGAACATAGGAATCCCTGTTGGTATCCTTCCTCTCACACACACTCTCTCTCTATCTAAGAGAATAAAACATAATGTAGTGAGTGAAAAAAGTGGTAACGGAAAGTAAATGAGCCATATGGGGACAAAAAGAATAAACATACCAAAGAGAAAAACAAAAGACAAAAGAAAAATTTAAATTATGAAATAAGAATTGAATGAAAAGAGCTGAACATGTTTGACATATGGATTGAATATTGAAAAAAAGTAATACCTACTGATGGACAGAGGCAGGAGACCAACTATATAAGGATCTTGAAAGATTCAGATTAGTGCTGCTGCTGCTTATATGAATTGGACCTTCTGATCAGTTCCAAATAAGTCATTGGTCCCAAAATGTTAACTCTGTTTTCTTTCCACAGGTGCTGCTGAATCTGACAAATTTCTGTTTTTGCTTCTGATTTCCAGCATCTACAATTGTTTGTTTTTTTTGCTTTAGAAACTCAAACCTTATCTGCTAGATTAGAGCAACGGGGCATATGTGATTGAATTTTCCAGAATATTTTGGGAATAATCATGGGAGAGACTAGTCAGAGAAGACACCTCAATAAATAGAATGGACAGAATCTCTGAGTAGACATTTCTCCAATCATAGGTTAGTTCTTTCTGACATTTATTGCCGATAGACTCATAGAGAGTATTGTAAATGTAAGAGTGAAGCATCTGTTTCAGACACAGCACAGTGGATGCAGTTAACAAGACCATAGAGGATGGAGGAAGCATGAGTTGCTGGATGATCAGGGAAGTGACGCTGTTGGGATTGGGGCCCAAGTGGTGAGGTTGGGGCCCAGAGAATGAGGACATTGAAAGTAAGGCCCAGGGAACAAGGCTACCGAGGGCAGGGGCCTTAGGTCAAGGTTGTTAGATGGGGTGGGGGAAGTGAGGCCTAATTGGATGGGAGAGAGCCAGGGTGTGGGTCCAGAGGGAGGTGCTGCAAAGCTGGGGTCCTGGGTGCTGGAGAGAAAGTTGGTTGCAAATATTGGATGAGGAGTTGCAAATGGGAGAGTGAGGGGCTGTGAGGAGAGGGGAGAGGTGCTGTAAGTGAGAAAGGAGAGTTGCAAATGGCAAACAGGGAGAGGGGTTTAAAAAAAACCCACAGAAACATACAAAATAGGAACAGAAGTAAGTCATTCAGCCCTTCAAGCTGGTTCTGTCTTGGCTGATCATCCAATTCAGTACCCTGTTCCCACTTTCTCCTCCATACCCTTTGATAACTTTAGCACTAAGAACTATTTCCTTCTTGAAAAAATTCAATATTTTGGCCTCAACCACTTTCTGCAGCAAATAATTCCACTGATTCACAACTCTCTGGGTGAAGAAGTTTGTCCTCACCTCAGTCCTAATGGACTACACCTTACCTTTAGATTGTGACCCCATGGCCTGTACTCCTTGTCATTGTTTATTCTGTCTAGTCCTTTAATAGGTCTATTTTATATGTTTCAATGAGAATCCCCCCTCAATCTTCTGAACTCCAGTGAATATAGTCCTAACCAATCCTATCGCTTTTGCTCTTAATAACGCACTGTAGTGTTTTCCCAGTAGCAGTTGGAAGGCTAACTGGCCTTTCATTTCCTATTTCCTGTCTCTGTTCTTTCTTGAGCAGGAGTATCACATTAGCAGTTTTTCAATCTACAGGAAGTCTCTCCGAATCTAGTGAGTTCTGGAATATTTCAAATAATGCCTGCATTATCTTTGCAGTCAATTCCTTTAATCCCCTTAAGTGCAGACCATCAGGTCCTGGCAACTCATTGCCTTTAGTCCCATTAGTTTAGTAAATACTTTGTCCCTCATTTCTGATCCTTTCCGTGGAAAAAGAGCCAGTTATCTTACTTGGCTAATATATGGTTTTGAACATTATCAATAGCGAGTCCAATTCATTTTCAAGTTGAGGTAGCCTTTGCATTTTCCTCCTCACCCTGCCCTGAGAGTGGAAGGTTATGGCAAAACCAACACTGGCAAAAATTGCCAAGGCAACCATTTCGGACGAAGCATCAGCAGACAATGAACCAAAGATCTGCCTCCAAGCAAATCACGAAAAAGTCACATCAATATTAGTATTTTAAATAAACAATTTTACAAAAGGTCAATGATTAAGTATATATTTTGCATTAAATCACTCCACACAAAAAGGTTTTCTTGAATAATTCACACTTAACTAAGTTAGTTAAGCATTGTACATTTAATATTTTATTAAATCAATAAATAAACTCATCAAATAATGGCAGGGCTTATCTATAATTGTCACAAAAGCAAACTGCTGAACTTGTTTCATATTTAAATAAAAATAAACAAGTACCAAGAATAGCAATAGAATATTGCCCTTCTAAATCTGTGTACTAAAGATAACTTACTATTTCTGATAATGACTTATTGCTGCTGTCAAAATCAATATATTCACTGACTAAAAAGATGACAATCTTCAGCAGGCCAAGAACCAAATAGTCAGCAAACAGCTTTAAGAAATGCCTTCTCCTTTCAAACTTAGTTATTACAAACAACTGACACATTGACAGAATGCCTGCTATCAGCACTTTAATGGTATAATGTTAGCTCTTTTAAAAAATTGTTTAAAAGCAAATAATCAGCGCATAATAAGGTTCAAGTCCATGGCCATTTAATCCCATTAAAACATTACAGAGAAATAATAGCCTTTAGAAAATGTTATACTGGATATACAATTATATAGAAGTAGATCACTCTGCAAAATATATCATCAAAGCTTTGTGAACTACTATTTGGAAGCCAACAAGAGAAAGAGAAACTGACCTATTTTACCAACATTCTAGCCTGTTTTCAACATTCATCTACATAAGGCATAATACTGACCTGTGAAGAAGTTTTAATTTTATATCTGAAGGAAGAGGAAATAGAAATAGAGGCAATTATTTGAAATGAGGCAATATTACAAAACAGAAGAAATGAGTAAAGGAAATTAATATAGAAAGCTTCTGGTCCAACTGGAATATAATTGCAGGAACTTCTGATGTCATCCTTCGCATTTGATCAAACTCAACATTGACATTTTTTTCAACATCAATACCACCCGTTCCATGTCCAGCTTACTTATCATTCCTAGGCTTTTGATCTCCTTTGATTCCCTGTGCTCCAATTTAAAAGTTTCATCCGCATGTTCAAGTTCTTTCAAGGTCACGTCCAACGCTATTTGGGAAACCTGCCGGTGCTAAAACCTCTCCTCATCAGGCTCAACATTCATTTTGAACTTATGCTGCAGATATACTGGCTGGTGTAGAAATAAAAAAAATCACCTGTCTGATTTGGCACAAAACGCACGCTCTACAAAATAATTTAAAATACTACTTTGAAGATAAAAGCAGTTATTCTTTCCATGTTCAGATTTTAAAAACATAGATACAATGATTATTCTGGTCCATGATAGACCCATTGCCATTGACTATATTGCAAACAGCGTGTTGAATTGGTGCTGCCTAATGCTTTATGCAACTCATGCCTGCAGCCTGGATGACTTGCACTATTCATTGGATGCATGCAGGGAGCCTGATACTATGGGAGGTAACTTAAAGGCAGCCTGTACCTCTCAAAAGGAAGTACACTGTGGCGGGAAAATGATGGTGTGAGCCATTAAAATCTAAATATACGGTAATTTAATCAATGACAGAGCACTGGAGACAGCGATGCTGTCGATCATTGTTGAAGAGATGAAAGGGGAGATGTGTGTTTTGAGAGATGCAGGAAGCTTTCTAAATATGCAGTTAGGATGCAGTGGAAATAAGTAGTGGTGGAAGTCAATGTCAGGTGTGTATTGGAATAACAGGATGCACTTGGTGTTGGAAGTTAAAATCACACAACACCAGGTTATAGTCTAACAGGTTTACAGGTATTTGGAAGTTCTGGAATTTACATATCAATCAATCAAAACCTGCATCCCCATTCTAAGTGATTAAAGACTTAACAGCAATCTATGTTTGTTCAGTACATCACATCAGTTGTATGACACTTTGATCTTTTACTATAAATTCTGTGCCCTATGATCCTGCCCCACTACCTACCTGACAAAGAAGCAGTGCTCTGAAAGCTTGTACTTCCAAATAAACCTGGACTATAACCTGGTGTTGTGTGATTTTTACCTTTATCCACCCCAGTCCACCACTGGCACCTCCACATGAAACATATCCTATCTGCTTCACGACTAGAGTCATCCACTGTACAATTCAATACCTCACTTTCGATCAGTCAGATCTCAATCTGAAAAAGAATATGTTTTACAGAATTGTGTTATAGGTGATCTTTATTCATTCACTTATCAGCTTGAGAAATTCATTAATACAGGGTTCCTATTCATTCATTCATAACCCATTACAGTATTTACTATAACACTGTTTCATTCATTCCTAAAACCACACTTTTGTAGTATATTTAACTATCGTAAGATAGACCAAATTAAAACAACCCGTTCTAATTAAAACAAACCTTTCAAACATTACTGCTTTTTCACACCTTCAATTCATATCAGCTTTTGCTACAAGCAATGTTTAGACCTATTTACCTCTGGATAAATATCAAAGAATACTAACCTATTCTGAACAAGACCATTGTGTCTCCATGACCCATCCGAAACTATGGAAAGATTATAATATTAATCAGCCCTTACCAACCATCTCAGACCTGAATAGAGTGCAGAACACCCCATTAGTGCAGAGGAACTTCAATTATCTGAACAAGATGGGCAGGCACTATTTCGTTCAGATAATTGATTATTCGGTTAATTGATTTCCTCTAGGGCTCGGAGTTTTCCGTGAAGTCTGCTCCCCGTTCAGGATACTATTAAAAAGCACACTGCGCTCGAGACCCTGCCCTGCCCGCCCCAACCCTGTCCACTTCCACCCCGCCCCCACCCGACCCAACACCGCTCCCCCGTCTGCTCCCATCCTGCCACCTACTTACCCCCAACCCCGTCCACTTCCACCCTGCCTGCTCCAATCCCGCAGCTCCAACTCTGGTCCCCCATCCTTCCCACACCCCCACCCAATCCCTGGCCGACCTGCTCCCTCACCCCCCCCCCCCCCCCCCCACCACCCCGGCCTGGCCTGCTCCGGGGTAGCAGGACTGTACATCAACAGTAAGACTGCTGTTGACTTTGTGGGGCAAGTCTCCAAATAGCACACACACACAACTTTTGATAGGTTCCACCTCTGCTCTGTACAGGACAATGCTGGACAGAGTATCTGGGTAAGGGGGGTTTAGTATACAGCCCCATGTAGAACTCCCGGGGGAGGGGGGGGAGTGAGCAGGAGGTCAGTCATTTACAGATGGTGCCTGGACTATTCAGGACTGTTCTCGGCAGCATTTCAGTGAGCCTTTTTTTAAAATCATTGCACCTGTAAAACAAAAGATCAGGGTTGAAACAGCTCTTTGATGTAATGTTTCTATCGGGACCTTGAGATCTCCTTTGGATAATCTGATATTTGGTTAATTGATATTTTGGATAATAGGTATTTGCTGGGTTGTTATCCCTTTAAGAAACTGTCAAAACAGAGCTTAAGTGAAATTGCATGAATGAATGAAACTCCCACCAGCAAATAGTAAAGAAATCACACAATCCAGCTGCTGTAATCAGTTTAATATCCTTTATTCTTTTATTAAGTACAGGTACAACTTCTAACTTATTTAGAGCATATAGTCCTAATATTTTTTACTAAACTTAAAGACAAAGTGATTAAAACTCTTAATTATGCAAGCAGACGGGACAGACACTTTTAATCCTATCAGGAGTAGCAGCTAGCATTCAGCATGTTTTAATCATCTCCTGTCTCCCAGGACAGAAGCCCTTCAAACCTTTCTGTACGATAGATAAAACAATGTAACATCATAATAATGGAATTTTAATATATGTAAGAACTGTGTGTATAAATAGGCTTTTGTAAAACTGTATTTTAGGATTCTATGGCTGCCTCGAACTTTTGCTACTTGTGGTTGATGAATAAAAGAGAGTATTTTTGCCACTCATCGATTTCGGTCGTTAATTGAACACGATCTTACAAGAATGATCAAATACTGAGCGCTACCACAAAACTCACACCCACAACTGACAGCTCACATGCCATGACTCCCCAGACAAATTGAAAAGCATACTGTCCAAACAATTCTTTTGTATTTACTCTTTCATGTGATGCAGGTGCTGCTGGGGAGTCCAGCATTTATTGCCCACCCGTAACTGTCCTTGAGAAGAATGCAATTGTTTTGAATCATTGTTGTCCATGTACTTTAGGCGCCCCCACATGCTTTTCGGAACTTTCAGACCAAATTGTAAGCTACTCGCTGATAGACTTTCATCTTTGTTATAGCAGAATGTGGTGCATAACAATAGCTAGCAGGAAATAACCAGAGAAGAACGAGTAAAGCTGCATAAAGGGGACAGTGCTGGCATTCTGGAGAAGGAATCATTGAGGGCTTGACCATTTGGTCTTTTCTTGTATTAAGTTGGAATTGGGGAGTGAAAGAATGAAAGAACGAAAGACAGAGAGAGAGAAAGAGAGTGAGAGCGAGAAAGAAAGAGAGCGAGAAAACGAAAGAGAGTGTGGGCAAAAGCGAAAGAGAGCGTGGGCGAAAGAGAGAGAGAGCGAAAGAGAAAGCGAGCGAGCAAGAGGAAGAGAGCGCGGGCGAGTGAGAGAGTGAGAACGAGAGCGCGAGAAAGAGAGAGCGTGAGGGAGCACGAGAGATCGAAAAAGAGCGAGAGAAAGAGAGAAAAAGAGAGAGAAGAGAGAACAAAAAGAAAGAGAGAGAACCAGAAAGAGAACCAGAGAGAGAAAAAGAGTAAGAGCACGAAAGAGAGAGAGCGTGAAAGAGAGACAAAGAGAAAGAGAGAGAGAAAGAGAAAAAAGAGAAAGAGGGAGAAAGACAGAGAGAGAGAGTAGGAGAGCGCGAAAGAGAGAAAGAGAAAAAGAGATAGAGAGAGGAAGACAGAGAGAGAGAAAGAAAGAAAGAGAGAGAGAAAGACAGAGAGAGACAAAGAGAGAGAGAAAGAGAGAGCGAAAGAGAGGGAGAGAATGAGAGAGTTAGAAAGAGAGAGCGTGAGAAAGAGAGAGAGAGAAAAAGAGCCAGTGAGAGAGAAAGAGTGTGAGAGAGAGAGAGAAAAAGAGAAAGAGACAGAGAAGGAAAGAGCGAGAGATAGAGAGAAAAAGATAAAAATAGATAAAAAGAGAGAGCGAGAGATAGAGAACGAGAAAAATCGAGAGGGAAAGAGAGAGAAAAAGAGAAAGAGCAAGAGAGAACGAGAGAGAGTGTGCGAGAGAGAGTGTGAGAGAGCAAGAAAGAGAACAAAAGAGACAGAGAGAGGGCAAAAGAGTGCGCGATAGCGAATGAGCGCTACAGGGAGAGAGCGCGGCAGAGAGCGCGATAGTAAGAGCGAAAGAGAGAGAGAGCACGAGAGAGAGAGCAAGAGAGAGGGTGAGAGAGGAAAGAGAGAGAGAAAGAAAAAATGAGAGAGAAAGAGAGGGAAACAGAGAGAGAAAAACACAGACGGGAAGAGCGAGAGAGAGAAAGAGTGAGAGAAAGAGAACGAGAGAGAGCACGAGAGAGAGTGCAAGAGAGAAAGTGTGAGAGAGCACGAGAAAGAGAGAAAAAGAGAGAGAAAGAGAAAGAGAAAAAGACAGAAAAAGCGAGAGAAAGAGAAAAAGATAGAAAGAGAGAGAGAAAAGAGAGTAAAAGAGAGAGAGAGCAAGAGAAAGAAAGTGAGAGAGAAAGAGCGAGAGAGGAAGAGAGGGAGAGAGAGAAAGAGAGAGAGGGCAAGAGCGAGAGAGAGAAAGAGCGAGAGAAAGAGAGCGAAAGAGAAAAAGCGAGAGAGAGCGTGCGTGAGAGCGTGCGAGAGAGCAAGAAAGAGAGAGCAAAAGAGAGAGAGAGAGCGAAAGAGAGATAGCGAGAGAGAGAGAAAGAGCAAGAGGAGAGAAAGAGAGGGAGAGAGAGAGAGAAAAAGAGAGAGAGAAAATGAGAGAGAAAGAGAGGGAAAGAGAGAGAGAAAAAGAGCGAGACAGAGGGGAAGAGCAAGGGAGAGAAAGAGTGAGAAAAAGAGAGCGAAAGAGAAAGAGTGAGAGAGAAAGAGAGAGAGAGCCTGGGAGCACGAGAGAGAGCGAAAGAGAGAGAGGGCGAAAGAGAAAGAGTGCAATAGAGAGAGTGCAATAGAGATAGAGAGCGAAAGAGAGAGAAAGAGATAGCGAGAGAGAGAGAAAGAGAGAAAAAGAGAGATGGAGAAAGAGTGGGAGAGAGAGAAAATGAGAGAGAAAAAGAGAAAGAGAGAGAGATAGCGAGAGAGAGAGAAAGAGAAAAAGAGAGAGGGAGAAAGAGAGGGAAAGAAAAAAAGAGAAAGAGCGAGAAAAAGAGAAAGAGAGAGCGAAAGAGAGAGAGAAAGGAAGAGAGAGAAAGAGAGAGAGAAAGAAAGAGAGAAAAAGAGAGCGAGAGAGAAAGCGAGTGAGAGAGGGAGCGAGAGAGAAAGAGAGAGAGGAGAGAGAGAGAGAAAGAACAAGAGAAAGAGAGCGAGAGAGAAAGAGAGAGCGAGAGCGAAAGAGAGAGAGCAAAAGAGAGAGAGCCAAAGAGAGAGAAGGCGAAAGAGAGAGGGTGAAAGAGAGAGAGGGCGAAAGAGAGAGAGTGTGAAAGAGAGAGTGAGAGAGATTGATAAAGAGAGAAAAAGAGAGAGGCAGAAAGAGAGAGAGGGAAAGAGAGAGCGAAAGAGAGAAAGAGAAAGCAAAAGAGTGAGAGAGAGAGAGTGAGAGAGAGAGAGAGAGCGAAAGTGAGAGAGCAAGAGTGAAAGACAGAAAGAGAGAAAGAAAGAGGGGAAGAGAGAGAAAGAGAGAGAGAGAGGGGGAGGGAGAAAGCGAGAGAGAGAGAAAGAGAGCGAGAGCGCAAGAGAGCACGAGAGCAAGAGAGCGAAAGAGAGGGAGAAAGAAAGAGAGAGAAAGAAAGAGAGAGAGAGAGAAAGAGAGTGAGAGAGAGAGCGAGACAACCAAAGAGAGGGAGAAAGACAGGAGAGAGAAAGAAAGAAAGAGAGAAAGAGAGAGCACAAGAGAGAGCAAGCGAAAGAGAGACAGAGCAAGAGAGAGAGAGAAAAAAAGAGAGAGAAAGAAAGAGAAAGAGTGAGAGCGATAGTGAAATAGAGAGAGCGAGAGCAACTGCGAAAGAAAAAGATAGAGAAAAGAGAGATACGTGAGGTAGAAGTGTTTGCCACTTCATGCATGTACACATCGAGCTTAACACTTCAGACAATCAATTCAGACATCAGACATTTGAAGCCAGCAACCAGCCCTCACATGTGGTGCTTGACATGAGGCCCCTTTTGGTCATGGCTGACCCTGGGTTGCATCCTCACTGTTCTAGGTTTCTGCTTCCCTGAAGCAACATCGCTTGTGACTGATGAAACCAATACTGGAGTGACAGTCCCAGTTGCAGAGGTCACATCTGTAAGTGCTCATTGATCTGCTCGAGTTGCTGCACTCCTTCCTTCATGCCCACTTGTCTGCTGCAGCACTCATCAATTTATTTTCCCGGTATTTTGAGGTGTTGGTTCAGGATGCTTCTCCATCTTGTCAGCTGCAAGCCTTTCCCAGGACTCTGTAACAATATCAAGCGCCTTCATGTCCCTCATACAGGCATCATTTTCAGGTAGCTGGGAATGCCCAGTGGATCTCCTCCTGGATGTGAGCTCTCTATACAGGATATCCTTGGGGATGCGGCCATCCTCCAAAGACATAGCCCAAAGGAAAAGAAAGTTCGTGCACAGGGACTTGGAGGTCTTAATGGATGGGATGGTGGGAGGAAGGGCAGTCCTTCAATCCTTTCTCCAGCTGACTGTTACCAGGTCCAAATTGCAGCCTCTTGCAGGTTTAGTTCTGTCCTCAGAGGTGCTCAAAAATTTCAGGGCAACTAGCAGTCAACATGCACATTAAATCTTTTGTCTATCATAAGATGAGACATTTAACTGTGCTACTCTTAGATATTGTATTCTGAAGGAAGCCTTAACAGCTTGTGTGCTTAGCTTCATGTGATATTAGTGCAATGTCTTAGTGACTGCTGCTTTTCTCCAAACAACCAATATGACACAATGCAGATACTTGAAAGTAGGATCATTGGACTCATATCAAATTAGTAATTAGACATTAATTCAGCAATACAAAAGCTTAAGGATTATAAAAATACCAAGGTCCACATGTACTTTACATGAAGCAAGGTTGCTTGCCATATTACAAATATCACAACTGAATACTAGTGAAACACAATTTATTTATCCTGGAACCAGGTTTCAATTGTTACTTTTGGCCTCTAGGACTGATGTATTGGTCTGTCATACTTTCTTTGACTGCTTTCTCAGTTAATGTCCTCATCCTCATTTGCTGAGTGTATTATTATTCACCATTTCATTGGTGTCCAAGACATCCCCTTTAATGACTCTTGTGTAAAGGTTATGCATAACACATTGAAACAGGAAACTCTTTGTAGGTTATACCGCAAAGACCTGCTAGAATGGTTCAGACATAGAAACTTCATCTTTAGGAAGCTGATGGTCTGTTCCACTGGCCCTAGTGGCAATGTGAGTAGCACTGCATCTTTATAAAAGGATTTGAGAGAGTAATCCTTGCCTGCCAAAAGTGATCATGTATGGCCCAAGAAATGGGGAAGGAGGCGGGAACTTTTGAGTTCTTTTTTTTTAAAAAGGGTCATGGCAGCACTCAGCATATCTGCTGCAGACCTTCACAATTTGGATCAATGGTCCAATATAATTTGAACACTGATGGAGTAGAAGATTTCCTTGTTGAGCGATACTTCAGGTTGGCGACAGGGTACAACGGATTGTGCTCAGCACCTGGGGGAAATCAGTGATCATACAGCATCCCACTGGCTGAACATGACTTTCGTTATCAATAGGGAAAGAAATCCAGGGCTGTGTTCTAGAGAGAGTGGCATCAGTTACATCCTGGATGCATTTTGGGTCAAAGATTGAGACATGCTACAAAAAGTCTCTAATTACTTCTTGAAACAAGTTGCTGACATAAAACTTATGGTCAGCCATGCCCCTGACAGCCACTAAGACAGGATGGCCATGCAGTCCTCATTCTCAAATGCATCCACAGGCAATTGCTGTCATTCTCCCAATGACATCCAAGACATTCACTTGGCAGTTTGAGTTGTGAAGGGCACAGTATGACACAGTGATGCAGGACATCCCTTTCTAGGCAATACTGCATGAGCGGTCCAGACATGGAGAATTCATCTGTAGGACACAAATGGTCTGTTGCAAGCACAAGCCCTGCCCCAGTAGGTGACACAATTCAATAATAATGGGCCAGAATATCCTTTCATGATGGTTGAAGTGAGGCCTGGAAATGCAGGATCTGATCTGATCACTTTCATCCACCTGCTTAGTGGACCTCACCTGCTCCTTCTCTCTCTGGAGGATGTGGGCACTGGGATGAAGTGGGACATTGATGCTTACATTAAGAGGCTCAATAGAAACATGGAATTGCTGAAAGTCTTCTGTACCAGAGAGACAGCAACACAAAAGGAAATATGGAGGAAGTGAGTTTGCACTGCCTAAAAGGAGAAGCCTGCAAGTCACTCATACTGAAACAAGGTTGTCTGGGGGCGCTGGCCGACACTGGAAGTTGATCTTCTTACTGTACTTCCTGACAAAGTATTAAATGAGGTCTCCATCTACATGTCTTTAGAGTGCCACCAATGTCAAAGTACACAAGCCACGATGATCTCCATGTGAGATCAGTGAGCACAAAAGCTGTAGGGAATGGCAAAACGATAATACAAATGTATTGCAGAAACTCCTGATTCCTCACATCTAGCATGGTAAAGCCTCACTTTATGCAATCACACAAAGGGGGTAACTGTCATACTTCTAAAAGAAGCTCGGAGGTATATGATCTTATCCAAATGAACTTCACACAATCAACATTTTAATTCTTTATTTGTAGAAGAATTCTGTCAGTAATCCATTATATTAGCTACCCACACTTCAAATAAAAGTTTCCCTTCATGTCACAGGCCATCTTTGGATATTTACCATTTGGTGTGCAAATGTGGCAGCTGCAAAGCGCTGTCTCCCAGCACTTGCTATAAAATGGGGTTGTCAAGTGGAAACCTCAGGTTCCACTTTTAAGTGCTTTGCCCTCATTACAGCTGCTGATCTGACATGATATGGAGGCAATTAGTATGTGGTCATGATTACTTGAGACCGTCACGTTTAATATGTATTCTTGATTATGAATCACCTGCTAATTGAAGTTCAAACTGAAGTCAAATGGGTTGCATTAGTGTGTTAGTGGTGGCACAATTACTGCAATTGCTTCAAGGAGGGCCTCAAAATTCAAAAGATTTATTCTGCTCCAAAGAAAAAGCAGTAATTTACTCCACACACTATGCATGCAATGCAAACCATTGCGCAATTATTGTACAGTTGACTGTCAATGTAGCATGGCAAGATTCCAACCTTGTTTCAGTATGAGTGACTTGCAGGCTTCTCCTATTAGGCAGTACACCTCAAATCCTCCATATTGTCATCGCAGTAATACAGAAGACTTTCAGCAATTTCATGTTTCTATTGAGCCTCTTTATTGTAAGCATCAATGTCCCAGTTCACCCAGGACCCACAACTTTTGGAATTTCCATGAGGCCAGTATTACCATGACTTGTTTGAATTTCCCTTTCCAGAGTGCCCGATTCAGTTCTATTCTCCATGGTGTCCCGCGTTATTACCTACAATTGCCCTTATTACAATCATCATTACCTCAACAACCCACTACAATAATGCCAATCTCAAGAGTTGGATATTTGTCTTTCCCCAGGAGTCCATGGACTGCCCTCTGATAAGCCTAATGTTCATTTAACAAACTCACTGGTTTGACCATGGTCCAGCCTAGCCTGGTTTGGCAGAACAATTCCAAAACATTATGGCATACCCATGGATCGATGTCTTCATAGCATCCTGATTGGCTGGCTTGTAATCGCCAGGGGGATTGCACTTGACCTGCAGGACTTACTGTGGCACAATCTCTGTATTGCAAAGACATGGATCCCCATACTCTGGTAGGATAAAAAAAATCTGATTTCTTATGGACCATCACCTGTTCTGGAATTGGACAATCGCCTTGAGCAATTGTGGGAGTATACCCAGTCTAACTGTAGATCTCCCTTCACCACAACAAAACTGATCCCATTTGACTTTCAGATATAACCATTTGTTTGAATTGCATGCACTGCATTTGACATATAAACTGCTGGCACAATGTTGCAGATGTGATGTCAATTATACAAAACGCTGGTGCGGCCAAAATTGGAATATTGTATACAGTTTTGGTCGCCCGATACGGGAAGGATTTGGAAGCATTGGAAAAGGTGCAGAGGAGATTTACCAGGATGTTGCCTGGTCTGGACGGAAGGTCTTATGAGGAAAGGCTGAGAGACTTGGGTCTGTTCCCATTGGAAAGAAGAAGGCTAAGAGAGTATTTGATAGAGACAAATGTAGTCAACTCAGCCACATTAGGGAGATTTAAACAAACTTTAGATAAGCACATGGATGATTTTGGGATAGTGTAGGGAGACGAGCTGAGAATAGTTCACAGGTCGGCGCAACATCAAGGGCTGAAGGGCCTGTTCTGTGTTGTATTGTACCATGCTCTATGTTCTAACTTAGCACGATACTGCACAGTGATATGTCCACCCTCTATTTGATTGATCAATTAATTGTTCAGTGCTCCCCACCCTGACAAATTGCCTGGATCTCCCTGAGTGCCTAAAAGCAAATCAAGGCTATCGAAGCTGCCAACCTGTAACTGAGCATTAACAACCCTGTGCACTAAGAAAATAATTTGAGCCACAGAGGTTGGCAAAATGTAACATTTTCTTTTTAAATGCCAATCACACTTCTTCCCAATGTTCTGCTGTAGATTTACCCTCAACTAATTGACCCTCGTTACTGTGTTTATATCTTGCATTTTTTTAATGAAACCTGCCTTGTCCAATCTAAAATCCTTTCTTCAAACCCTCTTGTGCCTTTTCCATTACAAACTCAAATCATATCATGTTGTGATTGCTATCACTAAAATGCTTTGCCACTACCACTCTGAACACCTATCCTGCTGCATCCCCCTGAATTAGGCTCACCACTGTACCATCCTTGTTAGACCTTCTCCATATTGAAAGAAAAAGCTCTCCTAAATACATTTTCAAGTAACCTTTTCCTCTAAACCTTTATACTATGACTATCCCAATTAATATTTGGTCAATTGAAATTGCCCAACATATTAACCCTATTTTTCTTTTAATTATTACTATTTCACATATTATTAAGGAGGGACATAATTGCATATAAGGCAGCTGAGAGAAGACTTGCCAGGCTGATTCCTCGGAGGAAAGATTGAGTAGGTCAGGCTTATACTTATTGGAACTTAGAAGAGTGATAAATGATCTCATTAAAACAAGATTCTGAGGGCACTTGACAGAATAGATGCTGAGAAGATATTTCTGCTTGGAGTAACCTAGAAAAGGAGGTACAGTATCAAATTATAGCATGCCCATTTAAGGTGAAAAGGAGGAGGAATATTTCTCTCAGGAGCACCAGAGGCTGGGTCATTGAATATATTCAAAGCACTGGATGGATATTTAATTAACAAGGAACTCAAGGTTATGGCAGTTAGGCAGGAAGGTAGAGTTAAGGTCATATCAGATCAACCACTTTAGATGTTCACTTATTTTGTCAAGACATATAAAGGAATGGGTTAACTGCTAGAAAATAAAATTAGAATATTTAGGTGCTTGTTTTTGATCAGCACTGACTTGATTGGCTGAAAGACTTTTGCTGTGCTTTAGACCTCTGTGACTCTTTGGTCCAATTGACTGGAGGCAGCAGGCTTGAGGGAGCCAAATGGACTACTACTCATACTTCTTATGTTCTTATTTAACACATTGGAAAAAGAATAATAGAAGAAAAATCACAGTGCAAGCAAAATTGCTTTGTACTGTACAATTTGGTAGCATAACGTTTAGTCAGCATCACATTACATGAATTGAAAACTTACAAAACGTGTTGATATCTCAGTTCCCATGTGGAGACAGGAATCTTGTCAATATGCAAACAGTTTTGGTTAAAAAACTTCCTAATACATTGTCAAATTATCTGAATCAACATTTAACATTAGAAAATTAATTCTTAACTCTAAATGTGAAATTTTGTATAAATAAATGTATATTTATTTCTATCCAAGTTGGATAGTAATAGTTTGAAGTTTTGAATCTTATGTTTCAACTCATTTCAATGTATTTTTGAATACATAAAAAGAAACAAAAAACTGGTCCATCTGGTCGGTTTATACATCCATGATACCGTCTACATCTGCCAATGATCTAACCTATATTCACAGTTTGTCTGGCATTCCAATGTATTTGGAGATAGGGGGAAAAATAGGATATCCAGAACCTTTCAGATTCTATATTTACTTTTTCTAATAAACTAATCCAAAAGTTAATATCGCTGCAAAAAAACTCTTGTACTCTAATATAGTTTGAGGCTGCTTACTTGTTTTTTTTTTCCCCTTATTTAGCTGAAATATTTAAATAGACATGATCCATTGAATTATTTAAAGGTCACAAACAAATATCTTTTGATTATTTTTGTTCTTGTAACTACAAACTTTGCATTATACTGGTGGTCTAATTCTGGATCTTTTTAGACTTCAATATTTTTTGCCACATAACAACTGACATGAGAGCTCCATTGTTCTTGCTTGGTTGGGAATGTGAAGTTTCGGTTGTTCAATTAGCAGTCAAAAAAATTACAATCCTTAATTTCACATGGAGGCTACAAAAATGTCCAGCCACCTTTTAAAGATTATGAATTAAAATGAGACAGTTTAAATCACTCTTAAATAGAGGAGCAATGACTGACTTAATTGGTCTCAGGCCCAGTGACAAGCCTGTATCCGTGTCACTGATACAAGCTTCCTTCCTAACCTCCGTTTGCAGGGGGATTGTTCACAGTGACTGAAACATGTTGGAATCTGACATGCCTTGTAGACCTTTCTAAACATACCTGCTCTACAGCTTGAGCAACTTGATCTTGGATTTTCTGAGTTGGAGTCTGAGTTTTTTTTCCAATCAGTGAGATCTGAGTCTGAGATAGTTTATTCTCTCAGGGAAGGGGAGATACTTGAAACATTGTTCTAGGAGGCACCTTAGCTTTCATAGAACTTTAGAGAGTCAGTCAATGGTCAGGGACAAAACATTGTAAGAGTGAGTCAAGCATGGAGATACTGCATGCATTTACAAAGCAGCTTCAGTCCTTGATTTTCATCAAAAAATATGGAGGTGCTTGCTACTTGTGTGGATGAAGAGGAGGACAGCAGGATGGATGAGCAAACTGGCCAAGGCAGCATGGTGCAGGAAGCAATACAAGTAGGGAATGAAAAGGAATTTGGAAGTGCTAGGGAACAACGCAGTCAGGGAACAAATTCCACACCATGCAGCTGCAACTAGGAATTTCCAAAGTTGTATTGTCTGCTTCCCAGTTGAAGACAGCCCCTCACAACTGGATGCAAACTTAGATTGGAAGAGAGAGTATCCAGTTATCATAATCTGTATAGGATCAACCACATAGGTAAAACTAGGAATGATGTTTGGCTAAGAGATTTCAAGGAGTTAGGGCTGAAGTTGAAATTCAGACAATCAAAGATTTTATCTCTGTCTTGTTGCTTGAGCAATTCATCAAGTGGCATTGGCTCAAACAGATTAGTGAGATAAAACAAATGCAGATGCTAGCAATCTGAAACAACAATGGAAAGTGTTGGTGAAACTCAGCAAGTTTGGCAGGTTCTGCAAGAAAAAGCAGTGTTAATGATTCAAGTCCAGTGACTTTGCATCAGAGAGATAAACACATGGCTCAACAGATGTGGGAAAATGAGATTTTTGATTCATGGGACACTGGAACATGTATTTAAGAAATAAGGATTTGCCTCTTTAGGGATGTGCTTCACTAAAACTGGGCTTGGTCCATAGTTCCAGAAAAGCATTTAACTTGGGTTAGATAGGGACTTTAAATGAACAAGGAGGAAGGGGTTGAGCTAAAAGGCAAAAGAAGAAAAAGAGAAATGGAGAGATGATAGAACAGTGTATTGCATGAATAATGACAGGCAGAGTGGGTCAGAAAGGATTGATGATGTAAAATAATAGTGGATCTGCAAGCAATGGTCATTAAAACAAAATGTAAATGGCTCTTTATCTGTTCATGCAAAGTATTCTCAATAAAACAGATGATCGAGTGGCACAAATGTTCCAGTTGCCATGACAGAGACATGAGGCTGAATTTTATATTCCCTTAGGAATAGCTTGGCACATAGGTGGGGTGTTAAGCTTGAAATAATGTCATGGGCATGATTGCAAATGTCTACCTGTACATTTCTGCCCTGCAATTTACTTATGGCAGGAGTTGGATGGATGGCCTGCCACCTCGGAACCAGGTGAAAGCCTGAGATGGCCAGTCAATGTGCACTTAAGAATGGTTTTAGTCTTGTTTTAATTTCTCCCTTTACCGTTGAAAGCTTACACCAAGTGTGCTGTTTTGCATCTTACATTGCATAGGCCGCTGGTGGGCAACTCACAACATAAAATGATACCATAGCCACCATAGTTCTTATTATCTCACGATAAAAGTGCATCTAATCGATTTTTTAAGCATAAAATTCCAGTTCATTTATTGAGGGGAAAATATTTCAATTTTAATGAAGTATTTGGTTAGTTTTTGTGTTGATGGCTTTTATTCTGGATTGGGGCAGGTCAGCAACACTGGGCGATAACGTGCTGAATTACGTTGGGATTGAAGAAATCCTACAGCCAGCATTGAAAGCAGGAGGTGACAACACTGTCACTAACGCTGGGACCTGAAGAGGCATATTACTGGATCTGAATTAAGTGGTTGCCATCCAATTTAGGATAGTGGCACACTCCAAAAGCTGCTAGACCAATAAGAGGGCTAACAGCATTGAAGCCTTAACTGTGTCATTGCTAATGGTGGCCATCACTCAGGGCGCAACTGCAGGGGCATGTGGATCAGAGATTCTGGGAGTGGGAATAGGCAGGCTCTAGAGGTTGGGATGGAATGTTGTGGTATGGGCAAGTTTTGATATCTACCAGTGGCACCATAGCAGTGAAGGTGGTCATTGCCATGAGCAAGTCCCTGTGTGATGAGGAGTGTCCAAAAAGAAAGTAGAGGCTGTCAAGATTTACTAGGTGGGCACCCAATATAATGGTGGGCCAATCCGGAAATGCAAAAATGCTCATGAAAGCAGGAAGTGGCTTTGTGAGGTAGCTGATCTGCCAATTTGTCAGTAGCTGGCAAAGTGATATGGTGGCAGGAGGACATCAGATACCTGCCCAATGTCTTGCCATGCAATTTTGTCACCTTTCCTCTTGCCCTGTCCCCAAGGGCCCAGAAAACTTTGGCTGATATAGTTTGGGAATCAGATTATCAGAACTTGTTCACATTTAAATCAACAGGGTCTTGGAGATGTTGCTAATGTTATCTCTTCTCACCTAAAAGGATTCACTGGTATAGAAATTGAGCAATATCGGCAGACTGGTCTTCATGCTTCTGTTTTGTTGTATTAGTGGGAGAGCTCAGGCACTGTCTCCTTGATGAATGCAGACACTTTAACAGAGCTTCAAGTGGTGGTGGATTTAGAGAAAGTATTCCATAAAAGATCCTTGGTAGATGCAGCTGCCTATTGAAAATCCCTTACTCTTCCTTCTGCAAACAGATTCCCATCATCATCATCATCTGTGCAAGTCATACTGCATCATAAAAAGTACTGACTGTCATTACAAGAGTCAAGAGTAGCTTTATTTCTCATTTAACCATATACAAATGATACAGTAAAAATGAAACCGCATTCCTCTGGGACCAAGGTGCTACATGGACAGCAAAAACTACACGATCATACAGAGGTCTCATTACTGAAGCAGCCTTTTCTCTAACAGACCCATCAACTCTTCTGACTTCCCTGTCAAGAGGCAGCATTACTTTCAATCAAACATTTTGTAAAACTCCTCCAATAACAGAGTACATCCATTAATACGATTAGTTAAGCAAGTCAAAAAGAGTTCCTCATTCAGATGATGGATGCTCATTTGGGTGTGTTTAAGAGAGCGCAATAACTGAATGTACATTGTCTAAAATAGCAGATTATGTAATACCTCAGCATTCCATCTGCATGCTTCTAGCACATGCACCATTCTATTGTTCTCGAAATCAGGGTGTTAAGAAAAGTCACAGATGGTTGAAAGCATGTGTCCAGTAGTTCTGCAGTTTTAAGCTTCCAGTCCCTCAGCTAATGCTGCCATGGAATCCATTTCATTTCCAAAGTTTTGAAGCATTGAGTTCTTACAGCCAGTGAATTACCTTGCCTGATCACAAAAAGCCAAAACAAATCAAATTTCCCTCCTATTAATGCAAGTATATACCTGAAAATCTTTAGTTGGAAGTACAATATTTTCCAGAAGCTAATGATAAAAAATTGATATTGCAAGTGTATTTGTTTATTGGAGAATGATCATATCCATCCAAGATGCATTCTTTACAAATGGCAAATTTAATATACTGTAACTGCTAAATAATTACTTGAATTTTGTTTTAGCTGCTTCAAGAAGTAGAATTATATTGATATATAGTTTTAAATTTGCACACTTCATGGAATATCAGCAAAATGAAGTAACCAAGTCACTTGAATTGAACTTCAATTGAATTGAAATGAAAGGAATAGAATTGTCTTAAAAACAATGTAAATATCACTTTGCAAATGCATAGAAATTGTTGGAGAAGTATCAGCAAATAAACAACATCCATCATTATTATGTTAAAAAGAATCAGTTAGGATGAACTATGCATTGAGCTCAGATTCAACATAAATTGATGGCCTGTTTGTGTTACCCATTCTTAGCCAGGACAAAATCATGAAAAGTGCAACCCCCAGAATAAAATTAAATGCATGCCATAAAGGTGAACTTTTCACCTGCAAATATATGAAATTATACTACAATGTGAATTAATCAGGAGATGTGAATTTCTTGACACTGACTCGCTCATCTGGTTTTGATAGCTTCAGATAAAAACGATAATTTCAATACAAGATGTGGAGGTGCCGGTGTTGGACTGGAGTGGTCAAAGTTAAAAATCACACAACACCAGGTTATAGTCCAACAGGTTTATTTGGAAGCACTAGCTTTTGGAGCACTGCTCCTGCATCAGTTGCTTTGGAAGAGGATCATAAGACACAGAATTTATAGCAAAAGATTACAGTGTCATGCAACTGAAACGATATATTGAACAAACCTCGATTGCTGTTAAGTCTTTCATCTTTTAGGAGAGGTTGCAGGTTTCGGTTCATTCATATGTAAATCCCAGAACCTCTTTTATGTCACATTTTCAAGATAACTTAAGATTTTATTTTAAAAAGGTGACATCTCAGCTCAGATAATGCATTAAACGTGTGATGTTAGAGTCTGTCTGTGTTCCAATCTTTAGTCTGACTGGTTTTATTTCCAGAGTAGGAACTTATAAAATATTACATGGATTGAGTGCCTGCAGATTTTGCACTTTTTGAGCAAAACAGAATGTATCTGCAAATTTAAATGCAAATTCACCCCATAGATTTGTGTGCGTCCATGACAGAGAGTGTGCACGTGAGTGTGAGTGCGCATGAAGTGTGTGTTTGCATGTATGCATGCTTGGTAAACTGTGTGTGAGAGCATGTGATGGAGTTATACGCCTGTGAGAGTGCATGCGCGTGAGAGTGTGTGCGCATGAGTGTGAGTGTGGGAGGTGTGTGTGTTATAGGAGAGATAGCATGTGGATGAGAGAGGATCTGCATGAGTACTACTTGGCACGTACATGGTAGGTAGTATATGCAGCAGGTACTCATGTGACTCAGCCAAATTTGTCTACCTCATAGGCTGCAGGCAAGGATGCCCTGAGGCATGATACATTGGCGAGACCAAGCAGACGTTACAACAACGGATGAATGGACACCATGCAATACATCATCAGACAGGGGTGTTCCCTCCCAATCAGGGAACACTTCAGCAATGAGGGACATTCGGCCTCAAATTTTCAGGTGACCATCCTCCAAGGCTGACTTGGGGATACGCAACAACGCAGAGTGGCAGGGCAGAGGCTGATAGTCAAGTTCAGATCCCATGAGGATGGCCTCAACCAGGACTTTGGGCTCATGTCACACTACAAGTGACCTCACTACACTATACACTATACACTCACTCTCTCACTCACACTTGCATACGCACTCATGCAGATCCTCTCTCATACACAGACAACCTGCACTCACGCCCATGTGCACACCCTCTCACAGGCGTATACTCCATCACACTCACACACTTTACCAAGCATGCGCACATGTAAACACACTCTTTCACGCGTACTCACATACTAACATGCGTGCACGTGCGCACACGCACTCTCTCACATCGAAACACACACAAATGTATGGAGTGAATTTGCATTTGCTGAATGATATTTGCAGATACATTCTATTTTGCTCAAAAAGCACTCAATCTACAGGCAGTCAACCATATAATATTTTATAAATTGTTATTTTGAAAATAGAACCAATCTGACCCAAGACTGGGATACAGATGGACTCTAACCTCACACCTCTAATGCATTGTCTGAGCTGAGATGTCACTTTTTAAAATAAAACCTTAAGTTATATCGCGAATGTGACTTAAAAGAAGTTCTGGCATTTACGTATGAATGAACCGAAACTTGCAACTCATTCTAAAAGATGAAAGACTTAACAGCAGGTTTGTTCAATATATCATTTCAGTTGCATGACCCTCTAATCTCTTACTATAAGTTCTGTGTCTTATAATCCTCTTCTAAACCTACCTGCTGAAGGAGCAGTGGTCCGAGAGCTAGTG
The DNA here is from genome assembly GCF_047496795.1 of Chiloscyllium punctatum. Classification (NCBI taxonomy): domain Eukaryota; kingdom Metazoa; phylum Chordata; class Chondrichthyes; order Orectolobiformes; family Hemiscylliidae; genus Chiloscyllium; species Chiloscyllium punctatum. The sequence continues at coordinate 68,080,064 of NC_092742.1, forward strand.
CATCCAAATAAACCTGTTGGACTATAACCTGGTGTTGTGTGAATTTCAATACAGACAGCTTTGTTTATTCCACATGGATTTCACAAATTTTGCCTCAATCTGTGGTCTGATAACCAGTGCAGTAATTTCACCTTTTTATTTCCTCCTCCTTACAGAACATTTTAGTCCACAGAAGGTGTCAGTGATTTTTTAAAAATCACATGATGGCAGTTAATATCCAATAATCCATATTTACCATTATCGTAACAAATGAAATAAGTACTTAAAAGCCATTCTGAGATTAACCTGTGATCTCAAAAAATAAAGTAATGATTGTTTTGCATCCATTGTTGTCTCACTTCAGCTACATTAATCACATCAGACCTAGTGCTTTTAAAAGTCATAACCAAAACTTTTGCGATCAATTAAAATGAAGATTAATGGGGATTATTTGTTGAGAATAAGTCCTTCTTTCAAAGGCAATGTCTCAGCGGTCTTCAAGATTATTCTAAAGTTAATTATGATTCTCCACAGCTTGTCTAGAATTTGATCTGCTGTCAACCATAACCATCTGCTATGAAATCCATTTACTGTCTCAAAACTGTAATTAACAGAAGAACTGGAATGTGACATTTTTGGAATGCAGTACTGTACAAGATTCCATTCTTTGAATAAGCTATAAAATATAAGGATCGTTCAATAATTGGAAAACATAAAGAGAATACAATCCATGGAGAATACAATATGGAGGACTGAGGAGTGGTCACGTTCTTCTTTCTTGTGTCCTCTACCTCTAAGCAACAAATCAAGGGCCTTCTATCACTGCATAGGGATTACATGACATCTATACTGCTGGTTATTCAGACACTGGTAGAATAGCAGATAGTTTATTTCCCTGTCATCAACTGCAACGGTGAGGTAGTTAATCTCCAATCAACCCAGACTGGGGTAGGATCAACGCAGAGAGGCAACACTGACTAATTTTCACATTATTTCTCTATTGTAATGTTCCATTTGAACAAGATATATTCAAACATTTTGAAATGAATCAACAAAGAGTTCAGAAAGTAAACTATGACATTGAAGAAACTGAAATGGTGAAGCAAAATATAACAGAAATTAAATATATCAACCCCATTTTGTGGATTAGATTGTGTGTATGTGTGGAGACAATTTTAAAAATGAGCAAGTTTAAGGCAGAAATAAAAAAAATACGTTTTTGTAAAATCTAAATTCAGAAGTTCTCACTACATTAGGTAGTATATAAACTGACAAAAAGCTGATATTAACATTTAAATCCATTTACAGTTGGGGAGGCCAACAATGGTAGGATTTCTGAATTTTCAACAACAGGCTTATCAGTGGATTCTGAACAGAGTCACAGCCTTTGCATCAGCCTTCCGAAGTTCCGGTGGCACAGTGGTTAGCACTGCTGCCTCACAGCGCCAGAGACCTGGGTTCAATTCCTGCCTCAGGCAACTGACTGTGTGGAGTTTGTACATTCTCCCCGTGTCTGCGTGGGTTTCCTCCGGGTGCTCCGGTTTCCTCCCACAGTCCAAAGATATGCAGGTCAGGTGAATTGGCCATGCTAAATTGCCCGTAGTGTTAGGTTAGGGGTAGATGTAGGGGTATGGGTTGGTTGCGCTTCGGCGGGGCGGTGTGGACTTGTTGGGCCGAAGGGCCTGTTTCCACACTGTAAGTAATCTAATCTAATCTAATCTAATTTGAAGGCATGGGTGAGGCAACACTCTGCTTCAGTCTCATTCAGACCAATTATGTAAAGGCACCCTGAAAGGGTCAGAACTGAAGCACTGTAGAAGTGAGAAGACAGAGTCATAACTTTTGCAGATGTAGTCAAAATCTGAAAAACATGCACTGTGTTTCTGGTCCATCTGTTGATGTGAACAATAACAACTACTCATCTTTTCAGTTCCAAGTCATGTCTTTCATTTCCCATGAGTCCAATGAGAGATAATACCACAGAAGGGGAAAGAAAATCCTCAGATGACAGCATTCACTCTGAGGATGCACTCGCCACCAGTGCACCTAGGTAAACCTGCCAAGGAATTTGATTGGGTTGTCCTATGTTGAAACATCACATGAGCATACGGTGGAGATAAGGACAATGGAGAGTGAGACGGTACAGGACTACCTAAGTGCTGTTTACTTGGATATAGATGCTGAGCTTCAGCAACTTATGATCAGAAGGATGATACTAGATCATAAGCAGAACATATGTGAAATTCTGTCAGCAATTCCAATGATCTGTGAACACTGGGATAAGGATTGATGGAGTCCATCCTAACATGAGTGCTATGACATCTTAAGCCTTCACACAGATGTCCACATCCATGAAAAGATTGGCCACTTGAGGAGCATGTGATGCACATGGAACAGACTGTCGCCTAGTCCTCACTATAGGCTTGAACACTCAGACTGTAAGAATTAGGTAAACTGCATGTTTGCTTTTTAGCATCTCATTGAAGTGTTACTAGGTTCTCTCCAGCTCTTGGATGGTTTATGGGAGGTAAGGTGGAGAAATGGTACAAATTTTGACCCAGTGACACTGGAAGAATGGCAATATATTTCCAAATCAGGATAGTATGGCTTTGGGGGGAGCTTGTAGATGGTTGTGCTTCCATTGTCAACTGTACTTGTTCTACTAAGTAGAAATGATTGAGGGTATACAAGGTGCTCTTGATGAATTTCTGCAGTGCATCTTGTAGATGGTACACAGATGTAATTGAGCATCTATGATGGAGTGATTGGATGTTTGTGGATGTGGTCAAAAAAAGTGTGGTGCTGGAAAAGCACAGCTGGTCAGGCAGCATCTGAGGAGCAAGAGAGTCGACGTTTTGAGCACAATTCATCATCAGGAATGGGGGGCGGTGGGCACGGCCCAAGTCAGCTGAGATAAATGGGATGGGATGCTGGGACTGAGGGGAAGGTAATTGGGAATGCGATAGGTAGATGAAGGTGGAGGTGATGATGATCAGTTGGAGAAGAGGGTGGAGTGGATAGGTGGGAAGGAAATAGACAGTTCAAGAAATAGGATAGTTCAAGAAGGTGGTGCCAAGTTAGAGGGTTGGATCTGGGATAAGGTTTGGGGAAGGGAGATGAGGAATTTGGTGAAATCAACATTGATCCCATGTGGTTGGAGGGTCTCAAGGCGGAAGATGAGACATTTTTCCTCCAGGTGTTGGGTGGCTAGAATTTGGTGGAGGCGGCACAGGACTTGCATGTCTTTGACAGAGTAAGAGGGGGAATTGAAGTGTTTGGCAACAGGGCGATGAGGTTGTTTAGTACTTGTGCCCCAGAGATATTCTTTGAAATGTTCAGCAAGTTGGCATCCTATCTCCCCAGTGTAGAGGAAACCACATCAAGAGCAATGGATACAGTAGATGACGTGTGGAGGTGCAGGAAAATTTCTGTCAGATGCGGAAGGATCCTTTGGGCCCTTGGATGGAGGTGAGGGGAGAGGTGTGGATGCAGGTTTTACACCTCTGCAGTGGCAAGAGAAGATGGAGGGAGGGTTGGTGGGGAGCAGGGAACGAACAAGGGAGCCATGGAGAGAATGGTCTCTGTAGAGCGCACATAGGGATGAGGAGGGAAATATCTCTCTGGTGTTGGTGCCAATCAAGCAGGCTATTTTGGCCTGGACTGAATCAGGGTTGTTGGAGCTGCACTAATCCAGGCAAGTGGACAGTATTTTATCACATTCTTAACTTGTACATTGTAGACTGTAGACAGGCCTTCAGAGACAGGAGGTGCTTTATTACCTGCAGGATTCCTTGTCTCTGACCTGCACTTGGAATCACTTGGCTTGCACAGCTCAATTTCTAGTCAATGGTAACTCCCAGGGTAATTAATAGAAGGAGATTCAGTGATAATAATGCCACTAAATGTCAAGGAATTTTTTTGGGGGATGGCTGTTTCCTGGTACCTATGTGTTGCAAATGTTACTTGCTACTTTTCAATCCAAGCCTGGATATTGTCCACATTTTGTTGCATTTGGACATGGACTACTTCCGAATCTGAGGAGCCATGATGAAGCTGAACATGGTATACTCATAAGAGAACATCGCCATTTCCAATCTTATACTGGAGAGGAGCTGAAGATAGTTGGGGCAAGAACATTACAAGAGTTCCTCAGGATAGAGGTGTCCTGGAGCTTGGATGACCAAATTCAAATAGTCATAGGCATTTTCCTTTGTGCCAGGTCGGGCTCAAATCAGTGGAGAGCCTTCTTCTGATTCCCTTTGATTCGAATTTTTTTGCCAGGGATCCTTAATGCCACACTTGGTCAAATGTGACTTTGATATCAAGGGCAGTCATTTCTTACCTCAGGATTGTACTCCAGCTCTTATGCCATGTATGGACAAAGGTTATAATGAGATCAGGAACAAAACCAGTTAAGTTTTTCCAACAAAGTTATTAAACTTTTAATTCCAGATTTGTAATTTAAATTCCACCAAATACAATGGTGTGATCAAACCTGAGTCCCTACCTGAATCACGAGTCCTCCACTGAAGGGCTGTTACACTTGTTTAACATTGTGTTACAATGCCACATGTCTATTTAATGCTTTTGATTGTGCATTGTAGGTCAGTTTTGTGCTAGGGTTTGGTGGAGGTAGGGTGGAGTAGGTGATGGGTTCATAATGGCTTCAGAATTCATGAGTATAATTTTGTTATTCCTGAAATGGCAATAAAGAACAAAGAACACCAGGTTCTTGATATTGAGAAAATGTTTCTCAAATTCATCAAGCCTTAAATGGCAACTTCACAATCTCACCTTATTTCCATGCGTCTGCATCTCGTTAAAACCCAAATTCATCTTAATGATATGTCACTGGCAATTCTCTTCTCCTTCACAGAGAAAAGAATGGGTATTTGGAGGCTACAGCTTGCCAAATGCTTTTCACATCATCATGCAATAGTTCTTCAGAACAATGTCCGTGCATGCTCTATGGCTATCAAACTCTTTGATCCTTTGTTCACCAAAGGATTAATATTAATATTTGTATAAAGGGACATAATGGAAATGGGGAATGCTGAATGACCATAGGTACGACAGAGACAGCAACAGACAAGGGAATATGAAGGAAGGGAGAGATTTGTACATCACAGGTATATCTTATTTGCAAGGACACTGAAACAAAGCTGGAGCAATGCGCAACTGCTACACAATAGCTACATAAAACAACAAGCATCACATGCTGTTTAGGTAGAATAAGTTGCTGTTTGTTTTTTGGGGGGCCAGAGAAACGGACACTCTCCTAAAGGCAATTGCAGTAAACATACCTCCAAAGTAACACCACCCATCTGACTTCAGTCTGAACTTCATTAGCATATTCATTGTCCAAGAGTGCATTGAAATAAACAAATTTTCCCTGGAGCGTCGGAAGCTGAAGGGTGACGTTATAGAGGTTTACAAAGTTATGAGGAGCATGGATAGGGTAAATAGACAAAGTCTTTTCCCTGGGGTCGGGGAGGGCATAGGTTTAGGGTGAGAGGGGAAAGATAAAGAAGAGACCTAAGAGGCAACTTTTTCACACAGAGGGTGGTACGTGTATGGAACGAGCTGCCAGAGGATGTGGTGGAGGCTGGTACAATTGCAACATTTAAGAGGCATTTGGATGAGTATATGAATAGGAAGGGTTTGGAGGGATATGGGCCGGGTGCTGGCAGGTGGGACTAGATTGGGTTGGGCTATCTGGTCGGCATGGACAGGTTGGACCAAAGGGTCTGTTTCCATGCTGTACATCTCTCTGACTCTAAATAATTATGGCCTCAAGAAATAACCATTACATTGTGCACATCATTTGCCTTATTGTCATGTTAGCTAAGCTATTGAAATGAGAGCCAGGCATGTAAATGGGGGGAAAAAAAGATAAATAAACAGGAGTGTCAGACATCCTGTTCACTCTGAGAGCTGGCTCCAAGGGAGCTGGAAAGCAAAAAAAAAGAGAACCAGGCACGTAAAAGCAAAACTTGAAATTCCCATTCCACAAACGCACTCTATAGCCAGCACTTCATGACAACCCTTTGCACCTACTACATTCACACTCTGAACCATAAGTAAGTGAAGTCTGATGTCACATGACAGTCTTCATCTGATAAAAGAGCAGTGTTCTGAAAGCAATGTGATTTCAAATAAACCTGTTGGACTATGACCTGGTGTCATGTGACTTCTGACTTTGTCCACCCCAGTCCAACACCAGCATCTCCACATCATAAGTAAGTGAGGGCATGGTCTATGATATGGAAGGGAGGTTTTTCATTGCAGGAGGCTATCATGGTGGATTACTGGCGCAATTATATTCTCAACGTGGCACAAAACCTTTGGCTGTGCAACATATGATTGGATAAAATGACACAGATTTTCTCTTTATCGTGGCATGATACTGATCTCCTTACAAAGCCTCCATGTCACAATGTATAAAGCATAGCATGAGGACAGATACGATGAATATGAGGGCTAATGAGTTCTTTCAATAAAAAGGTGTTCTTTTCCTGATACTCTGCAGATTATCTGCTCATAGGTTTTACATGGAGAGCGCCATGCCTCCAATAATCATAATCTTGGTACAACTCAGAAAATAACTTTGAAGGAAACAGCAATTATGACTTCATCAGCAAACCCAGTAACCTTCAGTAGTTGCTGCCTCCAGATGGAAAAATGCAAGAACCACTAAGGAAGTGGAGGTGTATGTAGAGACCCTACATCTGAGGCCCCACTATAATTTTATTAAGCTGTTTATTAGACAGTTCAGGTGCTAATTAAGGCCATCCTGGCACATCTACCCTGAACTATGTCATCACTGGAGTAGGACCTGCAGTCAGAAGGATGGGATGTCTACATGACAGCTGCCTTGAAATTTTATACCAGTCAATCATTTTAACAAGAAACTGAGGACCTGTGTGGCCTACTTTAGTACAGGAAGCAGTTCAGCAATGTTATGCTTCAAAGGAGAAATGTGAGGATGGATGGGTGTTTTTAAATGCTAGGAGTATTATAGGTAAAATTGATGAGTTAAATGCATGGATTGACACATGGAACTGTAATATTGTTGCCATCACTGAGATGTGGTCGAAGGAGGGCAGGATTGTCAACTCAACATTTTCAGTATAAGATCTTCAGGCCAGACAGGGGTAAGTGTAAAAGAAGAGGTGGTGCCACATTACTAATTAGGGAGTCAGTTACTGTAATAAGGAGGGATGATACCTTGGGACACTTTGTGAGTAGAGAAGTAAAAAAGTGCTATAGGCCCCCAAATAGTCAACAGGCAATAAAAGAGCAGATATACACTGTGGGAAGGATGTTGTGAAACTTGAAAGGGTTCAGAACACACTTACAAGAATGTTACCAGGGTTGAAGAGTTTGAGCCATAGGGAGTGGCTGAATAGGCTGGGGCTGTTTTCTCTGGAGCTTCGGAGGCCAAGGGTGACCTTATAGAGATTTGTAAAATCGTGAAGGGTGTGGATAGGATTGTGACAAAGTTGCACCTTTAAGAAAGTTATGCAGTCCCTGGCTTTTTCTTCCAGATAGCTCGTAAATGACACAATCAAACTCTGAAAAGTTTGTGGTATTGGATCTTAGGGCCAATTTGATAACAGCTCACAGATACTGCCTCAGGCAGAGGCTTTCAAGTGTTTAAAAAAACACATGTACAATGAAAGAGTGTCACCAGTTCTCCCAGCTCAGCTTTTCTCTGGCTTGGTTTGGTTTTTAGCAGTAGCGTGGAAAAAGCTGCTTGACTCACAGAAGCAGGTCCAGGCTGGTACTCTCTGACTTGTATCATGTAAGAACTTGTGTTTGATTTTATCTTTTGTGCCAAGGGATATCTATGGGGATTGTTGCAAGTACTTGGAACAGCATCATTAAGCTGGGATGATCTGTTGGGTTTTCGAAGAGGTTGTTATTTGGTATTCTGTTTTCTACTGCTTGTGTTTCATTCAGTAATCTTGTGTAATTAAATTCTGCTTTGTTTAAAACTAAGTGGTTTGACCAGTTGATTCTCTTCTGGAATATCCCACTTTATACTTGCTTAAAACAACTAGCAAATTTAGGGTCTGGGCTACCTTCTAGAAATCTTTTGAAGGGTGTGGCCTGGTCCATAACAGAGTGAATTGATGACATATTTTCCCCAGGGTGGGGGAGTCCAAAACTAGAGGGCATAGGTTTAAGGTGAGAGGGGAAAGATTTAAAACAGACCTAAGGGGCAACCTTTTCACACAGAGGGTGGTGCATGTGTGGAATAGCTGCCAGATGAAGTGGTGGAGGCTGGTACAATTACAAGATTTGAAAAGCATCTGGATGGGTGAACATAATAGAAAGTGTTGAGGGGGATATGGGCTAAACGCTGGCAAATAGGACTAGATTAATTTAGGATATCTGGTTGGCATAGATAAATTGGACTGAAGGCTCTGTTTCCATGCTGTACAGCTCTATTCTCTATGACTCTCTATATATGGACAATTCACCTGAGGTGTGTAAAAATAATAATGGGTTAATTATATTAGGGGATTTCAACTTCCTGTCCATGAATTGGGGTAGTCAAAGCATTTAAAGTTTAAAGGGACCATATTTCTTGAAATGAATTCTTAAGGGCTTTTTATATTAAAACAGAGAATCCAACAAGGGATAGTGCAGCACTGGATCTAATTCTTGGGAATGAAGTCAGACAAGTGTGAGGTGGCAGTGGGGGTGAATTTCAGTGATAACGACAACAACATACTACAATTTAATTTTGTTATGGTAAAGGATCAAGATGATCTGCAAAAAAGGTCTTTTGGATTTGGTGAAGACAGATTTTATAAAGCAAGGTAGGATCTGACCAAAACATACTGGGAACAATTATGTGTGGTTAATCTATAGCACAAAAGTGCAGGGCATTCAAAAAAGAATTGGGGAGAATACTGGCTCAACATATTCCCTTTAGGTTGAAATGTAGGAGCAACAAGGCCAGAGAATCCTGAATGTCTAGAAATATTCAGGTCTGGATAAAAATGGAGAGGCTTTTAACAGGTACAAAGGGAGAAAATCAACAGAGACACTAATGAGGTACAGAAAGTGCAGGGTAGAACTTAAAAAAAAAGCAAATAGGACAGCAAAGGGGGAAAAAAGATGGCAGGTAAGATTAGGGGAAAAAAATCACAAAACATTCTGTAAGTTTATTAAAGGGGAAAAAAAGATAACCAAGGAGAGAGAGGGCAATATAAAACAAAGAATAGTGGATGCTAGAAATCTAAACCAAAGACAGAAATTACTGGAGAAACTCAGGTCTGGCAGAATCAATGGAAAGAGAAAGGGAAAGGTATGTTTTGAGTCCTGTGACCCTTCTTCAGAAAGAATAGGGCCCATTAGTGACCAAAGGGGCTGTATGAGAAACCAGGGACTTCTGTAGAGTGTTAAGGGAGTACCCTGTACTTTACTTCTGTCTTCACTCAGGAGAAAGAGGATGTAGGTACAGAATTCGAGAAGCAGGATTGTGAGGTTCTTGAGTTGATTAACATAGCCAGTGAGGTTTTGGAGGTTTTGGCCAGCTTAAAAGTCAACAGATTTCCCCTAGGTCTGGATGAATTGTGCCTCCAGCAGCTGTGGAGACAGTGGAGGAAATTACAAAGGTACTGTTCCAAATGTTTAATTCCTTTTTGAGCACAGGGGAGGTGCCAGAGGATTGGGGAACAGTTGAAGACAGATATAGTCAGCATGGCTTTGTTAGGGGGAGGTCATTTCAAACAAATGTGAAAGAGTGTTTTGAGACGTAATCAGGAGTGTAGATGAGCATATTGCAGTTGATGTCGTTTATATGGATTTGACAAGGTGTCTCATGAGAGACTGATAAAGAAAGTAAAAGCACATGGAATCCAGAGCATTGTGGCAAGTTGGATCCAAAATTGGTTTAAGAGACAGATGATAGTTCCAGAAGGAAATGTATGTATGATTGGAAGATGGTGCCCTGTTGTGTACCACAGGGATCAGACTGGATCCTTTATTATTCATGATACGTAAATGATATAGATTAGAATATGGGGGCGATAAGTAAGTTTATGAAGATTTGCCGCATGGTTAATAATGAGGAAGAAGGTCTCAGGTTACAGGAGAACATAGATGGGTCAGTGAGATGGGCACATCAGTGGCAGATAGAATTTAACTCCGAAGAGTGTGAAGTGATGCACATTGAAAGTAAAGAGACAAGGGAGTACTCAATGAATGGCAGCTCACTAGGAAGCTCAGAGAAACAGATCCCTGAAGGTGGAAGGACAAGTTAATAGGATAGTTGAGAAGGCATACGGGATATTTACCTTTCTCAGTTGAAAGGCATTATAAGGGCAGGGAGATTATATTGGAGCTGTCGGTTAGGTCACAGTTGGAGTATTGTGTGCAGGTCTGGTCACCATGCTATCAGAAGGAAGAAGTTGCACTGAAAGAGGTGCAGAGAATATTCACCAGGATATTGTCTGAGTTGGAGCATTTTAGCTAAGAAGTGAATCTTGATAGAATCAGGTTTTCTTTAGAGCAGAGGAGGCTTAGAAGAGACCTGATGAAATGTGTAAGATTACGAGAGGCCTGGACAAGGTGGATAGGATGCAGCTGTTACCTTTAGTTCAAGGGTCAATAGCAAGCAGGTATAATTTACTCATGAAAGGCAGGATATTTAGAGGCATTTGTGGAAAATGAATTTTCACCCAGAAAGTGGTGGAAATCTGAAATGCACTGCCTGGGAGGGTAGTTGAGGCAAGAAACTTCACAACCTTCAACAATACTTAAATGAGCAATTTAAATTTCAAGACATTTAAGGCTCATGCCAAGTGCTAGTAAGTGGGACTAATGTATATTTAGAGTACTTTTGCTGGTTTAGACTCTATGGGCCTAAGGGCCTCTTTTGTACAGCATGATTCTATGACTCTCTCTCCCAATCTTCAACCTATTAATGCATCTTGGATGCCATTTCCTCCAGATCATAGCTGTTGATATCCTTCTCCCATGGCAAGAGAAGTTGAGCAGTTTGTTCGCTGGCTTCTCAGGTACAAAACACTATCAACTGTACTCTCATTGCTTGGAGAATGTCCCATCTCCAATTTGCAGTTTATTAACAGAAAGTACTTCCATTAATGCTCAAATTATATGTGACCATCATTGCCAAATTTTGGATATCTATGCAGTCCTGGGATTCTGAAAAACTTGGTAACCCATGGGTTCCTGCCTCTTTTCAAGGTCCTTGGGTATAAGGGGATGGCTGCTGTAAGACAAGGGTGCCCCTTCCAAACATGACCCATGATACCATTATGAAATACTCAGATTGACGTAAGAAGTACAACTCATGCTTCCATCAGGGACACAGTGGAACAGACCATACACCCAGTTAAAATGGAGGTTTTGATCCCTGGACCACAGTCATGGAGCCTTGAAGTTTAACCCAGAAAGTGTGTCCTTCATAAGTGAAGCTGTGAGAGAAAAAAAGAATGTCCTGGCCGGAGACAAAATAACTATACAATAATGAAGTAGAAGATGAGGGTGAAGACTTCCAGGAAAGCCATCCAAAACAGCATGACAGAGCTTTGCATCATTGAGCTAACTGAAACAAACTTCAGAATGAATGTGCTAGGTTTGGACTTTGGTTAATCATTTATTAATTGGCACCAACCCTGTTTAGTATAAAGGAATGTGGACTTTGGTATTTTTGCAGTCCTTGACATTTTCTCTTATTATACATTTGATGGTAAATTTGGTATCTTTGAGTGAACCGACTTCAAGTATCTGCACAGTACATTTCCTACTGATCATTAGGTAAAAGGTAGCAATCAGTGAGACAATGTATTAACATCAAATGGCACGAAATTTATGTAGGAAGCTCTGAAAACTTCAGTCAGCATATCATATCTGAGTGCTGCGCAGTGAAGTCTATCCCAAAAGGGAAGTCTATCTCCTTTTGAAAGTTCAATCATCAGTTGCTCTTCAATTATTCAGATTGCATGTAGACAACTACGTTGCCTTGAAATGCCTGAGAATCCAATAAGGTAGCACTGACCCTGCAAGAGACAAAATATCATATAGTTTTTCCTCAGCAGACCAATGAGCTATGAGGGAGACGATATTTGAATTTTCCATTGCATAGCTCCCTGCGTTGAATGGCAACGCACTGTTTTGTATAGTTTATAAATAGAACAAACCTATCCCTGCAAAGATGCATAGAATAATCCTTATTTCCATACAGTCAGTCACAAGGTGGATGGACATGTGCAATAATTTGTTCAGGCCAGGCACTAGTACATTTCTTCAGCATCAGTGTCATTCACGTTAAAGTACATTGTTTTGGCTCTAGTCCTTAATATCAAAGTTCGAGTATCACTGACATCAGAGAATATCTATAGTCAGGAAGTCAGTTGTTTGAGAGAGATAAACAATGCTTGTTAATTGCATCTTGTTCTTTCTTTGGCATGTTTATTAAGGTTGTTCATCCATCATAAATGTGATTTTACCAGATACAACAGCACAAGTCATAGTATAGCAGACATTTTAAAAGTGCAAGTGAATATGGAATCAGAGAATCCCTACAGTGTGGAAAGAGGCCATTTGACCTATAGAGTCTACACCAACCTTCTGAGGATCATCCCATCCAGATGTTGCCCCTGACCCTATCCCCATAACCCTGCATTTACCATAGCCAATCCACCTAGCCTGCACATTCCTAGACACTGTTGGGCAAGTAAAACAGTTGAAGTTAAATCCTCCAGTGGTAACTCTTTAAGGATAATCTTTCAAAGAATACTGAAATAAATTGTTTGCTCTCCTAAACACTATCTTACATTAAATATTGTTTTAAAAAGGCCCTAATCAATAGCTTCATTGTTTGGATGGGCTGTCAGTGTACTTATCAGTGTACGAAGGCACAGTCTCTTAGAACTTCAAAGGACACTGACATGTTCATGGACTGGGCAGATAGATGGCAAATGAAGTGAATGAATGAATATCCTTTATCATCATTTATGAGGTGATGCACTTTGGTACAAAGGAAATGGAAAGACAGGATGTTTTAAAAGGTGTGCAGGGGCAGACAGTCCTCAGTGCTTGTGTGCATAAGCCACTGAAAGTGACAGAGCAGATAGACAGCTGTTAATAAAGCATCCAGATCTGGAGTCAGGCAAGGCCGCCCACTTTCTGCGGTCTTGTTTATGTATTGTATAAAACCTTTTGCTGAATCCAACAAGGATGAAAGCTTGACAGGGATGACTAGTCTAGGTAGTGGAGGCCTGCAGGTCAAAGACTTCCAGTACATGGAGTACATCGCCATTTTCTGCTTGGATCTGCTGTCAGTGTGCAGACTCATGAACATTGTGGGTAAAAACCTGGTTGTCAGGTGTCAGATATGTTGATGCCGCTGCATGTGGCACAGATCTGGCCTGCTCCCTGAACTTGCACCTTTTCAGTCACTTGAGCCATCTTCCACTTCATCTGGAGGTTAAAGATGGACAGTATCCACAGGGCCACAATGTACAAAGCTCTGGATAAACAAGGAAAGGCAGACCCAAAGCTTCCCTAAATATGATGGTCACCTTTGTGTGTGGTTGCATCAAGCTGTGCACAGACCTTTGACATACAACATCAAGTATACTATGTACTAAGGCTACCTGTCCCCAGTGTTGCAAAGGATGGGTCTGGCTTTGATGCTGCAGAATGCTCCAAGCAGTTGGAGTATTCCAAATCTCCTGTCCTTTGTCGAAAAATTTGCAAAGAGAAAGACTTTTGACCACAAGTCCATCAGGAAGTGGTCAGCATTAGTGTCCTTGAGACCTTGCGGGAAAAGGAAAGGGTGGATCCCGTTGCATGGTTCACTCAGGAGACTGTCAAAATTAATTGGCAGAATGCCTCATCATCAGAACATTTTAACAAGCATCAAGATGTAGCTTGGCAGTGCAGAGAAGGGCACTATCTGTCAGATCCTTCATGCACGTTCGGCTTCTGTGTGCCTCTGTGCCAGCTTCTGTGTGCCACTGTACGCTGCCTCTGGAGTGGCTGCACTGACAAAGAGATTGTCACATCTCCTTCTGAAATGTGTCTTTGCAAAGGAAGCAGAGAGAAAGAGAGAGAGAGTCATTCCGAGTCACTCTGTAATAATGGAGTCTGTGCTCTATAGGCTATTCCCCAGGATGCACACAGAGACAAACATAGAGTTCCTAGAGGACCATCAACTCAAAAGATGCTTTTTGGTCTGCTTGTTGGTTTTCCAGCATAAAGAGTTGACCCCGATCAAGTGTTATAAACTGGCATATTCCAAGGTCCAGGACGATGTGCTTACAGGTACACTAAAGCTTGGAGCAGTTGCTGCTAGGGCGCAATAGGGTAAGACCACTGTTTCAGGTCTTTCTGCCAAAGTATAACTAGGGTCTGTTCAGTTACCAGAACCTACTGTTGCCTCAATGTATGTAAATAGTATCCTGATTTTGGCTTTGCAGGGAATATCAAATTCCAATGTCTGTATTTCTTAATATGCAAAGACTGTACAGAACTGTTTTAGCACCTGTGAATGCAAATAAAGATTTTTCATAAATAAAGTATAGTTTTGCAACAAAAAAGCATATAATACCCTCGGCTTTAAAAATAGTGGCATAGAATACAAGAGTATGGAGATTGTGATGAATTTATATAAGCCACTGGTTGGACCATTACAGGCATATCATTTGCAATTCTATGCACTACACTATGGGAAGGATGTGAATGTATTGGAGAAAGTGTCAAAGAAATTTCAAAAATGCTTCTAGGAATGCGACATTCAGATATGAGGAAAGTGTGAAGAAACTAGAATTGTTTTCCTCTACAGGAGTTTTCAAAATCACGTGGGGTATACACTAAGTAGATAGAGAGGAAATGCTCTCACATATAAATTGATAAAGACCAAGGAGGTACTGTTTTAAAATGCTTTGCAGAAGAAGCAAATGCAAGGTGAGAAATACTTTTTTCACCAAACAGTTAGGGTATGAACACATTGCCTAGAAGTGTTGTTGGTTCAATTCAGGCATTCAAGAGGGCAATAGTTTCTATTTAAATAGATATCCATGTGTAGGGTTACAAGGATAAGACAGGAGAGTGGCACGAAGTTAAAAAGCTTAAAAAGGCAATATAGACATGATAGGCTAAATGACCTCCTTCTGCACCATAATAATTTTGTGAATCTGTGACTCAATCTCTGGTCGAAGCAAGTCAAGCAATTTTTCTTCAACTAGCAACCAACCGCACCAAATTTTACAACATCTCTAGTTAGAGAAAGTTAAACATTTTCTCATACTTATCTCAGACGGCTAATCAGCATTTGCAGAATTAATGAGGAGGAATTAACTTGAATATGGTGATCCTTGCTATCCAGGTTAATGGGAGGAATGACCACTTGGTGAAAGGAATGGCTGTTAGCATTTATACAATCATGTATGTACCACCAAAAACAAGAATAAAAAGTTGGAAAGAATGTAAGCAAGAATTGACATGTATAATTGATTGAGTGGAATTTTAAGCAAAATGCTTCAGATGAATTGTGGAAAAACAAGTATGAACTTGGAGTAATTAGAATCTAGAATGCAATGCCAGAGATTGTGGAAGCAAATTCAATCATAGCTTCAAAATATTATTAATTTGAATCAGAATTTTGCTGTGTACAAGGACATCATTCACCACATCAAGGCTGTACTAGCTCCAGAAAGTGGTACTCAGACTGACATCGCAGAACTCTGAATTAATCATTTTCAAATATATATTAGCTTTCTTTGAAGGCCCCTATGGATTACATCTCCACCACTCTCCAGGCAGTGCAAAATCGTAACAACTCTGAGTAAAGGTGCTTCTCCTCAACTCACTCCGAGCAATTTTGCTGACAATCTTGAAATTGTGACTCCCTTCATTACTGATATACCAACTAGTAGAAACAGAATATCCTTCTTTACCTTTTAAAATTGTTCTTAATTTTGGACACCATGATATGGTCATCTCTTAATCTTCTGTGCTCCATGGAGAAGAAGCCCAGTTTCTCTCATCTTTCCTTGTATTTCATTCTTGGTATGGTTCTAATAAATCTCCTTTGCAATCTCTCCAGGGCTTTAACCTTCTTCCTTAAATAAGTTGCCCAAAATTAAACATAATATTCCAAATGTGGTCTGACCAATGACTTGTAGAGGTTTAGCACACTTCCTTGCTTCATATTCTAGGTTTCTACTTATAAACCTGGAGTATCCTATAAGCCTTCTTAACAACTGTTTCAACTTGCCTAGCAACCTTCAGAAAATTATGCACGTGAACCCCAAGGTCCCTCTACTACTGTATTCCGTTGAAAGTTGTAAAATTGAGCCTGTATTGTCTTTCCATATTTCATCTACCAAGATGTGTTACCTTACAGTTTTCTGCATTAAACTTAATGCAAATTATCTGAACAGAAAAAAAAACTTGCAAGACTAAAAACAAATGTGAGAGAATGGGATGAACTGATCCTTTTGTAAAATCTATTCATAGATGGGTTGTAGGCAATGCATTCAAGTCCAGTATTTATTGCCTGTATCTAATTGCCCCTGAGAAGTCTAACACATGCAGAGCTAGCATAGATACAAGGATTGAAAGGCTCTTATAACAATCCTCTAACCACTCAATTATTCCATTCTACAAACATTTTTTGTGCCAAGATTTATTGAGCATTAAAATATGGACAGCATTTTTTCTGCAATGAAACACAAATAACATTTTTGTATTCGATACTGACGCCAAGATAATTTTGTGGTACTTTACCACATACCGACCAACCACTCTGTCGCTTTTCTTCAATGTCACTGGGTCAAGAGTCTAGACTTCCCTCCCAAACAACTTTTAGGGTCTACTGACAGCACATGGTCTGCAGGGGTTCAAGGCAGCTCACCATAATCTTCTCAAGGGTAACTAGGGACAGACAATACATGCTGGCTCAGCCAGCAATGTCCATACCCCAGTAGTGAATTTTTTAAAAAGTTCAGTAATTTGCAATATATTAATAAATATAGTTATAAGATCTGCGCCATTTTAAATATCTGATAAGACGTATATCGAACATTAAAATAACTTTGAGGTTGAATAATGGATATATAAATAATTTATAGCTCTCACCAATATACTTGCAGCCAGATTCAACAAAATATTGTCCGATACCGTTATAAGTGCAGGAGATGCATTGATTCAGCTCTTCAATTAGCTTGACTGTCAGTAGAGCAAAGAAAATACTCCATTTGCTTGTGCTTAGTGTGCCACAGCAGATAATGATGGACAAATTTAAAACATTGAAGCATCTAGAGGGCAATAATTTATATTATGTATATTATACTATATGCAATTACTCATTACAATTGTTCAGCCAAGAGAACAGTAAATAATTCACTCAAGCAATTAAGAAAATTTATTTTAGTCTGAGTTCTAATTTGTGTAATGAAGCTGAGATTTATATATGTTTATTTTAATATTGTTTACTGTAAGTTTGAGCTCTTGTAATTCTAGGCTGTAGACAGTCTGTGCATTTGCAATTGGAGAAAGTCAGGACCGCAGATACTGGAGATCAAAGTCAAAAAGTGTGGCGCTGGAAAACCACAGCGGTTCAGACAACATCAGAGGAGCAGGAGAGTCAACATTTTGAGTATAAAACCTTCACCAGGAAGGACTTATGCCCAAAATGTCGACTCTCCTGCTCCTTGGATGCTGCCTGACCTGCTGTGCTTTTCCAGCACTACACTCTTGACTCTCATTTCAAGCATCTGCTGTACTCACTTTTGTCTAGTTACTGCTAATATCAGACCAGAGTGTTGGGATATACAGTTGGTGGAAAAGTGAAATTTTGAAGTTGCAGTAAAAAGGAATTGAAGATGCATTGGTGATAGTATAGCATTAGAAGGAATCCTAGTCAGGACAATAATAATATTAGTTAACAAAGAATTATTCACAGTTCCAGTAGATTATCTGATATTTTAATATTGTGCTAGGCTGTCCTGGTTCTGATACAAAATGATGTTTAGGTTATGTCTACTGCGTGCTTAAAAAGTCTTTGAATCAATGTTTAAGGGAGCAGAGTTGTTTTCTTGCTTGGATTAATTTCGGTTGTTAATACACATTTGTTTTGTTTTATTGTTAAAAGAATGACTAAGATATTGCATGTGTTTGAATATAAGGTCATTTCAGTAACAGAATGATTTTTAAAAATTACAGTCCATCCAGCCAGATTAATATTAGGGATCTGACTTGTTCTGTACGAACAAAAATTGAGCATCACCCCACAATAATTGGGGCCACTACATTATAATACTAGTTCAGATTTCCCTTCCCATTAACATCTACTAATAAACATGTATTAACAAACAAATCAAAACTATTTCTTCAGGAATATATGCATTTCCTGAATATTTGTTTCAAATCCAGTTGGAACATATAATGGTATTGATACAATTAGAAACTGTAATTATTAGCCAGTATTGAATGAGAATTTTTGTAGTTTATTGACTGTAATCTGAAGCATTAAACATTGTGGCCTTGACTTTTTTCAGGGCCAGTTGTATGTCTAAAATGGAAATTCACCAGTCCTGATATGGTAGCAGTGGAAAACGGACGGGTCCAATAAGAATAGGTTTCTGCACCAGAAATTGTATACTACCAATTACCTATAGGAGTTGGAGTACTCAAAACTTACATCTGCCTCCGGACAGTTGTCAATGCAAAAGGGATGAGCAAGCTGACATCATCCTCTTAAGTTCCCATCTCTACTAATGATCATAAATGGAAATGGCAACCAGCAAAATGGAATGTTGTCAGTGAAGACCACGGAGCTATCCAGGATATGGTAATGTTCTGTAAGATTTGAAACAATGAAATCTTGCTTATTTATAATTGCTCCCTTGATCTTTTGTGGTGTCCCTTGACATGAAACACAAATGAAGTTTCAGTCTGCTGCATTCCCTACCATCCTACTCCTTCACCCAGTCCTCAAGCAGGGGACAAAAAAAATGTCTCTTCTGAAAGAGACATTGACCTGATCAACTTAACTTCATTGATCCTATAGGTCTTGGTAACCATACCCTGTCCACTGACAGATCCCAATAGTCATTTCATACTGGGATGATGGACACATGGAGCAAAAAAAAATGATCACTGAAGCCCAATTTGAATTCCATGTGGACCACTTCAGTTTAGAAGTTATTACAGCCTCAGTCCAGATGTGGACAAAATAATTGAATTCTAGGGGTGAGGTGAGAGTGATTTCCTTTTACACAACATTTCTCTGACTGTACAGGTAGGTCCTGCTATCTGAAGCTAGAACATTCCCAGGAATCTTTTGTAAGCTGAAAATGGTGTAAAACAGTGGTGCATGATTTATATGGGAAAAAGCATCACTGTTTTTCATAAAAGCAAAAATCCTCTTCGGATTCACAAAGGCAGGTACTAATGTAGGTCTTTTGTAAAAGCAAAATTGAGTAAAGTGAATGTTCAAAAGGAGGGGATACCTGTAAAATCAATGAAAATCAGCAGAAAAGCTCTTCACTAGCTGGAGTTAAACATAGCAAAAGGAAGATTGCTGTGGTGATATGGGTGTCAGTCATCTAAGTACCAATATCATTGCAGATATTGCTTTGGTCAGTATCCTACATTGAACTATTTCTATCCATTTATCGTAAGCTCGCTCCATCATGAGATAGCACCTGGCCTGTTTGTTAATAATTGCAGTGCTTAGCTTTATTCACAGACAACAGAAATTCAATAAATTATACAGTTAATACAGTAAGAACTGTCACACTGGTTACCATTGACCAGAAATTGAACTAGATGAGCCATATAAATACTGTGGTTATGAAAGCAAGTCAGAAGCTAGGAAGCTTGCAGCGACCAACTCCCCTACTGATGCCCCAAAACGTTTCTACCATTTAAAAGCAGAAGTCAAGAGTATTGTGCAATATTCCACACTTGCCTGGGTAAGCTCCAGCAACACTAAAGAAGCTTGTCACCATCCAGGGCAAATTGGCAAGACATCCACAAATAGTAACTCCTCATCCAGAAATGCTCAGCAACAGCAAGTTGTCCCATCTACAAGGTGCAATGTAAAAAGTCACCAAGTGTCCTGAGGCAGCACCATCTAAACCAACAGCCACTGCCATTTACAAGGAAAAGGGCAGCAGATACATGGGATCACCATCAACTACAAGTTCCCTAAAGCCACTCACCAACTGAATAGAAGTGTATAACTTTTCCTTCAATATTGCTGGGTCAAATTCTGTAACAGCGTTTCTAACAGCATTGTAGGTCCTCCAATAGGAATTAGACTGTGGCGCTACCAACTTGTCAAGGGAAACTAGAGATGGGCAATAAAGCTTGGCCCAGCCACCAATGCCCATATGCAATGAATGAAAAAATCTAATAATAGTGTACAGAGCATCTACTGAAGTGAGGTGAAGAAATATGTAGACAAATGAAGGAATCAAATGATAATCACAGAATGTGGGGATTTCAATATTAATTTTATACCAATAATGATTTTCATCAGACAGAAGAGTGAGGTAAAGGAATATACTGAAAATGCCAACAGCAAAAGATATAAGTGGGGAATGAGCTAGAGCAGATAACAGAAGTCAACAGAAGGGGACATTAAGGTATTGTTACTACAATACAATATACTTTATGGAGAAGGACATTCTTACGCTGAAAATTACATTAATAGATGGGAGAAAAGCTGATTTTGAAGGGCTGCGAATATAACTTGGGAAAATAAAATGGAAAACTATATTGATAAATAACAAGGTACATCAGAAATGAAAAAAATGATAAGAAGTAAATGGCTCCACAGTGCAAGGAGACAAATTCTACAAAAAGGAAAGAACAAAGTAAAATCTAGCAAAACTCCATGGAAGGATGAAGATATAAGGGAACAACTAAAATATACCTCGTTCCAAACTTTTAAGTACATAGATGACGACGCAGTGCATGATAACAGAATGCATAAAGCAATTAAAAGAAAAGTCAAAAAATTTGTAAAATGAATATGTGCAATGAAATTAAATTATCAAAGAACATAAAATAAAATTGCAATATGTTTTACAGGCAAGTCAATAAAAAGGGAAGGCTGTGATGGTATATGAGATACTCAGGCTAATATGTAGAAGCAAATTACTGCAGATGCTGGAGTCATCTAGACTTGAAACTTAGCTTGCTCTCTCTATGGATGCTATCTGACCCACTGTAGCCTCAGCATTGGTTGTTTTCACACAGGCTAATACCCTGGACACAGATTTAATCATACCATAACAATTGGTTCCATTTAAAATCAATTAATTAATTTAAATTATCAGAACTGAAAAATAGTCTTGGTATGGCAACATGAAACAAACATTCATTGTTGTAAAAAAAACAATCTGATTCTCTCATGCACTTCAGAAATGGAAATCTGCCACAGTTATCTCATCTGGCCTACATGTGACTCCTAGCCTACAGCAATGGAGTGGAAATAATAGAGTATATTTTACAGTATGGCAGAAGTTGGAAAGTGCTGATTCATAAAAATGAATGCTGGGTTCACTTCTGTTCACTTGTGTTGGTATTAACTATGGAATTTTTAAATTTGTGCATTATATGAGGCACAAACCATGTTTGGACTGAAAACAGGCAAGCAACACTTATACCACCACAAACTGAGTTTCCAACCATATATTATTGAAACATGCAATACTACTGTTACCAATACCACTGCTTGACTAAGTCTCCACAAGTTTCTGTTGCTGAAACCTTCTCTATTTGTTAGATATTATTTGATAGTGTATATATAACACAGAAACAGACCATTTGGCCCAACGAATCCATACTGCTGCTTACATTCCACTTGAGCCTTTTCTCCTCAATAAATTGCAAACCTCCATTCTGTTCTTCCTTATAAACTTGTCCAGGCCTCAAGTGCATCTACACAATTCATTTCAACAACTACCTATGGTAGAGTGTTCAACATTTTCACTATTCTGAAGGTGGGAGCTCAAGAAAATTAAAATCACCCATGTAGTAATACTAGGCAAATTGTTGGATCCGCTGGTTGACAATTCTTTGGTCCCAATGGACTTCATCCCATGCTTTTAAAAGAAACACCTACTAGATAGCTGATATATTGGTTTTAAATGTATAATATTACCTAGATTCTCTAGTTCCCCTAATAGGGGAAAACAGTGAATGCAATCTGTTATTCAAAAAGCGGGGAAGACAAATCAAAAAATTACAGGTCAATTAGCGCAACATCTGTAATACTGAAGATGTTAGAAGCTATTACAGCCACTTGTAGCAGGGCACTTAGAAATGTTCAAATCCTTTTATGAAAAAGGAAATACAGTTTCTTGGAATTCTTTGAGGAAATAACATTTGTTGTGAATGAAGAGCAATCAATGGATGTACAGTACTTGGATTTCCAAAATGTTATCAAATGCCATTGCAGAAAAATAAAAGTCATGGTATCATGGTAACATATTGCTCAGAAGCAACTAACAGGAAATATAGAATTATGGCAACAGTACTACATCATCATGTAATTTATGTAAGTTACTTGGATGGAGGGACCAAAAATATGTCCCTCCATCCAAGTAAATTTGTCCATGGCACAAGGTAGGCAAGAAAGTAAATTGTGAAAAGGACAGAAGGAAGTAATGAAAGGTTATAGATAAATTGTACAAATGGGAAAAGATCTGGTAAATGGAGCACAATATGGGAAAATGAAAAATTGTGTATTTTGGCAAGAATAAAAAAGAAACAAACATTCTCTAAATGGTGGAAGTTTGTGGAGCTTTTGGATATGTGTTCTAGTGCATGAATTGCATAAAGGATAGAATGCAGGTACAACAACTAATTAGAAAAGCTAGGAATACTGTCATTTATCGCATGGAGAATTGAAAACAAAGTAAGGTTGTCACTCTTCTGTCAAGCAAGATATTCATGAGGTCACATCTGGAGCACTGTTGGCAGTATTGGTCTCTTATTTGAAAAATGCTGCATTGGAAAATAGTTCAAAGAAGGTTTACCAGCCTAATACTTAGTTCAGGTGGATTGTTCAATGAGAAAATCATTGACAAACTAGGCTTTGATTCACTGGTGTTTAAGACCAAGAGGCAATTTGATTGAAAAATAGAAGATTCTGAGGGATGTTGTCAGGGTGAGTGTGGAAAGGATGTTTATTCTTGTGAAAAACATCTAGAACCTGTGCCATTATTTTAAAAAGTGAGATATTTCATTTAAATCAATATAAGAGTAACTATTTTTTACCGAGGAGGGTCATTCTTCTTTGGAACTCGAAAGTTGGAGGAAGCAGAGACTATGAATAGTCTCTAAGGCAGAGGCCATTCTTGATAAGCTTGGGGGTGAAATATTATCAGGGGTAGGTGAAAATGTAAAGTAATCAGATCAGCCACAATCTTATGAATGGCAAGGCAAGCTCAAGGAGTTGACTGGCCTACGTCTGCTCTTAATTTACATGTCTGTACATAGATCTCCACACTTGTCCAATTCTGGCCTGCTGTGCATTCCCAATTCCTGCATGGTGTTTAAATATTTTCAGCTGTTTAAGCCCAATATATTAGAATTGTCTATCGCCTGTTTTCTTTTAAAAGCCCACATTCCTAGTTCAGGGTTTTAGCCAGTTTCCTGTTATTTCCTTCTAGCGTTTTGCCAACAAGGTTTTCATTGACACCACTCTGTTTAAGCATTTCACTACGTTAAATATGTTTGATAGAAGTACGTACTTTTGGTTTTCAGTAGATAAAACCTTCATCAGAGCATTTTTCTAATTAGCAAAAATGTATTCATCCAATGTCTCTTTAAACATACATGGTAACCAGACTTTAGACATTTTTAGAAATAGAAATCTAAGAGAACTCAACAGTATCCAAAGCTAACCATAAGAATTGTTGCTCTTCCACCCAGAAACCAATAACTATGTAGAGTGAAGTATCTACAGCAAAATAACACGGCTCATATTCAACCTATGCCAGATCAATGGGAACTAAAAGTATTACATCTAAATCTTTGATGACAAATGTTAAAAAAATTAAGTCACTGACGAACAAATGAACCATTATCAATGACAAAAGTAAGTAATCCTAGTTTGTTGCATCACTTACCTGAAGAATATGGCTTCCCAAATTCTGTTCGAACACATTAATGGCCACGGAGCTTGGACTTCTTCTGCGCTGTGTTCCTAAAGCTAAATAAGAGGAAAAATAGTAATTATTCGAAGGCTTATTCAAACTACTGTTAATATTTCTAGGTAACAGCTAATGATACTTCTATTTTCATTTTGAGGAACACCACAGATATATCACTAAATTTGACAAAAAGGTTGACAGGAATATATATTGGATTGTCTTGCTCTCTGTTGCTGTTGACATTTTCCCCTGGAAAACACACAGTGATCAATATTTTGAACGAGTTCAGTGGATATGAACAAATTAGGAATTGTTAAATAAGTAAATGATTGCTGTATATAGGACAATTTTTGTACTACACAAATTAGCTCAATGGCCTGAACATACTTCCTTATCCGTATTTATCTTCTGACCTAGTAGTCAGAAAGAAGAAAATATTCAAAAGGTGAGTCTCGTTTGAGGTTCCGATTTTGTTTTAGAGGTTAGTTACAAAGTGAGAACAATATTTTTGTAATCATTAAACTGGGAGTATTTTTCTACTTTCATTACCTGGTACCCAGCACCTGGTGTAGCATGATCCAAATGCAAAGCAAAACAGCTATATAATGCACAACAATATGCTTTCACTTTTGGTTCAAAAGAGTATCCATCTAATTAAATCTAGGAATTTTTCTGAAGTTTTCTATTCCATACATAATAGCATCTTCGTTGTCTGAGTGAAATGGCCAGTGTGTGGTCAGAATTATTGACGCAATCCAACTCACCACCATCTTCTTAAGAGCAAGGAGGGACAGACAATAAATGTTTGCCCTGCCAGTGATGCCCAGACCTCACAAGTTTAAAAAAAATGTTCTTCATGTAACTGGCCAAATCAGTTCTTACAGAGCCCTGAACACCTTCTGTATAAAAATAAACATTCGGTAAGAATATTTTTTTTAAAAAAACTTGTGTTTACGTAGCACCTTTCATGATTACAGGACATCTCAAAACACTTCACAGTCAATTAAATAATTTTAGAATAATGAATTTTACAGAAGGAAATCTATTGCTTGACTACACCTCACCCCAGGATTAAAGTGAGAAAATTGGTCTTGAGCCCACTAACTTGAAAAAAGGGCTACCCTGCAATGATAATAGAGTCAAAGAGATATACAGCATAGAAACAGACTCTTCGATCCAACTCATCCATGCTGACAAGATATCCTAAAATAATTTAGTCCCATACCACTCTAAACCCTTCCTATTCATATACCCAGCCTTTTAAATTTCATAATTGTACTAGCTTCCACCACTTCCTCTGGCAGCTCATGCCATACACGCAACACTCTTTGCATGAAAAAGTTGTCCCTTAGGTCCTTTTATTATCTTTCCTCCCTCACCCTAAACCTATGCCCTCTAGTTCTGGACTCTTCCGCCCAGGAAAAGACCTTGTCTATTTACCTTATCAACATCCTTCAATTTTATAAACTTCTACAAAGTCACCCCTCAGCTTCCAATGCTCCAGGGAAAATAGCCCCAGACTATTCAGTTTCTCCGTGTAACCCAAATCCTCCAACCCTGGCAACATCCTTGTAAATCTTTTCTGAACCCTTTCAAGTTTCACAACATTTTTCTGATAAGAAGGAGACCAGAATTGGACACAATATCCAAAAGTGGTCTTACCAATGTCTAACTATTGCTGGGGGCAAACTCAACAAAGTGACAGTGGGACCTCCATCCCTCAGGGGCAAAAAGATGACATACTTTAAGCTTCCACAAAGAGCAATGTGGCAATGTGCAAATAATTGTCTTTACTATTGTTACTCGAGCGCTAACTATTGACCAAAAAATCAAAAATATTCCCATGCTCTTCTTCCAATTGATATGGAAGCTTTGAGATTCACATTAAACCAGTCAGAACTTTAGTTTAATCTTGCATTAAAAAGAGAACATCTGACAGGACATCATTCTTCTTACTACTGCACCAACCTGGATTTTTGTGCTTAAATTATTGAAAAGGGACTTGAACGTACAACAATCTAACTCATAAACAACTGTAATTTTGCTGAGCAAACAGAAAAGATTGACTCTCACTTGACACATCAGGGCAGAGTTCAGTTTTGGAATACATTCCACCATACAACACCACTGACATCCATTTCAAACCCACTGATTCACACAACTACCTCGACTACACCTCCTCTCACTTACCTCCTGCAAAAATGCATACCATACTCTGAATTCTTCTGCCTCCGCCGCATCTGCTCCCAGGATGAGGTGTTTCCCTCCAGGACACCCCTGATAGCCTCCTACTTTAGGGGCCTTCTTGGTAATTAAGGATGTCATCAACCACATCACCTCCATTTCCTGCACTTCTGCCTTCAAAGTACCTCCTCTCCACCCAACAACAGTAAAGATAGAGTCTGTTTAGTCCTCATATGTCACCCCAACAACCTCTGAATCCAACACATCACCTTCCAACATTGCCGCCACCCACAATCAGACCCCACCACCAAAAAGATATTTATTTCCCTACCCCTGCCCGCTTTCCACAGAGATCATTCATTCTGCGATTCCCTCATCAAGTTCTCCACCACACTCTGTACCTTTCTCTGCAACTGCAACACCTGTCCCTACAGTTCTCCTCTCACCTCCACCCAAGGTCCAAAATAATCCTTCCAGATCCAGCAGAGATTCACCTCCACTTCATCTAACCTTATCTATTAGATCCATTGCTCTTGATTTGGTCTTCTCTACATCGGAGAGACCAAATGCAGACTCAGGGACCAATTTGCAAAGTGTCGGTGCTCTGCGTGCAACAACCAAACCAATCCAACCTTCCGGTTGTCATCCATTTTAGTTACCCTTCCCATTTCTCTGGTGATATGTCCATCCTTGGCCTCCTCCACTTTCAGAGTGAAGCCAGTCGTAAACTGGAGGAGCAACACCTGACATTTTGCCTGGGGAGCTTACAGTCCAATGGCCTCAATACTGACTTCAGCAGCTTCAAAATCCCTCTACCCCGAGTGTTATCCCATGTCCAACTCTCCCCCTTCTCCTCACCTCCCTGACTTGACCTCTTCCTACTCACCTACACTCTCCACCCATCCAACTGACCAATCATAATAACCCCCTATCTACACCAACCGGTCACCATCCCACCAAACCTTCCCACAGCCCTCCCCCTTCCCTCATTTACTTCTGGAGTCCCCTCCTTCTCCTCTGTAATCCTGACAAACGGTTTTGGCCCAAAATGTTGACTTTCCTGCTGCTCAGACACTGTCTGACCTGCTGTGCTTTTCCAGCTTCGCACCTATTGACGCCAATAAACAATTAACCGGTTCACCATTTTGATTGCTTTCAACTTGGTGTTAGGTTTTCAGAAAATCTGTGTTAAGATCGGAGATTGTAGAGGCTATATGGTCAATCAAGACTGTCAACATTCAGGAATTGCACAGAATGAGATTTACATTCAAAATCAGGGACAGATTAAAAATAAAGTTAAAACCATTGAGTTGTGCTTTAAGGGTTTTTGGTTAAATACATTGTCAAATAAAATGAACCTAACTTATCACAGAATTGTTACAGCTCAAGTTGACCATTCTGAAGGAACAACTTATCTAAAAATATAAAACATGGGACAAGATTGGGTTGGGATCTCTGGTCGGCATGGACGGGTTGGACCGAAGGGTCTGTTTCCATACTGTACATCTCTATGACTCTATGTGGCGATGACTGATAGGAGAATGGCACTAATAACAGTCCACTTCTCAAGTGACGCACTCAAAGGGAATTGTCTAAAAAGAAATAATGCATACAGTTAGTTATGGAGAAAATATGCAAAATAGCCCCAACTAAATTGCTCATTTGGAGAGCTGGTGCAGACAATAGACCAAATGGTTTCTTTTTGTGCTGTATGAATTCTGTGATTCTATGAATGGTGCAATACAATAATTAACGTATTGAAACCAAAATGAGCAAGTTTCTCAGAGTAAGAAATTGACATGCCTCGCGGTTAACCAGCCACTTTCATAATTTATTACCCTAAAAAATGTGCAAAAGCTAATTTATTCAAGGTGAATTTGACAACAATGCAGGATCAGACTTATTTTAAAAACTTGTTTAAAACTGGATTAAGTCTGATAAACTAGGAATGTGATTTATGTAATAAAAGTGTGTATTGTCATAATTATGTTTAGGGCAGAGTTGTTGCTTTGAACTGACTGAAATAACTGCACAAGGGCTGGTAATCTGTCACCAAATCACTACTTACATGCACAATGCATGGGCTCTGACCAGCTAACTCAAAGCCAGTCCCTGCATTGAGTAGACCGTCTCAATCTCCTGCTTTTTTTCCCACTTTTTAAATTTTATTAAACAAGACAAAATACAGCTAACCATAAACAGAAAACAGCAGTTCACAAAAAAAACATTATATACAAGTGAAAGAGCATCAAAGCCAAACCCCAAACCCCACCGTTCAACTAGTTTTCAGGGAGACGAGGACAAACGTCAAATCCTACTTGCATTTATCACAAAGCTAACAGGCAAAACAGTGTAATCAAATCAAAAACAGTGCATAGAGCACAGTCCTAATATGGCTGTAAAATAGACACCTGTGCACACCACATACTGATCAGAACGCCCTTGGCCAGCCTTCCTGCAGGACAGTCGTTGACCTTCCAGTCTCTGGCTGCCCTGCGTACTGACCATCCCTCCCCAGGCCTGCTTTCCTCCAGGCTGGTCATCAACCACACAGCTCCCAGTCACCTCATGTACTGACCGGACTACCCCAGGCCACTTTCCTACTGGCTGGTTGTTTGCCTTCTGCCTCCGGCCACCCTGCTTACTGACTGACTCTCCCCAGCTCACTTTTCTCCAGGATGGATGTCAGCCACCGGCTCCCGGTCACCCTGTGTACTAACCAAACCACCCTAGACCTGCTTTCCTACAGTCAGGCTGTTGGCCTTCCAGCATCCGGCCGCACTGTGTACTGACTGACCCTTTCCACTGGCGTTCCTATGGACTGGCTATCAGCTGTCCGCCTCCCTGCGTACTGACTGGTCCTCCCTCGGTCGGCCTTCCTATGCCTGCTGCCGGCTGGTTGGCTCAGCCTTCCCGTGTACTGATCAGCCTGCCCTATACCGGCTTTCCTGCGAGGACATTACCAGTTGCCTGGCACTGCCCACACCGCATACTGATAGACTCCTCCCGGCCCACTTTCCTCCGGGCCAGTCATCAACACTCCAGCCCCCAGCCAGCCCACGTACTGGCTGCCACTCCCTTGACCAGCTTTCCTACAGGCACGCTGTCAGCTGTCTAGCCCTCAGCCACCCTGCATACTAACAGAATCCCCCTACATCAACCCTCCAGCTCATGGTTGTCCCACGTACTGACTAGCCTACTCTCAAACACAATTAATTACAAAACCCACATACAGTAACAGAATTCACAAAATCCTCACAAGACAGTTGAATACCAAGGCAGAGTCCACACGCCAGCAGCAAATGCACATCCTACAGCACACATGGAGGTGTTCAGTCTCTTTAGAGGCCAGGCCCATCCATAGAGAACCAGGTCCACTCACAGGAATGTAGTACATTGTGAAGCTGCAGTTAGCTCACAAAGGTTTGGTCAACTCCCGAAGGCAGAGTCCACAGCACACATGCAGGTGTTCAGTCTCCAGGGGTCTGGTCCATCCAAAGGACCAGGCCCACTCAGAGTGACACAGTTAATTGCAAAAGCGCAGTTAACTCACAGGGTTTGGGCCAATCCAGGATGCAGCAGACAGACACACACACACACACACACACACAGTCCAAACACCAAAAAAGTGAAAGCAGATTACAAAACAAAAACAAAGAAAGCCAAAGTGCAAGGGTTATGCCCTGTCACAAAATCAACATAGTCTTTTTCTCAAAATAAAGGAGAAAAGAGTAACACAGGCTATAACCAGCCAGTGAAACAACAGGTCCTTGATAAGAACTGAGTTATAGCTGAAACACATTGACTGTGTAGATCAGGCAGATTAGAAATCAGTCCTCAATTAATAAAGAATACCAGTTAACAAACTGGCTAAGTAATTCAGCCAGTTCAGGAATCAGGTTCCCCTTCCCCCTACCCCCCAAGAAAAAGCAGAAACCAAGAGCAGCAGTAAGACACTGACTGTGACCAGCTAGCTCAGAGTCAGTCCCCTAAACTGATGAGACTCTAAATCTCCTAGTTATATCAGTCAGCCAGGGCTTTCGTGATTGTCCCAGGTTAACAGCCACACGCCGACTGTGGCCCAGCCAGTACAGAGTTGCCTTCTTAAACCACAATGTTGTTGGGGAGGGAGTTCTAGAATTTTCATCCTGTGACGGGGAATGAACGGTGATATATTTCCAAGTCAGGAAGCTGAATGACTTGGTATGGATTTTAAAGGTGTTGATGTTCCCAGGTAGGTGCCCTTGTCTTTCAAGATGGTAGTGGTAGTGGGTTTGGTAGGTGTTATTAAACGGGCCTTCACGAAGAGCTGCAGTGTATCTTATAGATGGTACACACTGCTGCTACTAAGCATCAGTACTGGAGGGACTGAATGTCACCACATTAACAAACAATCAAGTGTCTTGTATGATGTTTAGCATTTCAGTATAATTTAGGAACTTTGTGCTTCAGTCATATAAAGCAATATGAGACTGTATCTGGAGCACTTGTACAGTATTGGTTTCCTTATTTAAGGATAAGGCAAGTGGTGAGGATGATATAAAGAGTCTGAAGAGGAGAGAGACAGGCTAAGTGAGTGGGCAAAAATGTGACACATGGAATACACTGGTAAAATGTGAGGTCTATACTTTGACAGGAAGAATTAAAAAGCTGAATACTATTTAAATTGAGAAAGACTGCTAAAAGGTATAAATCAGAGGGATTTGGGAGTCCTCACGTATAAATCACAAGAAGCTGGCATAAAAATTCAGCAGGTAATAGGGAAAGTAAATGGTAATAAATGACATTTACTTTAAAGGGAATGGAGTATAGAAATAAGGTGTTCTTGCTAGAATTATACAAGGCAGTTGTCAGACTGCAGCTGGAGTGCTGTGAACAGGTTTGGGTCACTTGTCTAAGAAAAGATCAACTGGCATTTGAGGTGGTCCAGAAAAGGTTCATTATGCTGATCCGAGGATGGAGGGACTGTCTTATGAGGAAAGGTTAAGTAGGTTGGGCCTCGACTCATTGGAGTTTATGAAGAATGAGAGGTGACCTTTTGAAACATACAAGATTCTGAGGGGACTCCACAGGGTAGATGTGAAAAGGTTGTTTCCCCTTGTGAGATATTCTAGGACTAGAGAACATAATACCAAAATAAAGGGTTCCCTATTTAAGACAGGGAAAGAGAACTTGTTTTCCCTCAAATTTGTGATAATTTATACTGCAGATAGCTTTCAAGGCTGAGTCATTCAGTATATTCAAGGCTGAGATGGATAGATTTTTAATTATTAAGGCAATCAAGGTTTATGAGAGAAAGGGAGCATAGTGGAGTGAAGGATTATTAAATCAGCTGTGATTTCAGTGAATGGTGCAGCAGACCCGACAGGCTGAATGGTTTATTGTTGGTCCTACATCTTATGGTTTTACAATTATATGATGCAAATGCACTGAACCAGTCCAAAGCACATTTATCAGACTAACATTTAGAATTGGCAGGTTGTTTTACAAGAAAAGCTTGATATGCCATGCTTATATACACGAGAGTTTAAAAGATTAAGAGTCAACTTAATCGAAACGTAAAAGATCCAGAGACACCTTGATCAGATCGAATGGATAATTACTCTTCTGAGGGTTGCTATTTAATAACAGGATGCCATAGGAGTCTCGATGCAGACTAGGTGACCACTTTGTTGAACTCGTCTGCTCTGTCTGTAAGAAAGACTCTAATCCTCCAGTTACATGTCATTTCAATACATTATCTTGCTCACAAGCTAACATTTCCATCCTTGACCTGCAGCAATCTTCCAGCAAAGCCTAATGCAAGCTGTAGGAATGGCATCTCATTTCCCACTGAGGTACTTTACAGCCTTCAGGACTCAACACTGAGTTCAACGACTTCATATTGTAAATACCGTCCTCCATTGTGATTAGACAGCCTTACTTGCACAGTGTCTTACTTGCACAGTTTGCTCTTAGCAGAGCATTCAGGACTAGGATAGACAATTGTTCTGCATCTATATCAATCATCTACCATTGTTAGCACTCCTTTTGTCTTATGCTGTGGGCAACCTCATCATCTGTTCTACTTGGTCCTCCTCCTTCCCCTTTATCAACAGCATAGAAACCATCATATTCTAGATCCCTCCATTTTTGAAGGAGAGTCATATTCGACCTGAAATGCTAACTCTGTTTCTCTCTCCGTAGATGTTGCCAAACATAATGAGTTTAGTTTTTGTTTTAGATCTCCAGCTTGTGCAGTACTTTGTTTTATCATTATTCTGCTAAATCAGTCTAGGAGACTAAGATATGGCCAATTGTGGGGGTTTGCTCATGGAGCTTATCGAGAGCACTCCATACAGTCCTGGGGAATAGGGGAAAGCCAGGTCTGTGATGGGCTTCATTGAAGTAGGTGGGGAGGATTAAAGTAAAAAGGGGAAATTCTAGATAGAAGTGTTCAATCTCATAGATCAAAGGAGGGGACTGGCAACTCAGGTAAGACTGGGGGACGTGAGGATGTCATAGGTCATGGTACTCTGGCCTCCACATAGGTAAGGTGTATCACCACGAAGGACATGACAATTCACAAAGTCCTGGGCTCTGGGGTTAAATTGGGGACTTTATAATTATAGAAAGGACCTCAAGGTAAGCAGAAGATCATAGCAATCACAGGGACTTGAACACAATAGGGAACATGAAAGATGGGGAAATATATTGCGTCTCAGGCAGAGCCTGCAACTCACTCACTCGAACACAAAACTGGAATCTTGCCACCTTAGTTCAACACTCAAATGCACAAAATAGCTGTGATCACATACAAAGTGGGCAGAAAAAGTTATTGGTTTTTCCTTTGGAGTGGATAAAAATCAGGTCAATTGCAAGAATCGTAACTTTAGTGATTCAATAATACCATCCATCTGTTTTCAATTTACACTTTATCAGCAGCTCATTCATTATCCAAGAAGGCACAATAAGAATTATAGCCTCAAATAATCACAAAGATTATATTGTGCACACAAATTGTCTCTTTGTCATGTGAGCTACACAAATAGAATCAGACAAAAGCACTTAGAAGTATCATCTGAGATTTTCCTTTCAGAGACACATTGCACATCCAGGACTGGAAGACAATGTCTTGCAGCTGCCATATTTACATACTGAACTAAGAAAGCAAAGGGCATAGTGTGTGATGTTTGTATGGGTGCCTTCAATAAAACTGCAATGTCCTTCTAGGCTTCCCTGCAGATCATCTGATATCGACATTGCTGTGAGGAATCCTGTGGTCTTGGTTCAAATATGAATTCAGCGTAGAAAAATGCAGCAATTACAATTTTGTCAGAAAGTCCATCGAGAACAATAATCTCCAGCAGCTGCTGCACACCTTCCAGAAGAAAACACAGCAACCAAGGTCAACCAAGGAGGTGGAGGAGAATGATAAGCTCCTGAATCTATAAGCTTCACAGTCATTTGCTATCTGAAATACAGTGCAGGTGCCAATAAAAAATGTATGAATCCATCGTGTCGTTGGCATCTACTGCAATATGGTTTGTGTTCAGAAGAACTGGGTGGAGACCCCATCTGGGGCAATTAAGGTCACAGCTTCCGGAGACTGAGGGGTGACATTATAGAGGTACAAACTTTTGAGGGGATGGATAGGATAAATAGACAAAGTCTTTTCCTTGGGGTGGGGGAGTCCAGAACTAGAGGGCATAGGTTTAGGGTGAGAGGGGAAAGATATAAAAGAGAGCCAAGGGGCACCTTTTTCACACAGAGGGTGGTGCTTGTGTGGAATGAGCTGCCAGACGAAATAGTGGAGGCTGGTACAATTGCAACATTTAAAAGATATTTGGATGGGTATATGAATAGGAAGGGTTTGGAAGGATATGGGCCAAGTGCTGGCAGGTGGGACTAGATTGGGTTGGGATATCTGGTTGGCATGGATGGGTTGGACCAAAGGGTCTATTTCCATGCTGTACATCTCTAGGACTCTATGGATTATTCTAAGGAGCAACCAAGCATCTGTGTAGCATCCCCAAACTCAACCCATTATTGCATCTGGGATGTAACTGAAGCAAGTTTTTCCTGATCACAGCTATTCATATCTGGTCCCATGACAAGAAGAGGCAAGCAGCTCAGGCAATGGGATTCTTACCATTGTTGATTTCCCCAAGTTGCAGGACTCTATTGACTGCACCCGCATTGCTTTAATAAAATACTATCCTACCAGCAATGCCCAGAGATCATCAAGAAGATCTTGGAGATCTGCAACAGATAATGCTGGGAGGAACCATTATTCTTACATATCAGAGAACTCACAGGTTCCTGCCTCTATCCAAGGACCTCAGGCCAAACAAGGACGGTATGGGGGCAAGAACTACTCTTTCCCAATAATATCCTTATAACAACTTGACAAAGCACTTAGACTAATACAGAATGAAGATACAACACTGCTCACATCTCCCACAATGCCATAGTGCAATAGACCATAATCCTCCAAAAGATGTGGTCACAATGGAGGACTACTCTGGAGGAGTCTTACACTATAGCCCAGAAAGGGTGTGCCCTATCATTCAGGCATGCTGAGTCCTTCACAACTGGAACTGGTAAAGAGGAGAAAGGTCTAGTATGCAGTACTATGATCCTAGCTAATGCTATTATAGGAAATCTGACCTGAGAGAACAAATTAGTTTTTTTCTTTCCTCACTGAAAATAAATATGCATTGTTTCCAATTTGATTTTAACAATTAAGTTTAATTTGGATAAATATGAATTATTGCATTTTGGTAAAATAAACAAGGGTAGGACTTATACAATTAAATGTAGGGTCTTGGGTAGTGTTGTAGAGAAGAGAGATCTAGGGGTTCTGGTACATAATTCTTTAAAGTTTGTGTCACATTTAGATAGGGTACTTCATAGAAGCAGGCCATTCGGCCCATCAAGTATACTCCAGCCCTCTGAACAGCATCGCACCCACACCCATGCCTCCTACCCTATCCCTGTAACCCTGCATTTCCCATAGCTAACCCACCTAGCCTGCACATCCCTGGACATTATGGAGAACTTAGCATGGCCAATGCACTTAACCTGCAAATGTTTGGACTGTGGGAGGAAACTGGAACACCGAGAGGAAACCCACACAGACACAAGGTGAATATGCAAACTCCACACAAACAGTCGCCCAAACTGTGTAACTGAACCCAGGTCCCCGGGTCTGTGGGGAACCACTGAGACACTGTGCCAACCTGCACTGAACCACCATGCCGTCCCTGTGTTTATGAAGATGTTTAGTATGCTTGCCATCATTGCTCAGACATTTCAGTATAAGAGTTATGTTAAGATTGTCCAGGATGTTGGTAAGGCCTCTTCTGGAGTACTATGTCCAGTTGTGGCCTCCCTGCTTTAGGAATAATATTATTAAGGTGGAGAGGGTTCAGAAGAGATTTACCAGGATTTTGCTGAAAATTGAGGGTTTCATTTATAGGGAGAGGTTGGATAGGCTAGGACTTTTTCACTGAGCGTAAGAGGTTGAGGGGTGACTAGATTGAGGTTCATTAAATCATAAAGTGTATTGATAAGGTAAATGGCAGGTGTCTTTTCCCTAGGGGGGTGTATTTCAAGACTATGGGCATATTTTTAAAGTGAGAGAAGGAAAATTTAAAAAAGACATGAGGGCCAACGTTTTTTTTGCACAGATTGATTTCTGTGTGTAATGAACTTCCAGAAGAAGTGGTGGATGCAGTTACAGTTACAATGTTTAAAAGATATTTAGCTAAGTACACAAATAACAAATGTTTGGAGGGATATAGGCCAAACTCAGGCAGGTGGGGCTAGTTTAGTTTGGGATTATGATCAGCATGGACTGGTTGGACTGAAAGGTCTTTTTCTGTGGATTATGACTCTATGACTGATGAAACACAAGCTTACCATACAAAATAAATGAAGATCAAATAAACCAAACTATTTACATACAGTACATATTTAATTCTGAATATTAAATATTCTGAAAAAGCACCCCATTACAGTATTCACACCAGGAGATAATTTCCTTCTCCATTATCTCAGAAGGGCTCAATTTAACTAAGGTTTTAAATGCCAGACTTCAGAATCTGATCATCTCTTCCTGGCATCCTCATACAACTAACCTTGAACTTTCTCACCTTCAAATACCTTTTAGCCAAACACTTCTGGTTTGTAACTTTTACAAAACTCATCACATTTATGTATCTTATTTTTAACAATTTTAAATAAACTATCTTCCCCCTTTCTGAGAAGCAACTGTTTTATATACAAAGCTTTAAAACTGGCTGGAATTTCCAAAGTACACGTGTTTCCCTTAATTAAAAGGACAAAATGAAATCTTTATCTTCTAAACTAGAGCCTAATTTACAACAGTTTATATTGGTTGTTCAGAAAATTCTCCCAATGTAAACAAAAACTCATAATTCTCCAGCAAGTCATTTCTCACACTGTGCTTCAAAAGAAAACAACATGGCTACAGGAATAATGACAACTTAATCATTAAACGCCTTAATTTCAAGGTTCTCATCTGCAATATTGCTTGCCTTTCTAGGCCATTTCCATAGGAATGAAGGTGCGGGACATGTATGAGATAGTTTGTAGCTTACAGCATCTGAAGGGGTGTGCACTTTGGCTTGATATACAGCATTAGTGGCATGAACATCAGAAGATCTTCACAGAGGTGAGTACTTATATCTGTCCTGCTGCATGTTTCCACGAGTAAGGTACTGAAGAGCACAGTTGCATAAGTAATGAGATGAAGAGCAGAAGATTATGTGAGAATTGTCATTTCATGTCATGATGAATGGCACACCAGAAGTCTCACATGACAAAACGCCTGAACTGAAAATGGGAAAATACAGCTCAATGCTTTCTTAGTTCATAGATACCTTACAGTGTGGAAGCAGGTCATTTGGCCCATCAAGTCCATATCCACCCTCCAAAGAGCATCCCATCTAGATCCTATCAACCCCTATCCTATCCCTGTAGCCCTGCAAGTCCCCTGGCCAATCCACCTAAACTGCATGTCTTTGAACTGTGGGAGGAAACCCGCGAAGACACAGGGAGAATGTGCAAGCTCCACACAGTCAGTCACCTGAGGATGGAATGGAGCCTGGGTCTGTGGTGCTGTGAGGTAGCAGTGCTAGCCACTCAGCCACTGTGCCACCCCTGTCATCAGAGTAAAAGACTTTCATAACTCTTATCCACAAAACAACAAAAACTCTTTTTATTGTTGAACAACAAACTTTCAAAAGGAATAAAATATAAACCTATTGTATTTATTCTTTTGAATCAGTCAACATTTCAGACATTAACAACTTGATTATTAATGAAGTTTGGAATTGAATGACTTTCCTAACATGAAGGTAGCTCCTGCCAGGATGAATGGTAATAAATTTGATTTGAATTATTAGGCTTATCTCAGCACATGATTTGTCCTCAAATTTATGGACAATTTGGTTGTTATGAGGATGTTTATTCAGTCTTCAATTAGTTTCCAATTAGTTCAATCTAGTTATATAATAACATAAAGACATCAATTTCCTTGTTACCTTTTCACATCATAATCAGTTTTTCTGTAAAATAATAGCTGAGTTGTTTTCAAATCTGACCAGAATAGTTCCAGGAAACAATGTCACTGTAACACTCCATACATTTATTTTTGAGATATTGCATGGCTCCAAACTCCATTCCAATGCTACCTCTGACTTCATGCCCCCCATCATTATGTCAGCCCCAACTACAACTATGCACAGTTGCCAGTACAATGGGGTGATTACTCCCGACCAAAAGTAGATGCTCTTAAGCAACCAAAATCAGCTAAACTGCTAAGCACATAAGGAAAAACAATATTGCTTCAGCTCAACTGCCCACTCCAGCTTGTACTTCAGGTTTCAATCTTATTTTGGACCAATGCATTCTGTTTCATGCTTAAGCATAGGTTCCAACTGTACACATAGGTTAACAGTTAAAACTTGCATTAGAAATTTATAATAAAGGATCTATTTCTAAGGCAGATATTCAACTTTTGTGTTTAAGTAGCCTGTTTCAGGCAACAAGACTACTTGCCTGACTGAGGGTGTTACACTTGAACACATGCGGAATGCCATACACGGTAAAGAAGCTTGTAGTGAAGGTTGAAATTGACATGTATAATGTTGTGGGTGTCTCAGAAATGTCAGAAACCAAATCTCCAAGGATGCATGTCCATCGAAAGGATAGGCAGATGGGCCGAGGGGGTGGGTTTGGGAAGAAGTCAAATTAAATCGATAGCAAGAAGTGATTATAGATTTGGAAGGCATAGAATCTGGGTGGTTAGAGTTGACGAATCACAAAAGACAAAAGGCCTTTGGGAGTTATGTACGTGTCTCCTCGCAGTAATCAGGATATGGGGCAGAAAATAAATCAGGAGTCAGAAAATGATTGTAACCAAGGCACAATTACAAAAATCACTGGGGAAGTCACAGGGAATTCCTGAGAACTAAAACTGGGAACCAGTACTTGTTAACCATAATGGATGTGTCTACCAGATTTCCGGAGGCAATTCCATTACGGAGTGTGAAGGCAAAAAGGGTAGGGGAGGAGTTAGTAGCTTTTTTCATATGGTATGGGCTACCCAGAGAGATTCAGTTGGACCAAGGGTCAAATTTTACTGCTTGGTTGTTTAAGGAGGCTATGGATAGCTTTGGTATACAGCACTTTAAATCCAGTGCATATCATCCTGAATCCCAGAGAGCTTTGGAAAGGTGGCATTAGACCTTGAAGAAGCACCTAAAGAGGGCACAGTGTAGAATGAAGCAGGTGACAGATACAATCTCTGAGACTTGGACATTTTCCTGAAGAGATGATGTGCTAGTACTGCTACCAGTGATAGTAGATCCCTTCAAATCCAGGTTTAGTAGCCCCTATCAAATTGAGAAAAAGTTGAGTCAGGTGAACTATCTAATAAAGGTGCTAGTTAGAACAAAAGGTATCGAGTTTGTCATGTGAACATGTTAAAACTGTATTATACCAGAGAGAAAGAACTGGAGAAACAGGTGTTAGTTACTGCCCTGCAGAGTGAGGAATCAAATCCAGATATTATGGATAGTCCGGGAACCCGGCACTGCACGGTTCTACCTCCTTCCCAAGATCCACAAGCCTGACCACCCTGGCCAACCCATTGTCTCAGCATGCTCCTGCCCCACTGAACTCATCTCTACCTAACTCGACACCGTCCTATCCCACCTAGTCCAGGAACTCCCCACGAGACACCACCCACGCCCTCCACCTCCTCCAAGACATCCGCTTCCCCGGTCCCCAACGCCTCATCTTCACCATGGATATCCAATCCCTCTACACCTCCATCCGCTATGACAAGGACCTCCAAGTCCTCCTTTTTTTCCTCTCCCAATGTCCCCAACAGTACCCTTCCACTAAAACTCTCATTCGTTTGGCCGAACTGGTCCTCACCCGTAACAATTTCTCCTTCGAATCCTCCCACTTCCTCCAGACCAAAGGGGTAGCCATGGACACATGTATGGGCCCCAGCTATGCCTGTCTCTTTGTTGGCTACGTAGAACAGTTGATATTCCGTAATTACACCAGCACCACTCCCCACCTCTTCCTCTGCTACATTGATGACTGCATTGGTGCCACCTCGTGCTCCCACGAGGAGGTTGAGCAATTCATCAACTTCACCAACACATTCCACCCTGACCTTAAATTTACCTGGACCACCTCTGACACCTCCCTCCTCTTCCTGGACCTCTCCATCTCCATTAATGACAACCGACTTGACACTGACATTTTTTACAAACCCACCGACTCGCACAGTTACCTGGATTACACCTCTTCCCATGCTAACTCCTGGAAAAATGCCATCCCGTATTCCCAATTCCTCCGCCTCCACCGTATCTGCTCCCAGGAGGACCGGTTCCACCACAGAACACACCAGATGGCTTCCTTCTTTAGAGACCGCAATTTTCCTTCCCACGTGGTTAAAGATGCCCTCCAACGCATCTCATCCACATCCCGCACCTCTGCCCTCAGACCCTACCCCTCCAACCATAACAAGGACAGAACGCCCCTGGTGCTCACCTTCCACCCTACCAACCTTCACATAAACCAAATCATCCGCCGACATTTCTGCTACCTCCAAAAAGACCCCACCACCAGGGATATATTTCCCTCCCCACCCCTTTCCGCCTTTCGCAAAGACCGTTCCCTCCGTGACTACCTGGTCAGGTCCACGGCCCCCTACAACACACCCTCCCATCCTGGCACTTTCCCCTGCCACCGCAGGAATTGCAAATCCTGTGCCCACACCTCCTCCCTCACCTCCATCCAAGGCTCTGAAGGAGCCTTCCACATTCATCAAAGTTTTACCTGCACATCTCCCAATATCATTTATTGTATCCGTTGCTCCCAATGCGGTCTCCTCTACATTGGGGAGGCTGGACACCTCCTAGCAGAGTGCTTTAGGGAACATCTCCGGGACACCTGCACCAATCAACCACACCGCCCTGTGGCCCAACATTTCAACTCCCCCTCCCACTCTGCCGAGGACATGGAGGTCCTGGGCCTCCTTCACCGCTGCTCCCTCACCACCAAATGCCTGGAGGAAGAATGCCTCATCTTCTGCCTCGGAACACTTCAACCCCAGGGTATCAATGTGGACTTCAACAGTTTCCTCATTTCCCATTCCCCCACCTCACCCTAGTTCCAAACTTCCAGCTCAGCACTGTCCCCATGACGTCCTACCTGCCTATCTTCTTTTCCACCTATCCACTCCACCCTCCCCCCGCCCCCGATCTTTCACCTTCATCCCCTCCCCTACTCCCCTATTGTACTCTATGCTACTTTCTCCCCATCCCCACTCTCCTCTAGCTTATCTCTCCACGCTTCAGGCTCTCTGACTTTATTCCTGATGAAGTGCTTTTGCCCGAAACATCAATTTTACTGCTCCTCAGATGCTGCCTGAACTGCTGTGCTCTTCCAGCACCACTAATCCAGATATCTCGTTTCCAGCATCTGCAGTCATTGTTTTTACCTACTCTCACTCTGGCCACCCTCTTGCTCCCCACGTGAGTATAGAATGCCTTCACGTTTTCCTTAATCCTACCTGCTAATCCTACCTGCTAAAGCTTTTTCATGGCCCCTTCTAGCTCTCCTAAGTCCATTCTTCAGTCCCTTCCAGGCCACCTTGTAACCCTCTAGAGCCCTGTCCGATTCTTGCCTCCTCAGCCTTAAGTAAGCCTCTTTCTTCCTCTTGACTTGAAGTTCGGCATCCCTTGACACCCTAGGTTCCTTCACCTCAGCATCCCTTCCTTGCCTCAACGGAATAAACCTATCCAGCATTTTCAGCAAGTGCTCCCTAAACAACCTCCACATTTCTGTTGTGCATTTTCCTGAGAACATCTGTTCCCAATTTAGGTGCCCCAGTTCCTGCCTAACAGTATTGTAATTACCCCTCCCCCAATTAAAGACATGAGGGAAGAGCTGGACAGAATTTATTGGAAGGTAGGCCTACCAGGAAGATGGTGGAGTGCCAATTGCAGGAGTTTCTGGGGCAATTCAATTGGCACAGCAAAAATTCATCCCAAGGAAGAACATGGCTTTCAAGTCAGGGCCGGCATAAAAACTAAAAGTAAAGTGTACAATGTGGTGAAGATCATGGGAAACCAAAGGATTGGGAAGCCTTTAAAAACCAACAGAAGACAACTAAAAAAGTACTAAGGGGAGAAAATGAAATATGAGAGTAAGCTAGCTAGTTATATGAAAGAAGATTGCAAGAGTTTTTTTAGATATATAAAGGGTCAGAAAAAGGCAAGAAGCTGGAGAAAAAGCAATGGGGAACAAAGAAGTGGCAGGGGAACAGGATAAGTATTTTGCATCGGTCTTTGCCATGAAAGACATACCAGAATTTCAAAACAGTCAGGGGGCAGAGGTTAGTGCGGTGGCCATCACCAAGGATAAGCTGGTTGGGAAGTTGTAAGGCCTGAAGGTGAATAAATCGCCTAGACCAGATGGACTACTCCCCAGAGTAGTGAAGGAAAAGCTGAGAAGATTGTAGAGACATTGTTGGTGATCTTTCTGACTGCTAAACGGCTAAATAACACCCATGTTTAAAGAGGCAGGAGACAGGAATCTATAGGCCAGTTAGCCT
The DNA here is from genome assembly GCF_047496795.1 of Chiloscyllium punctatum. Taxonomy (NCBI): domain Eukaryota; kingdom Metazoa; phylum Chordata; class Chondrichthyes; order Orectolobiformes; family Hemiscylliidae; genus Chiloscyllium; species Chiloscyllium punctatum. Next base: position 68,122,529 of record NC_092742.1, read on the forward strand.
GACCTCGGTCATTATTAAGATTTTTGGGTCCAATATTAAGGATGAGATTGCAGTTACTTGGACATACTTAGTAAAATAGGGCTAAGTCAGCATGATTTTGTAAAGGTGAGGTCATAATGAATTAAAACAACAAGGAGTTTTTTTTTAATTGGCTGCTGTAGAGAAGAAAAATTGGATTTTAATATAATTTTAATATACTTATTATACTTATTTTAATATACTTAACTGCAGCACACATCAAATTTAGGCGAGCAATTACAAGAGAGAAATACATTTAGTTCTTCGGTATTATGATAATTGTGATAATTTATTATAATTTTATAATTATATACTATGATAATATAATTTTAGATTGCACAAAAAATCGATATCTGTAATATAACTGAAGTGTTCAGTATGCAGAATTGAACCAGAAATCTCTCACTCTCTCCTCACTCTCTCGGCGGAGCAGGTAACAGCTGTCTGATGGTGTTTAGTTTAAGTCACGGTATAGTCCAGTTATTTTTTTAAACGGTTAAAGTTTAAAGTTTTTTTTAAACGCCTAGCGGACCCAGAAGCTGGTGTCGCGCTAGCTTACCTGGGAAGGATTTTTTTCCTCTATAAAAGCGCGCAGCTCCAAGCCTTCGGCCTCACTCTCTCGGCGGAGCAGGTAACGGCTGTCTGATGGTGTTTAGTTTAAGTCGCGGTATAGTCCAGTTATTTTTTTAAACGGTTGAAGTTTAAAGTTTTTTTTTAAACGCTTAGCGGACCCGGAAGCTGGTGTCGCGCTAGCTTACCTGGGAAGGTTTTTTTCCTCTATAAAAGCGCGCAGGCGAGGAACCTGAGGCACTACAGGGGTAGAGCCTCCCACCGGCCCTCCTCCTCTAACCTAATAATAAGACCCGTTGTGGTAAGCAGGTAAGTGCTGCATTTTGCTTGTTTGTTTCATTAGATCCAGTTTTCTTTTTAAAGTTTACCTTTTAGAGGGATGGCAGCGAAGGCAATGCAATGTTCCTCTTGCAAGATGTTTGAGGTGAGGGAAGCCATTAGCGTCCCTGCTGATTACACTTGCGGGAAGTGCACCCATTTCCAGCTCCTCCAAGACCGTGTTAGGGAACAGGAGCTGGAGTTGGATGAACTACGGATCATTCGGGAGGCAGAGGTGGTCATAGATCAGAGCTTTAGGGAAGTAGTTACTCCGAAAGTTATAGACAGATGGGTGACAGTGAGGGGGACTGGGAGGAAGCAGCCAATGCAGGGACCCCCCTGCGGTCGTTCCCCTCAATAACAAGTATACCGTTTTGGATACTTGTGGGGGGAGACGACTTACCAGGGGTAAGCAACGAGGTTCAGGCCTCTGGCACGGAGCCTGTCCCCATTGCTCAGAAGGGAAGGGTGGAGAAAGGTAGAGCGATAGTTATTGGGGACTCAATAGTGAGGGGCACAGATAGGCGGTTTTGAGGGGGCGACAGAGACTCACGTTTGGTATGTTGCCTCCCAGGTGCAAGGGTACGTGATGTCTCTGATCATGTTTTCTGGGTCCTTAAGGGGGAGGGGGAGCAGCCCCAGGTCGTGGTCCACGTTGGCACCAATGACATAGGTAGGAAGAGGGGTGAGGATGTTAGGCAGGCTTTCAGGGAGCTAGGTTGGAAGCTCAAAGCTAGAACGAACAGAGTTGTTGTCTCTGGTCTGTTACCCATGCCACGTGATAGAGAGTTGAGGAATAGGGAGAGAGAACAGTTAAATGCGTGGCTACAGGGATGGTGCAGGAGGGAGGGATTCTGGTTTCTGGACAACTGGGGTTCTTTCTGGGGAAGGTGGGACCTCTATAAACAGGATGGTCTCCACCTGAACCTGAGGGGCACCAGCATCCTTGGGGGGAGGTTTGCTAGTGCTCTTTGGGAGGGTTTAAACTAACTCTGCAGGGGCATGGGAACCTGGACTGTAGCTTTAGGGTACAGGACCTTGAGTGTAGGGAGGTTAGGAACAAGGCATCGATCTCGAAGGAGGGTGACGTTAAACAGGAAGGTGGTTTGAAGTGTGTATACTTCAATGCCAGAAGTATAAGAAATAAGGTAGGTGAACTTGCAGCGTGGGTTGGTACCTGGGACTTCGATGTTATGGCCATTACAGAGACGTGGGTAGAACAGGGACAGGAATGGCTATTGCAGGTTCCAGGTTTTAAATGTTTTAGTAGGGTCAGAGGTGGGGGTAAAAGAGGGGGAGGTGTGGCATTGCTTGTCAAGGATAGTATTACAGCAGTGGAAAGGACGATGGAGGAAGACTTACCATCTGAGGTAGTTTGGGCTGAGGTTAGAAATAGGAAAGGTGAGGTCACCCTGTTAGGAGTTTTCTACAGGCCTCCTAATAGTCCGAGAGACGTAGAGGAAAGTATTGCAAGGATGATTCAGGAGAAGAGTGAAAGTAATAGGGTGGTTGTTATGGGGGACTTTAACTTCCCAGATATTGACTGGGAAAGCTATAGCTCGAGTTCGTTAGATGGGTCGGTGTTTGTCCAATGTGTGCAGGAGGGTTTCCTGACACAATATGTAGACAGGCCAACAAAAGGTGAGGGCATACTGGATTTGGTTCTAGGTAATGAACCAGGCCAGGTGTTAGACTTGGAGGTAGGTGAGCACTTCGGGGGCAGTGACCACAACTCGGTGACTTTTACTCTAGTGATGGAGAAGGATAAGTGTGCACTGCAGGGCAGGAGTTATAGCTAGGGGAAGGGAAATTATGATGCAGTGAGGCATGACTTAGGATGTGTGGATTGGAAAAATAGGCTTCAAGGGAAGGACACAAATGATACGTGGAGGGGCTATTGGGTGTCCTTGATAAGTATGTACCAGTCAGGCAGGGAGGAAAGGGTCTTGTGAGGGAGCCGTGGTTTAATAAGGAATTGGAATCCCTTGTAAAAGGGAAGAGGGCGGCCTATGTAAAGATGAGTCGTGAAGGTTCAGTTGGGTCGATTGAGAGTTATAAGGTAGCCAAGAAGGATCTAAAGAGAGAGCTAAGAGCAGCGAGAAGGGGACATGAAAAGTCCTTCCTTGGTAGGATTAGGGAAAACCCTAAGGCTTTCTATAGGTATGTCAGGAATAAAAGGATGACAAGGGTGGGTATCGGTCCAGTCAAGGATAGTAGTGGGAAGTTCTGCGTGGAGGCAGAGGAGGTTGGAGAGACACTAAATCAATACTTTTCATCAGTATTCACTCAGGAAAGTGGGCGGCACGGTGGCACAGTGGTTAGCACTGCTGCCTCACAGCGCCTGAGACCCGGGTTCAATTCCCGCCTCAGGCGACTGACTGTGTGGAGTTTGCACGTTCTCCCCGTGTCTGCGTGGGTTTCCTCCGGGTGCTCCGGTTTCCTCCCACAGTCCAAAGATGTGCAGGCCAGGTGAATTGGCAACGCTAAATTGCCCATAGTGTTAGGTAAGGGGTAAATGTAGATGTAGGGGTATGGGTGGGTTACGCTTCGGCGGGGCGGTGTGGACTTGTTGGGCCGAAGGGCCTGTTTCCACACTGTAAGTAATCTAAAAAAAACAGGACATTGTTGCTGATGTGAATATTGAGTCACAAGTGATTAGAATGGATGGCTTTGAGGTATGTAGGGAAGAGGTCCGGGGAATACTGGAAAGGGTGAAAATAGATAAGTCCCCTGGGCCTGATGGCATTTATCCTAGGATCCTCTGGGAAGCTAGGGAGGAGATAGCAGAGCCATTGGCCTTGATTTTTATGTCGTCGTTGTCTACAGGAATAGTGCCAGAAGACTGGAGGATAGCGAATGTGGTCCCCTTGTTCAAGAAGGGGAGTAGGGACAGCCCTAGTAACTACGGGCCAGTGAGTCTCACTTCTGTTGTGGGCAAAGTCTTAGAGACAATTGTCAGGGATAGGATTTATGAACATCTGGATAGGAATAATGTGATCAAGGATAGTCAGCATGGTTTTGTGAAGGGCAGGTCGTGCCTCACAAACCTTATTGAGTTCTTTGAGACGGTGACTAAGGAAGTGGACGAGGGTAAAGCAGTAGATATGGATTTTAGCAAGGCATTTGATAAGGTACCCCATGGTAGGCTACTGCAAAAATTACGGAGGTATGGCATTGAGGGTGCATTAGAGGTTTGGATTAGGAATTGGCTGGCTGGAAGGAGACAGAGGGTAGTAGTTGATGGTAAAGGTTCATCTTGGAGCGCAGTTACTAGCGGTGTTCCACAAGGATCTGTTTTGGGACCATTGCTGTTTGTCATTTTTATAAATGACCTGGAGGAGGGGCTTGAAGGCTGGGTGAGCAAGTTTGCGGAAGATACAAAAGTCGGTGGAGTGGTGGACGGCGAAGAAGGATGTGGCAGGTTACAGCGGGATATAGATAAGTTGCAGAGCTGGGCAGAAAGGTGGCAAATGGAGTTCAATGTAGCTAAGTGTGAAGTCATTCACTTTGGTAGGAGTAACAAGAAGATGGATTACTGGGCTAATGGTAGGCTACTTGGTAGTGTGGATGAGCAGAGGGATCTTGGTGTCCATGTACACAGATCTCTGAAAGTTGCCACCCAGGTAAATAGTGCTACGAAGAAGGCATATGGCGTACTGGGCTTTATTGGTAGAGGAATTGAGTTCTGGAGTCCTGAGGTCATGTTGCAGTTGTATAAGACTCTGGTGCAGCCTTATCTGGAGTATTGTGTACAGTTTTGGTCGCCATATTATAGGAAGGATGTGGAGGCACTGGAACGGGTGCAGAAGAGGTTTACCAGGATGTTGCCTGGCATGGTAGGAAGATCGTATGAGGAAAGGCTGAGGCACTTGGGGTTGTTCTCATTGGAGAAAAGAAGGTTTAGGGGAGATTTGATAGAGGTGTACAAGATGATTAGGGGTTTAGATAGGGTTGACAGTGAGAACCTTTTTCCGCGTATGGAGTCAGCTGTTACTAGGGGACACAGCTTTAAATTAAGGGGAGGTTGGTATAGGACAGATGTTAGGGGTAGATTCTTTACTCAACGGGTTGTGAGTTCATGGAATGCCCTGCCAGTATCAGTGGTGGACTCTCCCTCTTTATGGTCATTCAAGCGGGCATTGGATAAGCATATGGAGGTTATTGGGCTAGTGTAGGTTAGGTAGGCTTCGGTCGGCGCAACATCGAGGGCCAAAGGGCCTGTACTGCACTGTATTTTTCTATGTTCTATGTTCCATGTTCTAAATTGGATCAGTATTGTTTATGTGTGTCAGATTTTTAATTTCTTTTTCATCTCAACATTTACTTTTCTCTTGCTAGGTCCACTGAGCTCAGCACTTGTTTTCAAAGTTATAATACTATTAATTTTCCATACCTGGAGCTTTTTGCCAATGTTGCATCGAGATAGCCAATATATAGAAGGGTTGCCTAGGTAAATTACCCCTTCCACTTTCTCTTTCATATTTTTTTCTGTGATGAAGATTCTATTCTCATCTTGACATCTTTTATTCAGACAGGTCATAAACAGAATGAGAAATAAGAGTTTATTTAAAGTAAAAATTAAAAGCCTCCACAAATGTTTTGTTTGAAATTAAATATTAGCTTAATGAAGACTTAGTAAAAGAAGCATCAAGATTTTACAGATATTTTTGCTTTTCTGTTACATTAACTTCCAAGAAAATCATAATATATTATGAAGTAGAAAACAATCTGAAATAAAAATCTTGATACACTAAATTGTTGACTGGCACAAAATCACAAAGAAAGGGCATTCAAATGTTTTGAATTATTTTCTATATTGTTTTACTTCGCAAGACTTTAGCTTTTACATATTTATCAGTCATATACCATGAAAGCACTTAATATAAGTTATAATTTTATCTATACGTTATATAGGAATATTTCTGTATTGGTGAGAAGTAGCCATACATTGATTGAGATAGATTTCCAAATTCCTCAGGCTATTAGATTAACTGGGTACTGCAAATATCTAATGTTCAGAAGTGTCTGCCAAAGGAGTACCCTGTCAGATATTTCATGGATTAATTTACGTGGATTAGAAGATTTTGCGGACTCCTTTGGATTATGTGGTTCTGCCCATTTCATTTTCCCATACTCAATAAACTCAGGTAAAATATTGTTGCAGGTGCAGGAATGGGAAAGGGAAAATGCATTCAAGATAATTAGGATTATTGATCCATTATTTCACTGTGCGCTCTCTGAAAAGGCTCTTCACTTGATTTGATAACTTTGCCTTGTTCTGCTTACCACTCAAAGAATATAGACTAGCTTTTATATCAATGTGAACTTTAACAGTGGATCACAAGTGATAATTATGGGAACTTTATCATCATTTCCCATTAATGACTCTAGTTCATTTAAATAATATTTACACATGACTGGTCAAATTTTATCAGCAACTGTTAACTGTTTGTCTTGGGAAGAAAATATTATGAAGGGTTTCTAGAGATAGGGAGTCAGCTCAGTGTGTCCCTAGCTCATTGTCTCTTTTGTTTCCCCAAATTATTGTTTGATGAAATTCATCGTTTTAATTCTTTGCCAGTGTGCCCTCAAAGTTTGTACTGTTTGTTAATGTCTTTTAGGCAACACATTTGTGTTTCAATTTCCTTGGTGAGTGCTTGCATCCTATCTCATGACAGAGATTCTTTTTACTGTCAACTTAGTAACCCCACCATAAAAATAAGAAATGCCGTAAGGGAAAGGTAAGTAGTTAATGAGGCAAATTTGGTAAAGTACATTGGGAAATCTTACTGGGCCTCACAGTGGAAATCCCTCCCAAAAAGTCAACGCAACTCATACTCAACAAAAGAAGACATAAGTTCAGATTTTAGATAAAATAGTAATGTCAGTGAAAATTGTTTTGTTTGTTCCACGTCTTGCCTGGATTCATCGAAATATGGTCAAATGTGCGTGGTAACTACTTTAGGTCAATATTTGTCCTATCTTTATACTCATTTCAGTCCATGAAAGCTCTTGGCTATGATCTTATTGAATGGTGCAATAGGCTTAAAGGGCTAAATGAGCAAATTTGAATCTTGCGATTGTACAAACATTGGGCAGAAAATCTTTCAAGTAATTTTCTGCCAACCTCAAATGTCTGAATGTCGTGTCAACAACAATTTAGTTAGGTACTGGCTTTAATATAGAATGCCACCTTAAATCTTTTTCAGAGAGGTATCATGTAATTAAAGTGGGCCCTGAGACAAAGATGATATTCAGAGAAGAGACCAAAAGCTTGGCCAAAATAAATGATTTGAGGTCTTCAAGAAAGACGGAGATGAGCTGCTCAAGGAATGATGGAGGCTGGCACAATTACAACATTTAAAAGGCATCTGGATGGGTATATGAATCGGAAGGGCTTAGAGGGTTCTGGGCCAAGTGCTGGCAAATGGAACTAGATTAATTTAAGATATCTGGTCAGCATGGACGAGTTTGACTGAAGGGTCTGTTTCTGTGCTGTACATCTCTATGACTCCGTGTGAGACACAAAGGTGTTTAGGAAGCGATTTCTAGTGTGCAGCCAGATATCATTGCTGTCAATATTTCAGTGATAGGAGCAATAATGTACAAAAGACGAGGATTACAGGAACAGGGGTAGGAAGGGGTAAGTTAGGAGAAATAGACTATTCAGCCCTTTAAATCTGTTCTATCATTCAATAACATCATCATTTCATGGACTAAAATTGGTTTAAAGAAAGGATAAATATTGACCTAAAATAGCTAACATGTTCATTTGACCACATTTCGATGCATTCAAGAAAGGTGTGGAAGAAACAAAACTATCTTCACTGACTTTATCATTTAATCTCAAGACATAAGGCATGAACTTTGGTTATTTTTTGTTGAGTGGCAGTTGCATTGGCTTTTTTGGAGGGATTCAGGCTGCAAGGCCAAGTGAGATTTATCACTTCAACTTCCCAAACCTGCCTCGTTAACTACCTACCTTTCTCTTAAGGCACCTCTCATGGTCTAGCTCCACAGTGGGCCAAAGAAGACATGCCCTAGAGGAGGACTGCAGGAGACCAGATAGCTGCTCAACCCCAGGCAGAAGAGGACCCTGGGCTATCATCAATAGCCCAGGGTCTGTTGACTTTGTTAACATGCACAGGAAGCAACTGGAGTAGAAGACAAAAAATAGAAAATGCTGGAAAATATCAGCAAGTCTGGCAGCATCTGTAAGGAGAGAAAAGGGCTGATGTTTCGAGTCTAACTGACCCTTTGTCAAAGCAAAGGAGTAGAAGACAGTTATTTGGAAGGCAATGGTGCTCATTGTCCAGAAGCTATAGCAGTGCAGCAAATCATGTAGTCGTCTGGCTGCCTTTGTGCACAGGTTGGCAGCTGCATGGACAACCAGGCCCAACACTCTGCTGGAGAGGCATGTTTCTTCCTCAAGGTAAAAACAATGACTGCAGATGCTGAAAATCAAATACTGGATTAGTGGTGCTGGAAGAGCACAGCAGTTCAGGCAGCATCCAACGAGCAGCGAAATCAACGTTTCGGGCAAAAGCCCTTCATCAGGAATAAAGGCGCCCATTATGGAGCTGGACAGGAGAAATGCAATAAGGGCAAGGCAGGTAGCCACGAAGGCGAGTGTGTTATGTTGCAGTGAGAAATCTCACGAGGCCTTGCAATGGGAATCCATCCAAAAAAGCTAACAAAAAAAAGTTCAGCCTAATGTCTTTAGATAAAATGGTAATGTCAGTCCAGCTGGCTGACCTAATTACAACCCCTTAGCATTTCTTCACAATTATCATCCTCACTTTCCCCCAGCCTGCTGCCCACCATGAGGAATAGGTTCCTGAGTCTCTGTCATGCAATAGCACCTCCCATCCTGCTACCACTACCACCAATATGACTATTTTGCTTTATTTTCTGTCAACAGACCATTGATCAACCTAACCGGCCACATACAATAAGTGTCAGACTCTGACTAATGGCTGTACATCTCCCTGAACACGTTCAGCTCATTTTCCAGACTGGCTGCTATGGACCAAAGACTGACCATAAACCACATCCTGGACTGCAGAGGCAAGGCTGCCCTGACTAACATTACCCACGATCAGACATCTGACTGAATACAACCCCTGGGCTGGTATCAGAGGCTACCCTTGACTTACTCTGCCAGGACCCCATGACTTCAGTGAACACTACTCCCCTAAAACATTGATAAGTGGCTTTTTGCTGACAATATGCTGGCTATTTAAGCTGCTGGCACATGGTGCAGACATGGGATTGACATTGCACAGTCACCTACAGAAACAAACTCTTGACCAAAGACAGATGACCAATAATGCAAGTCTACATCAAGATTTCTCAGTGTTTTGCTTGTCTGGGGTCTTTGGTAAGAGAGGAAGCTGAACATTAATGAGGTAAGTAGTGGAGTTAATTCGACAGATGAAAAGCCAAAATTCTCCTTAACTGGCAAATCACTGTCATCTAGTGGGAAACTCATTTCGCCACGGAGTGGGATGTTGAAATAAACTTCACCAGATGTCTGGGCTGATTCTTCCACACATTTTGCCATTGCTCAGACCCTCAGACGAGACAGTCCATTGAAATCAAGCAACTGAATGCGTTTTAAGAAATTTGTATCTCTTGTTTTCATTCACACTTGCAGTTGTGTACATATGGGACATCAAAGTTGCCTGCAACTGTTCAGTTTAGAAAGACAATGGGGTCAGATTTTGGAAATATAAATAAGTCAATACCTTGTCATTTCTGCATTGCATTAATCACTTTGAATAATGTTATCTTCTTCTTCATATTAATGAATACAAACTGGTTATGATAGAATCATTTGTACTGAGTTTGTCTCATGATGGTGGAATGGAACATCAAAGGAGAATTGGTACCTTGTCTGAAGAACTGCATTGTGGGATTGAGAACAGGAAGGCAAGATGGGAAATTCAGTCAAGACACAAACTTGGTAAGATCAGCAAGCCTTAGAACTGATTTATATTTGTATTGGAAATATAGGAAAAGAGGGATTCTATGTTGTTCAGACCACGTATATGCTTTCCTACTCTGGCACAGGAGATTGATAACAGTGATATCAAAACCACTGCTTTTCATTGTGTTAAAACAGAACCTTGAAATTAAGGCTAAGATATAGCATAGAGACAGCAAGCTAACAACAGAACAGTATTTTAAAAAAAACCACTAAATTGACCAAAAACAGGTATTGGAAAAGCACAGTGGGTCAGGCAGCATCCAAAGAGCAGGAGAATTGACATTTCGGGCATAAGCTCTTCATCAGGAATCCTTCCTGATAAAGGGCTTATGGCCGAAACGTCGATTCTACTGCTCCTCGGATGCTGCCTGACCTGCTGTGCCATTCTAGCACTACACTCTCAACTCTGATCTCCAGCATCTGCAGTCCTCACTTTTTCTAAAAACAGATATTACCTTATATGGCACACAGTCATAAGAAGAGAAAAGGTATAAAGGAAGCTGTTGAAAAAGAATTTATTACAGTGGTTAGTGGTCTGGTCTGCTGCTGCAAAGACACAACTGGAAATCTGTCAGCAAATTGACCATCTGAGGCTGTCTCTAGTTTTAAGCTACCACTATTAATGTGACTATGCAATATTTCTTTGTAGTTTGATAAAGTTGTTCTACATTTAACTGGACAGTATCCAAATTGTTGTGTGCCATTGATATCTGGGTCAGAAACATTGCAGATGACTGAGATGAAGTTAAAAAGAGTGAAATAAAATCAGACTTCTTCACTTGGTCATAAAAGATGGTATTATTGAAATAGAGCAAGTAGATGACCATCGGCAATGAAATGCTTCAGAAATAATTCCCAATATCACAGTCAGTTTCAGTGCAAGAGCAGAGCAAATGTTGAATATAAGAGCAATTGATCAAGGTGAAATATTCACACTAAAGCATTACTAAAAGGAACATTGCCCAAATTAAGTTGAGGAGAAATTTGGCAAAACATTCCAAAGACTAATATTGGCAAATTTCAAGCAGAAGACAATTTCATTAATCAAAGATTGTAATTCTATGGTTGAAGTGGAAAAATTAATTAAATCTGAGACAAAAGGCAAGCACTTAGTGCTTACTATGAACATACTAAAAATTAAAGTTTCAGTAATGGTAAAGAATCTGTTCCAAAAGCAGGCCATATTAGATTCAAAATGTTCATCTTCAGAACTGCTGTCAGATCTGCTGTGTTTTTTTTGTTTCAGTCTCCAGTAACCTTGCCAGCTTTCCAAATGAGCAGCTACCATAGTGTTATTCTCCTGACTTGCCCCAGTAGCGAGGCACATTGTTACTTTTCATTTAACCAAGTAATTCCATTTTGACTGCTTCATTTGAACCTATCTCCAGCACACTCTCTGACAGTGCACTCCAGACCCTAACTACTCAATGTGTAAAAATGTTTTCCTCATACAATCTTTACTTTTCTAACTTATGATTTTAAATCTGTGTCCTCTCATTCTCTATTGTTTCAGGAGTGATAACATTTTCTTTCTATTTACTCACTCCAGAACTCTTATGATTTTAGATAGTTTTATAGTTTCTTACAGCCTTGCCTTTCCAAGGAAAACAGCCCCTGCTCCTTCCATCCAGCCCGTTTTGCTCACCAGACAAAAACTTATGCCCGAAATGTCAACTGTCCTGCTCCTCAGTTGCTGCCTGACCTGCTGTGCTTTTCCAGTGCTACACTTTTGGACAAAAACTGTAAAGACTAAACTTTTTGTTCGGAAAATAAACCAGGAAAAATGAAAGTTTGGATGTTGCTTTGTTGTTCAGAGTGGATCAGGTTTTTGTTTTATTTTTATAATTCGAAGGTCCCTTCAGAAGGTTGTCAAGGGAGGGGAGGGGAATATGTGCCTGATGGTGGAAATGGTAGCTAATGATCCTCTGGATGTGGATGCTGGTGGAATTGTAGGTAAGGACAAGGTGGACCCTAGCACTGTTTTGAAGGGAAGGGACAGATAAGGACTGAAATGTGGGAGATGGGTCAGATCTGGCTAAGGATTCTGTCAACAATGGTGCTGGGAAATTCTTGGTTGAGGAAGGAGGTAGACATTTCAGAAGCTCCCCTATCAACACTGGCATCATTGGCATGGATGCAACAGAGATGGAGAAATTAGAAGAATGGATAGAGTCTTTACAGGAAGCACGATGTGAGGGTGTAAAGCTTCCTGCGATTACACATTACCCATTATTAGGTACTAACAATCCCCATTAACATCTATTCCCCCACCTAGCTGGATCGTCATCCACTCCTTTGCCTGTATAACTGTTCATCTCTCTCTTTGAGTTCTATCCTCACCTAATGTTTACCCCCACGATTTCTGCATATAAACTGACATTTTCCTAGTTACCATCAATTCTGAGGAAAAGTCACTCAACCCGAAACTGACTCTGATTTCTCTCCATAGATGCTGACAGACATGATGTGCTTTTCCCACAATTTCTGTTATTGTGTGAAAAGCACTTGCTAGTCATGTTGTAGGTGGTACAACACTTTGCTTATAGTATCAAACCTGAACCCAAACCACCATACTGTACCCCCACACCTCCCTAAGATTTCTGACAGGGCACCTCCAACTTTGAGCAGGATTTAAGACAGTAGTCAGCCAAAATGCATTGCATGCTGGACTCTAATGTTATAGGTCTGCGACATTGCAATCAAATATACCAAAGTGACATCTTCCTAGCTGACAATGTGAGCTACAGATGAGAACTTTATGTATGTCATGTACTTGTGACAAATGCCCCCAATGGACCATCTGTGCCAAACCAAAATGGTGGAAGAGCCTAGGTATCCTGGGGAGCAGAAGAAAGACCCCCATAAAATATTCATAGAGGAATCCTCTACGGCACAGGATGGATACCGAAAAACAGGAACTATATATGGGAACTCCTAATAGATTTTGCACTGAATCTCCCCAACAAAATGAGCACTCAAGCTGCTGAACTAACAGCTGTAGCCTTCATGGTCAGCCACAGTGAAAATTTTGCCCAGCAGCAAACACACACTCAGACAGCATATCTGTCTGCAACAGTTTAACTGACTTCTGGGAACTATGGGAAGCTAAAGAATTTGTCTTGTCAGATAGGAAACCATCTGCACCCCTGGTCAAATTTATTCTCCAAATTACCCAAGGCTGCGAATACGGCAACACTAATGTCAGACTGCACCACATAAGGGCAGACAAATTGGCTAAGCAAGGTGCCCATGATGGTAAACCATGGCAGCCTCTCATTCTGGAACAAATAGATGCTATTGCTGTGAGCCAAACCAAAATCAAAGAGTAGCCACATTGAATTAAAGCAAATACTGGAGGGAACAATCCCCAGCTCATATAGCAATGGGCAGGACAGGTTAAGTGCTAAGAATGGATTTTTTTTTCTCAAAGATGGATACTACATGGTCCTGGTCCAGAACAAAAGTGAAGTGATTTACCAATGCCACGATGTCCAGGGTCATCAAGGCCAGAAGTCATGACTGACAGAATCAAAGGATGGTGTTGTTGGTCAAAAATCGGAAAACACACAAAACATTATGTTGAGAATTATATCATCAGCAGCCAGAAATATCCAGTCAAGTATGTGAATAAAGGAGAGTTAAGGCATAGTAGGCCAGTGGCAGGACCTTGGACTGATCTTCAAATAGACTTTGTCAGCCCCATACCATTTTGTGAAGGGAGAAAGAAGTATTTCCTGGTCATTGTGGATATTTTCAGAAAATGGGCAGAGGCATTTGCCATTCACACTAATATCACTAAAGTTACATTGGATATCTTAATGCAGTATATTTTCACTAGATAGGGTATTTCTTACAGTATAGATTCAGACCAGGGAACTCATTTCACAGCCAGATAATGCAGACAATGATGAATATATCTAGTGTTAGTCAGAGGTTCCACATTGCCTACACACTGAATCTAGTGAAATTGTTGAGAGGATGAATCCCACCCTCAAAGAGATGATGTGAAAGGTTATCTAGCAAAACAACTCAATCTGAAATGTAGTTTTACCCTTTGCCGTCATGCTCATATAGAACTTACCCTCCAGTTCAACTGGATTCACCCCTCACCCCAAGTTTTAATGACTAGATGCCTCATGAGAGGAATCAAACCCTTAATGGGACTCGACTTGACAGAGCCCAAGGTCAATGGACTCTGTATGGGAAAACTGTGAAAATTCGAAAAGAAAATGTACAGGCTGCACAGAAAGCAGTAGCCATCAGTATGGCTAAAAAAGGTAAAAAAGAAGCATGGGATATGTGAATGGGAAGGTAAACCTGGTAAAGTATGAGGTAGGACAGCAGGTAATGTGACAAATTTTCTAGCCAGGAGCATTTCTGTCCCCTACATATTCAGGTCCCCATTTGGTGATGGGTAATACCAGCCTGTCTGTGTCCAGAATTTTGCGAGATACAGGAGAAACTTGATGTTACCACGTCAATGAGATAAAGGCCTATGGAGCCCAAAGCAACAGCCATAAATTCCATGTGCTTCTCAGAAAATGGGGAGGGGGGCTAAGCAAGGACAGGTCCACCTTAGATCAGAGATGAGTAGATGGAGCACTTGTTCTGTAGGAAGAAAAACACCCCAATATTTCAAATTGTCAATTATGGCAAGTCACTAAGGTCTACTTTGATTGTAAGGATACCCCATCGAGTCATAGAGATGTACAGCGTGGAAACAGACCCTTCGGTCTAAGCTGTCCATGTCAACCAGATATCCCAACCCAATCTAGTCCCGCCTGCCAGCACCCGGCCCATAATCCTCCAAACCCTTCCTATTCATACACCCATCCAAATGCCTCTTAAATGTTGCAATTGTACCAGCCTCCACCACATCCTCTGGCAGCTCATTCCATACACGTACCACCCTCTGCATGAAAAAGTTCCCCTTAGGTCTCTTTTATATCTTTCCCCTCTCACCCTAAACCTATGCCCTCTCATTCTGGACTCCCTGAACACACGAAAAAAACTTTACCTATTTACCCTATCCATGCTCCTCATAATTTTGTAAATTTCTATAAGGTCACCCCTCAGCTCCAGGGAAAACAGCCCCAGCCTGTTTAGCCTCTCTCTACAGCTCAAATCCTACAACCCTGGCAACATCCTTGTAAATCTTTTCTGAACCCTTTTAAGTTTCACAGCATCTTTCCAATAGGAAGGAAACCAGAATTGCACTCAATATTCCAAAAGTGGCCTAACCAATGTCCTGTATAGCCGCAACATGACCTCCCAACTCCTGTACTCAATACTCTGACCAATAAAGGAAAGCATACCAAACGGCTTCTTCACTATCCTATCTACCTGAGACTCCACTTTCAAGGAGCTATGAACCTGCACTCCAAGGTCTCTTTGTTCAGCAACACTCTCTAGGACCTTACCATTAAGTGTATAAGTTCTGCTCAGATTTGCTTTCCCAAAATGCAGCACCTCGCATTTATCTGAATTAAATTCCATCTGCCACTTCTCAGCCCATTGGCCCATCTGGTCCAGATCCTGTTGTAATCTGAGGTAACACTCTTCGCTGTCCACTACACCTCCAATTTTGGTGTCATCTGCAAACTTACTAACTGTACCTCTTATGTTCGCATCCAAATCATTTATGTAAATGACAAAACGTAGAGGACCCAGCACCGATCCTTGTGGCACTCCACTGGTCACAGGCCTCCAGTCTGAAAAACAACCCTCCAACACCACTCTCTGTCTTCTACCTTTTGAGCCAGTTCTGCATCTAAATGGCGAGTTCTCCCTGTATTACGTGAGATCTAACCTTGCTAATCAGTCTCCCATGAGGAACCTTGTCGAACGCCTTACTGAAGTCCATATAGATCACATCTACTGCTCTGCCCTCATCAATCCCCTTTGTTACTTCCTCAAAAACCCAATCAAGTTAGTGAGACATGATTTCCCACGCACAAAGCCATGTTGACTATCTCGAATCAGTCCTTGCCTTTCCAAATACATGTACATCCTGTCCCTCAGGATTCACTCCAACAATTTGACTACCACCGACGTCAGGAAAGGCCCTGGGGCTCATAATGTGGATCTAGATCACAACACCAACTCAAATGGGTTCTCAGTCTTCAAGGTGGAAAATGTTAGTATTATCCGAGAGGAATAAAATACGGTTAGAGTATGAAAGCATCTTTCCATTCATTGTTCAGAAAGAGGCAAGACTTGTAGGTCTCACTCTGGATAAATGTCAGCAGACAAACGAAGTAACTGTGTGCCCCTACGCACAATATTCAAATAAACATGTATGTGTGGTTTTCAGATAAAGACTACTTTGAGTTATACTATAGAGATCTGGACCCTGAATATGACATCATCAGAGTAGAATACAGCATTACAACTGCCCTAAAACACTGCCAGCATGGGATCTTCACATGTAACATCTAAAACACCACCTTTTGTTATTAGGCTAAACATACCAGCAAGGGTAGGCCTAATCGAGCTCACAGACGTTCATAGGAGGAGTGAGATCTTTGTTAATGTCAGTGATGAACTCAAACAAACTTAGGGGATTATTGGGAAAAGTATAACATGGTTATTGAACTCCTTCCAGAAATATTACTGCAATCGGGACACAATTGGAAAATGCACATAAAGGTTTTGCTAGTATTATCCAGCACTTATCTCATGGGATTAGCGGCCTCCATTTTTGTAGCAGCAGTGGGAGCAGTGAGAGTGGCATACAGGGGGCTGCCAGGAAGGTTAATTAATCCTTTAATAACTTATCTTGTGAATAGGTGGAGCACATGCTGAGCAGGAGTGGACACAGGACTGCTGAGTAAGTGAGGTATATGGGCAAAACACTAAACACTACTTGCCTGATACACTACTTAGTGTCTCCCACCCATCCTCCTCCTCGAACCAAAAATAAGGTTCTGTGTGCTGATTCAGTAAGGTTACTAGTTTTCTCAACAGTCTCTTTGCGAATTCAGAATAGTGGGACTGGATGTTAGGGCAGTTGCAGTCTCCTCCTGTAGGATGTGGGAGGTGAGGATCACCAGTAGTGTCCCAATTGACTTCATCTGTGGTAAGTGCACCCAACTCCAGGGAATTGAAGCTAGAGCTGGATGAACTTCGGATCATTTGGGAGGCAATTGAGAGGGGTTACAGGGAAATAGTTTCATCCCAGGTTTAGGAAAAAAGGTAGATAGGTTACAGTCAGGGGGCAGAAAGGGAACAAGCAGGCAGTGCAGGGATGCCCTGTGGCCGTTCTCCTCAATAATAAATATACCGTTTTGGACACTGGTAGGGGATGACCTCCCAGAGGAAAGCCATAGTCATCAGGTCTCTGGCACTGAGCCTGGCTCTGTGGCTCAGAAGGGAAGGGGGAGAATAGAAAAGCGCTAGTGGTAGGGGACTCAATAATTAGAGGAATGGACAGGAGATTCTGTGGCCACAAATGGGACTCCTCGAAAATATGTTGCCTCCCAGGTGCCAGGGTCTGGGATATCTCTGATCACGTCTACAAGATTGTGAAGGGGGAAGGTGAGGAGCCAGTAGTCATGGTGCACATTGGCACCAATGACAGCCTGGAAAGGGAAAAGGATCTATAAAGTGATTTCAGAGAGTTAGGTTGGAAGCTAAAAAGCAACACGAGCAGACTAATAATGTCAGGATTACTACCGGTGCCACGTACTAGTGATGCAAGGAACAGAGAGCGAGTGCAGATAAACATGTGGCTACAGGAGGGAAGGCTTCAGTTACGTAAATCATTGGGGTCTCTTCTGGAGAAGGTGGGCTGTGTACATGAAGGATAGGTTGCACTTAAACTGCGGGGACACCAATGTCCTGGAGGGGAGATTTGCTTGAGCGCTTTGGAAAGGTTTAAACTAGTGTGGCAGGGGCATGGGAACCAGAGCTACAGATCAGAGGAGAGGATAGTGGTTGAATGGGCAGAAATAGAATGCAAAGTCTGTCAGGAAGGATACACAGTTGATAGGGCAAAGGAATGGATTAAAATGTGTCTGTTTCAATGCAAGGAGTGTTAAGAATTAGAGCATAGATCAGTACTTGAAACTACAATGTTGTGGCCAGAACAGAGAAGGATTTCACAGGGCCAGGAATGGTTGCTGGATGGTCCAGGGTTTAGATCTTTTAAAAAGAACGGGTGGGTGGTAAAAGAGGAGGGGGAGTAGCATTGTTAATTAGAGAGTGCATCACAGCTACAGAAACGGGGGTTGTTGAGGAGGGTTTGTCTACTGTCTACTATGAGTAGAAGACAGTAACAGTAAAGGATCAATCACTTCATTGGGTGTTTTCTACAGACCGCCCAACAGCAGCAGAGAGATAGAAGAACAGATTGGACAGCAGATCTTGGAAAAGTGCAGATGTGTCAGAGTTGTTGTTATGGATGACTTCAACTTCACCAGTATTGATTGGAACCTTCTGAATACAGATGGTCTGGATGGAGCTGATTTTATCAGGTGTGTCCAGGAAAGATTCCTGACCGATATGTAGATAGGCAGACTGGGAGGGATGCTGTATTGGATTTGGTGCTAGGCAACGAGACAGGCCAGGTGTCAGATCTGTTGGTGGAAGAGCATTCCCATAACAGTGACCATAACTGCCTCACCTTTATCATAGTTTTGGAGAGAGATAGGGCAAACAGGGAAGGTATTTAATTGGGTGAGGGAAAATTATACTGCAATTAGGCAGGAGCTGTGGAGTATAAATTGGGAACAATTATTCTACGGGAAATGCGCAAGAGAAATGTGGAGGCTGTTTAAGTTGCACTTGTTACGAGTGTTAGATAACTTTGTCCCACTGAGAAAGGCAAGGAATGGCAAGGTGAAGGAGCCTTGGATGACATCAAGAGGAGGAAGGAAGCTTATGTAAAGTTGAGGAAGCAAGGATCTGGCACAGCTTTAGAGGATTACAGGTTAGTTAGGAAAGAACTCAAAAATGGACTGAAGAGAGCTAGGAAGGGGCATGAAAAAGCCTTGGTGGGAAGAATTAGGGAAAACCCAAAGGCGTTCTACACTTATGTGAGGAATGAGAGAATGATCAGAGACAGAGTATGGCTGATCAGGGATATCGGAGGAAACTTGTGCCTGGAGTCTGTAGAGGTAGGGGAGGCCCTAAATGAGTTTTTTGCTTCAGTATTCACTAGACAGAAGGATCTTGTTGATATTGAGAACACTGTGGACCAGTTTAATAGGTTTAGAGTCACAGGTAGATAGGATAGTGAATAAGGCATTTGGTATGCTTTCCTTTATTGGCCAGAATATTGAGTGCAGGAGTTGGAAGGTCATGTTGCGGCTGTACAGGACATTGGTTAGGCCACTTTTGGAATATTGCGTGCAATTCTGGTCACCTTAAGGATCTTGTGAAACTTGAAAGGGTTTAGGAAAGATTTACAAGCATATTGCCAGGGTTGGAAGATTTGTGCTATAGGGAGAGGCTGAACAGGCTGGGGCTGTTTTCCCTGGAACATCGAAGGCTGAGGGGTGACCTTATAGAGGTTTATATAATCATGAGGGGCAAATAGACAAAGTCTCTTTCCTTGGGCGAGGGAGTCCAGAATGAGAAGGCATAGGTTTAGCGTGAGAAGGGAAAGAAATAAAAGGGACCTAAGGGGCAACCTTTTTATGCAGAGGGTGGTGTGTGTATAGAATGAGCTGCCAGAGGAAGTGGTGGAGGCTAGTACAATTGCAACATTTAAAAGGCATCTGAATGGGTATATGAATAGTAAGGGCTTGGAGGAATATGGACCAGGTGCTAGCAGGTGGGACTAGATTGGGTTGGGATACCTGGTCAGCATGAATGAGTTGGACCAATGTGTCTGTTTCTGTGCTACACATTTCTATGACTCTATGACTCTAAAGTGGATGTGCTGGAAATTCTTGGAAGCATCAAGATAGTTAAGACCCCAGGCCTGTACCAGACATATCCAAGGCTACTACAGGAAGCAAGAATGAGATTGCTGCACCTGCGGAAATCATCTTTGCATCCTCACTTTCCACAGGAGTAGTACTGGATAATTGGAGGTAGTCGAATGTTATTCCTCTGTTCAAGAAAGGGAATAGCAAAATACCTGAAAATTATAATCAGTCTTACATCTGTGGTAAGCAGATACTGGAAAGGATTCTGAGAGATAGGATTTATGACAATTTGGAAAAAACACATAGATTGATTAAAGATAGTCAGCATGGCTTTGAGAGGGGCAGGTCATGCCTCACAAACTTTACTGAAATTTTTGAGGATATGATGAGACAGGTTAAGGCGAGCAGTGGATGTGGTGTATATGGATTTTAGTAAGGCATTTGATAAGATTCCACATGGTAGGCTCATTCAGAAAGTTAAGAGATATGGGATACAGGGAAACTTGGCTGTCTGGATACAGAATTGGCTGGTCGAAAGAAGACAGCGAAAGGTAGTTGATGGAAAGCATCTGCCTGGAGGTTGGTGACCAGTGGTGACCCACAGGGATCTGTTCTTAAGGCTCTGCTCTTTGTAGCTTTTAATAAATGACTTGGATGAAGAAGTGGAAGGGTGGGTTGGTAAGTTTGCTGATGAGACGAAGGTCAGTGGTGTTGTAGATGGTTTGAGGGCTGTTGCAGGCTACAACAAGACATTGACAGGATGCAGAGCTAGGCTGAGAAGTGGCAGATGGAGTTCAACCTGGATAAATGTGAAGCAATTCATTTTGAAAGGTTCAATTTGAATGCTGATTACAGGGTTAAAGATAGCATTCTTGGCAGTGTGGAGGAACAGCGGGATCTTGGGGTTCACATACATAGATCCCTCAAAGTTGCCACCCAAGTTGATAGGGTTGTTAAGAAGGCATATGGTGTTTTGGTTTTCATTAACAGTGGAATTGAGTTTAAGAGCCGTGAGTTTTGCTGCAGCTCTGTAAACCCTGGTTAGACCACAATTGAAATAGTGTGTCCAGTTCTAGTTACCTCATTTTAGGAAGGATGTAGATGCTTTAGAGAGGGTGCAGAGGAGATTTACCAGGATGTTACCTGGATTAGAGGGGCATGTCTTACAAAGAGAGGTTTAGTGTGCTACATCTTTTCACAATGGAGAGAAGAAGGAAGAGATGTGACTTGATAGAGGTGTACAAGGTAACGAGAGGCATAGATAGAGTAGATAGCCAGAGACTTTTCCCCAGGGCAGAAATGGTTGTCATGAGGAATCATAATTTTAAAGTGATTGGAGGAAGGTATAGGGGAGAAGTCAGAGGTAGGTTCTTTATGCGGAGTGGTGGGTGCATGGAATGCAGTGCCAGCGGTGGTAGTAGAGTCTGAGACATTAGGGACATTTAAGCGACTGCTGGACAGGCACATGAATGACAGTAAACGACTGTGTGTAGGTTACTTTGATCTTAGATTAACATAAATGCTCAGCACAACATCATTAGCCGAAGGGCCTGTACTGTGTTGTACTGCTCTAAATGGAGCAAATTCAAAAGGGTATTAGGGAAATCATAGTGACTAACTGGTGGGATCACCACTGGGACTGGGGCTCAAATGTGCAGGTACACCCAGCGATATGTCTCCTCTCACACTTGGCTGTGTTGTTCATCCTGTTTACTTTGACCTATCTCACCTTCCTCATAGTTAAATTCACTGGAAGAAGGAACTTATGCAAATACTGACTATGTTCTCCATGCTCCTTCAATAGAGCCAACAACAAACCAACACTGCGTCGCAAAAGGACTGTGTAATTGGTTGTGCAATATGAATTTTATTCTATTGACTATTGTTAATCACTAAATTGGCTTGATGGAAAGCCAATGTGTATAAATAATGGTTAATTTTCAATTTATATGTTAAGCTACTTGTATATAGTATCTTTAAGCTTACTGATATGTGCAAGGAAGATAGCTATTGTATAGGGTGATATGTATGTACAATGATTAACCCAGATAACTCAGAGAGTTAGGCCAACCATCTCAGACTTGATACATGCCTGCATGAAAGTGTTGTCTGAGTCTGTGATCCCACTTTTGCCAGATGCTTGAAAGGATTAACAGGAGAGAACTGTGGTCAAGTGACAATGGGTCCAAAATTGGACAGTGTAAGTTGACCCACAGTTGGACAAATCAGGGCTGACAGGAAATTTGTCAAACTAAACTGCAGCCATCAGCTGTCTGCTAAAGAAAACAGTGGAAGCCAAGATCAAATTGGTTCTATCCAGCCCAACGGTTGTGTATTGGAGAATTGCCAATCAGATGTTCTGGCATCTTGACTGCCTGAGTATTTGCACTGTACATCTCATGGCATGGCAACAGTGAAGGCTGTTGGTGTGACCCCATTGGATGATTTGGATCCAGCTCATGACTCTATGGGCAAAGGCCACAGAACATTCCGGAAGGTCAGGAGTGAGCGGGAATTCAAAACACACAACACACATGGAAGCCAGCTACTCAGTGAAGACACAGTGAAGGCTCACTAAGACTCAACATTGTCTGACCATCTGGAGGGTGAGAGATCTTCCCTAAACCTGTGGGACTCACGTTCATGGAAGAGCGTATCGGAGAGGAAGGTCATTCCAAAAACCCATTTCAAATACATGAATTGTTGTGTGTAATATCCTTTCTCAGATAGATAGCAAATATTGTGGGAATTTTAGAAATGCTCACATAACATTTTAATAGGGAATAATTTGTTCGTAAAATTGAGTTGAACTGTAAACTGAATTCTGTGTCCATTTGTCCATCTCACCAACAACACCACTTTTGTAAAATGTTTTTAATGTGTTAACTAATTGAAGGATCAAAAGCATAGTTCATTACTCAATGTTCTGAAGATTCTTAAAATTCATTGTAAAAGATTCAGCATGGAAAATGAAAAAAACATCTTTCTGATGGAAGAAGGCCAGTTTATGCAACACACAAGCCATTCAATGCTCATCCTTTGCTCAATCAAAAGACACACCTATGTTTTGATACACACACGCTTTGTAAGTTTGAGTGCCATCACACTCCCAAGCCATTGAGATTGATGAAAACTATGGGTTTGGATCAAGGAATCAGTTGCTAGTGAGAACATTTGAGATTTTAACTTAGATTTGAAAAAGCTGTCTCTTCATTATCTTTCTGGAGAACTGTTAAGAAACGGGAGGCTGGGACAGATTGTGTATGTCTTTAGAAATGAATATATGTATACTAAATTTGTATTGCCAACACTGACAGAAGAGTATTCGAATTTCATGAGAATGAATGAGATAAAACAAAATAGAATTCCTTTGAATTATCCTCTTTCAAATAGAGAAGCAGAGTTCACTGTACAAATTCTTAAGCATGCTCTTGTAAAGCAAATATTTGATACAAATTATAAGAAAAATCACTTGTCATTGAAACATAAACATATCTCACTCCACTACCAGCAAAAGATCATCTGAATTGTTTTTTCAAAGGTAATCTAGAATGTGGTTTTCATTGCAAAAGTCACATTTAGAATAGTCTGCAGAACATAACCGATCCAGGCAGAAAGAGAGCTATGATCGAGGTAGCATGAGAGAAAGGTGTCTGAGGTTAAACCAGGTTAACATGAAAATATATTACCCTAAGTGGTTAATGTTGCTATCAGGAAAAGTTATGAAAATATATGGTTCTTGTACATATTTGGTCAAGATGGTGGAAAGATAGTTTTGAACATAAAAACCATGTTCTAACTTCAGAAATTCACAAAGAAGGAAGTTGGGAAGAATCAAATGAATCTCATATATCGAATATTTGGGACATAAGTGCAACACCACTGGTTAACCTAAAACAAGTGGTATATGAAAGCAGTTCTGACCCATCTCAGAATCAGACAGATATCTCTGACAAAGTGATAATTTCAATTGAAAGTCAAAGGCAAAATCAATTTTTGTTGGAAAACTTCTCTTTGAACCTCAGGCCAAAATGGGGTTAATGTTCTGACAGTTGAATCAAGATGGAATCCTCTTAGGAACCAGAAATCAGTGGTTATGTTAGATTTGTAAATAATCAGACAACAACAATAGTTGTCTGGAATTTTGAAAAATGAGTAACTTTCCATTAAGGAGGTATGTATTCATAAAATCAAAAACAGATTAAACTAGATTCAGTTGTGTATTAGAAGTCAATGTGCCTGTTCCAGTGTTTCAAACCTGCTATGATGTCACAATCACATTGTTAATAATGTTTCAAGCCTAACTGTCATATTCAATTAATGTATAAATCTAGCAAGTTCTTAGTAGTTATAATATCACTTGTGTGAAGCAAATGACAGAGTGGCATAAATCAATCCATAAATTCTGGAAATTTGCAATTTATGATGCAGATAGGACCTGGGATTTCAATCTGCTGGCCAAATTAGATAATAAGATTGACACACATTGTTAAACTTCAACACCTTTTCTGAAAAATCTGGGACTGAAAGTTTACAAACCACAAGTTGATTATTTTGGAACAGAGAGAAGATGTCAAGTAAAAGAATTACTGTAGCAAGACTGTAGAAAATATAGACTGATCTGTACTGTGGGAAGTCAGAAATGAAGATACCATAAAAGTAATGCCATGAAGTCAAGAATGTTTTCTACTGTTAAAGACAATTTTTGACCTAATCTTTTTGAATGTCAGAAACAAATTTCACATCAGCCAGAAAATTAAATAATACATGAAGATCAATATCGTTTACATATTATGAAACAAGACAAATTTTGATGCAAACTTTTTTTCCATTTCTTTTAACTTTAATTCATAATGTTATACTCATCTTTAGATGCAGCTTTTTAATGAATACTAAACATGTAAGTGGATCGACAATGCACCACTGTGACAAAATGGCCTGAGGTGATTTTAAAGTTAACAGACTTCGTCCCACCAGAACTCATTATAGGAAATTTTATAACATCACACTCGGTACTTAATTTTCAGAGTCTAGCCAACCATAATAGCAGCACAGCAACATTAAGTGCAATTAATGATGTAATAAAAGCAGGAAATTGCTGATGAGCATACTAAAGCATCAGTTGTAAACACAGCCTTCTAATTCTCTCTTTCCTAAAGATTTGTATTTAATTTTAAAAAAAGCCCTGAATCTGGTGATTTTCATTGTGCCCAAGCAAAATGATTAACAATATTATTTTTGAAATGCTGATGAGAATTGTTTCTATTTTCAATATGTGAGAAAATGTCAAGGCAATTGTTGATCTCTATTAACATTAAGGAAGGAAGTAACATAGCTTCATTTACAGTACTGCAAAGTACTCCAAAATAAAGGAAATAAGGAAAGCAGGCTGAAAACATGTTCACAAGAAGTGAAAATTTCAGAATTCCACCTGCAAAACTTAAAGTTGAACTGTATATTTAGGATAAAGCATTTGATTGTAGTTAGTTCTTTGTGTACTTAAACAGGTTCACTCTCTATTAAATTCATATGTGTGTAGCACAGTGCATTTCAGGTATCAAATAATACAACAGCAGAGTGTTTGGAATTGAGATCTTTAACTAGGAAACCTGATCAGAGCAAAATCACAAATTAAATTGATCTGTCTCAATTTGAGGATCCTATATTCATTGCTACGTGAAAAAAAGTGTTCATCCACATTTTTGAATTGAAAGGGATATTATAACACTTCTCAAGTAATTCCATGAGGTTCTTGTGGACATATCTTTGCAGAATCGAGTTAGATCTTTCTCTTTGTTGTTTGATATCTTATTTGTATGTCATGATTTGGAGATGCTGGTGTTGAACTGGAGTGTACAAAGTTAAAAATCACACAACACCAGGTTATAAGCCAACAGGTTTAATTGGAAGCACGCTAGCTTTGGGAGCGACGCTCCTTCATCAGGTGATAGTGGAGGGCTCAATCTTAACACACAGAATTTATAGCAAAAATTTACAGTGTGATGTAGCTGAAATTATACATTGAAAAATTAACAATCAATTTTTCAATGTATAATTTCAGTTACATCACACTGTAAATTTTTGCTATAAATTCTGTGTGTTAGGATTAAGCCTTCCACTACCACCTGATGAAGGAGCGTTGCTCCGAAAACTAGTGTGCTTCCAATTAAACCTATTGGACTATAACCTGGTGTTCTGTGATTTTTAACTTTATTTGTATGTGTTTCACATATTAAATCCCCATACCTTAATTCTGACCTTTTCTTGATATGGATATCAATTAAATCTTAAACTCTGGTTGAAACTAAATTGGGTAGCTTGCAAAGACAGTTGCAGAAATCATTCTATTCAATTAACCGACACCATCTTTAAACTACCTGATGATTTACATGATTTCTAGTCCTAGACATGCTGTTAATTGGTGTCACTGTTCAGCAGCAGACTGAAAATCAATATATTGGAACACGACTTCAATTTAGTCTACACCTTAAAGGGCAGGTACATTGTTACTGAAGTAGGTGCTGGGAATCATGTGCAAGTTGTGTTTATTTTGGGAAAGAGAATGAGCACTGGAGAGAATGGGCTTCAAGGTTTTCTGACATTCTTTTGGAGATCTTGCTAAAGAAGCAAGAAAGGAAGAGAGATGCCCTGTTCTCTCAAGCTGTCAGAAAGCCATTGTGAAAAGGCCATAGAAAGAGATGGCCATGGGGTTGATGTTTGGAGTCTAGCCCCACAGACCCAGACAGAATACTGCAAATAAGATTATTGATCTCACACAGGTGGGCAAGGACAATGAATGCATTTTCAGATGCCATGTCTTATCAACAGCTGAAGTCGGTACAATGCTTTCAGTCACCTATAAACAATTTCTACTCCAACTAGCACCCAGGAAAATATGAGCTTCATCTTACCTCAGACACTGGTAAGTCCTACGAACAGATTTCACAGCTTATACATACAGCCATCTATTCAACCATGTCAGCCATATCACCCAAACTTACTGGCTTATACCCACTGACAGATCTTCCTCTCACTTATAAGTGAGGTGGCAGAGAGCCCAAAATTACATAAACTAACAGAAGGGAAGAGTAATGCATCTTTGCATACTCTAAATCCCATGTCTGAGGTAAACATGGCCATTGTCACAATGCTCAGATTATGGCCAGCAGCAGAGCTAAACCTACTGAAGATAAAGGAATTATCACACTCACAGCTTACTTGCTACTTTAGGCTTTACTAACATCCACCAGCAGCACTTAGTTTTCCCTTTCTTTCCACTACAACAATACCCATGATTTCCCATATCTTTTTCCTTCCTAATATTCAAGCAGGGCAAACTGTCACAGAGTGGAGGAATACCACTGTCATACTCAAACCATCAGCTCATTAACTGACACTGTTGTAACCAAGAAAATAGACTATAGGCTGGATCAGCACAATAATAAACTTGGCAAAGATGCATTGCATTCAGGCTGGTGCAATCCAAGTGCTGCTGCAAAAGGTCTCAGATGATGAATCAGACTACAGAAGAAGGTTAATAAGTACACACAATAAAATGTTTGGCAGACATGGAAGCCAAAGACTGTACAAAGACTATACACGGTTACAAAAGTCCCACTACCTTGGTCCAAACATTCGTGTAGAGGTTGTGGCTCATGTTTTCCAACATAGAAATGGTGGGGAACCCCATCAGTACAACTATAGACCAATCCATGTTGTGGTGTCTTACACACAATCTGCAAACTCATGGCCTATCATATCCCAAACACTACCATTGCCATAAAACCAAAGTATCAACCATGGCTTAATTAAGAGTGCAGGAGAGCATATCAGAAGCCACATCGACAAATCTAAGGATCAAGTTGCAACTTGGTCAAGCTTAATCACAACACTATTTCTAAGCAAAACAGTAGACACAGCATGCAATAAAGGTAAGTGATCCCACAACCAAAAGTCCTATCCGATAAACTTGTGAATGGTGGCAATTGACTAAACAATTTAACAGAAGGATCCTCTACAAATATTCCCATCCTTAATAATGGGGAAGACCATGATATCAATGCAAAATTCAAAGCTGAACCATTTGAAATCACATTCAGCCAGATATGCTGATGGATGATTGATTTGGATTCCTATTGAGTCCCCAGAATCATAGATGGCAGTCTTCAGTCAATTTGGTCCACTGCGGTTAGCAATGCTGCCTGTTATGGACCGGGACAGACCCCCTCAAAACGTTTCAAGAATGTAGCCCCGATCCTAACTTTACTAGTTATTTTAAGCAGATGGAATGTGGATATTCCAGGAGGAATGCAACTGGTCAAATCATTTAGTTTCAAACAAAACAGAATTTATTTACAAGATTACAGAATAAACCACAAACATAAGAGAACAGAATACAGAATAACTTAACCTATCCAAAAACCCAACGGATTATATCAACTTAATGATGTTGTTCCAAGTACAGTGCAAATCCCCTTAAACATCCCTTGGCACAAAAGGTAAAATCAAACACAGGGTCATACAGGAGAGAATTTAGAGATAGGGGATCAGCATGGATCTGCTTCTTTGGGTCCAGCAGCTTCTTTTTTAAATGCCTGACTGCTTTCATTAAATAGCCAGTCCAAACAAAGCCAGAGAAAATCTGAGCTGGGAAAACTGGCCACTCCCCTTTCATTGTACATTTTTTAAACTTAAAAGCCTTTTGCTTGAGGCAGTATCCATTAGCTATACTCAAATTGGTACTGAAACCCATCCAACCTCAGACTTCTCAGAGTTTTTGCTCTTTATGACCTCTCTTTAAAAAAAAGGACAAGACCTTGTTACGTGTGCAGCAGCATCACATGCCTCACAGCACCAGGGACCTGGGTTTGATTCCAGCCTTGAGTGACTATCTGTGTGGAGTTTGCACATTCTCCCCATGTCTGCGTAGGTTTCCTCCAGCTCCTCTGGTTTCTTGCTACAGTTCAAAGATGTGCAGATTAGGTGGATTGGCCATGCTAAATTGCCCATAGTGTACAGGGATGTGAAGGCTAAGTGGATCAGCAATGAGAAATGCAAGGTTACAGGGATAAGGTGGGATTCCCTTTGGTGGGTCGGTGTGGACTCAATGGGAGGAATGGCCTGCTTCTACACTGTAGGGCTCTGTGATTCAATGATGTGATATGAAGGAATGGTTAATGGCACTGAAACTTTAAAGAATTCTCTCTTGGGATGTGGTTGTTGTTGTCGAGGACAGCATTTATTGCCCTTTTGTAATTGTAGAGGAGGATGTTAAGAATCATCCACATTTGTATCTGTCTGTAGTCACACGTATGCCAGATCAGGTAAAGATAGTGAATTTCCTTACCTAAAGGGCCACTGAAGGACATTCATAAATCAGATGGATTGTTATGACAAACAATGGTGGTTGCAGGGACCCCATTAAAGTAGTCATTTTAATTCCAGATTTTTTTTTGTGGATTTCAAATTTCACCATCTGCCACTGTTGATTATGAATCAATGTCCACAGAATGTTAGCCAGGAGTTCTGAATTATTAGTCTCGTAACTTTACCACTGTCCCTCCCTGTACAGCCCATGGGCCCTGACAACATAGTAATAACATCTCCGAAGACTTGTGTTCCAGAACTAGCTGCACCTTGAACCAAACTGTTCCGGTACAGCCACAACATTAGTGATATGGAAATTTTCCTGGCTTTGCCGTAATTACACCCCTCATAATTTTGTAAACTTCTTTCGGGTTGTCCCTCAGCCTCTGTTATTCAAGTGAAAATGAACTAAGCTTGGACAATCTCTCCTCATAGTTAATACCCTCCAAACCAGGGAGCATCCTTGTAAACATTTTCTTCCCTCTCCAAAGCCTTCACATCCTTCTGGTAGTGTTGCAATCAGAACTGTATGCAATATTCCAAATGTGGCCAAATTATAGTTCCACATAGCTGCAAAATGACTTGACAATTTTTATACTGTGTGCCTTGACCATGAAGGCAAGCATGCCATTTGCCTTCTATTCTAACTTGTGTTGCCAATTTCACGGAACTATAAACCTGTTTGCAAATGCTTCTAAGGTTTCTGCCATTTACTGTATACTTCCCTCCTAAATTAGACCATCAAAAATGCGTCATCTTGCATTCGTCTGGATTAAATTCCACCCATGTCCCCAAGCTATCTGTAAACTCTGGCAATCCTCCTCACTGTCCGCAGCTCCCTCAATCTTTGTGTAGTGCACCAACTTACTAATTAGGCCACCTATATTCTTCTCCAAATCATTTATGTATTTCAAACACCCGCTGGTCACAGATCTCTAGTTAGAAAAACACCCCTTTACCACTACTCTCTGTCTTCTTTGACCAAGCAGTTCTGTATCAACCTTAGTTTTCTGTGGATACCATGTGATTTCACCTTCTGTATCTGCCTGCCATGAGGAACCTTGTTAAAGACCTTGCTAAAGTTCATGCAGACAACATCCACCCCACTGGCGTCATCAATTAGTTTAGTCATTTCCTCAAAAAACTTAATCAAGTTCGTAAGGCACGGCCTCCCCACACAAAGCCATGCTGCCTCTGACAAACAAGTACATATTTTTCCAAATGTGAGTAAATCCTGACCCTAAAAATTTTCTCCAATACTTTCCCTACCACTGACATAAGACTCACTGGCCTGTACATTCCTTGATTATCTCTTATGCCCTTCTTAAACAAAGCAACAACATCCTGTGTCTAAAGAATGTACAAAGATTTCAGACTAAGCCGTAGTAATTGCCTCCCTCGCTTCTCAGTGTATTCTGGAATAGATTCCATCAGGGCTGAGGGGCATGTCTACTTTAATGCTTTGAAAACACCCAACACCTCCTCTTTTCTATCGACATGAATATCAACATAACTCCTCTTTAGACTCACCATAGACTCCTTTGTGAATACTGTTGCAAAGTGTTTGTTGAGAATCTCGCCCACTTCCTCTGGCTCCATGCATACGCTGAGTGGAGAAATAGCTGGACAGGTGTTGTCAGAGACTTGGCAGTGCAGCTTTCACATAGTTTACACTACAAGCACTGTATATTGTTAGTAGATGGAGTGAATGTATAAAGTGGTGTTTCGGATTCTGAAAAAGTGTTTGAACAATTCTTTGTCAAGCTTCCTGGGTGTTGTTGGGGTGGTATTCATCCAGGTGAGTGGAAAGTATTTCATCACACGTTGTGGGAGAAAGATCTGCTACCCTGCCCACCTATAGTATGACCACAGAAAAAACATAGAAGCAGGTCTTTGAAACCCAGAAATCAAGCCTGCCAACACACACAGAACACACCCACAATGCCCCAGTCTTGGCCAAACAGATTAACAAAGAAATCAGACATGGCCAAGCTACTCCCAGACCAGAGAATACACTTCCCAAAACAGCCTTCATAGTAAGCTCTCAGCCCCGATTAGCACTACGGGCAGGCTTGCTTCCCATTGAAATCGATACCGCATAAACAAACAGGCAGACCGAAAGACCCTGGAAGACTTCACTCGCAGGAGGAACACAATGGACACACTTGGAAGCCAGGAGAAGGGACAGTTGCACATATTCACGCAGACGGGAAATACAATGAAGAATCCTCTGGAAAACTTTCTCACATACTCACGGAGATGGCTGGAATTTCCTATGTCAATTATAAATGATTTGCTGCTGCTGGACGCTTGATTAATTTCCATTCAGCTTATTGTTTTAATGGACTTACAATTTTCACCATTATACTGTAACTGCTTTACAATTATCACCTTTGTGTTGTATCCCAATAAAACCTACCAGCACCTTCCATTTGGGGAAGAGCATTCTGGCCATCTATGCAGAGAATCAGTTCTGTGTCAGCCGGGTCAATTTCTCTTCTGCGATATTGCTTTGTTGAATAAACCACTTGTCAATTTCACCACAATTCTCATTTGTGGTCTCTGATTCATTGGGCTGAATTTCTCCAGCACACATATTTTAATTGGGCTTCAGAAATAATGTAAAACTGAACATAAAAATATTTGTCTTTGTCAGACCTTACTTTTCTTCCTTCTTACTCATACAGAATGTGCTTCACAAGGTTGGTGAGAGAAAAATTGTCAAATTTTAGTTTACTGTTTCAGTGACATTATCTTGTGAGAAATTTATCGGACAGAATTTCAAAAGTGTTATTAAATTTCTAAATCTGTTTTTGTAAGAGTTTACATTAATGCAGAGGCACTTTTAGGTAAAATCTGTCATGTTGCATTGCCAAAGTTTTGCTTCATTTTTGAAAATCCATTGTTTGTTTGCAGGAGTAGCCAAAGGCATCCAAGTTATATTTACCGCATTCAATAATCTCATTGTAAATGTGTTTCAGTGAAAAGGAGTATAATATCAGCTGAAAGCAATAATGGATGACTCACTTATGTTTAGTATGTCTGTGAATTCCTATCACAGCAAAAATAGATTAACAAACATTAACTTATAGTGCCAAGGAACCATTATTGTTTTTGGGTGCTATTGATGAATCAGTCTATTGATGAACAGAGTCTCCTAACATATATACAACTTACGATATATGGGGGCTAGTGCCAAAATTGGGACAGCTGTCACATGGACTAGTCGAGCAGTAGCCTGCCATAATAGACCTCGCAGACCATGTCCCAGGTGCCACCATCACTGTCCCTGTATTCGTCCTAGCAGGACAAACCCAGCAGAGATGGTGGCACAGTGGTACACAGTCAGGAGGGTGTTATCTGGAGAGTCCTCAACATTTACTGTTGACCATCAGGCCAAACATGGGCACAGATAGTTCCTGCTGATTACTGTTTATTGTCTTCCCTCGCTGATGAATTTGTACTCCTCTATGTTGAACAACACTTGGAGGAAGCATAGGATGGCAAGAATGCAAAATATATGCTGGGTAGGAGGATTTCAATGTCCACCACCAAGAAAGCCTTGGGACTACTGATTCAGCTGACAATGTTCTAAAAGACATTGCTGATAGAGAACATCAGCAAAAGGTGGTGAGGAAAGCAAGAGGGAAAAATATACTTGGCCTCATCTTTACCAACCTGCCGACTAAAGATGCATCTGTTGAATGGAAAAGATGGTGGTGAAGTAGCAGCACAGCGTTCAGGCTGCTGAGCCTGGGACTCATCCTCTTCTGTCTGCTTCTATTTTTCTTTTACTTTTGCTCTTCTTTTTCTTTTATTGTTTTCTTTGAAGTATTTAGCAGCTTCAGAGGTGCATTGGCGGCAACAGAATGGCAGTTGCAAGGCAGGGATTGAGGAGCAAGTTCTAGAGGCCAATGATGGCAGCGAGTTCTGGAAGCCAGCAGCAGCTGGAGAGAGTTTCAAGGAATAGTGGCAGCAATGAGTTAGCAGTAATGGAGGCTCAGTTACCTTATGGGGATAAGACTTTAAGATACAGATGTTTCCTTTCTCCTTGGCTCTGTTTACTGTTGTTCTGGGTTTGTTTTTTTAAAATTTTTTAAAAATCTAAAATGGTCGCTTTGGTTTTGTTTCTAGGATAGTTATTTCTGTTAATTCTGGGTTTTTGTACCTAGAAATGAAGACTGCCAACTTTGTATATTTATCACAGCACTCCTGCATCCCTGTACTTAAGTACACATGACAATAAAGTCTAATTTTACTTATAATTCTAATGACAGTATTGGTAACAGTGACCATCACACAGTCAGTGTTGAGGCAAAGTCCCGCCTTCACAATGAAAATAGTTTCTGCCATGTGGCACTATCAGCATGCTAAATGATACAGACTTTGAACAGATCTAGCAACTCAAGGTTGGGCATCCATGAGGTGTTGTAGGCCATTAACAGTTGCAGAACTGTACTCCAGCACAATCTGCAATCGATGGACTGGTATAGTCCCCAGGTAAAAACAAAGACTGCAAATGCTGGAAACCAGAGTCTAGATTAGAGTGGTGCTGGAAAAGCACAGCAGGTCAGGCAGCATCTGAGGAGCAGGAAAATCAACATTTCGGGCAAAAGCCCTTCATCAGGATGAAGGGCTTTTGCCCAAAATGTCGATTTTCCTGCTCCTCAGATGCTGCCTGACCTGCTGTGCTTTTCCAGCACCACTCTAATCTAGACTCTGGTATAGTCCCCAGTTAACCACTACCATCAAGCCAAGGCATCGACCCTGATTCAATAAACAGTGCAGGAGGGCATTCCAAGTGCAAGACCAGGCACACGTAAAAATGCAGAGTGTCAACCTGGTGAAGCTACCAAATCGGGTTATTTGCATGTCAAACATTAAACATAGAACAGTACAGCAAATCACAGGCCCTTCAGCCCTCAATGTTGTACAAAGCTTTTATCCTGCTTTGAGATCAAACTAACCTAAATATCCTTCATTTTACTATCATCATGCATGTGTCTATCCAAGAGTTGCTTAAGTGTCCCTAATGTATCTGCTTCTACTACCACTGCTGGCAGTGCATTCCATGCACCCACCACTCTCTGGCATCTACCTGACATCTCCCCTAAACCTTCCTCCAATCACCTTAAAATTATGCCCCCTTGTGATAGCTATTTCTGCCCTGGAAAAATATGTCAAACACAGAAGCTGCAAGTGATACACAGAGCTAAGTGAACCCAACC
Organism: Chiloscyllium punctatum; assembly: GCF_047496795.1. NCBI lineage: Eukaryota > Metazoa > Chordata > Chondrichthyes > Orectolobiformes > Hemiscylliidae > Chiloscyllium > Chiloscyllium punctatum. Next base: position 68,156,890 of record NC_092742.1, read on the forward strand.
AACAGATCAGACCTGAGCTCTGCAGTCCGGCCACATCTAGATGTGAATAGTGGTAAATAACTAAAGAACTCATTGGAAGAAGAGCCTCCGTAGATAGCCCCATCCTCAACTACTACCTCACCTATGTGCTCCCCTATCAGTACAGCTAAAACTCTTGCATCAGATAGATTGAATGGCCTTTTGCTTTGTTATTAATTCACAGGATATGGGTGTCACTGGATTTACTGCCCATCCCTAATTGCCCACAGCAGCTAAGAATCAACTACATTGTTGAAAGTCTGGAGTTACACGTAGGCCAGACATAGATAGCAGATTTCCTTCCCTGAAGCAATGATCAATTTTCATTAGTGAACCAGATCAGCTTTGTCTGAAAATAAGCAATGGTTTCACAATCATCATTAGACTCTTAATTCCCAATTAATAATGCATTTAATTTCCACTATCTTCACTAGGGGATTTGAATCCAGGTTCCCAGGACATTACTAGAATCCATGGGTTAATAGGCTAGCAATAATACCACCAGGCCATCACTTCACCCCTGTCATGCTCCCGTGATTCTGAGAATATATTCACATGAGGCTGCTGATATTTTTATAATAAAAGGACACAAGCTTTACATAAAGGAGAAAGAAAACCAAAGTTACATAAATAAATATGACAACTATAAAGATGGAGAAAATTGCACACAAAGAGTAGGACTAACGCTATCTGGATAACTACCACCCCATCAGTCTACGTGGACTGAATTCCAGAGGGACAAGGTGAGAGTAACAGCCCTTGGCATCAAGGGGCCTGAGCAAAACTAGAATAAATGGGTATCAGGGAGTGAACTCTTAACAGGTTGGAGTCTTGCATGGCACATCGGAAGATGGTTGTGGGTGTCAATCATCTCAGCTCTAGGACATTTCTGCAGTTCCTTAGGGTAATGTCCTAGGTCCATACATCTTTCTTTTGCTTCAATAGTGACCTTCTCTTCATCATAAGGTCAAAAGTGAGGATGTCTCCGATGATTGCACACTAAACAGTATTATTCACATTCCTCAGATATTGAAGCAGCTCATGTTCAAACGTAACACAATTTGAACAATATTCAGGCTTGGCCTGACAAGTGGCAGGTAATATTTGCACCACACAAATGCCAGGCTATGACCATCTTCAATGAGGCACAATCCAACCTCTGTCCCTTGACATTCAATGGTTAAACATCATTGAATTCCCCATTAATAACATCTTGAGGCTTAACACTGATCAGAAACTCAACTGGACTTGCCATATAAACAGTAACCACAAGAGCAGGTCAGTGGCTAGGAACGCTGCGACTATATAGCTCACCTCCTGACTCCCTAAAACCTGCCCAACACCTATAAGGTACACTCACTAGCCTAGATGGGTGCAGCTCCAATAAAATTTAACAAGCTTGAAACCATTCAAGACAAAGCAATCCACTTGATTGGCAACACATGAACAAGTATCTACTACCTCTACCACCAATGCTTAGTAGCAACAGTATGTAACATTTACAAAATGCACTGCAGAAATTCACCAAAAATCCATAGACAACACCATCAAAGCACCTTCTATCTAGAAGGGCAAGGGCAGCAGATGCAAGGCATCATTTCCAAGCCACTTACAATCTTGATTGGTATATGGGCAAGAGACCAGTTATCAATGACAAAGGCCTTTGTTCCTAGCAGCAACTGTGTAATTAGTTCTCAGATAACTGAACAGCTTGAGATTGGGAAAGTGATCAGAGCTGTACCAGCTGAGGAGCTATGTCTCTGTTTTCTGGAGTCAAACTTACTTAAAACCTGAAGAAAACCATTTTATCTTTGTTTAGTAGTTGCTGTAAGTTCTGACTATTAAGCGATCAGTCAACAACATTCATGAGAGAATCAACCACCCTGTGGTGTGAACCAGTGAAAGCATTCAGAAAAAGGAAGGATAAGATAAAACCTTATGACCAGCAAGAACCAACTCAACAGATCTTGTGAACAAAGGCTGCTGAGCTGCTTTACCATTTTCTCCTCTGTCTATGTTTCTTTTTCCTGTATGAATCTGTCTATATGAGCCTGAGGGGGAGTTCATAAGGGGATTATTGTTTTCATTAGTATTGCTATTTGCTGATAGTTTATAATTATTTATCTGCAGCTCAAGTTTAAATACTTGAAGTATATAGTAATTCTTTTTAAGTACAGACATCTAATCCATGCTTTCTATCAACTTGGGTCTGGAAATCAGGTAAATTGGGAAATATAGGCTACTTTTTAAAGATCTGTAACTTCTGTGATGATTCAGTAAATAGAGAGGCTGATTTCCAATACATTAGCCCAATGTGTTGTAACAGTTACATTAAGTCTCTGTGCTCTGCCTTTGGAACTGAATGCTTTAGTTCTTTGTTGTTGAAATGAAGAGATTAACAGTTGAATTCAAATCTAGCAGCTATGTTAACTTCTGTGGTTGAACAGACATTTTTACTTGTAGAGATAGGTCACTCCAAAGAGCAGATTTTGGGAGAAACAGTAGAATTGTAACTTCTGGATCTATAGGCAAGCTATTTGTAGCTGAAAAGAATTATTTTACAACAGACCACCAGATGTTTTATGATGTCTCTCTCCTCCTAACACTGTCTTTCTGTGTGATGAGGTGCTTTCTTTACAGATCATTCAATATAGAAGGGTGAATCCTACTTTTTTAATTCACTCAAGGGATGTGGATGCCACTGTTTGGCCAGGATTTATTGCCCCTCTCTGTTGTGGTTCTGTTCGCTGAACTGGTAATTTGTGTTGCAGATGTTTCATCCCCTGTCTAAATGACATCCTCAGTGCTTGGGAGCCTCCTGTGAAGCGCTTCTGTGATCTTTCCTCCGGCATTTATAGTGGTTTGTCTCTGCCGCTTCCAGTTGTCAGTTCCAGCTGTCCGCTGCAGTGGTCGGTATATTGGGTCCAGGTCGATGTGTTTGTTGATTGAATCTGTGGATGAGTGCCATGCCTCTAGGAATTCCCTGGCTGTTCTCTGTTTGGCTTGTCCTATAATAGTAGTGTTGTCCCAATCGAACTCATGTTGCTTGTCATCTGCGTGTGTGGCTACTAAGGATAGCTGGTCGTGTCGTTTCATGGCTAGTTGGTGTTCATGGATGTGGATCATTAGCTGTCTTCCTGTTTGTCCTATGTAGTGTTTTGTGCAGTCCTTGCATGGGATTTTGTACACTACGTTGGTTTTGCTCATGCTGGGTATCGGGTCCTTTGTTCTGGTGAGTTGTTGTCCGAGAGTGGCTGTTGGTTTGTGTGCTGTTATGAGTCCTAGTGGTCACAGTAGTCTGGCTGTCAGTTCGGAAATGCTCTTGATGTATGGTAGTGTGGCTAGTCCTTTGGGCTGCGGCATGTTCTCGTTCCGTTGTCTTTCCCTTAGGCATCTGTTGATGAAATTGCAGCGTTATCCGTTTTTGGCGAATACATTGTATAGGTGTTCTTCCTCTTTTTGCAGTTCTGGTGTACTGCAGTGTGTTGTAGCCCTTTTGAACAGTGTCTTGATGCAACTTCTTTTGTGTGTGTTGGGGTGGTTGCTTTCGTAGTTCAGGACTTGGTCTGTGTGTGTGGCTTTCCTGTATACCTTTGTGGTGAATTCTCCGTTCGGTGTTCTCTGTACCATCACGTCTAGGAATGGGAGTTGGTTGTCCTTTTCTTCCTCTCTAGAGAATCGGATTCCTGTGAGTGTGGCATTGATGATCCGGTGTGTGTTCTCTATTTCTGTGTTTTTAATGAAAAAAAAATTCAACCCAAACTCTGGGTCAGATATGTGGATGACACCTTTGTAATCATTGAAAACACAGAAATAGAGAACACACACCGGATCATCAACGCCACACTCACAGGAATCCGATTCACTAGAGAGGAAGAAAAGGACAACCAACTCCCATTCCTAGACGTGAATGGAGTTTTTTTTTCTCTTAGTCTTGGTATCTGTAATTTCTTTGTTCATAATGTTTTATCCCTAAGGAATCTGCCATAATAACTTGTAATAAACTACCCTTTAAGTTGTTTAGACCAAAGCTTAAGTTCTGGTCTGTTTTAACCTGAATCAATACAAATTAAAAGGAGGTTATATGAGTGTTATTAATCAATATGTTAGTGATCACTTGATGGGCATGCCATGCTAGTCATGATATATGGATATTGTTAACATTTCCTTGCACGTACCATCGCAATTTATAACTGATTTCATCACCATCTACAAGGCATATACAGAACAGATCTTATAAATTGCTGCAATGACAAAAAGCTCCAGCTGAGAATTTTCTTTTTTCTTCCAGTTGTGAAGGATCAGTAGACTCAAAACATTAACTCTGCTTTCTCTCCACAGATGTTGCCAAAACTGCTGAGTTTCTCCAGTAATTTCTGTTTTTGTTCAGATTTCCAGCATCCCTAGTTTTTTTGTTTTATTTTGTTTTAATTTGCTCTTTTTGTTGTGAGACAACCAGTCATCTTCTGCTCTTCTCCCTCTGACCATACAGCTCATACAAAGAGCTTACAATGTATAAGTACACACTAGCTTGTGTACTACAAATCCCATAGTGCAGTGCAAGAAGACACAAATACCCTGTTTGATTAGGTTGGTATAATAGTTATTCAAACTTATCACGCACCACATTGTTAAACATTAAATCACACACAACCTGTCAATTTGAAATTAAACATCATAAAACTGAGAGTATCATTATTATCAATCCTGCTGTGAAAAGATCATAAACACCAGAAGAAAGTTACAGCTCTATCAGCCAAACCAACAAGCAAGATGAACTATTTGCTACATATGGTCTGTCCCATTATTTATCACAGCATTATGAGCAAAAGGCAGCAATAAAAAATTCCAATGAAGTTAATGAATGATCAGTTGTGATGGACAACATATATCCCTAGGGAGAAAGAATAAATAATTCCACTGTGTATCAATTAATATTCAACAAAGGCCTGATCAAAGTTATACAAAATCATTTAATACTTAAATTTTATCTAATTTATTTGTTAAAATATTGTGAACTATGTGTATTATATCATATAAATCCCCTTTAATCAGTGGACTTTGAATTTTAATCAAAACTAATTAAAACTGGATATTTATGAGCTCTGTAACAAATTGCCCAACCTTTTGGCTTTTAGCCTTTGGTGTACTTTATTACTGTTATTACTGCATTAAATACTGTTATTTCATAAAGGCATTAAGGTGTATAAGGAAACAGAGCACCCTGACTTTAACAAGTTTAAGAAAATATCTCTGTTACTATTAACTTTCCACTATTCGTATTATTATAAACAGTTGAAATTCATAATATTGCATAATGATCCAATCAATTGCTTAAGTAACAATAAACTACTCATTTATTAAAACATATTTTTTTCTTGAATTGTAACTGAAGTCCTAAAATTGTGAAAGTTCCAAATTTTCACAGCAATTTAATCCCATACTGGGATGCTGTGCCTTTCCATTCATCATTAAACATTGCATTTTGTTGTGGAAGTTTCATTAGATACATAATTAAAACAGCAAATTAGAAGATTATGTACTATAATTGTTAACTCACAACAGAGGAATTTGTTTTCAGAGCTCTGGTCATTAAAACATCTTGTATATTTTGTAGTTAATGTAATTTTGCAATGGCATTTCGAAATATGGTGATAGATTAAGGATTGTCCAACATTAGCAATTTAAAAAGTACTAAAGTACCTTGCTACCAACATGTAATTATTTCATCAGAAAATCTGATCAAAATATGTATAATTGAATACGTATTGTCTAAAATTGCCAAAGTATTTGGAGTGACCAATTCAATTTGGAAGAAATTGTATGCCATAGTTGAGATAAAGGCACTACAGACACATGATGTATCACTTCAATTTATGGAAAGTTTTGATCAGAAACAGTAGATTACTCTTATGCCAAAAATATTTAGATTGACTTCTTGGAAAACTAAATATTCAGTTTAACCCATGTTAATCTGCAATATCAAAGATTATTAGGCTCTTTTTTAGGGATTAGGAGCAGGCAGAAAGTTGAGAGGTATGTCATGTGTGAAAAGGTAGCAGGTTTTCCAACACTCGACATCTCTCTGTTTTATCTGTTGCTAATTATCAATCAGTGGGAGGTGATGATGTGACTTCAGGGGTTTTCAGGGGCTCAGCCAGGCTACACTGAGAAACCAATTCTAGGTCATTCTAAAGTTCTGTAAAGATTTCCAAAGAGGCGCGGTATACTCAGAATGAAGAGTTCCTTTCATTTAAGACAAGTCAAAAATATTATCTTCATTCTCTGAGCTGATAAAGGTCATTGGTTCTGCAATAGAAACATGGTGCTGCCTTGATTTTTTGTCATACACCCCAGGCAGGCATCTTGTTGTAATTGCACAGTCATTTCCAAAATATTTAAGTTATTCCAACACTGGGTCAGTATCCACAACCTCACCAACGGATGACCAGGTATGATGCTCTGTCACAATTTCAGGCAAAAAGGTGGAGGTCACAGAATTTCAGGACTGTTTTTTTCCATTTTTAGCACTCTACTCAGTTTTAAAATTGTGCCAATCATCAGGTGAAATGTAATACAACCAGACACGTGCCTCAAAAAAACCTTCCCTGAGAAAATTAATAGATTACTGAAGCTCAGATTCCAGCATTTCTAACAGTTTTGGTAGCAATTACCACCAACTAAGGCATCCCCATATGATATGATTAGTTGCATCTGTATAATTTTGTGCTTCAGTGAGGATATCTCATGGAGCCATGACAGAGGTAGGACAATAAACACTGTGAGAAAGACAATACAGAAACATTGAGGAAGGTGAAGATGTAGAAACTCTTTGAAACATCTCTGTCCCTTAGATGGTAAACTCATTGTACAGCTTTTTATCTGACAATCCCTGTTCACCTAAACCAAAATCATGCCTCCCAGTCCTTCTATGTGCCAATGAAGTGTATTTATCCAATGACAAACATTTGTAATATATCAACTAACATTACAGCTACACCAGATACTCCCTGAAGATAAAGATTTTCACGACTACCTTGTAATTTCAAATTCAGTTTGATCTGAATTTTGAAATGATTCTCAGCCACAAAATGTTGCTGATTTCCTGTTGACATCAATACTTGTACTTCCAAATAAATCTGTTGGACTATAACCTGGTGTTGTGTGATTTTTAATATCATTACACAAGTATAGCAAAAAGTTCATCCATGACTTGGCTGCCTAACATTTTACCCCATAAGTGCAAATCACAGCACAATATGCTGTGAATTTAGTTTTACTTTCAGCAAAATAATATATAAACTGATGAATGGGCAGAAGCTCAGTAGAATTCATTAAAGCAACTTGCCACACATAACAGATGCAAATAACCATGACTCTAATCCACTGCAGTATGTTGGCAATGAAATCTCAGTCTTTGAAAGTATTGTATGTTTGTCTCATGTCTTCCACCGGACAAGTCTTGAGGGTGGAGAGGATTAATGCTGCCACTGTGACACGTGCCATCGGCACCAACCTATCAATCCTTTCAGTCTCACATTCACCTCTCATTGACTTTATACATTCTCAGCTAATCAGCTCCGATAGTCATATTACCCAAGCACATTGAAACATAATCATCCTTATACGGTCTTCTCTCTTGAGACCAAAATAGAACAGAACAAAGGGAAAATTGGCAGGTGACAAGCTGCATCCTGGGGCCTGTGTCATGTGATTGATTGTGGCATCGGGGATCTTCCTGTTTAGTATCACTTCTCAACTCCAAATGCATCCTATGTAGTATAAGCCCTAGCAAAGTTAGAGTCAATAGGAATCCAGGAAAAGCTCTCCACTGGTTGGAGTCATACATGGCACATAGGAAGATGGATATCTTGTGCACACACATCATCTGAAGCACAACTATGGTCAATCAAGTCCAGTTTTTCACCACACACAGGCAAATTTCATTCAGGACTCCCACAATGATATTTTTCCCGAACTGAGTTATTTTTACTTTAAGCGCACACAGACAATTGCAGATCTGGGGGTTCCTGTCTACGTCTGTATGTGAACATATCAATGAAGGTAAACTGTTCCTTTACTCATGATAATGTTGATTAATGCTTTTACTCTGCTGCCCGACAAGAACATACACAATGTCAACACAGGGGGCAACAAACCCAAACTTCATGTCCTCACCAAATGCATGGTACAGGCTGCCGGTCTGCTTGCTTTCAATCTGAATGTTCATTCTACCTCTCTCAAAGAGTCCTTATCTTCTTGAAAAGGGGAACCTCGACATGTGGAAAAGGATACATTGCCTCTTCAAACAGCACTGGCAGATTTAGACCTTCACCTCAAATGTCTAAAGCTCATGAGCCACGAATGATTTGGCTATTCTACGAACAAAAATTAGATCTATTTGAAGGAAGCTACCTCTGTGAAACTAAATGTGCAAACCATAACCTCCCACCCCGTGCTCCACTGGTGAAAATGGTGGGTACCCGTTTCAGGGACAGTCTCTCCAGAATTGCAACTCGGACATCATTTTGGACATGCTGGAAACCTCTTCTATTGGAGACTGCAGATTTAACAGTTTTGGGACAAGTATGATTTCTCCTGGTGCTTCCATTCTGAATGACATAGTCAAGACTGACTGAATCTACATGTATGAAAACAAATAGGAGGCATATTAACTCCATTGTTGTAATTTAGTATATTAACATGATAAGACAATTATGAGTAATTCAACTGCAACATGTGAATATCAACTGTGCCAACTTCAAGGTTCTCGAAGGTAGAAAGTTGGTTCAAACATTAATAAAATGTGTCTTCTGAGAGGCCAAAGGAAAGCAGACAATTTTGCAAACGTGAGTCCTAACTTTAAAAAAGCTTATGCTCAGGATAACACAAGGATATAATTATCATCATGTTTTGGGATTCTATGGTTATTTTCTCCAAAGAAAGGATCTGTAGATGAGCTACATTTATGTTACATGTCTTGAAGTTGTAATGCTCTCCATAGATACTAATAAATTCTAAAAAGAATTGACTAAAAGTGTTATTGACTAAACACTATGGCCAAGATTTAGTGCTCTATTAAGTAAGTGGGCAGGCATTTTCGGAGACAACTTACTGCATGCCAGTGAGAAAACTCACCACATAAAACTTCAATCAGAAGATCTTATTGGTAACCTTTTTGATAGATTATGAGCTTCACTATTGAAGTCCCAACCTGCAAGAAGCTGACAGACAACCAAGGCTAGGAAGGAGGACCTGTTTGAGGAGTATCAAGCACCAGAAAGGAAATTGAAGAACAGGTCTTCGAGGATCATAATCTCTGGATTACTATATGAGCCGCGTGCTAATTGGCAGAGGGATAAGAAAATTAGTGAAGTAAACACACGGCTAAGAGATTGGTGTGGGAAAGAGGGATTCCATTTCATGGGACATTGGCATCAGTTTTGGAACCGGGGCGATCTGTACCAATGGGATGGTCTCCACCTGAACCGATCTGGAACCAGTGTTCTGGTGAAAAGGATAAATGGGGGGGGGTCACTAGGACTTTAAACTTGTGAGTCCAGAAAGGAGGGAAAGGGAAAGCAACAGGGAGTGTGGAATCAAGTAGAAAGATAAGCAGCATGTTTGCATGTATGCAGGATTTAAGTTCAAGGCAGAGTGTGAATGAAGCAAAAAGGAAGGATAACTTAGGACTTATTACTAGAGATATTGGAAATCATGAGGATAAGAAAATTAGCATAAAGGTGCTTTACTTGTATGCTTGGAGTATTCATTACAAAGTAGATGAATCAACATCACAGATTGTTGTGAATGATTCTGATGTGGTAGGCATCACAGAGATGTGGTTGCAAGACTGACAGTTAAACATTCAAGGATTTACAATTTATTGAAAAGACAGGGAGGTGGGCAGAGTGGGTGGGTTGCCTTGTTAGTTAAGAATGAAATTAAATCTATGGCATAGGGTCAGATGATGTGGAGTCTGTGTGAGTGGAGTTGAGGAACCACAAGGCAAAACAAAACATAATGGGAGTTAGGTACAGACCTCCCAGCAGTGGTCAGGACCAGGGCTGCAAGATGTACCAGGAAATAGTTAGGGCATGTCAGAAAGGCAAGGTCATGGTGATCATGGGGGACTTCAATATGCAAATGGACTGGGTGAATTATGCTGCCAGTGAATCCAAAGACAGGGAATTCATGGAATGCTAACACAATGGCTTTTTGGACCACTTGTGATGGAGCACACAAGGGAGCAAGCTATTCTGGACTTAGTGCTATGTAATGAGCCAGACTTTAAAAAAGATCTTAAAGTAAGGGAACACTTAGGAGGCAGCAATCATAATATAGTAGAGTGCAGTCTGCAGTCTGAAAGAGAGAAGGCAAAATCAGATGTAATGGTGTTACAGTTAAACAAAGGTAATTACAGGGGCATGAGAGAGGAACTGACAAAATGCAACTGGAAGCAGAACCTAGTGGATAAGACAGTTGAGCAACAATGGCAGGAGTTTCTGGGTGTAATTGAGGACACAGTTCAGAGGTTCATCACAAAGAAAAGAAAGATTATCCGGGACTGTGGATTAGACAGCCATGCCTAACAAAGGAAGTCAGGAAACGCACCAAAGAAAACGAGACAGCCTATAAAGTGGCCCAGAGCACTGGGATATCAGAAGATTAGAAATACTACAAAAACAAACAGAGGATAACAAAGAGAGAAATAAGGAAGGAGAGGATCAAATATGAAGGTAAGCTAGCCAGTAATATTAGAAATGATAGTAAAAGTTTATTTCGATACATAAGAAACAAACGAGATGCCAAAGTAGAAATTGGGGCTGCTCCTAATTGATGCAGGAAGGCTAGTAATGGGAGATAAGGAAATAGCTGGAGAACTTAACAAGTATTTTGTGTCAGGCTTCACAGTGGAAGACATGAGTAATATCCCAACAATTAAGGAGAGTCAGGGGAGAGTTGAGTATGGTAGCCATTATAAAAGATAAAGTGCTAGAAAAGCTAAAAGGTCTGAAAATTGATAAATCTCCTGGCCCTGATGGGCTACATCCTAGAGTTCTGAGGAAATAGCTGAGTCATTGGTTGTAATCTTTCAAAAATCACTGGAGTTAGGTAAAGTCCAAGATGATTGGAAAATCACTGCTGTAACCCTCTTGTTAAAAGATGGAAAATTATAGGCCAATTAGCCTAACCTCTAAAATTCTAGAATCCATTGTAAAGGATGAGATTTCTAAATTCTTGGAAGTGCAGGGTAGGATTAGAACAAGTCAGCATGAAGTTAGAAAGAGGAGGTCGTGCCTGATAAACCTGTGAGAATTCTTTGAAGAGGTAACAAGTAGGTTAGATGGAAACTCAGTGGATGTTATCTATCTAGACTTCCAAAAGGCCTTTCATAAGGTGCCTCATGGGAGGCTGCTGAGTAAGGTGAGGGCCCATGGTTTTGAGGTGAGCTACTGGCATAGATTGAGGATTGGCTGTTTGACAGAAGGCAGAGTTCTTTCTCAAAATGGCAGCTAGTGACAAGTGGTGTCCCTCAGGCTTCGGTGTTGGGGCCGCAGAGAGTGCATGTAAGTAGAGTTGAAATGACCATCAGCCATGATTAAATGGCGAAGTGGACTCAATGGGCCAAATGGCCTTACTTCCACTCCGATGTCTTATAGCCTTAAATGCTGGCCAATTTTGCATTCTAGAGATTATTGCTGAAGGATTTAGAGGCTTAAACAGTGAGAAAGTAAGTGCTTTTATTTGAATCTCAAGAGGCAAGGGAGAAGGACTTAGGGCCCTAGCTATGCCTGCCTCTTCGTAGGATATGTGGAACAGTCCATCTTCCGCAGCTACACTGGCACCACCTTTTCCTCCGCTACATCGACGACTGTATCGGCACTGCCTTGTGCTCCCACGAGGAGGTTGAATAGTTCATCCACTTTACTAACATCTTCCACCCCGACCTCAAATTTACCTGGACCATCTCAGACTCCTCCCTCCCTTTCCTAGACCTCTCCATTTCTATTTCAGGCGATCAAATCAACACGGACATTTACTATAAACTGACCGACTCCCACAGCTACCTAGACTACACCTCCTCCACCCTGCCCCCTGTAAAAACGCCATCCCATATTCCCAGTTCCTTCGTCTCCGCCGCATCTGATCCCAGGAGGACCAGTTCCAATACCGAACAACCCAGATAGCCTCTTTCTTCAAAGACCGCAATTTCCCCCCAGACGTGGTCGACGATGCTCTCCATCGCATCTCCTCCACTTCCTGTTCCTCCGCCCTTGAGCCCTGCCCCTCCAATCGCCACCAGGACAGAATCCCACTGGTCCTCACCTACCACTGCACCAACCTCCAGGTACATCGTATCATCCGTTGTCATTTCCGCCATCTCCAAACTGACCCCACCACCAGGGATATATTTCCCGCCCCTCCCCTATCAGCGTTCCAAAAAGACCACTCCCTCCGTGACTCCTTCGTCAGGTCCACACGCCCCCACCAACCCAACCTCCACTCCTGGCACCTTCCCCTGCAACCGCAAGAAATGCAAAACTTGCGTCCTTACTTCCCTCCAAGGCCCCAAGGGATCCTTCCAGATCTGCCACAAATTCACCTGCACCTCCACACACATCATTTATTGCATCCGTTGCACCCGATGTGGCCTCCTCTATATGGGGGAGACAGGCCACCTACTTATGGAACGTTTCAGAAAACACCACTGGGACACCCGGACCAACCAACCCAACCCCCCCCGTGGCTCAACACTTCAACTCCACCTCCCACTCCACCAAGGACATGCAGGGCCTTGGACTCCTCCATCGCCAGAACATAGCAACACGACGGCTGGAGGAAGAGCACCTCATCTTCCGCCGAGGAACCCTCCAATCACAAGGGATGAACTCAGACTTCTCCAGTTTCCTCATTTCCCCTCCCCCCACTTTGTCTCAGTTCCAACCCTCGAACTCAGCACCACCTTCCTAACTTGCAATCTTCTTCCTGACCTCTCCGCCCCCACCCCCACTCCGGCCTATCACCCTCACCTTATCACGCTCACCTTAACCTCCTTCCACCTATCACATTTCCATCATCCCTCCCCCAAGTCCCTCCTCCCTAACTCGTATCTTAGCCTGTTTGGCACACTTTCCTCATTCCCGAAGAAGGGCTCAGGCTCGAAACGTCGATTCTCCTGTTCCTTGGATGCTGCCTGACCTGCTGCGCTTTTCCAGCAACACATTTTCAGCTCAGAAGGACTTAGGAGGCAGGACAGTAGGTGGCATTCAGTAGCCATCCCCTTTTAATGAATGAGTCTGGGTTAGTGAATGACTGAGTGATTGGATAAGTGGGTGAATGAGTGAATAGGTGATCAGATAGGTTGGTGAGATGGGTACATGAGTGAATTAGTTAGTTGGATGAGATGAGCAGGTGGACGAAGTGGGTATGTGGATTATTGTTAAAGTGAACCGTAATCGGGTAAGGTAATTTGTTGTGTCTGATCACAGGGGCTGACTGGGGTGCTAGTTGTGATGCTCAGTTAACACAGCTGTTGGATCAGGTATTAAGCCTTTAGAAATTTCTTGGGTAAGTATCTAGATAAGTCCCTTGTATCTTGCCAAAGTTTGCACCTTGTACTGGAAGTCAGAGACATTCAAGGAAGATCCTAGGCTGCAAGGAATATCCCATTTAAAATTTAAATGTCCTGGGCAACTTCCTTGAATGTCTAACATCAGGAATTCCATTGGGTTACAATGCCTAATTCGGAACATACCTTCCATCTTCAATGACTCGGAGAAGGGAAGATTTGTGTCATTATTTCTAAAATCTAAAAAAAGACAAAATATATGAGATATAGGCAAGAGGACATGTAGCATCTGTAGTTAAAGAATTAGTTAATGTTTCAGATAGCTAGCTTTTTTCTAGAACTTTGCCTCTGGTTTCCTACACATATCTACTCTTTTATCATTGGAATGATCTAAACATGAAAGCCAAGGAGAAACTGCCTGGAGTCCATTACTGAAAGGTGAGGGGTAGAAAGCTTATTCATAGACCATCTGCCAAATTAGTTATTGGTTAGAAGTTCAAGATAGCTAATCTCAGTGCTCAGAGGTTACTAAAAGAAAATAACTCTTGTTCAAGGCCTGTTGATGCCAAGTATGATCCTGTCAATTGTGAGCAGAAGCTTGCTAGTCTAAGCTTGAAGTCAGTAACAATCAAACTTTTGATCAATATAAAGTACTCTATTAACTTGAGTCAGTGTGACATGGTTTATTGTTTATTTTTCATAAATATATGATTTAAGGTAAGTAATTATGAATTGATTATAAATGTCATTCTGCACTGATATTGATGCATTGAAGTATTTGCAGTTTGCTAACTGAAAAATAGTGGAAGTCAAAATGAGGACACATTTTAAAAAAATATAGCACAACCCTGAATGTAATATATATAAATGATAAACTGGTCCTCTTCAGTTAATCAAAGTGGGTTTAAAACAAAACTGGAGCCAGTTTTGCTCACTGTCAGATTCAAAAATCAGGTGTGGTTTAAAAGGGACTACCAATTTGTTATGAGCATATGTTGTGGGACTGGCTATGGTCTGATACATCACAAAAATCCACTTAAGGGAAAGACCTGCACTCAAACACAGGCTGAAAATGTGTAACACACACACACAACCTATTTCGTATATGTGAAGCATAATTGTTCTTCCAGATCACATACTGAGTTCTGTATTTTTCTTTCAACTTAAAATTCCTTCTTACTATAATTCAAATGTAACGGTGTGGCAGGATCTCTCGCTGTTGATGGCAATGATGAAGGCAGATGCCAAGCAGGGTAGCTGAAGAATTTGAATGATCTCTTGAATGGAAAAGGTTTCATCTGGAGAATAAGGTCTCTTTAGGCGAAAGATCAGATACACAAAGGATCTCCTCAACTACATATAAACATGGGCTTAATTTCATAGAGATACTACACATATTTATTATTAAATGACCTGTTAACAGTTCAACTTGCTGCAGGTTGTCATCTTACCAAATGTGCCATATAAAATAGCTTTCAGTAGAACTGGATATGGTGGGTTCAACTCACCTCTTGCTCCAAAAGGCCTCCCTTTAGATACTGGGCACCATCTTCAGTCTGAAGCGACTGGGCTTGTATACCCTTGAGTTTAGAAGACTGAGAGGGGATCTGATTGAAACATATAGGATTATGAAAGGATTGGACATTCTGGCAGGAGGAAACATATTTCCGCTGATGGGGGAGTGCCGAACCAGAGGACACAACTTAAAAATACAGGGTAGACCATTTAGGACAGAGATGAGGAGAAACTACTTCACCCAGAGAGTGGTGGCTGTGTGAAATGCTCTGCCCCAGAAGGCAGTGGAGACCCAGTCTCTGGATTCATTTAAGAAAGAATTGGATAGAGCTCTTAAAGATAGTGGAGTCAAGGGTTATGGAGATAAGGCTGGAACAGGATACTGATTGGGAATGATTAGATTAGATTACTTACAGTGTGGAAACGGGCCCTTCGGCCCAACAAGTCCACACCGCCCCGCCGAAGCGTAACCCACCCATACCCCTACATCTATATCTACCCCTTACCTAACACTACAGGCAATTTAACATGGCCAATTCACCTGACCTGCACATCTTTGGAGTGTGGGAGGAAACCGGAGCACCCGGAGGAAACCCACGCAGACACGGGGAGAACGTGCAAACTCCACACAGTCAGTCGCCTGAGGCGGGAATTGAACCCGGGTCTCTGGCGCTGTGAGGCAACAGTGCTAACCACTGTGCCACCGTGCCACCATGATCATATTGAATGGCGGTGCAGGCTCGAAGGGCTGAATGGCCTACTCCTGCATCTATTGTCTATTGTCTATTGTCTACTTCATGGACATTGTCCATACACATTGCACGCCCACAGACGTTGACATCTGATGTGAGCTACTCTCTATAAACACCTATGGCACATTATACAAGATGCTTCTCCACTTGTAATGCTGCAGCAAGGACATTTGCACTGAGGAACATGCACTCAGCTCCTGGACTGGCCAGGTTGCACCTCTGAGTTCTTTAATCACTATCAGTGCTCACTCACTCTGAGTGTCCCTGGACATTTGCAGCATCCCCATCTTGCCATGCCTTACTCCCTCAGCCAGAGATACTTGGCTCATATTACTACTGTCTTGCCATGCTATTTAACACATACATAAAGCCAGGAAGCTTGCCATGGTTGTCAGGAGGCTTCAGTCCAGTCATTGGGAATAGCTTTTATTCAGGGGATCGCGGCCAAATACATCAAGGGTAGTCTGCGATATCAGTCGAGAATCTGCTTGGGGCAGTCAGATCCAGGTCATAACAGATGAGGCAGCACACTGGCTTTTTTCTACTCTATTACAAGCTGTTTTGCTCCTGTAATGAGAATTAGGCAAGTATTACAGAAGATGAAAGTGGGTAGCACAGCTATTACTATTGATGCAGTTAGGAGCTTTCCCAAGTGAGTGAGTTGGCAGCAGAATGGGTGTGCACAATTACTGGTGTCACAGTTTGGTGTGGGGGAGGGTAAGTGGGGAAGATTGTTGCATGCATTAATGAGTGTGGTAAAGCATGAGAGTTGGTGGGAGGTGGGTGCATTAGAAGAGAGAGAGAGAGCTATTGGCAAGATGATGGCACTTGGACTGGCAAAGTGGAGAAGGACATTGACTTGAATGACCAGAAGGAGATTGATGGATATTTGGAATTTCTCCTGATGTCTGAGACCGCTTAAACACAGGCAGCTACCTTGGCTAAAGCTGGCATGGTCTGGTGTTGTGGATTCTATTTATTGTTATGGGAGAAAAAAGAAAATACTGCCAAAACATCACACCAGTCAGCAGGTTCTCCAGGACTATGCCCCCACAGTAGAACAAGAATTTTCCCCAACTACCATTTTCAGGACAAATATCAGGAACTATGTAAGGCCGATCCAGACTGACAGTGCTTGTCCTAGTGACAACAGCCTTTTAAATATGAAGCTGGTGCCAGGGATGCCGCTTAATTCTGAGACTTCCAGCAAGATTTGAGTTCCTTTGGGAATAGCATGTCGTCAAACGGGGCAGAAATAGAGTGAGATTATTGCTGCAAGAGCCCAAACAGCAATTAATGTGGCAAGTTTGGTGAGACATGACAAGAAAATTCACTAAGCCCCACAAACAGAATCACTCCACCAAAGTCAAAGTGACTTGAATTTTGCACAAAAAAACCCATAAGATTCCATCTTGTGTCTTCCTTGTTTAACCTTAATTTTCCTTAACTTTAATGACCTTGCTTCATGATACTTGAATTGTGCAGATTTTCAAATCTTATCTTACATTTCTGGTGGCAGATGGCAGGACACCATAGGGCAAACATTAAATCATGGTAGATGAGATTGAGAGGTGCCTGGCCAAAAGGGAGCAGATAATGAAAGATGAGGCTGAAGTTGCCCTATATCATTGGAGACTGAGGCATCAGCAGAAGAAACTGGACGCAGATGGTGGCTACCATTGTGCACTTCTTTGATGTTAAAAACAAAGGGAGCAAAGATCCTGGTCAGATATTCCACTGGATGTTGAGTAAGAAGGTGCATAGATTCCCACAAACATCCCATGATTAAGATCGGATTGAGGAAGCACAACTGGTTATGGCATCCTTAGGCCTTAATGCAAGTGCGCAAGTAGCAATCTAATATAACATGTGTATGAGTAAGTCCACTGGGAAATACTGGGACAAGGTACAGATGTTTGAGGAAGTCCGCAGTGGATGTTCGAGGTACTGATAGAGGTTCCTGGAGACAGAAGTAGCCCTACATAGGGAAAGCAGAGCTTTTATGATGACAAGCAAGCCAAAGGGGAGGACTTGGTCTCTGTATCACTGGAGTTGGTGAACGTGATGAACTGCATGCAGTTCCAGGAATCCTTTTTCAAATCGACCATAGATAGAATGCTGGAGGGTCACCTAACGGAACAGTGAGGCACAGAACATCCAAACTGAGTTGAGAAGCCTTAAGAGAGAAAAATTTTAATTGTCTTTATTTGACATATTATCTTTATTTCATCATCTGAATTAAGGAAAGATTGGACTCCTAGCAGCAGGAATGAGACTACAATCAGGAAGCAACTTTTAGCATGGATGAGGATGAAGAACTCAGATTAAAGAGAGAGGCAGAACAGATAGCTGCACTGTAGAGGCTGGTGTAATCCTTGCTGTTCTATGCCCATGGTAAGCCTGCAGCTGATCCCACCCAAGTGACAGGGATATATTCTTCAAACAAGCCCTCAACAAACCGCAGTCCACCAATGCCATTAGACACAGATGTTCCACCCAGCAATTACCTTCAGACTTCCCTTCTCACCAGAAGTTAAACTTGTTGAAACTCCCACAAACTACCAGGTGAGGATGGGAAAAGTATGGATCCTTCAGGAAGAGCTTCGTTCTATGTAGAGCAATAAGGACTTGCACTAGATTGAAGTGTTAGTCCTATTTGATACATGATGTTGAGATGTCAGTGTTGGACTGGGGTGGACAAAGTGAGAAGTCACATGACACCAGATTATAGTCCAACAGGTTTATTTGAAATCATAAGCTTTCTGAGCACTGCTCCTTCATTACATGAATTGGATTTTTTTTTGATTAAAAATCCTTCAGCCATTAATAGACTTTAATACTCATGGTAGACCGGTTAACAAAGTTATATATCACGGAATACAGAGAGAACTAGCCATTTAGATACAAAACTGGGTCGAAGGTAGAAAACAGAGGGTGATGGTGGAGGGTTGTTTTTTCAGACTGGAGGCCTGCGACCAGTGGTGCGCCACAAGGATCGGTGCTGGGTCCACTGCTTTTCATCATTTATATAAATGATTTGGATGTGAACATATGAGGTATATTTAGTAAGTTTGCAGATGACACCAAAACTTAAGGTGTAGTGGACGGTGAAGAAGGTTACCTCAGAGTACAATGGGATCTTGATCAGGTGGGCAAATGGGCTGAGGAATGTCAGATTGAGTTTAACTCAGATAAATGCGAGGTGCTGCATTTTGGGAAAGCAAATCTTAGCAAGACTTACATACTTAATGGTAAAGTCCTGGGAAGTGTTGCTGAACAAAGATAACTTGGAGTGCAGGTTCATTGTTCCTTGAAAGTAGAGTCGCAGGTAGATAGGATAGTGAAGAAGGTGTTCGGTATGCTTTCCACTATTGGTCAGAGCACTGAATCCAGGAGTTGGGAGGTCATGTTGCAGCTGTACAAGACATTAGTTAGGCCACTTTGGAATATCACTTTGTAATTCTGGTCTCCTTCCTATCGGAAGGATGTTGTGAAACTTGAAAGGGTTCAGAAAAGATTTATAACATGTTGCCAGGGTTAGAGGATTTGAACTATAGGGAGAGGCTGAATAGGCTGGGGTTGTTTTCCCTGGAGCGTCAGAGGTTGAGGGGTGACCTTATAGAGGTTTATAAAACTACGAGGTGCTTGGAAAGGATAAATATGCAAGATTTTTTCCCTGGGGTGGAGAGTCCAGAACTAGAGGCCAGAGATTTGGGGTGAGGGGAAAGATATAAAAGGGACCTAAGGGGCAATGTTTTCACACAGAGGGTGGTGTATGTATGGAATGAGCTGCTAGAGGAAGTGGTGGAGGCTAGTACAATTACAGCATTTAAAAGGCATCTGGATGGGTATATGAACAGGAAATATTTAGAGCAGAGATGGGCAATTAATTCTTCCAAGGAGCCACATAAGAAACCTGAGCTGTGTTAGAGGGCCAAACAAACAATAAGTTGAACATAATTCTGCTCAGTATTAATTTTCTCCCACTGTAAAAAGTACTAAATTATATAGTTTTGCACTGAAACTTATAATCAAAAGAATAAGGATATTCTGTTATAATAAAGATATGAAATTGTGGAGTAGGTCAAATATCGAATAAATAAACAGTAAAAACAATAATTTCAGTATTTAATTGTAATTTTAACATGTTAATCTCACAAACCAATAATGCAAAGTTGTTTCATTATAGTTCAGTATTACAAACAACAAACAAAAAGCAATAAGTTCTTTTTATGTTTTTCAGTTCATTTTACTTGTTAAGTGAGAAAAATCCAGTCTGTTTTGGGCTTGAACAAGTGCACTGAAATCTGGTTGAATATCTGAGGTGGATATGCGAAGGACAGCTGAGGGGTGATCATCAGTGATGGAGGATCTCTATTTGGATTTATTGTATTTCATCACTGAGAATGTCTGTTCGCATATATAGGTAGATCCAAAGAGGACTAGGATCTTCTGAGCAGGCATGGTGGCACAGTGGTTAGCCCTGCTGCCTCACAGCACCAGGATCCTAGGTTCAATTCCAGCCTCGGGCAACTGCCTGTGTGGAGTTTTCGCATTCTCCCCGTGTCTGCATGTTTTCGCATTCTCCCCGTTTCCTCCCACAATCCAAACATGTGCAGGCCAGGTGAATTGGCCATGCTAAATTGCCTGTAGTGTTGGGTGGATTATTCTTTGGAGGGTCGTTGTGGACGGGTTGGGCTGAAGGGCCTGTTTCCACACTGTAGGGAATCTAATCTAAACAGCATGCCTCCTCATGTGTGGAAAGTTCTCTTTGAGCGAAGAGTAAAAATCAAGCAGTGAGACTGACCTAAAGTACTCTGCCAAAAGTGTGAACATCACTAGGTGCATTCTCCACATTGCATGTAAATGGGACAAAAATCATGTGCATTTCATTCTCAACCATTTTAAAGTCTTGAAATCACTTTGAAAATTCACCATAGATTCCAACATAGATGAATACCTGTGGAGGTGATCAGTTGAAGGTGCAGTTTCCTTCAGTGTTGACAAGTGGGTGAGAATGTTGTCTTCCATTCGGCTTGAGAGAAGCTGCAACTTTCTCATAAAATCCTTCACCAAGTTGTACATTTCATGCACAAAAAGGCCCTTGCGCTGCAGTTTCACATTTAGTTCATTCATAAGTGCAGTCACATCAACAGCAAAACCAAGGTCTGCAATCCAGTCTGCATCGAAAGCTGTGGAATGCCATTCCCTTTCTTCACACAAAAATCTTGAATCTCTTCTCTCAGGTCCCATACACTTTTCAGCATTTTGCCCGGGCTGAGCCACCTGACAGCTGTGGGGTAGCCTATGTCACAATGTTCAGTCTCATTTTCCTCCAAAAGTGCAACAAACTGCCTGTGATTCAAAGCTCTTGCCCTGATAAAGTTAATTATTTTAATTACAACATCAACCACATGGTTAATTTTTAACACTGACTTACACAACACTTCCTGATGTATAATACAATGCAAAAATACCAACTTCTGTTCAGGGTCAATTTCTGTCACTTTTTTCAACTTCAATTTCTGTCCAACATTTTTTCCCATTAGATTTGGACAAGAATTCATTGTTACACCCACCAGCTTGTCCCATTTTAGTCCCAACGTGTCCAAGCATGCATTTACCTCCGTGAACAAATCATAACCAGTTGTTGTTCCTTTCATTGACTGCATGGCTGCTAGCTCCTCCATGATTTTAAAGTCCGTAGTTATCCCATGTACGAAGATGAGTAGCTGGGCTGTGTCATGTATGTCGCAGCTCTCATCCAAAACCAAGAAAAAAAGTCAAAGTTGACCGCTCTGTGCTGCAGCTGAAGCTCCAGATTTCACATGATGTCCCCAATCCTTTCCATTACAGTGCATTGGGAGAGGGGCACATTCTCAAATGCCTCCTTTTTCTCCGGGCATATTAGTTCTGCAGAGTCCAACAAGCACTCCTTAATAAACTCTCCATCAGAAAACGGTTTACTATTTCTGCCGATTTTGTGGGATATGACATAACTTGTCTTGGCGTGAGCTGACATTTTGAGGGCTAGTCAGCAAGCATCACTTATAACTGTTCACGCACACACGCGCATGTGCTTCCATATGTAAAGAAAAAAAGCATCCTTTTCAAAACAAAAGCAACACAGTCGTATTGCATGCATGGCGTAAATACTTTTTCATTTATGTTCTAATTTAAGATTGACCTCATGCGGGCCGGATATGGCCTGCGGGCCATAAAATGCCCAGGTCTGATTTAGAGGGATATGGGCCAAGTGCTAGCAAATGGGACTTGATTCATTTAGGATATCTGGTTGGCATGGACGAGTTGGACTGAAGAGTCCATTTCCATGCTGTACATCTGTGACTCGACGACCCAGCCTCAATTGCCCTCTTGTAGTAAAGAATTTCTCAGATTTACCACCCTTAGGGGAAATACCTCATTTATTCATGGGATGTGGGTATATTATATGTCCAGCCATTATTTATTGACCATCTCTAATGGGCACAGAATATGTAGGCAGAGAGATAATGGCAAGATAATGTCAGATAATTCAGAAGGTTAACAGAGAAGTGCAAATAGTGTGAGTGGAGTGTCAACAGGCTGAAGTCTTTGCAGGCAATCAAGTGTGTCAAAATTGTGAATAAACAGCTGAATAGCAAGTGAAGGGATGACCTATGAAATGATTAAATAAGGCAGATAGATAATTGCAAAAAATCAAAAATACATGATATTAGAAACAAACCAAATGGTGAAATAACATGATCGGTTTCAGAGTCACATGACAAGGGTCTAACCAAAGTAACAAATAATCCAAAAATGTGCAAACTAATTAAGATAGAGAGACAATAAATTGTCATGGTCATGGTGTCAAAACAAAGCAGTAAGGACGATTTTATGAAGACAGAACAGTATAGTGGGGTTACATGTAATGCAATATGAATCCAAGATTATGGCTGAAGCCGTCCTCTTGGGTACAGAACTTAACTATCAGTTTATGCTTGGTAACTCGATGTGTATCTCGAAGGCCACAATGGAGGACCCTTGTCCGAAGATCAGAGGCTGAATGTCCTTGACCACTGAAGTGTTCCCCCACTGGGAAGGAACACTGCTGCCTCATGACTGTTGTGCGGTGTCCGTTCATCTGTTGTCGTAGTGTCTGCATGGTCTCACCAATATACCATGCCTCAGAGTATCCTTTTCTGCAGCATATGAGGTTGACAACATTGGCCGAGTCACATGAGTACGTATCGTACATGTTGTGGGTGGTGTTCCCACTTGTGATGGTACTATTCATGTCAATGATTTGACATCTTGCAGAAATTGGTGTGACAGGATTGTGTAGCGTTCTCTATTCAATACAGGAATGAAGATGTAAGTTATCACTCACCACTTTGTTTGTAAGTATCTTGCAGAGGAATGTGAGCTCTTCCCTCATCAGGGTGTTTGTTTTGTAGGGGTTTTACAGACACCATCTGTATCTGTCTTCAAACAAGAACCTGCATTATTTCATGACTTGATCAATGCTCCAATGTAAGTGAGGAAGTGTTGGAGTTGAACAAGTGTAGAGATATTCAGGCCTCCTTGCAAAGGATATCTAATCATTTCTATGAGCAGCGCATTATGAGGTTGGAAGATCATGTTCAGATGTCTTTGACCTTTTTCTGTGCACTCAAGGTTTATCAAGCTTTATTGCACCATTGAACTCTTTGAGTAGCAGGGAATTAAAATGTTCTTTTACCTTCCTGCTCCATCACTATTCTTGAGGGTCATGCCAGCATTTTCTAACTCATCAACTGATACAGCATCAAGTGTCATTGGCATCAGAGCACCCACTTGGTTCAACTCTAGAAACCGCCTGTAGTGCAATGGGAGGAAAAGGTAAGGTATCCATACAGATTGCCAACTTCAGTGTTAAAGATATTTACCACTGACCAAGAATGCCCACAACTATCCTTAATTCTGCCGTTGTCATGGACAGTGATTGAATAGAGGAAACATTTCTAATCTCTTTTAAAAAATGATTGTAGCTAAATTGGAGAAGACCAAGAGGAGACAGCTTATTTATACTCTCAACAAATATGGACAATCTTAATGGATATGAAGCCATTTATTGCCCATCTCTGGTGGCCCTTAAGAATGTGTTGGTAAACTGCCTTCTTAAAGAGTCATAGTCATAGAGTCATATAGCATGGAAACAGATTGTTCGATCCAACTTATCCACACTGATCATGTCCCCAAACTAAACTAGTCCCACCTGCCTGTTTATGGCCCATATCCTTCCAAACCCTTTCAAATCCCTTTTAAACATTGCAAATGTACCTGCATCCACCACTTCCTCTGGCAGTTCATTCTAAACTATCTACTCTCTGTGTAAAAGGTTGCCCCTCCTGACCTTTTTAGTTCTTTCTTTCACCTTAAAAATATGCCTCTTAGTTTTGAACTCCCTCATCTTAGGGAAAGGACCTTTGTTGTTCACCTGGTCTATACCCCTCATGATTTTCTAAACCTCTTTCAGGTCACCCCTAAACTTTCTGTGCTCCTGTGAAAAAAAGTTCCAGCCTATCCTATATTTTTATAACTCAAACCCTCCATTCTTGGCAACATCCTGGTAAATCTTTTCTGAACCCTTCCTATAACAGGGCAACAAGAACTGCACACAGTACTCCAGAAGAGGCCTCATCAATGTCCTGTACAACCTCAAAATGGCAATCTTAACTCCTACACTCAAAGGTCTGAGTAATGAAGGCAAGCATGTTAAGTGCCTTCTTAACCACCTGTCTATCTGTGTTGCAAATTTTAAAGAATTATGTACCTGAACCCCTCGGTCTCTTGGTGGATAGACTACCCAGGGGCCTACCATTACTGTGTAAGTCCTATCCTTGTTTGTTTTAGCGAAAAACAATACCTCGCATTTATTAAAAGTGAACTCATTCTGCCACTCCTCAGCCCATTGACCCAATTGATCAAGATTTCTTTGAAATCTTAGACAACCTTCTTCACTGTCCACATATCACCAATTTTGGTGTCATGTGCAAATTTACTAACCAGGCCTCCTATATTGTCATCCAAATCATTTATGCTAATGACAAACAAAACTGGATCCTGTACAAATCTCTGTGGAACACTGCTGGCCAAATGCCTCTAATCCGAAAAACAACCCTCCACCACCACCCTCTGTCTTCTATCATCAAGCCAATCTTGCATCCAATTGGCAAGCTCATCCTGAATCCCATGTGATCTAACTTTATTAATTACTCTACCAGGCAGAACCTTGTCAAAGGCTTTACTAAAGTCCAAATAAATGACTTCTACTGCTCTGCCCTCATCAATTTCTATGGTTACTTCCTCAAAAATCTCTATCAAGTTTGTGAGACACGATGTGTCTTGCACAAAACCATGCTGATTATCCCAACTCATTCCTTGCATCTCCAAATGCATGTAAATCCTATTTTTCAGAATCACATGCAACAACTTACCCACCACTGATGTCAGACTCACAAGTCTATAGTGCCCAGGCTTCTCGTTACAGCCTTTCTTAAGTAAAGTCACACCGTTAGCCCTCCTGCAGTCTGCTGACACCTCACCTGTGGTTATAAATGATACAAATATTTCTGCTAAGGGCCCCATAATTTCCTCCCTAACTTCCCGGCATATACTTGATCGGGCCCTGAAGATTTATCCACTGCTGCAGTTCGGTTTCATTCCATTTTTCCTTTCTAGTGGTTGATACTACTGAACGGTTTGCTAGGCCATTTCATACGGCGAAAGTCAGCAAATTGTTCGAAGTCTGGAGTCACATGAGGCCACACCAGGTAAGAATGAAAGTTTCCTTCCCTAATGGACACTAGCGAACCAAATGGGTTTTTTTTAAAACAATGGATTCATGGTCAATATTGGAGCTTTAATTTCACCATTTGCCATGGTGAGATTTAAACCTAGGTTGCCAGAATGTTACGTGGAATCCCAAGATTATTAGCCCAGCAACAGTGCCACTGGTCCATTGCTTCCCCAACTGGTAAGTCAGCATTTGACGAAAGATGCTGTCATAGTCCTCATGAGGATGAAAGATGGAAAACCGAGTATGTGTGTCAATTACAAGGCATACAATGCAAAACTCATAAGGATGTCTTCTACCTCAGGCTGAGAAACCTTATAAGTTCTCAAAAGTGCATTTTATTGTGACAGTTTAAATTTAACTCATAGCTATAATGAGGCACTGAATAAGACATTGAAATGACAGCATTCTTAAAATTCACCATAAGAATTTATAAATACCATTTAGGCTTAATAATGTTTGATATGATAAAAGTTTAGCTTTTCTCAATTTCTAGTCTCTCTTTTTGTGTAGATGACATACTCGTTTTTGGCTCGAGAAGATACGTGAAAGACTTAAGACTGTCTTAACCGACTTTTCATAGTTTAACATACAAGTCAAATAAAAGAAGCATCGGGGAGATGATGGCCTAGTGGTATTATCACTGGATCTTTAATCTAGAGATGCAGGTAATGTTCTGGGAACCCAGGTTCAACACCTGCCATGGTAGACAAAGAAATTTGAATTCAAGAAAAGTGTGGAAGTAAGTGTCTAATGATGACCATGAATCCATTGCTGATCATTCATCCGGATCACTAATTTCCTTCAGGGAAGGAAGCTACCATCCTTACCTCATCTGGCCTATGTGTGATTCCAGACCTACAGCAACGTGGTTGACTTTAACTGCTCTCTAGGCAATAAATGCTACCTAGCCAGTGATGCTCTCATCCTGTGAATGAATAAAAAAAAAGTGCCATCGTTTATGAAGTGAAGTATCTTGTGTATGTTTTTTATATTTTTATCAGGAAGCCATTCTTTCTAACTATGAGTAAATGTGAAGGGCAGAGGAGTGGCTCTGATCAAAGATAAGAAGGGAACTGTGTGGGTTACTGGTTACTAAAGAAGGTATGTGGAAGGCTATGCACAAATGGCACCCCATGCCATAATTTGCTGAGGAAAACAGTGAGTGCCAAAGTGGTGATTGGGAAAGGACTTACAAGGTGTAATACTTCACAGAGCACAGAGTTGGAAACCACCGTTCTCAAGCCTAAGCCTGACTCATATCTTATCTTTGGCTCCCGAGATTTTTATCTCCATTTCATACTGGAAACTGACTCAAGTTTTATTGTTTTAGGATTAGTGCTGCCACAGGTTCAAGGGTAGAAAAAGATGCTATCACTAATGCCAGTCTGAGTTTCTAGCCAAAGTGGAGTAATATGGAGAATTATTCCAATATGAAATTCAGATTTGAACTTTGAAGTATGTTATTCCCCACAAGTTCACAAAAATCCCTATCAGTGCCAAGTTTGTATTGTCAAATATTCAAACATCCACCAGGCTTGGAGCAATGGACTGCTGAACTTGCACAATTTGAATTCCAGATATAAGCAAGGAACTATAGTAGAGGCAAAACTAATACAAAAGCTGATTCTCATTGTCAGAATTCTGATCACTGTCCAGTTTGAAGTGGCTGACACTGATGTCATACCCATGCCCAAGTAAAATGTAGCATTCTGACCCTGGTTCTCTCGGACATTTGGATTATGATTCCACAGAATATTATCAATGAACTTATGACTAAGATCCAAGACTGCACGCTTTGCTCCCTGAGACTAAACAAATTGCCTGAATACATTCTGGAGCTTGGTTATACCGATAATTGCAGCCCATTTTCATTCACCGACTATTCTCCACACCATCTCTTCTTTGGAGGAGACCTTGTCCTTATTATGGACTAACTCCATGAGTGTATCACATCCTCTGATTGAGATTTCCAGGTTAGTGAGTGGATAGCTAAACATTACAAGAGGCTTAGCCAGGTATTTGAGATGGAAACCGAGAGGACTGAAAGAGAGGCATTGAGAAGAAAAGCACTGAACAATTGCAAGGTGGACAGGACCAAATGGTGCAAGGGCATTCCTCCTAATCAGGTTGGAATAAGGTACAGGATGTCTGGGACCCTGAACTAACAGTTAATGTGATTGAACCAATAGCTGGAGGCATTCTCAGAAAATGGTTCATAGAAGGGAGTTATTTGAGGCCAGAAGTCCAGTAGATGTTGTGGAGGCAAGTAGCTCACTCAGTGGTATTGTAGAACAGCTCGGTCAGAGCAGTGAATTGGAGCTAACCTTCACCAACTCCAGAGGTGTAGCTCCAGAGTTGATGTCACAGTTCAAAAAGTGACACAGGACAGGAGGATTGCTTCTTAGGATCAAATCTAGGGACTGAATGAGTAGAACCTGAAAGAAGACTGAATGTAAAATCTTTCTTTTTTGTTGTTTATAATTTGTTAGGAATAGAGAGAGAGGAAAAAAATCTGATTTGGTGAGTGTAGGTAAGGTTGAGTAATTGGTTTGTAGGTCATTGCTTGTAGGTGATAAGTTTAAAATGCCAAGAGAACTGAGCCCTGTGGAATGCTCCTCCTGCAATCTGTGGGAAATTCAGGAACACTTCCAATGTCCATGGTGACCACTTATGCAAAAAGTGTGTTCATCTGCTACTCGTGATTAACAGCAGGATGTGACTGGAGCTATGGACAGACTCACTACAGAGCCTCCATGATCCTGGTGAGGTTGTGGATAGCATGTTTAGCAAGATGGTCACCAGAAGAAAGGGCTACACAGGTGGAAAAGCATTGGATGACCACTAGGAAAACTAGCGAGTGTTGGCAGGCAGTGCAGATATCCCCTGTGACCATCCCTATCCAAAAAAAAAACCATGTTGGATACTACTGGGGGAAATGACCTCTCAGGGGAAAATGGTAAAAGCCAAGTTTCTGGCAGTATGGTTGGGTGTGCTGCATATGAGTTGGAAAAGACTGGGAGAGCTTTAGTGATAGGGGATTTGATTATAAGGGGGACTGACAGGCAGATCTGTGGCAGCAAATGAGATTCTTGAATGGTATGCTGCCTCCCTGGTCCAGGGTTGTAAATGTCTCAAAGTAACTGCAGGGCACCTGTAGCAGGAGAGTGAACAGCCAGCAGTTGTATTACCTTTGGGTACCAAAATCATGAATTAAAATAAAAGAAATGAGGTCTTTCAACAGGAATTTAGTGAGTTAGGTGGTCAATTAAAGAGGATAATTACTAAACTTGCAATGTCCAGATTGCTTCCAGTGCCACACATGACTGAATATAAAGAATTGGATGATAGATCAGATGAACACTACAAGGATGGTGTAGGGGGGAGAGCTTTACATTTTGCTCCCCTTCCAGAAACAAGTTATATAAAATATAGAATCAATTTATAATATAGCATATCTTTAATAATACATCTTCTTCCAAATTCTGTCCTCTGCAGCTAACCTCCAGGGCTATACTTTTTCTTGTCACAGACATACCTATCACAACATTACCATGTATCAAATATCTTCTAATGCCCTGTGTGCAATCTCTTTCAGCGTTGTCTAAAATGTTCAGCTGTTTATTATTTACACACTAGCTTTAGGCATGAAGTTGGCTTCACCATTCACACATTTCATAACTAGCTCAAACTCCTTGCTTGTTCCATCAGTTCAAAGATTACTGCTCCAGCTGTACTGAAAATTAAGACATGAATGAATGATTATTTTCTCCAATTCAAAGTTAGAAAAGTGAGCAGCACTATTCTGCTCAAATTCTGAAACCATCAATGTGCCTCTAGCATCAGGTTCAACATACACCGCTGCTAGAAACAAAACATAAGCAAGTTTCCTCCATCTCTGTATCAATGTCTGCTTCTTTCCATATCTTTCCTCACCATCAATGAAACCATAATTCATGCCGATGTTACATTGGTGTTTGATTTCTCTAATGCTCTAACTTGCACCCTTCACCACAACAAGCTGTAACTCACTCAGATGGTACAGCCCTATGCCCTCACTAATGCAAAGTCTCATTATCCACATCCCCCTTCAAGCTGCATTGCTTCAGAGGGCCAGTGCAGACTCGATGATCCAAATGGCCATTATTTGCACTGTAGGGATTCTATGATTTTTATGAATAGGTTAGTTCAGTCAAGTTGATAGCTGAGACATAGTTTATGACAGTTAGAATGAGGACTGCAGAGAGAGAACAACAGGTCAACATAAAATTACAGATAAACTCTGGTGCATCAAACATCATCCTGACCTCACAGACCTGTGCGAAGTCACTGAATATGTCAATCCAAAAATGAAGCCCTTGAAAATAGGGTTAACACTATATGACAGCACAATACTTGTGCTGAGAATACAGATTTCTCCATGAGCACACTGAAATAAAATGAATGACTGTCTGGATTTTCAAATTAGAGACAGCAAACAAATGTCACTTATCTAAGCAAGTCTAAATCTTGGACTGGTAATCCTTAACGTACCGAGGTGTTACAGCAATGTACACAATGTTGAACACAATGTATATATATATATATATATATATATATACAAAGTAATGTTGGCAGGATTAGGATGTCTTCCAGGAGAATATCATCTCAAAGTAGACCATTGTCCAATACACTAATTCAGCATCTACTGACCAAAGTTCCAGCTATATTCAAAACCAGTTTAAAGACAAGATAGAGGACCTAAAAAAGAAGGGAGCAAATCAAGAAAGTGAAAACTCCTACAGAATGGATTGGCAGCAGTGAAACAACCTGGAGAGCTGAGAGTATGTACAGACCCAAGATAAACCATCAAGAGACTTCACTACCACAAGCAAAGGCAAAAAAATCCTTATCATCCTAGGCTTGAAGGTTGATTCCTGGGAAGTAAGGCTAAAAGAAAACAGCAGCTTCCTAATTACATTCTGGATGCCCTTTGAGAGATACACATGGCTGGTCATGCTGTTTGGCATTTCCTTTGCTTCTGAAGACCATCAACATAGTCAAATAGTTAGTGATCTTCCTTGAGTAATTGTGAAAGAGGCTGTCCTGTCAGGGGCACAGAAAGGAGATTCTGCGGCTGTGAGCGAAAATTCAGGATGATATGCTGTTTCCCTGGTGTTAAGGTCAAGGGCATCTTAAAGCAGTTCCAGGATATCGTCAAAGGGGAGAGAGAGAAGCCAGAAGTTGTCATACATATTGGTAAGAATGATATAGTTAGGTAAAGGGTTGCGGCTTTGCCGAGTGGATATATGAAGTTAGGTAGGAGATTAAAAAGCAGAACCTCAAAGGTTGTAATCTCTGGATAACTCCCAGGGCCATGTGCTAGTGACAGTAGAAATAATAATATAGGACAGATAAATCAATGGCTGAAGAGATAGTGCAGTGGAAAAAGATTCAGATTTTTGGATCATTGGCATTTCCCTGGGACAGAAAAGATCTGTTCAAAAGGGAAAGTTTTCACCTGAACTGGAGGGCAACCAGTTTTGTTAGGTCCATTCAGGAGCTTTTTAAACTAGTGGGTGGGTGTGGGAGGGATCCTGAATTTGCTGGTGGGTAAGTTGTTGGATGTGATTCTGAAAGATAGGATTTATATGTATTTGGAGAGGCAAGTAATGATTAGGGATAGTCAGCATGGTTTTGTGCAATGGAAATCATGTCTCGTAAACTTGATTGAGTTTTTTGAGGAAGTAACGAAGAACATTGATGACGGCAGAGCGGTAAAGACTTTGACGAAGTCCAACATGGTAGACTAATTAGTAAAGTTATATTACATGGGATTCAAGGTGAGCTTGCCAATTGGATACAAAATTGGTTTAACGACAAAAGACAGAAAATGATGGTGGAGGGTTGTTTTTCAGACTGGAGACCTCTAATCAGCAGTGTTCCAAACGGACCGATGCTGGGTCCAGTTTTGTTTGTCGTTTATATAAATGATTTAAATGAGGATATAGAAAGCATGGTTAGTTAGTTTGCGGATGACACCAACATTGGTGGTATAGCATCACAAAGGGTGGCAAAGCCTCAACCCTTTACCTAACTATATCGTTGGAAAAGCATGCCGATCAGACAGCATCCGAGGAGCAGGAGAGTCAACGTTTCGAGCATAAGCTCTTCATCAGGCGTTGTTGTAGAACACACAGACCTAGCGGTTCAGGCACATAATTCTTTGAAGTTTGCATCATGTAGATAATGTGGTTAAGAAGACATTTTGCACGCTTGCCTTCATTGCTCAGGCCTTTGAATATACGAGTTTAAAGCAGGAGTTGGGTTGTGCAGGATGTTGGTGAGGCCTCTTCTGGAGTACTGTGTCCAGTTCCGGTTGTCCTGTTACAGAATAGATATTGTTCAGCTGAACAGGATTCAGAAGAGATTTACCAGGATGTTGCTGGGAATGGAGGGTTTGAGTTATAAGGAGAGGCTGGATAAGCTAGGTCTTTTTCACTGGAGCTTAGGAGGTTGAGAGGTGACTTTATCGAAGTTTACAAAATAATGAGGGATGTGCAAGAGGTGAATGGCAGGAGTCGTTTCCCTCTGGTGGGGGAAATGTCAAGATTGGGGGTACATTTTTATATGGTGAAAGTGAACAACCGGATATTTTTAAGGTGAGAGGACAAAGATTTAAAAAGGATGTGAGAGGCCATTTTTTTTTACACAGAGTGATTCATGTGTGGAATCAACTTCCTGAGAAAGTGGTGATATGGCTACAGTTACAACTTAGTTAAAAGACTTGTAAATAGTACACAAATAGGAAATGTTTGGAAGGATCTGGGCCAAGCTCAGGTAGGTAGGACTGGTTTAGTTTGGGATTATGGTTGGCATGGACTGGTTGGCCTGAACAGTCTGTTTTTGTGCTGGATGACTCTATGACTGTAATTCTAGAAGAGAAAACAGAAAGACAGATGAGAATGGTTCTCAAGTTAGAGAGAACATTAATTTAAAAGGCTGGCAACAGCAAGGCAGAGAACAAGGTAACTGATGAATTAAACTGCATTTATTTCAATGCAAGGGATCTTACAAGTAAGGCAGATGAACTCAGGGCATGTATGGGAACATTGTACTGGGGCATCAAAGCAGAAACATGGCTGAAGGAGAGACAGGATGTTAATGTTTTGGGTTTAGATGCCAAAGGAAGGACAGAAAGGGAGGCAAGAGAGGAAAGGTGGGTTTTGATTAAGAAAACTTTACTGCTTTACTTAGGAAGAATATTTCTGACAGATTGTCCAGTGAAGCTATATGGGTAGAACTCAGAAATAAGAAGGGGATGATCACCTTGATGGGATTGTACTATTGGGCACCCAATAGTCAGCAGGAAACTAAGGAGCAAATACATAGAAGATCCCAGATATCAGATCTCAGTAGTGGCAGATGGGGGTTGAATTTAGATAAATGAGTGGTGCTGTATTTTGGAAAGGCAAGTCAGGGCAGGACTTTTCCAATTAATGGTAAGGTCTGGGGAGTGTAGTTGAACAAAGAGACCTGAGTACAGGTCATAGTTCCTTGAAAGTGAATTGAAGAAGACATTGGGTATGCTTGCTTTTATTGGTCAGTGCATTGAGCATAGGAGTTGGGATGTTGCAGTTGTACAGGACATTGGTTATCCACTTTAGGAATACTGCATTTATTTCTGGTTCCCCTGCTGTAGGAAGGATGGTGTGAAACTTGAAAGGGTTCTGAAAAGACTTACAAGGATGTTGCCAGGGTTGGAGGATTTGAGCTATAAGGTGAGGCTGTATAGGC
This sequence comes from Chiloscyllium punctatum, assembly GCF_047496795.1. Lineage (NCBI taxonomy): Eukaryota > Metazoa > Chordata > Chondrichthyes > Orectolobiformes > Hemiscylliidae > Chiloscyllium > Chiloscyllium punctatum. Next base: position 68,190,344 of record NC_092742.1, read on the forward strand.
TGGGGTTAATTTCTCAGGAGCATTGATGACCTTACAGAAGTTTATAAAATCATGAGGGGCATAGATAGGGTGAATAGCCAAGGTTTTTTTTTCCCCAGGGTAACAAAGTCTAAAACTAGAGAGCACAGGTTTAAGGTGAGAGGGGAAAGATTTAAAAGGGATCGAAGGTGCAACTATTTTAATTTTCTCAGCAGTAGTTGCAGTGGGAGGAACAACAGCAAGGACCAGAGGCCCGGTGGGAAGGTAGGAGTAAAGTTTAAAAACTTACCTCAGGAGTTCAGCGTTCTTCATTTTATCGATAGCAGTTGCAGTGGGAGGAGCGACAGCAAGGAAGGTAGGAATAAAGTTTAAAAATTCGTGCACAGGCAGAGCGCACACTGAGCAGGAGTGGACATGGGACTGCTGGGTAAGTGAGGCTTATTATTTGGGTAAAAACAAGGACTGCAGATGCTGGAAACCAGAGACTAGATTAGAGTGGTGCTGGAAAAGCACAGCAGGTCAGGCAGCATCCGAGGAGCAGGAAAATCGACGTTTCTGGTAAAAGCCCTTCATCAGGAATATTATTTAGGTGGTTGCTTTACCCGGAACACTACTCAGGTAGTGTCTCCCACCCATCATCCTCCTCTAAACAAAAAGAAAGGTTCTGTGATAGGTGAGTGGTCTTTCTTTACCCTCGCTTTTAGTTTTCAATAGGCTTTTTGGGAATTTAGAATAGTGGGAATGGAGATTAGGGCAGTTGAATGTTCCTCCTGCAGAATCTGAGAGGTAAGGATCATCACTACTGTCCCTGTTGACCACAGCTGCGGGAAGTGCACCTAACTTCAGCCCCTCAAAAACTGCTTTAGGGACCTGAAGCTGGTTGAATTTCAGATCATTCGGGAGGCATAGGGGGTTATTGAGAGGAGTTATAGGGAGATAGTCACACCTCAGGTAAAAGAAGAAAGTAGATGGGTTCCCATTAGGGGACGGAAAAGGAACCGGAAGGCATTGCAGGGATTGCCTGTTGCCATTCCCCTCAGCAACAAGTACACTGTTTTGGATACTGTTGGGGAAATGACTTACAAAGGGGTAAGCAAAGGGGCACAGGGCTCTGGAACAGAGTCTGTCCCTGTTGCTCAGAAGGGAAGGGGAAGAGGAGCAGACCATTAGTCATTGAGGACTCCATAGTTAGGGGAACAGACAGGGGGTTCTGTGAGAATGAGAGAGACTCACGATTGGCGTGTGTTGCCTCCCAGGTGCCAGGGTTCATGACATTTCTGATTGTATTTTCCGGATCCTTGTGGGGGAGGGGGAGCATTCCCAAGTTGTGGTCCACATACGCACCAACAACATAGGTAGGAAGACAGAAGGGGATTTAAGGCAGAAATTCAGGGAGCTAGGGTGGAAGCTAAGAACTTGGACAAACAGAGTTGTTATCTCTAACTTGTTACCCATGCCACACGCTAGCAAGGCGAGGAATAGGGAAAGAGAGATACAGGAGGGAGGGTTTGGATTCCTGGAAAATTGGGGCTCTTTCAGGGGTAGGTGGGACCTCTACAAACAAGATGGCATTCACCTGAACCAGAGGGGTATCAATATCCTCAGGGGGCAAGTTTGCTAATGCTCTTCGGGTGGGTTTAAACTAATTCAGCTGGGGGAAGGGAACCTAAATTGTGGTTTGAGTATAGAGGAGGTTGAGAGTAGGGAGGTCCAAAATAAGGTTTCAGGGTCGCAAGAGGGCACCAGCAAGCAAAATGTTGTTTTGAAGTGTGTCTATTTCATCACCAGGAGCATCTGGAATAGGGGAAATGAACTTGCAGTTGGATCGGTACCTGGAATTTCGATATTGTGGACATTTCAGAGACATGGGTAGAGCAGGGACAGGGATGGTTGTTGCAGATTCCGGGATTTAGATGTTTTAGTAAGAACAGAGACATGCACGAGAATTCCAAGAAGCATGGCATTCCAACCGGAACTCTATCAACAAATACATTGACTTGGACCCCATTTACCACCTCCTGAGAAAAAGAACAGGAAATGGCATCACTGCCAGAAATGACAGCACCACATGACATGACATCACCAACCCAAGGAAACCTAAAAATATAAATAGAAAGCAGGCCATGCCACCAGCGCTTCATCTGGAGGCTCACTGATTATGACACCTTGTATGATGACGAAACATCTGAAAACAAACCCTCCAGTTCAGTGAGCAAACCTACATCCAGAATCTCAACCTCAGCTTCAAATCTTCTCAAATCTCACTAATTCTCAGTACTGTAAAAAGCAATAATCACCCTCTGTGCACAAGTGAAGAAATCAGACATTTCATGCAAGATTGAGAAATTAAACACCACACATATCTCTATACTATGCACAGTCAAATGGAAAAGTTGAGGCAGCAGTGAAAATCCCCAAAGTATTGAAATAAATTAAATAAATTCCACACAGCTGTATACAAGGCAAGTGATGAGTGAAAATCTCACCCACCGAAAACATGTAAAGTAGTCCAAATAAATCTCCACACATATACAAGGCAAACATTGAGTGAAAAACGTACCCCTTGGAAGCATGTAAAGTAAGTCCACTCCAAGGATTAATATCAAACCAGAACCACAAACTATGCTTTGATGAGCAGAAAAAAATACTGAAGCCAGAAACAGTAACAAGCGAAATGCCAGAAAACCAAATTTCATTTAATTATTTTTTAAATATATCATTGCGGGATATACCATTCCAAGTGACAACTTGGGACCTGTGTGGAGCAGTTGTTACTTCAATTGTATGAGGTAAAAGTGAACAACCAGATAACTATCACGACTGCAGGGAAATAATCCCAACTGCAGAACCTATTTACCACCTGCAGGCTGCTGATCAGGAAGTGGTGAATGCACCAACTATATGGAAAACACATTAACCGTCAGGTCCAGAGATCTGTAGAATCCCAACAACAGAAACAGAGTAACAACAGCTAAAATAGCAACAACAAATGACACAGGAATGATACTCTGATGAAAAAGCATCACCAAGGTGACCAGCCAATGATAATGATACACATGCATACTATACAAATTATCAACATGATTTAAGGACTATACGTATGCAATGCATACACAGAGACTGATGGACATAACTACTAAGACATGAGAACAGTAGTTATACATAGTTAGTTATTTGTTTAACGAAAAATGCTCATGATAATCCATGTCTTCTTATTTTTTGTATCAAAAGAGGTTTAGATTGATATGCAATCATGGATAAATGCTGGTCATACCCTATCACAAGACCTCAATTATAAGGAACACACTCTGAAGGCAGATACCTTAAGTTTCACATCAATAAAGTCCTTGTGTTAGATAACATAGAATGTAGAACAGTACAGCACAGTACAGGCTCTTTAGCCTTTGATGTTGTGACAACCTTTTATCCTACTCTCAGATCAAACTAACTTCCATACCCTACATCTTACTATCATCCAGGTGCCTCTCCAAGAGTCACTTAAATGTCCCAAATGTATCTGACTCTACTACCACCGCTGGCAGTGTATTCCACATACCCACCACTCTATGTGTAAAGAAACAACCTCTGACATCTCCCTTAAACTTTCCTCCAATCACCTTAAAACTATGACCCCTTGTGATAGCCATTTCTGCCCTGGGAAATAGTCTCTGAGTATTCACTCTATCTATGCCTCCCATCATCTTGTACACCACTATCAAGTTGCCTCTCACCCTTCTTCACTCCAATGAGAAAAGCCTTAGCTCCCTCAACCTTTCTTCATAAGACATGTCCTCCAGTCCAGGCAGCATCCTGGTAAATCTCCTCTGCACTCTCTCTAAAGCTTCCACACCCTTACCATAATAGGGTGACCAGAACTGAACACAATATTCCAAGTGTAGTCTAATGTGGGCTCTATAGAGCTGCAGCATAACCTTGTGGCTCTTAAACTCAATCCCTCTGCTAATGAAAGCCAACACACCATACTTCTTCTTGACAACCCTATCAACTTGGGTGGTAACTTTGAGGGATCAATGGACATGGACCCAAGATCCTGCTGTTCTATCATGCTGCCAAGAATCCTGCCTTTAACCCTGTAGTCTGCATTCAAATTTGACTTTCCAAAATGAATCACTTCACACTTTTCCAGGTTGCATCAGAGTGTCATTCCTGTGTCATCTGTCACTAATCAACCCAGTTCTGCATCCTGTCAATATCCCGTTGCAACCTATAAAAGCCCTCCACACAAACCACCACTACATCAATCTTCTTGTCATCAGCAAACTTAATAACCCACCCTTTAACTTCCTCATTCAAGTCATTTATAAAAATTACAAACAGCAGGTGTCCCAGAACAGATCCCTGCAGAACACTATGGTCACCAAGCTCCAGGCTGAATAAGTTCCATCTACTACTATCCTCTGTCTTCTTTGGAGCGGCCAATTCTGTATCAAGACAGCCAGATTTCCCTGTATCCCATGGCTCCTTACTTTCTGAATGAGCCTATCATGGGAAACCTTATCAAATACCTCGCTAAAATCCATGTACATGACATCCACTGCTCTACCTTCACCAATGTGTTTTTTCACATCCTCAAAAATTTAATTAAGAGTTATGAGGCATTACCTGCCTCTCACAAAGCCATGCTGACTATCTATAATCAAACTACGGTTTTCCAAGTATTCATAAATCCTGTGTCTCAGAATCCTCATCAATCATTTGCCAGGGTTAGGGATGTCTTGGATTGAGTTCATAGGATTCTTAAGGGGCAGGGAGAGCAGCCAGAAGTCATGGTATGACAATGACATAGCTAGGAAAAGGGATGAGGACCTGAAAAGTGAATATATGGAGTTAGGTTGGAAGCGAAAAAGCATAGTAGTAATAGTGTTGAACTATTGTCTTACTATCAATACATTATCTTTATATTATCTCGATTACACTATCAATGTTATACAATTATGAAATATAAAAAGACGATCAACAATTTGTGTCTTTTAAAAGTAATTTTCTGAGAATAGGAAATATCACATAGAGTAGGGAAATTTGGCTGATGGCAAGAGCTTTCTTGAGCTGGGGATAGTTGGCTTGAGTCCGGAGTGTGGGAAGAGGGTTCAGGCTCGAGACTGTGGTGCTGGAAAAGCACAGCAGGTCAAACAGCATCCAAGGAGCAGTGAAATTGATGTTTCGGACATAAGCCCTTCATCAGGATTCCTGCTCCACACTCTCGACACTGATCTCTAGCATTTGCAGTCCTCACTTTCTCCAAGAGGACTCAGGCGCATGGTGGGTTAAGGTGGGGGTTGGGTCTGGTGGTATGGGAAGAGAACTCAGATCCTGTGGCACAGAACAGCTGGGAAAGGTGTTGGGTTCCAAGTTTTGAGAATGGTGTTGCCTGATCAGGTGGCAGGAGTGTGTTCAATTCCAGGGGTAGAGGGGATGTCATCAAGTTGAGTGGTGGTCAGGTATTGAGGGAGTGGGAAGATTGGGTCAAAGGCTGTGGTTTTTGAGGGTCTGTCAGAGGTGTAGTTAAGGCTGCATGAGGTAAGTTAAGGTTCACTAGATATGTAAAATTCTAGCTTTTACTGAATAACTGTTCATTTGGCTGCAGCAGAATCCGACCAATTCTCCAATTTAAATGATACCTCTGGAGGGTTCTACCCATAGGGGATTGACAAACAGCTTCATGTTTATCATATACACAAACAAACTCTGGAATTAAGAATCTAATGATGATCAGAAAACAATTGTAAATTGTTGGAAAGACCTATCTGGCTCACTGATGTCCTTTTGGAAAGGAAACTGCCATCCTTACCTTATCTGGCCCATAGGTGATTCCGGAACCACAGCGATGTTACTGTACTTTAAACTGCCTTCATGGTAAGTATGGATGGTCAAACACTGCCAAACACATTGTTGTCTCCTGTCTTTTGGCAGCATTCCCTCCGAAACACCCTGTTCTTTGGTACTCTGAACAATTCCTCACCATTTTAAATGAACCTTCCCTAGCAATCACAGAAACGGTAACACTTGCCCTTTTACCATCCCAGACTGACTGTCCCAGACCCAACTTCCAAGTGAAGCTGTGATTTGCTTCTACTTCTTTCAATCTCATCTATTCTATTTGTTTTTCCTTATTTGATTTCTCCTGAATTGACGTCAGAATGCAGACTGTATGAGCGCTTTGCAGAACATCTCCACTTTATCTTTAAGAATGACCTCAACTTGCCAATTATCATTTCAATACACCATTTTGCTCTAATGCTCACATTTCTATCCTGTGTCTGTTGCACATAGAGCCTAAACCCCAAAGCAAACTGCAGGAACATCACATTATTTGCTTACGCATTTTCCAACCTTCATGACTCAACATTATGTTCAATAACTTCAGAGATTTCACAGCATGAATGTGCCTTCCATTTATAATACACCTTATACTCCTCTGACTCCCAATTAATGCCTTGCTGGTATGGGTTAGGTCTTAACAGAACTTACCTATTTTATTCTATTCACACCTATTATTAACACCTATTTTGCATCTATTTCTCTCTTTTACTGTAAATAACACTTCCTTTGTTTTTTGTTCAGTGCACCATCATCATCTTTTCCACTCACTCCTCATTTGCCATCAACATAAAGCATCAGTTTTTAGCCTCTTTCAGTTTCAGTGAAGAGTGTTTGGGATTAAACACAGAGGATAGGAGCAGGAGTATGTCGTTTGATCCCTTGAGCCTACTCTGCCATTCAGTCTGAACATGGTTGACCATCCTTCTTGAAAATGTAATATTTTGGCCTCAAACACTTGCTGTGGCAGTGAATTCCATATGCTCCTCACTCTTTGGGTGAAGAAATTTCTCCTGATGGCAGTTCTAAAACTTTTACCCCTTGTCTTTAAAATATGACCCCTGTTTCTGGGCTCCCCCACCATCAGGAACATCCTTCCTGTATCTAACCTGTCCAGTTCTATTAGAATTTCACAGGTTTGTGTCAGATGCACCTCATTCTTCCAAACTCCAGCAAATACAATCTTAACTGACTCAATCTCTCCTCATGTATCAGTCCCACCATCTCAGGAATCAATTTTGTACTTTGTCTCAAGGGCAAGAATACACTTCCTCAGATCATGAAAGCAAAACTACACACAATGTTCCAGTCTGGCCTCACTAATGGCCTCAAGAAATGCAGTAATACATCCTTGTTCCTGTAATTACATCCTCTTGCTATGAAGACCAACAAATAGTTTGCTTACTTTAGTGTCTAGTGCACTTATGCACTTACTTTCAACTAATGCTGCAAGAGGACACCCAGGTCTCATTCAGCAATCCCCTCTCTCAACTTACAACCATTCAAATAATAATCTGCCTTCCTATTTTTGTGACCAAAGTGGATAACCTCACACTTATTCTCACTATACTGCATTAGCCACGCATTTGCTCATTTACCCAGCCTGTACAAATCAGACTGCAACATCCCTGCATCCTCCTCACGGTTCATCCTTCCCCAAGTTTGTGTCATCTGCAAATTTTGAGATATTATATGTTGTACCCAACAATATTGTTGATGTTATCAACATTATCATATATTGTTGATAGCTGGGGTCCTAGTACTGATGCCTCTGGTATGCCAATATTCACTGCCTGCCATTTATTCCAACTCTTTATTTCCTGCCTGCTAACCAACTTGTAATGTTAACTCTGTTTCCCTCTCTCCAGATGTGCCAGACCTACTGAGTTTCATCAGCACTTTCTGTTTTTATTCTGTTTATAAGAGTTAGTATCATATCTTTCATCTGACTACATATCCCAAAGTGTTGACCAGGGAAGAACTACTTGTCAATTTTGATAAAATTAAATTTGATGACAATGCAGAAACAGAATGTATGCTTTGGGGGAAGAAGTGTTAATTGCTGTAGATTGAGTCAATCAAGCGATTTTCAATAAACTAGTAGCAAAAATATCACAAAGAGCCATAACACTTACCATGTCACTGACTCTGCTGACTGGAATACTCAAAAAAGTTTTGTAAAACATAAAATTTTGTTCAATGTTGTAAACATCTTGTATAAATAATCCAAAATGGAATAAACGTACTATTTAAATCAACCAGTTGCTAGTTGATTTTCCATATTTTCCATAACGAAATGCCCTTTTGAGGCAGGACCAGCAATTTCACCTTTCCATAGCCAACAGATAGATGTTTGATGAGATGTCTTGGAGTTTGTTCAACCAATGAGAAAATGTCGCTCCTTGCTATTCTTTGTAGACTTTTCAGATTCATACATAATGTTGAGATGTGTCTTCGGCTTTTCTTGCTTTCCTTGTACGGACTTGGCATGATATAACAGAACGCTATATTCAACTTTTTGACTGATTGAAATTTTACTGAAATAGAAGACTTAAAAATAGAACAAGACTTACTTACTAGTATCATTGATGATTCATATTTTACAGGGCGTTGGATAACGTGAAATTTGGATAGTCAAAGATGAACTACAGACATATAAATCTTTCTAATTATTTTCATTACATACACAGATTCTCTATAGCTTATCTGCTGATCAGTTGTTGCTTGGTGTATTACTTGTAAATTTACTAGCAGTAGCCAGTTTCACTGAACAAGTGAGGTTTAATATCCCATCCAAAAAAGTAGCACTTCTGACAATGCAATACTTCTTCAATAACATGCTAAAATATGAATTTGAATTATGTATTTGTATCTACAATGATCTAAAACAAAGTCAAGAGCATTACTACTTTGCTAAGGCTGACACTTGAAGTAATCAAATAAGTGAATAACACTGTTGAGACAATCACATTAATATCTCTCTATCTGGAGCACAGTTTATGTGCTTAAAATATAAGAAATCAGATGAAATCTTTTTTCCAGTTTTAACACAGAATAAAATATCAATAGCAACACTTTCCTGAATGAATGTAGCTCCAGCAGCATTCAAGAAGCATGGGACCACCCAGGAAAAAGCAACTCACTTATTTGGCATCATATCTACAAACATTCACTCTCTCCAGTATCAATGCTCAGTAGCAGCAGTGTGCACCATTTACAAGATGCGCTGAAGAAATTCACCATAGTTCTTTAGGCAGCACTTTCAAAACCCACAACAATTACCACCTAGAAGGGCAAGGGCAGTAGATGTTGGGAAACAATGCCACTTGCAAGTTCCCCTCCAAGCTACTCACCATTCTGACGTGGAAATATATCATCAACCTGCCAACCCATAGGAACTGTTCCAGAGTCTAAAGAATTCTGAAAAATGACCACCAATGCAATTCTGAAAGGAGCTGTATAAAAATTTTTTTTTTCTTCATTTCCAAGATTTTTGTATCTGGGACCAACATTCTTCCAGTTAAGGATCTTGAAAAAACCCAGAATTTTTAAAATGTGGTTAGTTTTCTTCAAAATGTAAATGAGAAGTTTAACACTTTTAAGACCCCTCACTGAAATTGGCAACGGCGAGCATTTCTCCAGTCATTCTTTAATTTTGAGCTATCGCTTCTGTTATCACTCTGCAAATTTGAATACTTAGCACTCAATTTGAAGATCCAAGTCTCTTAAGTAAATTAGAAACAATAAGGGTTTCTGTATAGGGCTATGTAGCATTTACATCCACAAGCAGGTTATTTTTGATAAGCTCAAGTTTACAGAGAATGAAATATTGGAAGCATACTGGATGTGTATTGGAATACTCACGTCTAGATGTAACAAGGGCAGTTTCAACAACAGCTGAACCAATGTACAGATGCATTTGGGTGATGTTATGGAAATGGAAACAGGTGGCTTTAGTTGTGATATTTCTCTGAAGTTCATCCTGGAGTCAAACACAAATCATATTTGGGTATAGGAGCAATTTACTGCAGATGCTAGAATCTATACTGAAAACAAAAAATGCTGGAAATCAACGGGCCAACCAGCATCTGTGGAGAGACAGCAAGCTAATGTTTTGAGACTAGATGACACTTTATCCGAGCTGGAAAACTAAAAATGCTGGAAATCACAGCCAGTCAGTCTTCAAAGAGTCATCTAAACTTTAGCTTGATCTCTCTCCATGGATGCTGCCTGACCCACTGTGATTTCAAGCATTTTTGGTTTTCATATTTGGGCTTATCACAGTCCGCTTAAATTCTTACTTCTTCAAAGAATTCAAAGAGGTTTTTCAGGCAGGATCTTCCCCATCTAAGTTCACGATGGTAGGTGAAAAACTCAGCTACTTGGTGCTCAGACAAACTTCAAACACAATTGATTTCTAACTATAGAATCATAGAATCCCAACAGTGTGGAAACAAGCCCTTCGGCACCGACCCTTTGAAGAGTATCTCATCCAAACCCATTTCCCTACCCGTTATTCTACTTTTACCTTTGACTAATTTACCTAATCTACACATTCCTGAACACTATGGATAATTTAGCATGGCCAATTCACCAAATCTGCACATCTTTGGATCATGGGAGAAAACCGGAGCACTTGGAGGAAACACACGCAGACATAAGGAGAATGCGCAAACTCCACACAGACAGTGACCCAAGACTGGAATCAAACCCAGGTCCCTTCCGTTGTGAGGCAGCAGTGCTAATAATGAGCCACCACTTATTATCATTGACTCACAAGATGCATCATTGGCAAGACCAGCAGTTAATGCTCATTTCTAATTACTCAGGAGAGGGTGGTGAGCCACCTTCTTGACTTACTTCTTGATCTCCGAGATGGCAGCGAAGTAGGTTGCTTCAACCGGAGCTTGTCTGCTCTGTCCATTCCTTTGTTTTTCTCCTCTTTTGTCTTTTTTTTCTTCTTCTCAGCCTCTGATCTCGTGGCCTATGACTTCACAATCTATGACCTTGCTGCCTCCGAGTTTGCAGCATCTGATCTCCTGGACTTCAATCTCCTAGCCTCAAAACTTCCGATCACTGATCTTGTGGCCTCCAACCACCTGGCCTCAGAATTCCCGATCTCCGATCTGTAGCCTCAGAATTCCTGGGCTCGGACCTTGCAGACTCCAGCTTCCTGGCCTCGGAACTTCCAGCCTCAGTGCAGATCCATCGAGGTGTCCTCTCAGCCTAGCATTAACAGTCGGACATGACAGCCTCCAGGCCTGACAAGGTATTCTCCTTGCCAGCATGGCAGTCTGTCTTCTTGAGTCGAGTCTTCTCGATCCAGCATAGTGGTCTCCAGGCCCAGCGTGGAGTCCCCTCAGCTTGGCGTAGTGGTCCTTCAGCCCAGCGAGGAATCCTCTCAAACTGGTGTGGCGATCTCCCAGCAGCCCAAGGGTGAAGCCTGGCATGGTCTGGAATCAAGGCCCGGTGCTGACTGGGGGCTAGGTGCCAGTATAGACAGGATTGCAAAGACTGGTGTTCTGAACATTTTTTTTTCTCCATTTTATAATTTATTCCTAAAATCTGAAATGCTAGACTTTTTAACTTCTCTATTTTTCTCAGAACTGAAGATGATGCACCTAGGCACCTTTGTACCCAAGATGGTGCCAAAAGTAGAAATTTGTACACTTTTCACTGTACTCATTGGAACACGTGACAATAAATCTAATTCTCATTCTACTACAGCTTGTGTGATAAAGGTACTCTGTTGTTATACAGGGAGTTCCAGGATCTTGATCCAATGATTATGATGGAATATTTTTAAGTCACAATGATATGTAACTTGGAGGGGAATTTGCACGTGATGGTGTTTCCATGCTATTTCTGTACTTCAATTACAAGATGGTAGAAGTAAAAGATTTGGGAGGATTGTCTAATAAGACTTTAAAGTAAAACAAGATGAAAAGTTGTCCATATCTTCTTTTGCCATACTCGTTTAATATGTAAATTGCTTTAATGCATTTGGCATGTTACTGGCAACTCCCAGTCTGTACTGACTTTATCATGCTGATTGTCAGCTATTCACAAATATCCTACCTAGTCTCTTTTAGCTCTTTGGGATTTCTACTGTCAATTGCAGGTATTTATTTATTATTTACTTTAAGCGCATATAGCCTGTCTTGAGCTTCCATTCCAGTTATAAAAGTCATTGATTTATCTAAGATAACTTTGTTTATGGAATGGATTTGGAGTTGCCAGTGTTGGACTGGGGCGTACAAAGTTAAAAATCACGCAACTCTAGGTTATAGTCCAACAGGTTTAATTGGAAGCATTAGCTTTTGGACTGCCGCTCCTTCATCAGGTGGTTGTGGAGGATACAACTGCATGAATCCATGTAAGACTCTATTAGCTCAGTTTTTATTTTAGAATCAGTCTAAACGTTATGGTACAGACAGGGAACGGGGGGTGGGGGGGTGGGCTAACACCTTCAACATATAATCTGGCTGACACCAATTGTTACAGTTAACCTGAGAATATAACTTTTAAAAAAAGTTTTGTGATTTACATATGAAAGAAGTGAAACTATCATGGTATCCTAACAGATGAAAGACTCAACAAGCAATCAAGGTATTTTTCAATGTATAATTTCAGTTACATCACATTGTAAACTTTTGCTATAAATTCTGTGTCTTACAATTGTGTCCTCCATAACCATCTGATGTATGAGTGGTGCTCCGAAAGCTAGTGCTTCCAATTAAACCTGTTGGACTATAACCTGGTGTTGTGTGATTTTTAGCTTTGTTTATGGAATGCATTTTCCACATACCTTCTCTATCAAAGAAATGAGAAATATTTATTTGAAATACTTATGATTTTGTATTCATTCTGCAGTTCCCAATCAATTTGCTTATTTTATAGTTTCACCTCTTCTCTGACAATTCACTTAGAGTCATAGAGTTGTACAGCATGGAAACAGACTCTTAAGTCCAACTTGTCCATGCTGACCAGGTATCCTAAATTAATCCAGTCCCATTTGCCAGCATTTCGTTCATATCCCACTAAACCTTTCTTATTCATATACCCATTCAGATCCTTTTTAAATGCTGTTATTGTACCAGCCTTCACTACTTCCATAGGCAGCTCATTTTGTTTATGCAGTATCCTCTGCATGAAAAGTTGCCGCTTAGGTGTCTTTTAAATCTTACCTTTCTCACCTTACACCTATGTTTTCTAGTTTTGACTCCCTATCCCGGGGAAAAGACCTCAATGATTGACCATATCTACGCCTCTCATTATTTTGTAAACCTTTATAAGTTTACCCCTCAGCCTCCAATGCTCCAGGGAAAGTAGCCCCATCATATTCAGCCTCTCCCTATATCTCAAGTCCTCCAACCCTGGCAACGTCCTTGTAAATCTATTCTGAACCCTTTCAAGTTTCACAAAATCCTTCCTAGAGCAGGGGAACTGAAATTTCCTTTAATTGGTATTGTAGTGATTGCAATAGGTCAGTCAAGTGGAAATTATAGATTATGAGCTTCCTGACTGAATCGGCTTAACAGCTCCAATCAGGGATCCCTAGCTGACAGACAGAAACAAAAGTGTCAGCACTTCCCTTTGATGAGAAGGGCACTGCTTGTCACTGGCCACTCGGGTGTTTCCTCTCTTCCTGGTGGTGGAATATAAATAAAGATTTACACACTTGTTGTTTTCCACTGTGTCTGATACCTGCACACGTATGACATAAAAGAAGGAAAAAGAAAAGAAAAAAATAGAAAAAAATAAGAAAACAAAACAAGAGTGGCAACATTGCCCTTTGATGAAAAGGACATTGCTTGTCACTGGTCACTCAGGTGTGCCCTTTCTTCCTGGTGGTGGAATATGAATAAAGATTTATGCACTAATTTGTTATTCACTGTGTCCTACACTTGCACAAACACAGCATGGGTGCTGGGGGTAAAATAAGCACTATCAGTGTTAGGCACTAGTATGGGGTAATAAGAAAAAAAAAGAAACAAGAGTGTCAGAGGTTCTGTTCACTCTGTAAGCAGGCTCTGAAGGAGCTGGATCAGTGTCAAGGACTCTCCACATGTAAATCAATGGTGCTTGGTGACAGGAAACCAGCCTTTGTGGAATTATTTGAAGTTTATTTTATAATGCTGCATGTTTTAGTTTGCAAATTATCTAAAAACTTCCTTGGTGCCAAGTTGTCCAAATTATTTGCAAATAGAAATTATTTTTTTCTGTTTTTATATGAAGAAGACTGTAGTGCTGAGCTTTTTAACTTATTTCTTTATTTTTCTACTCCCATAACTAAGATTTTGCACTGTGGTACTTTCTACTTCAGTTGGCATGATCTTTTCACTGTTCCCTTGTATCCAGTACTTGAGCACATGTGCCAATATAATGTAAACTTTAAAGTAAATTTAAATCTTAACAGTTTCTGCATAATAGAAGATAAATGCTGGACTAGTTCTAGAGTGAACTCAAAAACATTTTTTACACAATCTGGAACTCTTTCACCCAAAATGCTGTGGATGCTAACAGAAATTGAGATTGCTAGACAGGTCTTGAAAAGGATGAAAAAAAAACAAGAGTGTCAGAGGTTCCGTCCACCCTGCAAATAGGCTTTGAGGAAGCTGGACCAGTGTCAAGTACTATGCACATGTGAACAACTGGTGACTTGTTGACAGGATACCAGTCTCTGTGGAGTTATTTCTGATATGCTAAGCACTGTTGCTTGTTCTACCCCAGGTTTCTATCTGTCCTTCTAATCACACTTCTAGTGTCTCAGTGAGCGCCACTATCCTTCCTGCTTTATATCACATAATTTGTTAATCATTTTGTGTCATGTCTTCACTGTCAGGTTGTTGAGTTTGGCAATTTTAAAATTCTGCATAATCCACTTAGTTTCTTCGTTCTTCCTTTGAACAGCTTCACCAATGTTTCTGCCATGGTTTTTCCCTTATCTCATATTATTGAATTCCTACAACGTGCATGTAGGCCATTTGGCCCATTGAGTTCACACCGACCATCTAAAGAGCTTCCAACAGTGACTCACCCCATCCCTGGAACCCTGTATTGTCTATGGCTAACCCACCTAGCCTGCACATCCTAGACATGATGGGCAATTTAGCACAGGCCAATCCACCTAACCCACGCATCTTTGAAGTGAGGGAGGAAACCGACATGCACATGGGGAGAACATGCAAACTCCACACAGTCACACAAGGCCGGAATTGAATCCAGGTCCCTGGTGTTGTGAGGCAGCAATGCTAACCACTGAGCCACTGTGCCACCCCAATGAATTTAGCCCTGCCAAAAAGTTATATTCTTGGCTCCTGATAATATCAGCTTTTTTAAAATCTCATAGATTATGTTAAACTCTATCACTTATGTGGGTATTGTTTCCCAAAGGTACTATGATTGCCGTATTGTGTACATCCATTTAAGATGAGCTTTAATACAAAGTAGGCGAAAGTGGTTACTGCAGATGCTGGAGATTAGAGTCTAGATTAAAATGGTGCTGGAAAAGCACAGCAGGTCAGGCAGCAACAGAGGAGCAGGAAAATTGACGTTTCGAGCAAAAACCCTTTATCAGGTACTAATGCATTGCATAGTTTTACTTCTTTTATAAGATTATTTTAAAAACATTTAAGGCACCATTGTAATTTTTTAAATTATTATAAATTGCTACTGAAAAGTTTGGACTTCACATCAATAATCAATAACTCTTACATAGCCATTTTTGAAAATTTAGAAGTTATTAATGGAAAAGAACTTTCTAAATAAGAGTAAATGGCAAAAAAAACTGTCAGCATCTCCTAATTGTTTGTCAGTAATTGATTTTTCAAAACATTACCTTGTGGTATGTTTGCAGATTCCTGTATGGTTTCTTGTAAAATTGCTTAGTTTACATTACAATGGGGAGCTAGATGTTAGTTTAATTATGCCCTACTCATGCCAGAAATAAAGGCTTTCTGTCAGGATACAGTAAACAGGAATGGTAGATTGCCTCTGAGTAAAAAAAGCAACTCCCTGGCTATGTTGTACAGACTTGTTTGAAGTTATTTCTGTAATTGACTTCTAGCTGTACATTGACAGAGTAACACACTTTCCTAATGATGAATTATTTTGACTTGTACTGAGCTATTTTGATATCAGTGTAACCTCTGTAACCTCATGGCTAGCATATAGCTCACTCTACAATTATTATCAAGCCAGAGAGTCAATGCTTGTTCAATGAAGAGTGCATGACAGTGTAGTGATTGAAACAAGGTCAGCCAAGTGGACCTACAGAATATGAGTTCCCTGACTAGGACTGTTAACCTGGCCCAACCACGATGCCTTGGCTGACAGTTATAAACAGGAGCATCCGAGGTTCTGTTCATTGTGAGAGCTGGCTCTTAGGAAGCCAGACCAGTGTCAAGTACTATGCATAGGTAAATAAAGGGTAATTTGGTGACGGGATACCGGCCTTTGTGGAGTCATTTCAGTCAGCACTTTCTACACAGAGGCAGATTTTTTTTCCCATATTGCCTTTGGATGTTACAACCCAACTGATAAAGTACACTGATTCTTGAGCCCCACTACACCTATGGCTGCCACAAATGTTCATTGGTCTAATCAAATCACAAAGTCACTGAATCACCTCAAATTAACATAAACCACTGACCATGTTCCTGTATATAACTACCACTGTTTATTACAATAACTTATTTCTTATCACACAACTATGAATTATCAACACAAGACTCAACTGGTTGAAACTCTAATACATATACAGACAGGTGTACAAAGTAATTGGTTTTATGAGTTGAGGGAATTTTTAAAAAGTCACAGTTCAATAAAGCTCACTAAGATTATCCTTTTTGCTTGCCGGGACTTCCTGTTTTTCTGTTTCCTTCCTCTGGGATTTTTTCACTTGTTTGCAGGAGGCACAGAGTGATTTTAGATATTTTCTATTCAACTATTCAGAGATGTTATGGCACAACTCTAGAGGTGGTGGGACTTGAACCCAGGGCTCCAGGTCCATGCTACCATTCTGCCAAAACAGTCCCCACAGTGCGATTGTGTACTAAATATAAAGTGTGTTGAATATTGGGATCTCTTAAAATCTGAATTTTCCTAGTATTTACTATGTAGCATGAGATTTAATTTAACACATATTACAACAGTACTTAATTTTACAAAATTGTAGCATATGAAAACAAAGGGAGGAATTACAAAAAACAGAGGTCACAACACCGACTGACTTATCTGGTACCAAAGGCACCCTACTATCAAGGTGTTGTTTTTGAAAATAATAAGTATTTTTTCTTGGAAAGAATGGTAAACTAATCCTTTGATGAAGACGAGAAAAGGAACAACAATGATCGGATATCATGAATTGCTTCTCCGTGACTATTGGCTGAAGGTTTCAGACAATTGATTGACACATAAGTTACCTGCCCTAGAAATATGATGTAACAATAAGCCCTCAGGGGCAGAGGGGAATTCCCACTGAGGGAAGTTCTTATCAAATAGACCTTTAGGCAGTGGTACTCATTGGGTGGTCCCCAGACAGAAGTCTTTATTGAGCAGTCTTCAGCAGGCAGATGGAAGACAGAACAAGAGACGAGAAGGAAAACTGAGGGAAATATTCCCTAATATCTCAGCTAGAGAGCAGGATGCCACCCTCATCACTTTAATGAGACCAAAATATTCTGTGCTGATAGCATGTTTATTCTTTGGTATCAGTGAACCATCCCCAATTATCATGGTTGTATATTTTCTTTATCTAACAAATTAAAGCATCTTATCTAAACTGCTGCTTCTTAACAAACTCAACAACTTTCAGAAAATTACTTACAAAGTGTGAACTGCCAATATTAGGTAACTGTGAGTACAAACTCCTAAAATCATCAACTGACGACAAGGATAGTACTACCTTCACTCACCCTCCTCTCTGACCTATCACCTCCATCCCTACCCCCATTCACCTATTGTACTCTTTGCTACCTTTTCCCCAGCAACCCCCCCCCCCCCGTTCCCCCCCCGCCGGCCCTCCCCATTTATCTCTCCACCCTGGAGGCTCCCTGCCTCTATTCCTGATGAAGGGTTTTTTCCCAAAACATCGATTTTCCTGCTCCTCGGATGCTGCCTGACCTGCTGAGCTTTGCCAGCACCACTCTGATCTAAACTTTTGCATAGTGTTACAGAAGTCAGGGTTTGATTGGCTTTAAATGCGAGAAGCTGGGAGAAGCAGCAACGTTTGATTAAATTTACCATGTCACTGGCATGTTCAAAAATATGATTGATAGATAGTTCAATGGAAAAGATAGAACCATCTGCAAGAGGCACTGAACTGGAAGTTGCAGAAACATGTGATAGTAATTATGAGTATGCCCTTGATAGGTTTTTAAAAGAAGTTTCAAAAGGAACAACTAAATTAGAAATTGCCCAAAATAAGTGAGTGAATGCTGCCCATTTGTGTGCTTTAAAGTTACATATGGAAAATAAAAAGTGGCTGAGATTGGTAAATGATTGTCAACAGGAATGCAAATTTATCCACTATACCTAATCCGAGAAAAGGCTGTGAGTAGACCCAGCTTCACAACTGGACAAACTGGTTATTGACAGTGAAACCATGATGAAATGGACTTCTCCCCTGTCATAGTCAAAATCAAAAAAATCTGTGAAACAAAAACCTGGGATGTACATTTAATGACAAGGCAGGTAACCTTGGGAATGTAGTTGAGAGTTCTCCCCACCTTTTCCACACCTATGCAGTGAGGCAAACTTGGTGTGCAATGTCACCCAAGAGTTGGAAGGTGTGGCAAAGAAGTAGGGCCCTTAGACACAGTTCAGGAAGAGAACAACAGTCCTCACTGTGAGTGTGTCCCCCTAAAATCAACAAAATCACTTAGCGACTTTTGCCGGTCAAAGCTCACTCTGCATACATACCCCATTGCTGTGCCTTCTACAAACAACTCCCGCCATTGTTTAAACAAAGCAGAAGTGTAAATACCGAATACAATATGTTTCAGAAAGTTGTTTTTTTCAGCAGTTCAGCCATTTCTTCCACATTCTTTGATTTTCACACAGTCATTTTCTTTTCCATTTTCCACAATCAACAATTTATGATGTAAAATGATATGTCTTTACAAGGATTACTTGAATGCAGCGAAGAGGCAGATCATATAGGGAAGACATCATTTAAATAGTCAAAACTTTAGATGGATTTTGTTATGACTACATGGTCCATTCCAACATTCCACACCACCCATCCCACAGACACATACAAAAATCTTTGATTTTTTTTCTTCATCCATGTGACCTTTAATGACCAAGCATATGAAGAAAAACATTTGCCATTCACCGTCCAGGACTACATTACATGAAAGTGAGATTCAAATTGCAATTTAGGAATGATGGCCTAGTGGTATTATAGCTCGACTATTAATCAAATCCAATAAATATCTGGAATTAAGAATCCAATGATGATCATGAAACAACTACCAATTAGTGGAAACATTCATCAAGGAAGGAAATCTACCATCCTCACCTCGTCTGGCCTACATGTGACTCCAGATGCACAGCAGTGTGGTAGACTTTCAACTGTCCATTGAAATGACCTAGCAAGACACTCAGTTGTATCAATCTCTATGAAGTCACAATGAAGTAGTGAAACTGGATGACCACCCACAATCAACCTAGGCACTGGAAACAACACCAACACTGTTGATCCTGCAAAGTTCTCTCTTCTATCATCTGCAAGCTAATACCAAAGTTGGGAAAGCAATCTCACAGACTGGCCAGACAACAACTTTACATATAACGTCTCAGACACCACCACCATCATCCCTGGATATGTCATTTCCACGAGCAGGCCAAATCCAACCACACAATATAGTCAGGAGGGAATTGCCCTGCAAGTCCTCAACACCGACTCCAGACTCCATGAAACCTCATTGCATCAGGTCAAACATAGGCAAGGAAATCTCTGCGTACCATGTACCATCCTCCCTCAACTAATTATTCAGTACTCCTCGACATTGAACACTGAGGAAGCACTGAGGGTGGCAAGGGCACAGAATGTATTCTGGGTGGGGGGATTTCAATAACCACCACCAAGAATGAATTGACAGCAGCATTACTCATTGAGCTGGTTGGATCCTAAAGGTCATTGCTGTTAGACTGGGTCTGCAGTAGGTGGTGAGGGAATCACATTTGAATTCATCCTCACCAATATGTCTACTGCAGATGCATCTGTCCATGACAGTATTGGTAACAGTGACCACTGCACAGTCTTCACGTTGAGAACACCCTCCATCTTGTTGTGTTGCATTATCACCATGCTAAATGGGTCAGACTTAAAAACAGATCTAGCAAGTCATGAATGGTAATCCATGAGGTGCATATGTCATCAACAGCAGATGAGTTTGCAGATGACAACAAAATTGGAGATGTAATGGACAGCAAAGAAGGTTACCTCCTATATTGATCAATGGGCTGAGGAGTGGCAGATGGAATTTAATTTAGATAAATGTGAGTTGCTGCATTTTGGAATGGCAAACCAGAGCAGGACATATACACTCTATGATAAAGTCCAAGGGAGTGTTGCTAAACAAAGAGACCTTGAAGTGCAGGTTCATAGTTCCTTGAAAGTGGAATTGCAAGGAGATAGGATACTGAAGAAGGCATTTGGTATGCTTTCCTTTATTGGACAGAGCAATGAGTATATGAGTTGGGAGGTAATGTTGCAGCTAAACAGGACATTGGTTAGGTCATTTTGAGTGCAATTCTGCTTTCCTTCCATAGGAAGGATTTTGTGAAACTTGAAAGGGTTCAGAAAAAAATTACAAGAATGTTGCCATGATTGGAGGATTTGAGCTATAGGGAGAGGCTGAATAGACTGGGGCTGTTTTCCCTGGAGGCTGAGGGGTGACCTTATAGAGGTTTTTAAAATCATGAGGGGCATGGATAGGATAAATAGGCAAAGTCTTTTTCTTGGAGTGGGGGAGTCCAGAACCAGATGGCATAGGTGTAGGGTGACAGGGGAAAACTTGAAGAGAGACCTAAGGGACAACTTTTTCACACAGAGGGCATGTATGGAATCAGCTGCCAGAGAATGTGGTGGAGGTTGGTACAATTAAAAAGCATCTGAATGGGTATATGAATAGTAGGGTTTAAAGTTTATGGGCCAAATGCTGGCAAATGGGACTGGATTAGGTTAGGATATCTGGTCGGTATGGATGAGTTGGACCGAAGGGTCTGTTTCCAGGCTGTACATCTCTATAACTCTATAATCATACACCAACACAATCTACAACCCTGTGGCACAGCTTATCCCTCATTCTACAATAATCATCAAGCCAGGGATTCAACCCTGATTTAATCAAGAGTGCAAGAGGGCATACCTTAAAATAAGATGCCAATCTGGTGAGGCACCAAACAACACTACAACAATACAACAGCAATAACCAGCAAGTGACAGAAAGAGATAAGCAATCCCACAATCAACGGATCTAGTTGTGAATGGTGGTAAACAATAGAATAACAGAGTATGGAGCAGAAGGATCCACAACTATTCCCATTCTCAATGATGAAAAAGCCCAACACATCAGTGCAAAAGATAAGGTTGAAGCATTCGCAGCAGTCTTCAGTTGAGTGGATGATCCATCTTGGTCTCTTCCAGGTTCCCCCAGCATCAGAGATGCCAGTCTTCTGCCAATTCCATTCAATCCACATGATATCAAGAAATTATTAGAGGCACTGATACTGCAAATGCGATGGGCCGTGACAATATTCTGGCAATAGTACTGAAGACTTGTGCTCCTGGACTCACTGTACACATAGCCAAGATATTCTAGGACAGCAATAGCAGCATGGTAGCTCAGCAATTAGCATGCTGCCTCTTAGTGCCAGGGACCCAGGTTCGATACCAATGTTGGGTGTACTGTATGGAATTTGCATGTTTTCCCCTTTTCTGCGTAGGTTTCCTCCCACAGTCTAATAATGTGCAGATTGGAACTGAGATAAAAAAGGGATGATCAACTCATTGGGATGGTATAATAGACCCCCCAATAGTCAGAGCTAAATTGAGAAACAAACTTGTATGGAGATCTCAGCTATCCGTAAAAATAATAGGGTAGTTATGGTAGGGGATTTTAACTTTCCAAACATCGACTGGGACTGCCATAGTGTTATAGGTTTAGATGGAGAGGAATTTCTTAAGTGTGTCCAAGACAATTTTCTGATTCAGTATGTGGATGTACTGACTAGAGAAGGTGCAAAACTTGACCTACTCTTGGGAAATAAGGCAGGGCAGGTGACTGAGGTGTCAGTGGGGGAGCACTTTGGGGCCAGAGACCATAATTCTATTCATTTTAAAATAGTGATGGAAAAGGATAGACCAGATCTAAAAGTTGAAGTCCTAAATTGGAGAAAGGCTCATTTTGACGGTATTAGGCCAGAACGTTTGAAAGCTGATTGGAGGCAGATGTTCGCAGGTAAAGGGACAGCTGGAAAATGGAAAGCCTTCAGAAATGAGATAAAAAGAATCCAGAGAAAGTATATTCCTGTCAGGGTGAAAGGGAAGGCTGGTAGATATAGGGAATGCTGGATGACTAAAGAAATTGAGGGTTTGGTTAAGAAAAAGAAGGAAGCATATGTCAGGTATAGACAGGATAGTTCGAGTGAATCCTTAGAAGGGTATAAAGGAAGTAGGAGTATACTTAAGAGGGAAATCAGGAGGGCAAAATGGGGACATGAGATAGCTTTGGCAAATAGAATTAAGGAGAATTCAAAGGGTTTTTACAAATATATTAAGGACAAAAGGGTAACTAGGGAGAGAATAGGGCCCCTCAAAGATCAGCAAGGCAGCTTTTATGTGGAGCCACAGAAAATGGGGGAGATACTAAATGAATATCTTGCATCAGTATTTACTGTGGAAAAGGATATGGAAGATATAGACTGTAGGGAAATAGATGGTGACATCTTACAAAATGTCCAGATTACAGAGGAGCAAGTGCTGGATGTCTTGAAACGGTTAAAGGTGGATAAATCCCCAGGACCTGATCAGGTGTACCCAAGAACTCTGTGGGAAGCTAGAGAAGTGATTGCTGGGCCTCTTGCTGAGATAAGATTACTTACAGTGTGGAAACAGGCCCTTTGGCCCAACAAGTCCACACCGACCCGCCGAAGCGCAACCCACCCAGACCCCTACATTTACCCCTTCACCTAACACTACAGGCAATTTAGGATGGCCAATTCACCTAACCTGCACATGTTTGGACTGTGGGAGGAAACTGGAGCACCCAGGGAAAGCCACACAGACATGGGGAGAATGTGCAAGCTCCACACAGACAGTTGCCTAAGGCAGGAACTGAACCCAGGTCTCTGGTGCTGTGAGGCAGCAGTGCTAACCACTGTGCCACCGTGCCACCTACAAACTGTATCATCGATAGTCAGAGTTGAGGTGCCGGAAGACTGGAGGTTGTCAAATGTGGTGCCTTAAGAAGGGCGGTAAGGACAAGCCAGGGAACTATAGACTGGTGAGCCTGACCTCGGTAGTGGGCAAGTTGTTGGAGGGAATCCTGAGAGACAGGATGTATATGTATTTGGAAAGGCAAGGACTGATTCGGGATAGTCAACATGGCTTTGTGCATGGGAAGTCATGTCTCACAAACTTGATAGAGTTTTTGAAGAAGCCACAAAGAAGATTGATGAGGGCAGAGCAGTAGATGTGATCTATATGGACTTCAGTAAGGCGTTCGACAAGGTTCCCATGGGAGACTGATTAGCAAGGTTAGATCTCATGGAATACAGGGAGAACTAGCCATTTGGATACAGAACTGGCTCAAAGGTAGAAGACAGAGAGTTGTTGTGGAGGGTTGTTTTTCAGACTGGAGGCCTGTGACCAGTGGAGTGCCACAAGAATCGGTGCTGGGTCCTCTACTTTTTGTCATTTATATAAATGATTTGGATGCGAGCATAAGAGGTACAGTTAGTAAGTTTGGAGGTGACACCAAAATTGGAGGTGTAGTGGACAGCGAAGAGGGTTACCTCAGATTACAACAGGATCTGGACCAGATGGGCCAATGGGCTGAGAAGTGGCAGATGGAGTTTAATTTAGATAAATGTGAGTTGCTGCATTTTGGGAAAGCAAATTTTAGCAGGACTTATACACTTAATGGTAAGGTCCTAGGGAGTGTTGCTGAACAAAGAGACCTTGGAGTGCAGGTTCATAGCTCCTTGAAAGTGGAACCGCAGGTAGATAGAATAGTGAAGTATGCTTTCCTTTATTGGTCAGAGTATTGAGTACAGGAGTTGGGAGGTCATGTAGCAGCTGTACAGGATATTGGTTAGGCCACTGTTGGAACATTGCGTGCAATTCTGGTCTCCTTCCTATCTGAAAGATGTTGTGAAACTTGAAAGGGTTCAGAAAAGATTTACAAGGATGTTGCCAGGGTTGGAGGATCTGAGCTACAGGGAGAGGCTGAACAGGCTGGGGCTGTTTTCTCTGGAGCGTCGGAGGCTGAGGGGTGACCTTATAGAGGTTTACAATATTATGAGGGGTGTGGATAGGATAAATAGGCAAAGTCTTTTCCCTGGGGTCGGGGAGTCCAGAACTAGAGGGCATAGGTTTAGGGTGAGAGGGGAAAGATATAAAAGAGACCTAAGGGCAACTTTTTCATTCAGAGGGTGGTACGTGTACGGAACGAGCTGCCAGAGGATGTGGTGGAGGCTGGTGCAATAGCAACATTTAAGAGACATTTGGATGGGTATATGAATAGGAAGGGTTTGGAGGAATATAGGCCAGATGCTGGCAGGTGAGACTAGATTGGGTTGGGATGTCTGGTCTGCAGAAGTTCCTCAGGATAGTGTCCTTGGCTCAACCACTGTTAGCTTTGTCATCAATGACCTTTACACCATCATCAAGTTAAAAGACAGGATGTTTGTTGATGATTGGACAATACTTAGGACTATTCATATTTCCACAGTTACTGAATCAGTCAATGTTCAAATGCAACACAATCTGGACAATATCCATGACTGGACTGAAAAGTGGCAATCATGTTCATCAGGCACAAATGTAATGACTATCTCCAATAATACACAATCTAACGTCTGTTCTTTGACATTTAATTGCATTGACATCATTGTCAACTTCTTGGGGGTTACCATTAATCAGACACTCAAAAAGACACTATAAAAATACTGTGGATACAGGAGCATGCAAGAGACTAGGAATACTGCAATGAGTAACTCACCTCCTGAGTTCCCAAAGCCTGTGCATCACCCACAGACACTAGACAGGAGTATGGTGGAATACTCTTCACTTGCCTGCATGGATACAGCCTGAACATCACTCAAGCAGTTTGACACTGTCCAGAGCAAAGCAGCCCACTTGTTTGGTATCACATCCACAAACATCCACTCCCTCCTTATTAGTAATAGCATGTCCAACTTATAAGATGCACTACAGAAGTTCATCAAAGATCCTCAGACATCACCTTCCAACCCCACAATGACTTCATTCTAAAGGACAAGGGGAGCAGATACATGGGAACATCACCAGCTACAAATTCCCCTCCAAGCCACTCACTATTATGAGTTGGAAATATATCACTTTTCCTTCAATGTTACTGGGTGAAAATTCTTGAATGCTCGCCCTAAGGGCATTGTGGATCTATGTGCTACAGCAGTTCAAGAAGGCAGCTCATCACCATCTTGTCAAGGACAATTAAAACAAGCATTAAGTGCTGTCCGGGCAGAGACATCCACATCCCAAGAGCAAATATAAGAAATTATAATGTGTATTTAATTGCACTGAACCATTCAGGCCAAAGCAGCCTGCTTCATTGGCACCATCCGCTATCTTCACTCCTTTTACGACTAGGTGCCAACACACAATGGCAGCTGCGTGTATTACTTAGAAGATGCACAGCAGTAACTTACTGAGACTCCACTGATAGCATCTTCAGGCCTGCAACTTCTACCATTAGTAGGAGAAGGATAGCAGATTGCAGATGCATGGGTGTAACAGCACCAGTAAATTTCCCTCCAAATCATATAACTTCCTGACTTGGAATTACATTGCTGTTCCTTCATTGTTGCAAAGTCAAAATCCTAAACCTCACTTCCCAGTTGCACTGTAGATGTCCTTACACCCTAGGACAGCAGCAGTTCAAGAAGCTAGCTCAACACTCACTTCTCCAGGATAATTACTCATATAGAATAAATGTTAGCCTAACAAGTGAAACCTACATCCAATGAATGAATAAAATAAATTACGTCAGCACCTTATTTCAATGCACTCCTGGATGGTGTCCCATATTTTCTCCTTTGTAAATCATGAGGTCATACGAAATTCTGCTGCCCATGTCTTAACTCACAGCAAATCCCATTCTCCAACCATCCCTGTGTCAAAGACTAACACTGACTTGAAGTCAATAAATACCTTAAGGCTCCAGCCTCCTGGCGGTCAGAGGCAGCAGCAGCAGCAAGTTTATGACTCATCCTGTTGATAACGGGGCATTGCAGCAGTGGTGACAAAACTATTCCCAGAGATAGGAGGTAGCAGCGACGTCAAAGCTTCACCAGGCAACCTAAGGCAGTGGCGACAGCAAAAGACTACAGGCCGCAGCTAGGCCCCAGTGCCTGCATCGGATGTTAAGTATTCCATTAACCTTTATTGAGATTAGACTTTAAGATCTGGGCATTTTCCTTTCCCTTGGCTTTATTTCTTTTATTTCTGCTGGGTTTTTTATTAATTCTGTTTTTTGGAGCCAAAATGGTGCCCACTGAATTACAAATTTGTACACTTTTCACTGTACTCCTGTATTCCTATACTTCAGTAGATGTGACAATAAAATATAACTATAATTCTGAGTCCTTACATCTGAAATCTCCTATCCCCATATCCTCAAAAATATAGTACTCTAAAAATTCTGGCCTGTTGTGCACACCAAGTTTTATTTGACTATTCTTGGCCATGTGAGCATAAGAGGTACAGTTAGTAAGTTTGCAGATGACACCAAAATTGGAAGTGTAGTGGACAGCGAAGAGGGTTACCTCAGATTACAACAGGATCTGGACCAGATAGGCCAATGGGCTGAGAAGTGGCAGATGGAGATTAATTGAGATAAATGCGAGGTGCTGCATTTTGGGAGAGCAAATCTTAGCAGGACTTATATACTTAATGGTAAGGTCCTAGGGAGTGTTGCTGAACAAAGAGACCTTGGAATGCAGGTTCATAGCTCCTTGAAAGTGGAGTCACAGATAGATAGGATAGTGAAGAAGGCGTTTGGTATGCTTTCCTTTATTGGTCAGAGTATTGAGTACAGGAGTTGGGAGGTCATGTTGCAGCTGTACAGGCCACTGTTGAAATATTGCATGCAATTCTGGTCTCCTTCCTATCGGAAAGATGTTGTGAAACTTGAAAGGGTTCAGAAAAGATTTACAAGGATGTATCCAGGGTTGGAGGATCTGAGCTACAGGGAGAGGCTGAACAGGCTGGGGCTGTTTTCCCTGAAGCGTCGGAGGCTGAGGAGTGACCTTGTAGAGGTTTACAAAATTATGAGGGGCATGGATAGGATAAAAAAGGCAAAGTCTTTTCCCTGGGGTTGGGGAGTCCAGAACTAGAGGGCATAGGTTTAGGGTGAGAGGGGAAAGATATAAAGGGGCAACTTTTTCACGCAGATGGTGGTACATGTACAGAATGAGCTGCCAGAGGATGTGGTGGAGGCTGGTACAATTGCAACGTTTAAGAGGCATTTGGATGGGTATATGAATAGGAAGGGTTTTGGAGGGATATGGACCAGGTGCTGGGAGGTGTGACTAGATTGGGTTGGGATGTCTGGCCGGCATGGACAGGTTGGACCGAAGGGTCTGTTTCCATGCTGTATATTTCTATGACTCCATTTCAGGTCTGGATGTAGGTTTGCTCGCTGAGCTAGAAGGTTCATTTCCAGACGTTTCGCCACCCTACTAGGTAACATTTTCACCACAGGAAATGACATCACCAACCCAAAGAAACCCAAATATATGAATAGAAAGCAGAAATCATCAGCAGTGCTTCGCCCAGGGGCCCACTGAAGATGTTACCTATTAGGGTGACAAAACATCTGGAAATGAACCTTGAGTGAGCAAACCGACATCCAGAACTCACTATTATTTCAGTTGTCGAGACAAAGTTTTGGAATACCCTCGCAACAGCTGTTGCTTTTCTACTTCACTTTTCTTCTGCAACACTCTTTGATCAAGCTTTCGATCATCTGACCTAACCATCTTTCGTGGCTTGGTGCCATACTTTGTTTTATAAATCTCACATGAAGCAACTTGGAAAATTTCATTTCATTGAAGACACTACGTCAATATAAGCTGTCAAACATACTACATTCACAATTTCTGCAGAGGAACCATTTTGAGCAAAATAAGCAACAGGTGCTTTTGTATAATTCTAACTTATCAAAGCTGTTGGTCTAGAAGCTGAAGAAAGCAAACTTTGTACCAAAATCAATGAAATTCCAAAAGATTTTAAAAAATTTGTACAATTTGGAGCACTGCAAACCTTACTAGAAGAAACAGATGGGAAACCACCTAATGCAAAGACCAACTGCCCCTCTTTGAATACCACAATGGAGTCATTATGTCATGTATCTAACAGATAGTTTTCAGCTGCATGTTTTTAAGATATGAATTGCTTGTCTCTGGAGATTATTTTTATTGTTGAATTATTCAAAGTTTTGTACTCACTGAATATTTATCAGTTTAAACATTTTAAATACCAGAATGAAGGCATCAACAAATGCACGTGTGAGTACATTTCAGTCAAACTGAAAAGGATTTTCCTGATCATGGTCAAACAAAAACATTATTTCTAGGCAGTTCAGAGGTGCTCCAATAAAAACTCATTAAGCAACACTTTACAACTATGCATTCTCCTATGCTTAGGCCTGATCAAAGATCTGGCTTCTGTCCAATCACTCAATTGAAGCACGATATTTGTGTGCAAGGTACAGCTTGAAATGTTACAGAAGGATGAAAGTCATATAACATACTGCAGTGAAAAAAGACGTAGTAATACATAAGGGGTAGTGTTCTAACAATGAAAGAGTGGTGTTTCAGTCTGCCAAACAATGTAATGACTCATCCAAGCGGAAAAATATTATCATCAAGGGAATACGGAGAACTTCTCAGTTTGACTGTAATTAGGATTGAGATAACTTGGCATGCTCAAGTGATGAAATGAGAAAATTTAGCAATACTACTATCATGGTGAATAGTAAATGACAATTCCCCTGTCCCCGACCTTATGTTAAAATTAAAACACCACAAGCAACGTCAAAATAATTCTGCAAGTCACAATGTCAGGCTGGATACAAATTACACCACTCTACACATCTAATAATGTCCATCAGAGCAGCTGATTGAACTTTTGCTCATTCTATAGATACACAAGTAAATGTAACATTATTTACTGTTAATGACACGATTATTTTATACAAAATAGAAAATATTCATCTTATACAAGGTATATACGGAATAAAAATTAATGAACTCCAAAAAATTATGCACATTTTCACAAAATTACATTTTAATGCTCACATTTTCAGGACACGCTGGGTGGTTTGATGCATTCCCACAATCCATCTTCCTGCTAAGCCAATTTTAATTTAAATGCAATTATGGATTTGAAATGAACATTATGTATTAGATAAAGCCTTGAATCTGCAGACTATCATATATATAAGAATTTCTGAAGAATTAATTACCAGCTATTACATTACATGTCATCTTATTGGAAACGCTGAATTAAACCATGGATCACTCCTCTCATTTCACTAAAGACTGAACACTGACTGCAAGCAGTACTCCAATTTATTATGAGTAGATCAGATTCTGAGGCAAAAATAATGATAAATGTTATGAAAAGACCAAATGTTTCTTCTGAACTTAAAAAGCACTGTACACTAAAACAGGTAGATAGGGTGGTGAAGAATGCCTTTGGCATGCTTGCTTTCATCAGTCACAGCAATAGGTATAAGAGTTGGGATGTCTTGCTGTAGCTGTACCAAGATATTGGTGAGGCCACATTTGGAGTACTGCATGCACTTCTGGTCATCCTACGATTAAAATGATATTATCAAACTAGAAAGAGTGCAGAAAAGATTTTCTAGGACACTGCTTGGACTGGAAGGCTTGAGTTATGAGGAGAGCCTGAAAAGACTGGGACTTTTTTCTCCCAGAATGTAGGAGACTCAGGGGTGACCTTATAGAGGTCTACAAAATCATCAGAGGCATAGATAAGACAGATAGCCAACAGCTTTTCTCCATGGTAGGGGACTTGATGGCACAGGCTTAAGGTGAGACGGGAGAAATGCAAAAGGGTCCAGACGGGCAACTTTTTTCACACAGAAGATGCTGAGTAGCTGGAACAGTCTGCCAGAGGTAGTGGTCGAAACAAGTACAATTTCTCTATTTAAGAATTTTTTATTCTTTATTCTGGGTAATCCAAGAGGGAGGATGGGAAAAATTTCTGGCTGTAAGAGCTGCTCCTTTTTTTTGAGGTATTTTAGGTGTTGGAGGTGATTTCCTCGAATTCCAGGAGCAGCAATTACTGTTTTATATGCTGTTGCATTGTTTTGGAACTTTGGAAAAAAAAGTCATAACAACAGCAATTTAAAAGGGAGAAGGGCAGACAAAGGAAGCACATGGTGAGGACAGTGCAGGAGAGAGAGGGAGAGAGAGAGAGAGAGAGAGAGAGAGAACCTGCACAGTTACCGCCTTTGCTGTTTGAATTCGTGTATCACTGGACATCGGAGTGCATCTGGGAAAATTCACGCAGAGGGTGGTATGTGTATGGAATGAACTGCCAGAGGATGTGGTGGAGGCTGGAACAATTGCAACATTTAAGAGGCATTTGGATGGGTACATGAATAGGAAGGGTTTGGAGGGATATGAGCTGGGTGCTGGCAGGTGGGACTAGATTGGGTTGGAATATCTGGTCGGCATGGACGGG
Source organism: Chiloscyllium punctatum (assembly GCF_047496795.1). Classification (NCBI taxonomy): domain Eukaryota; kingdom Metazoa; phylum Chordata; class Chondrichthyes; order Orectolobiformes; family Hemiscylliidae; genus Chiloscyllium; species Chiloscyllium punctatum. Next base: position 68,221,149 of record NC_092742.1, read on the forward strand.
TGGACTGAAGGGTCTGTTTCCATGCTGTACTTCTCTATGACTCTATGTCTAAGAAACATTTAAACATGGATCCAATAGGTCTGGAGGGATATGGACCATTCGCAGGCAAATGGGACTAAATTAATTGTGAAAACTGGTGGCATGGGCAAATTGGGCTGAAGGGTCTGTTTCCATGCTGTATACCTGTATGACATTCTAAAAAAGGCAACCTGACTTAACACTTAAATAAATGTTCGGTACACACAGTAGCTATCCGGAACTGGAAAATAATTTCTGTGGTGTGAGCTAGAATGATTGTGATAAAATTTGTGTCACGGCAAACTATAATTTGCAACATAAAAGGTTAGCTTTCACAACTGTTTATGCCCAATTTGAGAAGTGAATAGGGCTTTCTTATGATTTAGGAATTTATTCAAATTGCCAATTGATTTTGTTATTGGTGTCATAACAACTATTTCCTTTTATATAATATTTGTATGGTACTGAAACTTCCAAATTTAGAAACAAAGATATAGAGATATCACAGATATATGTAAAAATAAGATCGTAGCAGTAGGTAATTTTAATTTTCCAAACATTGACTGGGGCTAGCAATGATGAAGAATTTGTTAAATGGGTTTAAGAAAATTTTCTTCATCGATATGTAAATGTTCCCACCAGAGAAGTAGTAAAACTTGATCTTCTCTTAGATAAGACAGGGCAAGTGACTAAAGAAATGGTACGGAAAAACATTGGGACTCATGATCATAATTCTATTGTTCTAAAATAGTTATTGTAAAGGATAAGCCTTCCATAAAAATTAAAATTTTTAAGTGGAGTAATGCAAATTTCAATGATATGAGACAAGAACTTTCAAAAATTGTTTGGAATAGACTGTTTGCAAATAAAGGGATATATGTGATAATGAAACTTCAGAGTCATTATGTTCCTGTTAGAACAAAACAGAAGACTGATAGGATTTGAGAACAATGGATGAATAAAGATATTGATGTTCTAGTCAAGAATTTAAAAAATGAGTTAAAAACAACTATGTCATATAAACCTCTTGAACAGTGTAAAGAGTGTCGGTGCTTTCTTAAGACGGAGGTCAGGAAGGAAAAGACAGGATATGAGATAGCCTTTGTAAGTAAGGTTAAAGATAATTCAAAGAGATTCGACAAGTATGGTAAGAGCAAGGGAACAACTAGACAGAGAGTAAGGCTCCTGAAAGATCAAAGTGCTTGTGTTAATCCTCAGGAGATGGGACAGATACAAAATTAATATTTTGCATCAATTTTACTGTGGGGGAAGAAATGGATGCGACAGAACTTAGGAAATAAATATTGATGTTTTGAAAACAGTTCACATTACAGGAGAGGAAGTGCTGGATTCTCCAGGCCTGATTTAGTATATCCCAGGACTTTGTAGGAGGTTAGGGAAGAAATTGCAGGGCCCTTGCAGTAACGCTTATACCATCTATAACTATGGATGAAGTGCTAGATGACTGGAGAGTGGCAAATGGATGTGCATTTGTTTAAGAAGGGATGCAAGGAGAAGCCTGGAACTGTAGGCCTGTGAGTCTGATTTCAGTGGTGGGTATCTTGTTGGAAGTGATTCTGAAAGATAGGATTTATATGTATTTGGAGGGGCAAGTGGTGATTAGGGATAGTCAGCATGGTTTTGTGCGACAGAAGTCATGTCTTGCAAACATGGTTCAGTTTTTTGAGGAAGTAACCAAGAACATTGATAAGGGCAGAGCAGACAGCATTGTTTACTTGGACTTTAGTAAAGCCTTTGACAAGATTCCACATGGTAGACTAATTAGTAAAGTTAGATCACATGGGATTCAGGCTGAGCTTGTCAACTGGTACAAGATTGGCTTAGCAACAGAACATAGAGAGTGATGGTGGAGGGTTGTTTTTCAGACTGGAGACCTGTAAACAGCGGTGCTCCAAAGGGATCGGTGCTGAGTACACTTTTGCTTGTCATTTATAGAAATTATTTAGATGAGAATATAGAAAGCATGGTTGGTATGTTTGTGGATGACACCAAGACTGGTGGCAGAGTGGACAGTGAAGAAGGTTGTCTAAGATTACAAAGATCAATTGGGTCAATGGGCTGAAGAGTGACAGATGGAGTTTAATTTGGATAAATGCGAGGCATTACCTTTTGGAAAAACAAGGTCAAGACTTACACAATTAAAAGCAGGGCCTTGGGCAGTGTTGTAGAGCAGAAAGATTTTGTGGTTCAGGTACATATTTTTTCGCAGTTTGTGTCATATATAGATAAGGTGTTTAAGAAAGTATTTAGTATGCATGTCTTTATTGCTCAGACCTTTGGAATATAGGGATTGGGATTTTATGTTGAGGATGTACAGGACGTTGGTGAGGCCTCCTCTGAAGTACTATGTCCAGTTCTGGTTGCCTTATTATAGGAAGGATATTATTAAGCTGAACAGGGTTCAAACGAGATTTATGAGGATGTTACTGGGAATGGAGGGTTTGAGTTATAAAGAGAGGCTCAATAGGCTGGGACTTTTTCCACTGGAGTGTAGCAGGTTGAGAGGTGACCATATGGAGGTTTATAAAATCACTATTAGTAGATTAGATTTGATTCCCTACAGTGTGGAAACAGGGCCTTCAGCACAACACCGCCTCACCGACCCTCCGAAGAGTAACTCATCCAGACCGATTTCCCTCTGACTAATGCACCTAACACTATGGGTAATTTAGCATGGTCAATTCACCTGGCCTGCAGGAGGAAACCAGAGCACCCAGAGGAAACTCATGCAGACACAGGGAAAATGTGCAACTCCACACAGTCAGTTGCCCAAGGCTAGAATCGAACCTGGGTCCCTGGTGCTGTGAGTCAGCAGTGCTAACCACCGTGCCACCCCATAGATAAGGTGAACGGCAGGAGTCTTTTCAACACTAGAGGACATATTTTTAAGGTGACGGAAGAAATATTTTAAAAAAGACATCAAAGGCAATTTTTTTACACAGAGCACAAATCATGAATGGAATGAAATTCCAGAGGAAGTGGTGGATGTGGTTACATTTACAACATTTAAAAGACATTTAGATAAGTACATGTATCAGAAATGTTTGGAGGGATGTGGGCCAACCCCAGGCAGATGGGACTAGTTTAGTTTGTGATTATGGTTGGCATGGGCTTGTTGGACCAAAGGGTCTGTTTCTGTACTATATGACTCTAAGTGCTTCACAAGAATAAAATATGACACCAGTCACATATCAGGGCAGATGACCATAAGCTTTTGCAAAGACATGAACTTTAAGTAACATCTTAAAGGAGTGAAATAAGTAAGACATGCTGACAGATTAAGGGAGGGCATTCCACAGCACAGGCCCCATGCTATATTCATGGCTGTTGTGGTTCTGTTCGCCGAGCTGGGAATTTGTGTTGCAGACGTTTCGTCCCCTGTCTAGGTGACATCCTCAGTGCTTGGGAGCCTCCTGTGAAGCACTTCTGTGTTGTTTCCTCCGGCATTTATAGTGGTTTGCCTCTGCCGCTTCCGGTTGTCAGTTCCAGCTGTCCGCTGCAGTGGTCGGTATATTGGGTCCAGGTCGATGTGTTTGTTGATTGAATCTGTGGATGAGTGCCATGCCTCTAGGAATTCCCTGGCTGTTCTCTGTTTGGCTTGTCCTATAATAGTAGTGTTGTCCCAGTCAAACTCATGTTGCTTGTCATCTGTGTGTGTGGCTACTAAGGATAGCTGGTCGTGTCGTTCGTGGCTAGTTGGTGTTTATGGATATGGATCGTTAGCTGTCTTCCTGTTTGTCCGATGTAGTGTTTTGTGCAGTCCTTGCATGGGATTTTGTACACTATGTTGGTTTTGCTCATGCTGGGTATTGGGTCCTTTGTCCTGGTGAGTTGTTGTCTGAGAGTGGCTGTTGGTTTGTGTGCTGTTATGAGTCCTAGTGGTCGTAGTAGTCTGGCTGTCATTTCAGAAATGTTCTTGATGTATGGTAACGTGGCTAGTCCTTTGGGTTGTGGCATGTCCTCATTCCATTGTCTTTCCCTTAGGCATTTGTTGATGAAATTGCGGGGGTGTCCGGTTTTGGGGAATACATTATACAGTTGAAGTGTGCTGCAGTGTGTTGTGGCCCTTTTGAACAGTGTCTTGCTGCAACTTCTTTTGTATGTGTTGGGGTGGTTGCTTTCGTAGTTCAGGACTTGGTCTGTGTGTGTGGCTTTCCTGTATACTTTTGTGGTGAATTCTCCGTTTGGTGTTCTCTGTACCATCACGTCTAGGAATGGGAGTTGGTTGTCCTTTTCTTCCTCCCTGTGAATCTGATTCCTGTGAGTGTGGCGTTGATGATCTGGTGTGTGTTTTCTATTTCTGTGTTTTTCATGATTATAAAGGTGTCATCCACATATCTGACCCAAAGTTTGGGTTGAATTTGCGGTAAGATTGTTTGTTCTAATCTTTGCATTACAGCTTCTGCTATGAGTCCAGAGATGGGTGAGCCCATGGGTGTACCATTGATTTGTTCATATATTTGGTTGTTGAATGTGAAGTGTGTTGTGAGGCACAGGTCCAGTAATTTGAGTATGCCGTCTTTGTTGATAGGTTCCCCATCTTGTTGTCTGTTCTATATGTTGGCTATTGTTTCTCTGGCTAGGATTTTGTCGATAGAGGTAAACAGTGCCATTACATCGAATAAGACCATAGTTTCTTCCTTGTCTATGTGTATATTTCTGATGATGTCCAAGAGTTCCTGTGTTGACTGTATAGAGTGTCTGGATCCGCTGATCAGGTGTTTCAGTTTCTGTTGTAGTTCTTTAGCCAGTTTGTGTGATGGTGTCCCTGGTAGTGATACTATGGGTCTGAGTGGGATGTCTGGTTTGTGCACTTTAGGTAGTCCATAGAATCTGCAGTGTTGTTGCTTTCAGGTTTCATTCTCTGTAGGTCAAACCTAGTTATCTGTCCGTTTTTTTGCAGGTTCCTCAGTGTGTTGTTTATCCTATTGGTGAGCTGTGGGGTGGGGTGAAACTCCCTCTTTTGGTAGGTGTTGGTATCTGCAAGTAGTTGTTGTGCTTTCTGGATGTACTCTGCTTTATCCAGGATCTTTCTGCCTTTGTCATGCTGGTAGTATGATTATGTTCTTATAATTTCTTAGTGTTTTTAGTGCTTCCCTCTCCTTGGTGTTGAGGTTGTGTGTTTGTCTTTTCCTTGTTATCAGGGGTACGATACTTTGTTGTGTCTCTTCTGTCAGTCCATTGTTTCTGAGTGGGCCTTCTAGTGCTGCTAGGAAGTCTGCTGTCTTGGCATCCCTGTGGTTATAGTTGAGTCCCTTGGCCAGTATTGTTCCTTCCGTGTCTGTGAGCTGTCTGTGGGAGAGGTTTCTAACCCAGGTATGCGTTGTGGTGTCCTCTACAATGTATTCCCCAAAAACGGATACCCCCATAATTTCATCAACAGATGCCTACGGGAAAGACAACGGAATGAGGACATGCCACAACCCAAAGGACTAGCCACGTTACCATACATCAAGAACATTTCTGAAATGACAGCCAGACTACTACGACCACTAGGACTCATAACAGCACACAAACCAACAGCCACGCTCAGACAACAACTCACCAGGACAAAGGACCCGATACCCAGCATGAGCAAAACCAACATAGTGTACAAAATCCCATGCAAGGACTGCACAAAACACTACATAGGACAAACAGGAAGACAGCTAACGATCCGTATCCATGAACACCAACTAGCCACGAAACGACACGACCAGCTATCCTTAGTAGCCACACACACAGATGACAAGCAACATGAGTTTGACTGGGACAACACTACTATTATAGGACAAGCCAAACAGAGAACAGCCAGGGAATTCCTAGAGGCATGGCACTCATCCACAGATTCAATCAGTAAGCACATCAACCTGGACCCAATATACCAACCACTGCAACGGACAGCTGAAACTGACAACCGGAAGCGGCAGAGACAAACCACTATAAATGCCGGAGGAAACAACACAGAAGCGCTTCACAGGAGGCTCCCAAGCACTGAGGATGTCACTTAGACAGGGGACGAAACGTCTGCAACACAAATTCCCAGCTCAGCGAACAGAACCACAACAACGAGCACCCGAGCTACAAATCTTCTCACAAACTCTTAATATTCATGGCTGCCAATGATGTAGTAACTAAAATAAGGTGATGATAGATTTCATAACTAACAGCAGCAGAAATCTTGGAGACTTCTAGTGTTGGAGAAAATTTCAAACATAGAGAAGGACCACGACCACAGAGAGATTTGAAAACAAGAAAGTGAATGTTAAAAATTGAGATAATTTTAGACCAGGAACAAATGGCACTCAATAAGCATAGGGCTAATAAACAATTAAGGGTTGATACAACTTAGTTACAGTGCTTTGGATGAACTCAAGTGTATGTATTGACATAGTTTGCTGTTAAGTAGGATTAAAATTAAGTCCTGCTGACATTATTTAGATTCTGATGGAATATCCTGATGCTTTCACTGTAATCACTGCAGTCATCTATCTGTATATATGAAAAGAACATTTCAGTTTGTGTGTGTTGCAGCAGTGCATGCAAGGAGTTTTCGAAGAAGTTTAGTGGTACCTTGAGGCTATTTTTGAACTTTTTTCTTGTCTGTTGCCAATTAGTTGCAGAGAAGGGTTTGTGCCATCTTTTTTGTATTGCTAACTTTACAAATTAGATCTCCCTCCCCCTTATTATTACTTGAGTAAAAAGGAAAATACAATTCTTAGAATTATATGGCAGTTCAACTTTACATGCTTAAGAAGCTCAATTTTGACATTTGCTCTGATACAAAACATGAACCAGTGCTTTAATTCTTGTCCATTGTTCATTGAATAGTGAGATTTCCATGAATTATAACAGATTAAGGATGCCTTACTTCGAGGATGCATTAGCACTGTGGACACAGTAGTGTCAACCAAACCGCAGCATAGAGCTGAAATCCTTACTTATAATGTGTGAAATTAAATTCAGACCATCTGACTCAGCATCAAGAAAAAAATGACAAGGCTTTCAGATTGTCACCAATCTGCTACTCTTACCTTTTACTGCCATTGAAATCATGAAATTAATGGCTAAGAAATGGAAGTTGACCAGCAGTAGCTTTCCTGATCAAGTATGTCAGCTTGTCAACATTATCTGCATCCATGATCAATGTTTATTAATGTAGTATGGTCCATGCATATTAGATATATAATTTGCCAGTTTGTTTCCAATTATATTTTCTGGTCCTGTGTGTTCCTTTCATGTTTTTACCACACCTTAAACAGGTAATGTCAAAATCATATAATAGAAATTAGATCTGAACAGATTTGACATATACATTGAGCACTGAAAGCATATCTGCAAATAACATCTGTTGGAATGAAAGTCAATCCTCCTTCATTCAAACCCTCAAATAATCTTTCTTAGCACCTTCCCAAAATATCCTTTGTCAAGATTATGTCACCATACAAAGTGCTATAAATGTGTTCTTCTTCGCTAAGGATACAATCAGAGAATGTGTGATATATGGATGAAAGAAAATTGGCATAATGACAGCAATTAAAGTACTCCCTTCAAGTAATCTCCTGAACACCACAGTCTAAACCCTCAAACTCTGCCATCTAGAAGAACAATGGCAGCAGATGCACGGGAACACTATTTCTTGTAAGCTTTCATTCAATTCTCACACCATTCTGACTTGAAACCATGTTGCCATTTCATCACTGATTCTGGGTCAAAATGCTGGAACTTTTTTTTATTTATTCACTGGCGGGACATGGGCACTGAAGGCTGGCCAGCATTTTTTGCTCTTGAGAAGCTTCCTTGAACTGCTGGAATCTATGTGTAGTAGGGAGACCCACAATGCCATTAGGGAGGGAATTGCAGGACTTTGACCCAGTGACAATGAAGGAATGACAATATATGTCCAAGTCAGGTTGGTGAGAGGTTTGTAAGGGAATTTGCAGGTGGTGGTATTCCAATGTATTTGCTGCCCTTGTCCTTCTAAATGGAAGTGGTTGTGGGTTTGGAAGGTTCTAATGATCGTTGGTTAATTTCTTTAGTGCATTTTGTAGATAGAACACACTGATGCTACTGAGTGTCAGTGGTAGAGGGACTGGATGCTTGTGGATGTGCTGTCAATCAAGCAGACTGCTTTATCCTGAATGGGGTCAAGCTTCTTGTGTGTTATTGGAGCTGCATCTATCCAGGCAAGGAGACAGTATTTGATCACTTTCCTGACTGGTGCCTTATAGATGGTGAATAAACTTTGAGAGTCAGGAGAGAAGTTACTTGCTGCAATATTCCTAGCATCTGACCTGCTCTTGGGAGCTACTGTATTTATATGGCGAGTCCAGTTTATTTCCTGGTTAATGGCAACCCCAAGGATGTTGACAATGGGATATTCAGTGATGGTGATGCCATTGAATGTCAAAAAGTAGTGGTTAGATTGTCTCTTATTGGAGATGGTCATTGCCTGGCATTTGTGGCACAAATGTTACTTGCCACTTGTCAGCCCAAGCCAGAATATTGTCCAGATCTTGACACATTTGAATATGGACTGCTTCAGTATCTAAGGAATCGTGAATGGTACTGAACATTGCAGAATTCCTACGTCTGACTTTGTAATGGAGGGAAAGTTATTGATGAAGCACCTGGAGATGACTGGATCTAAGACATGATGAAGCAATTAAAATCAGAGGTGCTCAGGAGGCAGAATTTATGAAGTGCAGATTTCTTCTGAGGTTGTGGGGCTTGAGGAGACTACAAAAATGGGAAGAGGGCAACACAGAAAGATTCAAAAACAAGAATGAAAATTTTAAATTGAAGGTTTTGCTTAGCTGGGAGCTAATCTGGGTCAGCATGCAGAAGGGCCATAGTGGAATGGGACTTGCTATGATTTAAGACAGAGGCAACAAAGGTTTGGATGACCACATTGACAGAGGGTCAAGTTTGGGGGATGAATTAGGAGACAATTGGAACAGTCAAGTCTAGAAGAAACACAGGCTTGGGTGAGGGTATTAGCAGGAGAGAGATTGGGTGTTGTTACAGAGGTGGAAACAAATGGCTTTATGATGGTGAAAGTATGTATTCAATAGACAATAGGTGCAGGAGTAGGCCATTCTGCCGTTCGAGCCTGCACCACCATTCAATATGATCATGGCTGATCATCCTTAATCAGAAGGTCATGGTGGGGAGGGGGATGAAATATGATACCAACATTGAATAGACAGTTTTTGTAATTTGGCAAGGAGAGGCCTGGAATAGGTAAAATCTCTAAAACAGGCCATAGTGCTTTTCTTATAATTAGAGAGAGATGACTGGTGGTAGCCTAACCTGAGGGTCACCATGCCTCAAGTGAGGGGAAAGGTTGAGAAGGAGAGCCCTTCATGGTAACCTCAGCTGGTGCGGGAATTAAACTCATACTGTTAGTATATTACTCTACATTACAAACCAGCTGTCCAGCCAACTGAGCTAACCTGGACTAAACTGGAAAAAGTAGTTTGGGAATAGATTTTGGAGAAGGAACTGAAAATGACGGTTTGGATTTTCTCTCAGCCAGCCAATCTTTATTTCATGCACAGACAGGAGTTGCACTTAGACACACTGCGGAATCCCTTTGTAGCTGATTCCAAAAGAACTGTCCAGAATAATTGAAGATTCTGATGGGAAATTCCCCTCTGCCTGGAATCCACCGAAAGTCTCTGTTTAAATTGTAGAATTCAGAGGATTCATGAAAATGAGGTATTTATTCACTCAGGAAAATTTAGACCAGTTTAACTTCTCAATAACTTTCAAATGACCCAATGTTTAGCTCACACAGATCCAAATACATTTCTCCCAGATACTTATCTGACATTCCTTTTTCACTCCCTGGGATTGTTTTATTATTCATTCATAGGATGTGGAGGTCACTGGCTCGGCCAGTATTTATTACTCATCCCTCAATGCCCAGAGGGCAGTTAAGAGTCAACCACATTGCTGTTTGTCTGAAGTCACATTTGGCCACAGCAAGTAAGGATGGTGGTTTCCTTCCTTAAAAGATATAAGTGAACCAGATGTGTTTTTCCTGACAGGTACAGTTATATAATTCTTTGAAGTTTACATCACATATGAATAAGAAGGTGTTCAGCATACTTGCCTTCATTACTCAGACCTTTGAGTACAGGAGTTGGGATGTTATGTTGAGATTATACAGGCCTTATCCACAGATGCTGCCTGACTGTCTGTGCTTTTCCAGCACCACAATATTCTAAATGTGGTCTGACCAGAGCCACTTTGACTCTGTGGTATCTCTGCATCGTCTACACCATTCACCCTTCCACTCTGTTTTGTGTCGTCTGCAATCCAGTTGGTAAGGATTGGTAAGGCCTCTTCTGAGTACTGTGCTCAGTTCTGGTCTCAATGTTATAGGAAAGATATCATTAAGCTGAACAGGGATCAGAAAAGATTTACTAGGAGGTTGCCAGGAATGGAGGGGCTGGGCTATAAGGAGAGGCTGAATAGGCTCGGACTTTTTCACTGGAGCATAGGAGGTTGAGAGGTGACCTTAAGAGGTTTATAAAATTATGAGCGGTATGGATAGGGTGAATGGCAGGTGTCTTTTCCCTAGCATGGCGGCGGGGGGGGGGGGGGGGGGGGGGGGGGTTCAAGACTAAGGGGCATAGTTTTAAGGTGAGGAGAAAGATTTAGATAAGACATGAGAGGCAATTTTTTAACACAGAGAGTGGTTCATGTGATTCCTGAGGAAGTGGTGGATGCGGGTAGAGTTACAACATTTAAAAGACATTTCGATAAGTACATGCATAAGAAATGTTTCAATAGGTATGCGCCAAGCACATGGGACCATTTTGAGATTTTGGTTGGTATGGAGTTGTTGGACCAAAGAGTCTGTTTCCGTACTGTTAACTCTATGACTCTATGAATATGACTTTGTGACAAACAACAATGGTCTCAAGATCATCATTCGAATCTTAAGTCCAGGTATTAATTGAATTGAAATTCAACAATCTGCTATGCCAGGATTAAAACCCATCCCTCCTTATTAAGGCTCTAGGTATGTGCTTTAGTTTGTACTTGTAACTTGTAGACTTGATAAAGAGGAACTGGTGGATGTGGCTTATTTAGACTTTCAGAAGGCTTTTGATAAGGATCTGTTCAAGAGATTAGCAATAAGCAGGTTTTTTTTCTGAGTGGTAAGCAATGACTAGTGTCGTACCACAACAATCAGTGCTTGGACCAGAGCTATTCACTATATATATTATATACATACACACACACATATCAATGATTTAGATGAGGCAATTAAATGTTACACCTTCAGGATTGCAGACGACACAAAACAGAGTGGAAGGGTGAATGGTGTAGACGATGCAGAGATACCACAGAGTCATAGTGGCTCTGGTCAGACCACATTTAGAATATTGTGGTGCTGGAAAAGCACAGACAGTCAGGTAGCATCTGTGGAGCAGGAGAATCGACGTTCCAAGCATAAGCCCTTCATCAAGAATGAGGCTTGTAGCCCAAGGGAGATAAATGGGAGGGGGGTGGGGCTGGGGGGAAGGTAACTGGGAATGCGATAGGTACTTGAAGGTGGGGGTGAAGGTGATAGGTCAGAGTGGAGGGTAGTGCCAAATTGGAAGGTTGGATCTGGGATAAGGTGGGGAGGAGGGGAAATGAGGAAACTGATGAAATGCACACTGATCCAGTGTGGTTGGAGAGTCCCAAATCGGAACATGAGGTGTTCTTCCTCCAGGCTTCAGGTGGTTAGAGTTTGGCAGTGGAGAATGCCCAGGACTTGCATGTTCTTGGTGGGGTTGGAGTGGGAGATAAAGTGTTCAACCACGGGGCAGTGGGGTTGCTTAGTGCATGTGTTCAGAGATGTTCTCTGAAACGTTTTGCAAGTTGTCATTCTGTCTCCCCAATGTACAGGAGACCATATTGGGAGCAATGGATACAGTAGATGACATGTATGGAAGTACAGGTAAATCTCTGTCGGATGTGGAAGGATCCTTTGGGGCTTGGACAGAGGTATGGGGGAGGTGTGGGTGCAGGCTTTGCACTACTTGCGGTGCTGGGAATGGAGGGTAGGTTGGTGGGGGCTGTGGACCTAATAAAGGAGTAGCAGAGGGAATGATCTCTTCAGACTGCAGAAAGGAGTCAAGAGAGAAATATATTCCTGGTGGTGGGGTCTGTTTTTAGGTGGCGGAAATGGCCGAGGATGATGCGATATATCCGGAGGTTGGTGGGGTGGAAGGTAAGGTCAATGGGAGTTCTATCCTTGTTGCAACTGGATGGGTGGGGTTGAAGGGTGGAAATGTGGGAAGTGGAGGAGATGTGCTGGAGAGCATTGTCAATCACGTGTGAAGGGAATTTGCTGTCTTTGAGAAAGGAGGCCATCTGGGATGTTCTATAATGGAATTAGACCTCCTAGGAGCAGATGTGGCGGAGGAATTGGGAATAAGGTATAATGTTTTTACAAGAGGCAGGATGGGAGGAGGAGCAGTCCAAGTATCTGTGGGAATCGGTGAATTTGTAGTAGACGTCCATATTGAGTTGGTCACCGGAAATGGGGATGAGAGGTCCAGAAAGGAGAGGGAGGTGTCTGAGATGTTCCAGATGAACTTGAGGTCTGGGTGGAAGGTGTCAGTGAAGTTAAAGAACTGTTGATGAGTGTCACTGATACAGTCATTGATGTAGCAGAGGAAAAGGTGGGGAATGGTGCCAGTGTAGCTGTGGAAGATAGACTGTTCCACATACCCGACTAAGAGGCACACAAAGCTGGGGCCCATGCAGGTGCCCATGACTACCCCTTTGGTCTGGAGGAAGTGGGAGGAATTGAAGGAAAAATTGTTGAGGATGAGGATCAGTTCACGCAATTGAAATAGAGTATCAGTGGAATCGTACTAGCTGGGTCAGCATGAGAGGAAGAAACAGAGTGCTTGGAGTCCTTTGTCATGACTGGATATCCATGGTAAAGGTGGGGCATTGGGGACCGGGGAAACAAAGGTCCTGGAAATGGTGGAGGGTGTGGGTGGTGTCCTGAACATAGATGGGGAGCTCCTGGATCAAGGGGGACAGGACAGTGTCAAGGTATGCAGATATAAGTTTGGTGGGGCAGGAGCAGGCCAAGATGATGAGTCGACCAGGGCAGTCAGGTTTGTGGATTTTGGGTAGGAGGTAGAACTGGGCAGTATGGGGTTCCTGGACTATAAGACTGGAGGCTGTGGATGGGGGAATCCCCTGAGGTGATGAGGTTGTAGATGGTCTGGGAGATGATGGTTTGGTGATGGGAGGTGAGGTCGTGATCGAGGGGCAATAGGAGGTGTCTGCAAGTTGGTGCCTGGCTTCAGTGATCTCTACACTGCTGAAGCCACGTGTCAACTCACAGACATGTCCTCCTACTCCCCCAAAACCTACTCCATGGATCCTCGGTTGATCAGGATCAGTCCTTTCCAGAAAAAGGTGTTTTGACATTGCTGTTCCTTTAGCTGCCCTTCTCCAGCTCTGCTGGCTTTGCTCAGAGCAATGATGTAAAGTTAAGTTTTTGATTTCGCGGGCAGCAAAGGCAGTTCTCCTCTCTGGCTGGTCTGAGTTTGGGTTATCCATCAGAGTTTGTATACTCCAGGTTCCAAATTTCATAGCTTCACTTCCTGATGTTTTTCAACTGCATAATGGTGATCACTCTGGACGTGGCTTTCCAGACAGGATGAGGTGAAGCAGACTATTTTTAGGGCACCTTTTCTAGTATCCTCCCAGTTCAGGGTAAGCAGAATGGATCCTAAATAGGGCTGCTCAGACATGAATACTGCTACCGAACGACTTTCCTGCTTCTGTCCAAAAGTTGAGTGACTGAATCAAGTATTCACTGCTTTCGTGCCAGTTATTAACTAGGAGCTTCCAGCTGTCACATTGCCTGCTCCTGTCGCCCTCCCCCAATTGCCAAAAGATTTGAAGACGTAACCCACAGAGCGAACACGCCCGTGTGTGCATTTGTTTAACGTGTACTTGATGTTGCACTCCAAGAAGCATACAATACTTCACAGATCAACTAACTGATTCCATTGGCATGGAGACCATGCCGATTGGAGCTGGTGGATTTGTTGCAGCCTTCATCTGCCTTCATAATGTTGAGTTTGAAGTAACTTCGTCTGCCTGTTTCACTGTTGAGGTCTTGGTTGGATTGTTCTTTGTCGGGGACCTCACCCTTGACCTTACCGCCATGGGTGACCTTACTAAGAGCATAGCTCCAGACAGAATTGCTCACGAGATATCAGGACTATACAAGCTTCTCCACCACAACAAGGTGACAATCCACGGAGAGACTCTGTCCACGGATGACAAGAAACTTCTTCAGCCAAAGAGTAATTAATCTTTGGAATTCATTGCCACAGAAGGCTGTGGAGGCCAGGTCATTGAGTATATTTAAGATAGCGATAGCTAGGTTTTTGATTGTTAAAAGGATCAAAGGTTACGGGGAGAAGGCTGGAGAATCAGGTTGAGAAACTTATGACTGATTAGTGGAACAGACTTGATGCGTTGAATGACCTAATTTCTGCTCAGATGTCTTATGGTCTTAAAAAAGTCAGAGTCATTAAGCACAGGAATAGACCCTTTTTGGTCCTACTCATCCTTGCCGACCAGTTGTCCTAAACTGAACTGGTTCCATTTGCCAGTGTTTGGCCCATATCCCACTAAACTTTTTCTATTTATGTACCTGCCCACATGTCCTTTAAATGTAGTAATTGCCTCTACCACTTCTCCTGGCAGCCCATTCCATCAACACTCTACCGTCCGTATGAAGAAGTTGTCCCTTGGGTCCCTTCTAAATCTTTCCACTCTCAACTTAAATCTATACCCTCTAGCTTTGGATATCCTCACCCTTAGAAAAGGACTTTAGCTATTCACCTTATCTATGCCAGTCATGATTTTCTAAGTCTCTATAAAGTCATGCCTCAGCCTCTAGCACTCCAGGGAAAAACATCTAGATTATCCAGCTTCTCCTTATAACTCAAACCCTCCAGTCCCAGACACATCCTTGTTGATATTTTCTGTACCCTTTCTGGTTTAACAACATCCTTCCTATAGCAGGGCACCCGTGTGATTTGGACTTTGACTGGGAAATTGCACAGCAGATGAAATACGATATAAATAAATGGGAGGTTATTCACTTTTGATAGCCAAAACAGCATGATAGATTATTATCTGAATGGCAATAGATTGAAAAAGGAGCAGATTCAACAAGACCCAGGTATTCTTGTTCACCAATCTGTGAAAATATGAATGCAGGTGCAACAGATGGTGAAGGAGGCAAATGTTACTTTGGCCATCATTACAAAAGGATTCTCCACCCAGAGAAATTACTTCAACCAGAGAATGCTGAACCTGTGGAATTCTCTGCCACAGAAAGTAATTGAAGCCAAAACATTGAATGTTTTTGAGAAAGTTTTAACTATATATCTTTGGACTAAAACGATCAAATGGTATGGGGAGTAAGCAGGAACAGGGTACTTAGTTGGATGATCAGCCATGATTATGTTGAATAGCGGACCAGGCTTGAACAGCCAAATGGCCTGCTCCTGTTTGAATGTATCGTTCATAGTATGTGAGTGTCACTGGCAAGAGCAGCATTTATTCCCTGAGTCCTAGTTTGCTTGAGAAAGTAGTGGTAAGGTGACAGGTAGTGCAGTACAGTAGATGCAGGTACACGCAAAGTGCCAACTAAAAGGAAACAATAGCAGGTGTGTGTTGGTGTCGTCGTAATGAGTTTAAACTAATAAAAGCTGTGGGTTCAATTTTGTTGTTCCAACTGGTGGATTTTAAAATCAATCCATAAATTGGTTAATTATTTATTTAATCCTAAATGAGAACCTGGATTGAACAGTTAGTCTGGTAATGGAATTAAAGCTAATTTCATGAACAAACTGTTCTTTTTCACTAATGGAGACCATGAGCTATAATTAATTGTTGGGATAATCCATCTGGGCTCATTAATGTTCTTGTGGGAAAATAATCTTCCATCCTTACCCACACGATCTGATCCAAATGCAACTCCACATCCAAAGCAACGTGTTTGACTCTTAACAGTCTCTGAAATGGCCCTGTAAGCTATGCCATCCAAGAGCAATTAGGGATGAACAACAGATCTCAACCTTGCCAGAAATGCTCACACCCATTAAGAGATTAGAAAAAGAAGTTCCAGGATTAAGATTCCCTGACAATAAAGGAATGGCAATATATCTTCAGGTTAGGATGGTGTGTGGCTTGGAGGGGAGCTTGAAGGAGGCACTGGTTTTAAAGGCACTCTCAAAGCAACATTTTGAATTTGCTGTCATATATCTTCGATGGTGAAGGAAAGAGGTGTTTAAAGTGGTGAGTGTGGTACCAGTCTAGTGGGCTGTTTTGTCCTGGATGATGTTGGCTTCTTGAGTGTTGTTGGAGTTATGTTCATTCAGACAAGAGGAAAATATTGCATTGCACTCCCGATTTATCTTGTAGATGGAGCAAAGGCATTGGGAGGAGAAGAGGGGTGCAGAATCTCAGTCACTTGTCCTGCTCTTGGATCCACAGTATTTACATGGCAGTTCAGCTTTGGGTCAGTGCTAATCCTGAATGAGAATGCATTTGTAAATTATCCATCATTTCATTTCAGATATTAACTGAAACTTGTATTCTTACACCTTTACTGATGAATTCCAGGCAGTGGAAGCAATGAATTGCTCCAGAGACATAACACTTCACAATTTTGAAATCTTGTTCTTAATTCTCATAGAATCATAGAATTCCTATAAAAAGAAGCCATTTAGCTTGTCAAGTCTGCATTGACCCTCCAAAGAGCAACCCACCCAGAATCGCATTCCATCCAATTTATGTGATTCTGAATTTACCATGGCTAGTTCTCATAGCCTGCAAAACTCTGGTAATTACGAGGCAATTTAACAAGGTTAATCCACCTAACTTGCATACCTTTGGACTATGGGAGGAAACTGGAACACCCAGAGGATACCCACACAGACCCTTAGAGAATGTGCAAAGTCCACACAAACAGTGACCCAAGGCAGGACTCGAAGCTGGGTTCCTGGTATTATGAAGCAGCAGCGTTAACCACTGAGTCATCACGCTGCCTATTTCTACTGAAAGATGACCACAAATCGCTCAAATATCTCTTAATTATTGTAAACATTATTCTATTCTGTTTCAGTTAAGCAGTATTGTATCCTCTTTTAAACTATAACCCTACTTGGAGAAGAAAGCAAAATGTGCAACTGAAACTTACATGGGACACAGCAAAACAAAACAAATTACCTGCTTGAGAAGGACTGAAAGGAAGCAAAGGAAACCATGCTATTGGAGTCATAGAGTCATAGAGATGTACAGCATGGAAACAGACCCTTCGGTCCAACCCATCCATGCCGACCAGATATCCCAACCCAATCTAGTCCCACCTGCCAGCACCCGGCCCAAAACGTTCCTATTCATATACCCATCCAAATGCCTCTTAAATGTTGCAATTGTTCCAGCCTCCACCACATCCTCTGGCAGCTCATTCCATACACGTACCACCCTCTGCATGAAAAGGTTGCCCTTTTCCCCTCTCATCCTAAACCTATGCCCTCTAGTTCTGGACTCCCCAACCCCAGGGAAAAGACTTTGTCTATTTATCCTATTTATGCCCCTCATAATTTTGTAAACCTCTATAAGGTCACCCCTCAGCCTCCGACGCTCCAGGGAAAACAGCCCCAGCCTGTTCAGCCTCTCCCTGTAGCTCAGGTCCTCCAACCCTGGCAACCGTTGTTAATCTTTTCTGAACCCTTTCAAGTTTCACAACATCCTTCTGATAGGAAGGAGACCAGAATTGCACGCAATATTTCAACAGTGGCCTAACCGATGTCCTGAAGGTAAAAACAATGACTGCAGATGCTGAAAATCAAATACTGGATTAGTGGTGCTGGAAGAGCACAGCAGTTCAGGCAGCATCCAATCGTTGGATGCTGCCTGAACTGCTGTGCTCTTCCGGCACCACTAATCCAGTAACCAATGTCCTGTACAGCCGCAACATGACCTCCCAACTCCTGTACTCAATACTCTGACCAATAAAGGAAAGTATACCAAACGCCTTCTTCACTATCCTATCTATCTGCAACTCCACTTTCAAGGAGCTATGAACCTGCACTCCAAGGTCTCTTTGTTCAGCAACACTCCCTAGGACCTTACCATTAAGAGTATAAGTCCTGCTAAGATTTGCTCTCCCAAAATGCAGCACCTCGCATTTATCTCAATTAATCTTCATCTGCCACTTCTCAGCCCATCTGGTCCAGATCCTGTTGTAATCCGAGGTAACCCTCTTCACTGTCCACTACACCTCCAATTTTGGTGTCATCTGCAAACTTACTAACTGTACCTCTAAAGTCAAAGTAAAAAAACTGATGCACAGATACAGATCCTATTCAAGGAGGAGGGGAGAGAAGAAGGAGACCATTGACAACCAACCTATTCCAAGTATTAGTTGAGTGAACCTTCTCTGAACTGCTTCCAATGTATTTAAATCCACCCCTAGATAATGAGACCAATATTATATACTAGACTCCAATTTGGATTCTCAATTCTTTGAAGTATAATCTCCCAACTTTTGTACTTGATTTCCAACACAATACAAAATCTATTAGTTTTCAAATTACATCCTGCACCTGCATTCTAACCTTTTTGGATTCTTGCATTGAGACACCCAGATCCCTCAACATCTCAGAGCACTGCAATCTACTACCATTTAGATAATCCTTCTTTTATACTATTGAGCTCAAACAGAGAATTTCGCATTTTCCTGCATTATACACATTCACCGGATCTTTGCTCACTTACTTAACCTAGCTTTTTTTTTCATTAATTCATCTACCATGGAAATTGTTGGTGATTACCTGTTACAACCCACCGGTCTAGGGTGCCATTATTGAAGCCCTGTTATTTCCAGAACCATAAAAAATGTTCATAAAGTTTTTTTTAAGGCACGAATTGTACAACAATTTACCTGACTTCCAGACCGAAGTTGATTGAAAGCACGGTCCAGATTTCTGTTCTCAAAATTATAATATAATTAAATTATAGTAACAAGTAAACAAATAAAAACTATAAGTCCTTGGAAATCCCAGTCCCTCTTATACACATACCGTCAAACAAATAAGGAAAAAAGATGATTGGTGGAGGTAAAAAAAACCTACAAAGTCAGTTCAGTGGTCTTTGTTTCCTGGTTCTGATGATCCATCTTTGGCTAGCTTGTCCCTTCATGTTCAGTTATCTTTCTCTGAAGTTCCAACTAGCTTGCAAGAAATAGAGTGACTGATTCGCTTGGAAAATGTCTCTGATCCATCATTCAAAAGTCACAGATCACAGCACCTGCAGCGGCAAAGGTAACAGGTTTTCTTCAAGTTTAAACTGATTTTCTAAAACTGTACAGGACAAGCAGCTTCTGCTCAGAAAAATGATAATATACCATTCTGAATTTTTCTATCAGTGTCACTGTAATTTGTTTCCAGCTTCAATCTGCTCAGTAAGCTGAGAGCCAATCAGCTTCACTTGTAAACAACTGTCTCACTCCTGATTATCTGGACATTGCAGAACCATTAAAAAAGTTCACAAATATATTGAATTCCTTGCTGCAAAATTTTGCTGCAAAATTATGCAGCTATCCTGGCAAATCCCTTTGTTTAAAAACAGCTCTCTCTCCTTGCAGTCTATAAATTTTAATGACTCAAAAAAGACATGCCTGTATCATTAAGGTATTTATCTATTATGCCATATTAAAAATGCATATCAGTACAAACATGGAATATACACCAAGAAAGCAAGACTTACATCCATTCATTTTTTTTTACCGCCCACTTTGTACAAACCTACAGTGTTAGATTTTCTGAAATTTAACCTATTTTAACATTTTATATTTGAGACGATGTAATTGCTATTCAATTGTCTTTTTCATCAATATGAGTACTATTTTTACATTAACTGATTGCAGTGAAAAGCTCCTATTCTGATTTTTATACTTCTCAATGAAAGTGAATGGATCATCATCAGCATTATTTAGCATTTTCTTGTTTCTATGTCAAGTATAGTGCGAAAGAGTTAACAATCCCAGTAGAGTGCTTCTTCTGATACTGATTTAGTTTCTTTGAAATATACTCTCAGAGTATTTTTTTTCCCAACTCATCATCTTGTAACAAATCACTAGCTTCAACTGCCATTTTAAAGGTCTGGAAAAATCAGAGGCATCTAAACTTGGTTCATTTGATAAGATTGCCTTCAGCTTCTCAAATGATGGTTTACATTTGCATGTTTTTTGAACAAATTTGTTAAAGGTGCAGCTACTTAACTGAAATTATGCACAAATGTCTGATAAAATCGATATATGCCTAAAAACCTCACGATTTCTCCTTTGGTTTTTGGAACAGGGAATTGCTGGCCTTGGTAACCCCTGTCCTTGTACAACCACATTTCCCAAGTAGAGTCATAGAGATGTACAGCATGGAAACAGACCCTTCGGTCCAACCCGTCCATGCCGACCAGATATCCCAACCCAATCTAGTCCCACCTGCCAGCAGCCAGCCCATATCCCTCCAAACCCTTCTTATTCATATACCCATCCAAATGCCTCTTAAATGTTGCTATTGTACCAGCCTCCACCACATCCTCTGGCAGCTCATTCCGAACATGTATCAGTCTCTGAGTGAAAAAGTTGCCCCTTAGGTCTCTTTCATATCTTTCCCCTCTCACCCTAAACCTATGCCCTCTAGTTCTGGACTCCCTAGCCCCAGGGAAAAGACTTTTCTGAACCCTTTCAAGTTTCACAACATCTTTCTGATAGGAAGGAATCAGTCCTTGCCTTTCCAAATACATGTACATCCTGTCCCTCAGGATTCCCTCCAACAAGTTGCCCACCACCAAGGTCAGGCTCACCGATCCATAGTTCCCTGGCTTATCTTTACTGCCCTTCTTAAACAGTGGCACCACGTTTGCCAACCTCCATTCTTCCGGCACCTCACCTGTGACTATTGATGACACAAATATCTCAGCAAGAGGCCCAGCAATCACTTCTCTAGCTTCCCACAGACTTTTCCAGTACACCTGATCAGGTCCTGGGGATTTATCCACCTTTAAACGTTTCAAGATATCCAGCACTTCCTCCTCTGTAATCTGGACGTTTTGCAAGATGTCACCATCTATTTCCCTATAGTCTATATCTTCCATATCCTTTTCCACAGTAAATACTGATACAAAATATTCATTTAGTATCTCCCCCATTTTATCTGGCTCCACACAAAGGCCGCCTTGCTGATTTTGAGGGCCCCTATTCTCTCCATAGTTATCCTTTTGTCCTTAATATATTTGTCAAAACCCTTTGGATTCTCCTTAATTCTATTTGCCAAAGCTATCTCATGTCCCCGTTTTGCCCTCCTGATTTCCCTCTTAAGTATACTCCTACTTTCTTTATACTCTTCTAAGGATTCACTCAATCTATCTTGTCTATACCTGACATATGCTTCCTTCTTTTTCTTAACCAAACCGTCAATTTCTCTAGTCATCCAGCATTTCCTATATCTACCAGCCTTCCCTTTCACCCTGACAGGAATATACTTTCTCTGGATTCCTGTTACCTCATTTCTGAAGGCCTCCCATTTTCCAGCCATCTCTTTACCTGCGAACATCTGCCTCCAATCAGCTTTCAAATGTTCTGGCCTAATACCGTCAAAATTGGTCTTTCTCCAATTTAGAACTTCAACTTTTAGATCTGGTCTATCCTTTTCCATCATTATTTTAAAATGAATAGAATTATGGTCACTGGCCCCAAAGTGCTCCCCCACTGATACCTCAGTCACCTGCCCTGCCTTATTTCCCAAGAGTAGGTCAGGTTTTGCACCTTCTCTAGTAGGTACATTCACACACTGAATCAGAAAATTGTCTTGTACACACTTAAGAAATTCCTCTCCATCTAAACCTTTAACACTATGGCAGTCCCAGTCAATGTTTGGAAAGTTAAAATCCCCTACCATAACTAACCTATTATTCTTACAGATAGCTGAGATGTCCTTACAAGTTTGTTTCTCAATTTCCCTCTGACAATTGGGGGTCTATAATACAATCCCAATTAGGTGATCATCCCTTTCTTATTTCTCAGTTCCACCCAAATAGTTTCCCTGGATATATTTCCAGGAATATCCTCCCTCAGCACAGTTGTAATGCTATCCTTTATCAAAAATGCCACTCCCTCTCCTCTCTTGCCTCCCTTTCTATCCTTCCTATAGCATTTGTATCCTGGAACATTAAGTTGCCAGTCCTGCCCATCCCTGAGCCATGTTTCTGTAATTGCTATGATATCCTCGTCCCATGTTCCTAACCATGCCCTGAGTTCATCTGCCTTCCCTGTTAGGCCCCTGAAATAAATGCAGTTTAATTTATTAGTCCTACCTTGTCCCTGCCTGCCTTGACTGTTTGACTCACTTCTGTTCTCAGCTGTACCCGTCTCAGATCGATCTCTTTCCTCACTATCTCCCTGGGTCCCATCCCCCCACCTTACTAGTTTAAATCCTCCCAAGCAGTTCTAGTAAATTTCCCTGCCAGTATATTAGTCCCCTTCCAATTTAGGTGCAATCTGTCTTTCTTGTACAGGTCACTTCTACCCCAAAAGAAATTCCAATGATCCAAAAATGTGAATCCTTCTCCCATACACCAACTCCTCAGCCATGCATTCATCTGCTCTATCCTTCTATTCCTGCCCTCACTAGCTCGGAGCACTGGGAGTAATCCAGGTATTACTACCCTTGAGGACCTCCTTTTTAAATTTCTGCCTAACTCTCTGTAATCTCCCTTCAGAGTCTCAACCTTTTCCCTTTCAATGTCGTTGGTTCCAATGTGGACAATGACCTCCTGCTGGCCCCTCTCCCCCGTGAGAACATTCTGCACCCTCTCTGAGACATCCTTGATCCTGGCACCAGGGAAACAACACACCATTTTGCTTTTTCTCTGCTGGCCACAGAAATGTCTGTCTATACCTCTGACTATAAAATCCCCTAACACAGTTGATCTCTTGGAAGCCAACATACTCCTCGTTGCATTGGAGCCAGTCTCAACACCAGAAACTTGGTCGCTCGTGCTACGTTTCCCTGAGAATCTATCACCCCCTACATTTTCCAAAACAGCTTACCTGTTTGAAATGGGTATATCCACAAAAGACTCCTGCCCTAGGTGCCGACCTTTCTCACCCTTCCTGGAGTTAACCCATCGATGTGACTGTATCTGAGGCTCCCCCCCTTCCTATAACTGTCATCCATCACATACCGTTGATGTCGCAAATTCCTCATCGCTTCTATCTATCTCTCCAACCGATCGACTTTATCTGATAAGATTCGCATCCAACAGCATTTATGGCAGATATAATCCGCAATAACCCTTAAACTCTCTTTAAACTCCCACATCTGACAAGAAGTACATATCACTGCAAAAGCCATTTTGCTCCTTCACAATCTACAGACCCAGAAAATAACACCGTCTTATTCCTCTACAAACACTGCCCCAGGTTAAATTAATAGCTATGCCTTATATTTTAAGTTTAATCAAGAGACTTATCTTCAAAAACATATAATCAAGAAAGAATCCACCATACTCACTACTGGAGCCTTTCTCTTGGACACACTTTAAACAACAATTAACTTATCTGAGTATGTGCTGTGAACTTCGCCCAGCAGTTCCTCCAAGATTAGTTGTGAATTTCAGTTGTTAATTTTCCCAGACGCACTCCGATGTCCAGCGATACACGAATTCAAACAGCAAAGGCAGTAACTGTGCAGGTTCTCTCTCTCTCTCTCTCTCTCTCTCCTGCACTGACCTCACCATGTGCTTCTTTTGTCTGCCCTTCTCCCTTTTAAATTGCTGTTGTTATGACTTTTTTTTCCAAAGTTCCAAAACAATGCAACAGCATATAAGACAGTAATTGCTGCTCCTGGAATTCGAGGAAATCACCTCCAACACCTAAAATACCTCAAAAAAAAGGAGCAGCTCTTACAGCCAGAAATTTTTCCCATCCTCCATCTTGGATTACCCAGAGTTGTAAGTCAATTCACTTTAACCAATTCACTTTTTGTTTGCAGAACCTATCACTGAGCTAGTCAACCATAATTGTGTAAAAAGCTTTTGAATTGTTTTACATACATTTCCCAAGTGTTTCTACAAACTACCACATCAGCTCCTGACCTCATTACAACCTTAGATCAAACATGGACAAAAGAGCTGAATTCCAGAGGTGAGGCGAGAATGACAGTCCTTGATATCAAGGCTGCTTTCAACTGAGTGTGCCATCAAAATTGGAATCAGTGGGTATCAGGGTTCAAATCCTCCAGTCGTTAGAGTCATACTTGACAAGGAGGAAAATGGTTGTTGGAAGTCAGTCATCTCAGCTCCAGGATATCTCTGCAGGAGTGCCTCAGGATAGTGTCCTCATCCGAAATATCTTCAGCTGCTTCATCAATGACCTTTCCTCGGTGAAAAGGTCAGAAGTAGGGATGTTTGCCGACAATTGTACAATGTTCTGCACCAGTCATGATTCCTCAGACACTGAAGCAAACTGTGCCCAAATGCAACAAGATCTGGACAATATCCAGACTTGGACTGACAAGTGGCAAGTAACATTCATGCAACACAAATGCCAGGCCATGACCATACCAATAACAGACAATGTAAACCGTACCTTGACATTCAATGGTGTTACCATCATTGAAACCCGTACTATCAACATCATGGGAGTTATTACTGATCAGAAACTCAAGTGGACTCACCACCTGATGGACTCACCTCCTGATACCTCACCTCCTGATTCTACCAACCACAAGGCACAAGTCAGGAATGTGATGGAATACTCCCCACTTGCCTGGATGAATGCAGCCCCAACAACACTCAAGGAGCTTGATACCATCCAGGACAAAGCAGCCCCCTTGATTGGCATGACAGCCACAAGCATCCTCTCCCTCCACCACCACGTCAGAGGCTGAGGGGTGACCTTATAGAGGTTTACAAAATTATGAGGGGCATGGATAGGATAAATAGACAAAGTCTTTTCCCTGGGGTCGGGGAGTCCAGAACTCGAGGTTTAGGGTGAGAGGGGAAAGATATAAAAGATACCTAAGGGGCAACTTTTACACGCAGAGGGTGATACGAGTTTGGAATGAGCTGCCAGAGGATGTGGTGGAGGCTGGTACAATTGCACATTTAAGAGACATTTGGATGGATACATGAATAGGAAGGGTTTAGAGGGATATGGGCCAGGTGCTGGCAGGTGGGACTAGATTGGGTTGGGATATCTGGTCGGCATGGACGGGTTGGACCGAAGGGTCTGTTTCCATGCTGTACATCTCAATGACTCTATGACATAAATGCATTGGTCACAAGAGCAGATCAAAGGCTAGGAATACTCTAGCGAGTAACTCACCTCCTGATACCTCACCTCCTGACTCTACCAACCACAAGGCACAAGTCAGGAGTGTGATGGAATACTCCCCACTTGCCTGGAAGAATGCAGCCCCAACAACACTCAAGAAGCTTGATACCATCCAGGACAAAGCAGCCCCCTTGATTGGTATGACATCCACAAGCATCCTCTCCCTCCACCACCAATGCTCAGTAGCTGCAATGTGTACTATCTACAAAATGCACTGTAGAAATTCACCAAAGATTCTCATACAGCAAGTTTCAAACCCATGGCCACTTCTGTCTAAAAGGACAATGGCAGCAAATATATAGGAACATCACCACCTTCAAGTTCCCCTCCAAGTCACACACCATCCTGACTTGGAAATATATCGCCGTTCCTTCACTGTCGCTGGGTCAAAATCCTAGAATTCCCTCCATAATGGCATTGTGGGCCAACCATCAGCAGGTGGACAAAATGGTTGAAGAAATCAGCTCATCATCTCTTTTTCAAGGGCAACTAGGGATGGACACTACCTGCTGGCCAACCAACGACACCCACATTCCATAAAATGAATTAATTTTTAAAAATCATCTAAATGTATTATGCAGCTATGGACTTCAGCTCTGGCATGATTCATAAAGTATAGAACATAGCTGGGCATTCTTTAATCCAAATGGCATCACCTAACATTTGTATAATCCATTTTGTGTCACAAAAACAGAACTTTATTCAGTGTTGATGCGAATGATATTTGCCAATATGCCTTCAACAGATCAATCTTAGAACGAAGTGAGGCACTGCCAGCTCTATCTATACAGTCTTCCAATCATGGAATTGAGTATGAATCTGTTTTCATGACTACATTCATCTTTCTAAATTCCAAAGTTGAATCGATCCAACAAGTTTAGGAACCAACACTCATGGTGAACTCCAGCTGCTCTGACTAAGTTCATTTGAGTGGCTGTCTGGCATATATTAAATTTCTGCTTCCACATGATCTTGTTTTACTTGGCTCAGTCAACAGGGATACTGTTTTTTCAGTCATGACTCTCCTAAGTCCACATCATGTCTTGTTAATGTAGTAAGTCCAGACTCTAATAATTTTCCCTAATATTGATTGGTTCAAATAGTTTGGATGGAGCAGTTTTTGTCAGGTGTGTCCAGGAAGATTTCCTGACTCAATATACAGATAGGTCGATTAGAGGGGGGAGACCTTTTTGGATTTGGTGCTTGGTCAGGTGTCAGATCTCTTGGTGGGAGAGCATTTCCGAGATAGTGATCACAACACCCTGATCATTACTATACTCATGGAGAGGGACAAGAGCAGACGATATGGGAAAATATTTAATTGGGGGTGGAGGAATTACAATGCTATTAGGTGGGAAATGAGGTGCCTAAATTGGGACAGATGTTCTCAGGGAAATGCACAACAGAAATGTGGAGGTTGTTTAGAAAGCACTTGCTGATAGTACTGGACAGGTTTGTCCCAATGAGGCAAGGAAGGGATGGTAGACTGAAAGAACCTTGGGTGACAAGGGATGTGGAACATCTAGTAAAGAGGAAGAAGGAAGCTTACTTAAGGTTGAGGAGGCAAGGATCAGACAGGGCTCTACAGGGTTACAAGGCAGCCAGGAAGGAACTGCAGATTGGAATTAGGAGAGCTATAAGTGGGTATGAGAAAACTCTAAGGCATTCTAAATTTAGGTGAGGAACAAGAAGATGATCAGAGTGAGGGTAGAGACTGACTAAGAGGGACATTGACACTTCTGAGGACAGAGTGAAATAGACTGATATGCTTGAACAGGTTGATGTTAAGAAGAAGGATGTGCTGACAATTTAGAAAATCATAAAGATAGATAAATCCCCTGTGCTAGACAGGATAAACCCAAGTTTACTACAGAAAGCAAGAGAAGAGATTGCTGCACTTTTGGTGATGATCTTTGCATCCTCACTGTCCACTGGAGTAATGCCAGATGATAGGAGAATGGCAAATGTTTCCCTTGTTCAAGAAAGGGAATATGGATAATCCTAGGAATTATAGACCAGTTAGTCTGTGATGGGTAAAGTACTGGAAAGGATTCTGACATATAGCATTTATGATCACTTGGAAAACCATAATTTGATTAGAGATAGTCAGCATGGCTTTGTGGGGGAGGAGGGGGGGGAGGTCATGCGTCACAAACCTTATTGAAGTCTTTCAGGATATGACAAAACTCATTGATAAAGGTAGGGCAGTGGATGTGGTACATATGAATTTTAGCAAGGCATTTGTTAAGGATACAGGGAAATCTGGCTATCTGGATACAGAATTGGCTGGCCCATAGAAGACAGAGAGTGGTGGTAGATGGAAAACATTCAGCCTGGAGCTTGGTGACCAAAGGTGTTCCTTAGGGATCAGTTCTGGGACCTCTGCCCTTTGTGATCTTTCTTAAATGACTTGGATGAGGAAGTGGAATGATGGGTTATTAAGTTTGCCGATGACACATAGGTTGGTGGAGTGGTAGATAGTGTGGATGACTGTTGTAGATTGCAACAATACCTTGACAGGATGCAGAACTGGGCTGATAAGCAGCAGATGGAGTTCAACCTGGAAAAGTGTGAAGTGATTCACTTTGGAAGATCGAATTTGAATGCAGAATACAGGGTTAAAGGCAGGATTCTTGGCAGTGTGGAGGAACAGAGGGATCTTGGGGTCCATGTCCAGAGATGCCTCAAAGTTGCCATCCAAGTGATAAGGTTGTCAAGAAGGCATATGGTGTGTTGTCTTTCATTAATGGGGGATTGAGTTTAAGAATCATGAGGTTCTGATGCAGCTCTACAGAGCCCTGGTTAGGCCACGCTTGAAATACTGTGTTCAGTTCTGGTAGCCTCATTATAGGAAGGATGTGGAAGCTTTAGAGAGGATGCAGAGGAGCTTTACCAGGATGCTGCCTGGGCTGGAGGGCATGTCTTATGAAGACAGGTTGAGGGGGCTCAGGCTTTTCTCATTGGAGCGAAGAAGGAGAGGTTACTTGATATAAGTGTACAAGATGATGAGAGGCATAGACAAAGTGGATAGTCAGAGACTTTTTTCCCAGGGCAGAAATAGCTATCACAGGGGGGCATAATTTTAAGGTTAATTGGAGGAAGGTTTAGGGGAGATGTCAGAGGGCATCTTTACACAGAGAGTGGTGGGTGCGTGGAATGCACAGCCGGCAGTGATAGTAGAGTCAGATACATTAGGGACATTTAAGTGACTCTAGGATAGGCACGTGGAAGAAAGTACAATGAAGGATATATATGTTAGCTGATCTCAGAGTATGTTAAAAGGCTGGCACAAAATCAAGGGTTGAAGGAACTGTACTGTGCTGCACTGTTCTGTGTTCGATGTATCATTACAGATTATCTCATACCTTCTCAGTTGTCTTACAAGATTCCCCCAGTGCGCCTTCATTAAACATGCAAACACTGTCCTCTGTCCCAGTATTTCCATGTTAGCTCATGGAATTGTTGCAGGTTTATTCTAAGAACTGTTCATCCCTCCTTTGACCTCAAAACAGGTATAGTTATTAAAAATGCTGGTCTGATTACATAGTGAAGTTTTCCTATCACCTGACATAGGTGACTTCTTTTGTTACAGAACTGCACGACATCTTTATAAAATGCTGGCCATGTGTAATACCTGAAAAATGCGTTGCTGGAAAAGCGCAGCAGCTCAGGCAACATCCAAGGAGCAGGAGAATCGACGTTTCGGGCATAAGCCCTTCTTCAGGAATGAGGAAGGTGTGCCAAGCAGGCTAAGATAAAAGGTAGGGAGGAGGGACTTGGGGGAGGGGCGTTGGGAATGCGATAGGTGGAAGGAGGTTAAGGTGAGGGTGATAGGCCGGAGAAGGGGTGGGGGCGGAGAGGTCGAGAAGAAGATTGCAGGTCAAAAAGGCAGTGCTGAATCTAAGGGTTGGGACTGAGATAAGGTGGGGGGAGGGGAAATGAGGAAGCTGGAGAAATCTGCATTCATCCCTTGTGGTTGGAGGGTTCCTAGGCGGAAGATGAGGCGTACTTCCTCCAGGCGTCGTGTTGCCATGGTCTGGCGATGGAGGAAGCCAAGGACCTGCATGTCCTTGGCGGAGTGGGAGGGAGAGTTAAAGTGTTCAGCCACAGGGCAGTTGTGTTGGTTGGTGCGGAGGTGTTCTCTGAAACCTTCCGTAAGTAGGCGGCCTGTCTCCCCAATGTGGAAGAGGCCACATCGGGTGCAGCGGATGAGGGGAAATTGCGGTCTTTGAAGAAGGAGGCCATCTGGGTTCTCCACCACATCTCCTCCACTTCCAGCTCCACTGTCCTTGAACCCCGCCCCTCCAATTGCCACCAGGACAGAACCCTACTGGTCCTCACCTACCACCCCACCAGCCTCCAGATACATTGTATTATCCTTCATCATTTCCGCTACCAACAAACAGACCCCACCACCAAGGATATATTTCCTTCCCCTCCCCTATCAGCGTTCCGGGAAGACCACTCCCTCCGTGACTCCCTCGTCAGGTCCACACCCCCCACCAACCCAACCTCCACTCCCGGCACCTTCCCCTGCAACAACAAGTTCCCAAAGTGGGGAAGTCCAGAACTAGGGGGTCACAGGCTAAGAATAAGGCCATTCAGGTCTGAGATGAGGAAGAATTTCTTCAATCAGAAAGTTGGAAACCAATGGAATTCTTTCCCACAGAAAGCTGTTGGGGCCAGTTCATTAGATATATTCAAAGTGAACTGGATGTTGCCCTTGTGGCTAAAGGGATCAAGGGGTATGAAGAGAAAGTGGGAATGAGATATTGAAATTGCATGATGAGCCATAATAATATTGAACAGTGCTGCAGGCCTACTCCTGCACCGATTTTCTATATTTCTATGTTAAGAAGTTGAGGTCCCAGCTTGAAGCTTGTTACACACCATTCAATATATCTTGCCAACCAGAAAATAACACATGTATACCTACCCTTGACATTGAGGCTTATCATCTTACGCTCATCTGGACTGAAATACAAACAACAAAATCAACTTTAGAAAACAAATACAGCATGAGCTAAGGATACTGATTAATTAGACTATAATTTGCATGGAGCTGCAACAGGAGATGTTAACTGTGTTAATTAACTGGTTAAGCTCAAACCAAGCAGATAAAAATGATTGGACACAACATTGCCAGGCCTTGCAACAGATATTGTTTTCTCCAGAGCTCTTTGCTCTGTGAAAATCATAGAATCCCTACAGTGTGGAAACAAGCCATTTGGGCCAACAATTCCACACCGACCCTCCTAAGAGCAACCCACCCAGACCCATTTCCCTACCCTATATTTACCCCTGACTAATGTGCCTAACCTACACATCCCTGAACACTTACAGGTAATTTAGCATGGCCAATTCACCTCACCTGCACATCTTTGGATTGTGGGAGGAAACCAGAGCACGCAGACAGGGGGAGAATGTGCAAACTCCACACAGACTGTCACCCAAGGCTGGAGTTGAACCCAGGTCGCTGGTGCTGTGAGGCAGCAGTGCTAATCACTGAGCCACCAAGCCACAATATGAAAATATATTAGTCTTATCTTCAAAGTACAAGGCCACGTGTGTGAATAAACTGATCTTCTGGTATGCAGAAATGAGTTATACTGAAAACCCACATGATAATCTTAAATTGGTTTCTGTTGTACCACAAAGAGCAGTCAAGACTATTTTGTAATTGTTGTCCATTAGTTGAATCACATCTAATATTGGACACTATGTTCGGATATTGCAAACACCAGCCGGTTGAATAGAAACTCTGCCACCTGCCAATAGTTAAGGGGCATGCTATTGGATACAGTCCACTAGGTATTAGGGCAAATAGCTTACATAACTGGCATCACACTGACACTGAAATTTATACATTGCATTACTTAGTTGGGGGGGCAAGGCAAAGTTCGTTTAGCTTGGTGACATCTTCCTGTTGGTAGAAAATGTGTTATTGCATATGTTACTGTAAAAGCAGAGTGAAACAGCTAACTTCACCTGTTTCTCAAATGTTTGAAGTACTTTCCCATTCCAGAATACTCTGATGTGGAAGTGCTAGTGTTGGACTGCAGTGGACAAAGTCAGAAGTCACACGACACCAGGTCATAGTCCAACAGGTTGATTTGAAATCACAAGCTTTTGGAGTGTTGCTCTTTCATGAGGTGAAGGAGCAGTGTTCTGAAAACTTTTGACGTCAAATAAATCTGTTGAACTATAATCTGGTGTTATGTGACTTCTCACAAGGGTACTCTGATGTAGTTGTGGCACCTGTCATGTCAAAGGATTAGCTTCAATCTTTTCACAAGTTGGCACACTAGACAGTGTGGTGAGGATCGCCATTATTATAGGGCTAGTTTTGATATGACCTATCGCAGGATGAAGATGACATGATGAATACATAAATGTTGTTATGTTGTAATGCACATTTTGTCAACATGAATTTGCTGTAATGTGATTGATGAATTGGGGATGCTGTTTCTACAGCACTAGCTTTTAAAATATGTGCTGGTTATAATGCAATTACAGAGGCAACACTTTTAACAATTAATGCAACCATCACATTATCAAAGAACTGACTATAGCTAGGGCTCTATTCGTAAGTTTGCAGCAAAGGCTAACCTTGTAATGCAAGGAACTGTAGGAATCCTTATCTATTAATCAGAGAATATAAGCACACAAGTAAAAGTAATGCAAAACGACTTGGCAGATTTCTGGAAATGCATCTTAAGACAGTTAACAGGTCCTGCTGTGCCTCCAAGAGTTCAACCAACACTTCAATAATCAGAGAATGCCTACAGTGTAGAAGCAGGCAATTGAGCCTTTGATTCTATAATAACCCTCCGAAGAGCATTCTACCCAGACTCGCCACCCCCGCACCTCCCCCAAACCCTGTAACCCTGCATTTTCCATGGTCAATTCATCTAGCCTGCATATCCCTGAACACTATGGGAAATTTAGCATGGCCAATCCACCTAACCTGCACATCTTTGTACTGTGGGAGGAAATCGGAGCACCCACGCTGACATAGGAAGAATGTGCAAACATCACACAAGCAGTTGTCCAAGAATTGAACCCAGGTCCTTGGCATTGCGAGGCAGCAGTACTAACCACTGAGTCACCATGTCACCCCTTCTCACAATGTAATAACTGTTGTTTCCAATTTAAAGACACATGGAGACATACTTCCTTTCTTTCTTGCCAATCAGTTCTGTAAAATGATGACATGTATTCTTTTCAGAGACTGTAAACAGAAGTGGAAGTTGGACTGCCAGAACTAAAATACTACAATGGATCTGCAACTTGAAAATCAAGCACTGAATACTTTTTGAACTATGCAATAAAATATGACATTTTGGTACAGTGAGAGAGAGAGAATTTGAGACTGAGTAGCCCTCGGGAGTTTTTTTGAGTTGAGTAAATCCTGCGTAAGAACAACCCTTTGACGAGTTCAAACTGCGGAGTGTTAAAAAGCTGTGTGCTAGAGTAGCAGAGCAAAACAATCATAATCTTTAGACAAAAAACAGCCATCTATCTCCCTTTCTTCACATGGGAAAAAGACATAAAACCAAGAAAGTTTAAAAGAATTCTGAAACAAGAAGAAACAACAACTATGTCTACTTTACCAACCATTGAATTGAAGGACAACCATTACCAACATTTCTCTAAAATGTACTGCTGTGCAGCTGCTGAGAGGTTTAGCACACACCGATCAGTGTGCAAATACATTGGCTTCTGCTTCTAGAAGTCACTAGCCTCATGCACCTTGGAAAAATAAATTGCAGGAAATGTAGATCATCACCTACAGATATCATTGTATTCTCACCTATTAAAACCAAAGGACTATGAAAAATAATCTTATGGTCTGGATTTCTAATGTTTAAATTTTTAATTACTCTGTTTATATTCCTTCCCTCCACACAATGTATGTGTTAAATTGCATTTTTGTCTTTTAATTCTCATGATTTTGTTTGCAGATGGGGTTTCTGAAAGGGTATACATTTTAGTTGTTTGTTTAGAGATTAAAAATAATTCCTTTTGTCAGTTTTTGTTCAGGCCAAGTGTGGTACAATAAAGTGGATTATTTTCTGTTACTGATGACACTTCGTGTCAATGCATTTGTGAATAACAGTCAGTCAGGCAGGTTGCTCATTAGACCATAAGGCACAGGAGCAGAAATTAGGCAATTCAGACCATCGAGTCTCTCTGCAATTCAATCATAGCTGATTGGTTTTTCAACCCCGTTTTCCCACTTTCTCCCCGTATCCTTTGATCCCCTTGGCAATCAAGAATTTAGCTATCTCTGTTTTAAATAGTCAACGACCTGGCCTCTACAGCCTTCTGTGGCAATGAATTCCACAGATTTATTATGGTGGTCTCATTGGGCTTTGAAACATTTTTACACTTGGCAACAACTTTTGAACAATGCAGTACAATTATCAGTGCTTTCTTCCCATTAAAGCTGTGACAAAGATTGGAAGGGTCATCACTGTAATTCTTTGAGTTAATGTAAGTTATAAGGGCTAAAAAGACATGCCAGGTTTCTTATGCTTTAATAAGATGATGTCCAAAGCAACCACAACCCAGCTGCAATTGGAACAAGTATCCCAATGGATTTACAGGAAGTAACAGAAGGCAGATTGCTAGAACTGCAAATAAATTAGCGGTGGAATTGCTTTCCAGAGGAAAGAAGGCAGAGATAACTGAAATTGGGAAAGCACTGGGATTGGTGGAAATACAGGAAGGACAAGTAACACAGAGTGGTGAGTCACTTGATTTAGCAAGGATTCAAGTACAGTTAAAACAGCTGGGTCATGGGAAAGATATATAAGCAGGCTTGAAATAGTAAAGGAAAGATATTTGTAAAATTAGAAAGCAGAGATGCAGGTAAGAAAACTTGAACTTGAATTTCAGAAAGAAAGGGAAAAAAGAGGAGAGAGATAGGTAAAACTGGCATTAAATTAAAAAATGACATTAAATGCTGCCAAATGTTCTCATAAGGAAAGGCCATGCTATTTCTCCTCCTCAGATTAGAAAGGAAGGTGATGAGGGTGGAGGTGAAAATCAAAGGCTTCATTGTTTCCACTGCAATAGGACACCTTTGATCAGAATACTGAATGTTGTTTGGAAAGCCCATGCAACCTTTTCATAAGAGTAAGTCCAAAAAGAAACATAACATGGATCAAATTGTAGCTTTAACCACAACAGGAAGTAAACGATGCAATGAGTGTAGGAGAGGTAAATAAAGTAAATGAGACATATAAAAAGAAAGATAACCCCTTTTTCTTTAAATGATGCAACTGAACCCATAACTATATTCAGAGAGACAGAGGGCTGTTCATACTTTTTTTTGCTGGAGAAGGACACAGATCTCCCTTCAGAGAGTGAAACAAAGCCAAACTGTTAATAAACGATATAAGAGGACAGTTCATCCTGGTTCTACTGTACAAAGTTCAATTAGACTATAACTTGCTGTCTAGAACAGCAGGAGTAGCAGTTGTTAAGAAATTGCACATGGATAGAGTTGACTTACTTCCTGGTACTGATTTGGCAACAGTAGGAGTAATAGCATCACTTATAATCACAGAAAGTTTGAATGAATTTAAAGTGACTGAACAGCTACAGGAACAAGTTGCAGACATTCTTCCATCATGTGTAGTGATTGGAGCAATGGCTAAATGAAATACATCACCACGGGTTAAAGTAACACCACAAGCAGATGTTACAGTAGCCAGAATTTTCTTTAAGGATTGGGATAATTCAAAAAACATTTTAACATGCCTTCATTAATTGAGGCTCAGAAAGCAGATGCAGAGTCAGGCAAGTTAATACATGCAGCCCACCATGAAGCTGAGGCTGAAAGGAGTTCTGGAATGCTATTACATTAAAAATAGAGTTGTGATGAGGACGTGGAGACAGCCTCATAAACCTGTGGACAAAGAATGTACAGTTGTTCATCAGATAGTGGTAAAGTCCAAATATCACAAGGAGATACTCTGAATAACACATGAAATTAGTGTGGTAGGACATTCAGGAATATAGAAAACTCAAGCATTGACAGACAGTTATTTTCCCTGGCCAAGATTTCACAAGGACATGACACAGTTCTGTAAACATACAACATATGTTGGCTAGTGGTAAACATCCCTGCAGTGTTGGAGGCTGAGGGGCGACCTTATAGAGGTTTATAAAATCATGAGGGGAATGGATAAGATAAATAGTCAGGGTAATTCCCCTGGGGCGGGGGAGTCCAGAATTAGTTTTAGGGTAAGGGGGAAAAATTTAAAAGGGACCGAAGGGGAAATTTTTTAACACAGAGGTTAGGGCATGTATGGAATGAGCTACCAGAGGAAGTGGTGGAGGCTGGTACAATTATAACATTTAAAAGACGTCTGCATGAGTACATGAATAGGAATGGTTTAATGAATATGGGCTAAGTGCTTGCAAATGGGACTAGATTACGTTAGGATATCTGGTTGGCATGGACGAGTTGGACTGAAGGATCTGTTTCCTTGCTGTACATCTCTATCACTTAATGTAATCAAACCAGGAATTATAACATCTAGTCCAATTTCTGCAGCATCATTCAATTGGGTATTAGTGGACTGTATAGGAACATTGTCAAAAATAAAAGTGGAACACCAGTATATTCTTACTGTTATGAATATGACAACCTGATTTCCACAAATTCCTCCTTAAGGGTGATTATAGCTAATGTAGTAGTGGTAAAAATTATTTTTTATAGACATATGGACCATCAATTGAAATACAATGAGACCAAGGTTCTAACTTTTATGTCAAAATTGTTTCAGGTCATAATAAGGAACCTGGCTGAAAAGTAGTTTAGGAGAAAGTGAGGACTGCAGATGCTGGAGATCAGAGCTGAAAATGTGTTGCTGGAAAAGCACAGCAGGAGAATCAACGTTTCGGGCAAATGCCCTTCTTCAGGAAAGAAGGGCTTATGCCTGAAACGTCGATTCTCCTATTCCTTGGATGCTGCCTGACCTGCTGCGCTTTTCCAGCAACACATTTTCAGCTCTGAAAAGTAGTTTAGGTCTGCTACCTATCATGTGTGAAAACAGGGAGCATTTGAAAGATATCATTAAACCCTCAAGACAATTATTGTCATAAGTGCCCATAAGATTGGGACAAAGGATTACATTTCTTACTCTTTGCTACCACAGATTTTCCAAATGAATCTACTAGGCTTAGGTCATTGCAACTGATAAAGTGTTACATAAGAAGTCTGTTAAAACTAATTGAGGATAAGTTTTTAAGACAAAAATACACATTCTCAAAGTTGGATTATAGTCCATATTTCTAGAAAAATTCAGAAATATGTAAAAAAGAAGTGCATTTTAAAACTTCACAGATAAATGGGCAAACATGCTACAACTAGGACATTTCAAACTGGACACAAGGTGTTAATGTTATTACTTTTGCAAGATGAATCTATGAAAGTGAGATTCAGTGATCCCTAAAAGGTAGTTAAGAGTGCTATTAAAGATTCTTGTCTGGTAGATCCTCCTGATTATTGGAAGCAGAATTAGTTGCCTCCCATGAATTATGTTAAAATAATGCCTTTGCAAGGTGAAGGATAAGAAACAGCAAGTATATCAGATGTGAGAATGGTGCAGGATTACAGAGACAATAAGAATGAGGTAATGAGGTAGACCAGGAGGGAGGTGAGTTGAGATTGTTCACAATGTAAACCTTCTATAATCCAAAGAGCTAAAATTAAAATACTCAATTACTCAACCTGTATTTTCATCCTTAGAGGAAGGATAACAGAAAGATTGAATAAACAAACTTAAGAAATTCAATGAAACCCGTAAAGATAAACCAGGATGTACTGTGTTAGCCATTTGATCATGCAATGGAATTAATACCAATAAAACAACATGCTTGCCAGTTAAGCCAGATAAAGCAAGCTCAAGTGGAATTGTAGATTCAATACATGCTAGAAAATCACCAGATTGAACTTAGCCAAACTATTCTGAGTTCACTGGTATTGTTAATTCTTCAGCAGAATGGGTTGACTAGAAAAGTAAATGCTGCTTGGAAACATGAGTAATCAATTCCTTGGTTTGAAGATTTCATTGATAACATTGCATCATTTCTTTCCAGAATTGATCTACTGGAGAAGTGCTGGCAAGTACCAGTAACATCAAAAGCTAAGGAGATATCAGCCTTTGTTATACCAAATCAGAGTATATTGTTGTCAAGTTATGCCATTTATCATCAAAACGGCCTCGAGGCCTGGGAAGGCAGTAATGAAGAGGATGACCTTGGTGCATAAGCAGTCAAATACGTTTTTTTCTGGACTTGCAAATAATGATGACAGCATCAGTTGGCATAAGCATAAAGGAACTGTTTCTGTCCCTCAGGGCATTCATGCCATATTAGCAACTGACTAGCCACGCGTTCATGAGAGTAGAAACCACTTTTGTTCAGGAAGCTGTTTGGGTCACAGATCAGGATCAATATAGTTGCATGTGCCATCATTAATGACCAGCATTTTGGGGAAACTTGCTTTTTGACCAAAAATGTTGCTATCTATTTTCCGTGGAGAAACTGATAAAGTTCTTTGCCAGGAGAAGCAATTTCATTTTACTTACTTGATGTAGCAATATGTTGCTGTTTGTGAGATTGAGCAGACATCATCTACTGATGCTTTAAAGAACTATCTGTAGTGAAATTGAAGGGCAGTTATTTTCTTGATAGTCACTGACTAAACCATCTTTATCTTGATAGTTATCCACTTTGGTGGCAAGAACAGGAAGGCAGATTACTACCTAAATGGAGTCCAATTAGGTAAAGGGGCAGTACAAAGAGATCTGGGTGTTCTTGTACACAAGTCAATGAAGGCAAGCATGCTGGTACAGCAGGTCGTGAAGAAAGCTAATAGCATGCTGGCCTTCATAACAAGAGGGATTGAGTATAGAAGCAAAGAGGTTCTTCTGCAGCTGTACAGGGCTCTGGTGAGACCACACCTGGAATATTGTGTACAGTTCTGGTCTCCAAATTTGAGGAAAGACATTCTGGCTATTGAG
Source organism: Chiloscyllium punctatum (assembly GCF_047496795.1). Taxonomy (NCBI): domain Eukaryota; kingdom Metazoa; phylum Chordata; class Chondrichthyes; order Orectolobiformes; family Hemiscylliidae; genus Chiloscyllium; species Chiloscyllium punctatum. Next base: position 68,259,660 of record NC_092742.1, read on the forward strand.
GGAGTGCAGCGTAGGTTCACGAGGTCAATTCCTGGAATGGTGGGACTATCTTATGTTGAAAGATTGAAGCAACTGGGCTTGTATACCCTTGAGTTTAGAAGACTGAGAGGGGATCTGATTGAGACGTATAAGATTATTAAAGGATTGGACACTCTGGAGGCAGGAAACATGTTTCCACTGATGGGTGAGTCCCGAACTAGAGGACACAGCTTAAAAATAGACCATTTAGGACAGAGATGAGGAGAAACTTCTTCACCCAGAGAGTGGTGGGTGTGTGGAATGCTCTGCCCCAGAAGTCAGTGGAGGCTTAGTCTCTGGATTCGTTTAAGAAAGAATTGGATAGAGCTCTCAAGGATAGTGGAATCAAGGGTTATGGAAATAAGGCAGGAACAGGATACTGATTGAGGATGATCAGCCATGATCATAATGAATGGTGGTTCAGGTTCGAAGGGCAGAATGGCCTACTCCTGCACCTATTGTCTATTGACACTGGTCTACAAGTTTGACTCCAGGAAGCAGCATTTTTCCACATCAGCTCCCTCATGAATTGGTAACGTAATTGTAAGTATGTAATGACTGTCTAAATGTATAAATCCTCCTAGGATCCTCATCTTTCTCCTCAAAAACTAACAATTATAATAGCAAGTCAGAACAGCCTGATTGAATTGCACTTGCAATCATTTATAGACAACAGACAGCATCCTGCTCGAACTTATAAAAATCAAGCCCTGAAGTAAAGTGAATGATTAAAGGCTAAAAGTAACAAAAAGAATCTGCAGAATGTGTTTTTACTGAAAACTTAAACACCAAGACTCCCCTTTCAAATATCTTCTATAAGACAGAAAACAGAATCTGAACATCAAGATGGTCATTGAAACACAGCACATTGTTCTTGTTCCAGTGCATATAATAGTAGAAACACCCATATTGATAGGACAACATATTTTGGGTGCTAGTTCTTTACTCTCATCACTGTTAATATCATATATATTGTAAATTCGGTGGTTCAGGCAAACAATGGACCTCAGGTTTCTATATAATAATATGAAATATACTCATACTGTTAGTTCTATTAACACATGCAAACAAAATCCAATCATCCATGAAAAAAGTTAAAATAAAGTCATACAATAGACTATAAACAAATCTGCATTATTCTGTTATTTCTCACTTCCAAGGAACAGTAGCATACTGACAATGTTGCTGGACTCCTTACCCAGATACCCAGATTAATGCTCTGGGGACTCGTGTACAAATCTCACTATGATGGCTCGTGGGATTTCATTTCAAATAACGATATAAGACTAGTTCAATTGAAAATGCCTCTGAAATTATTGGATTGCCTAAAAATCTCTGCTGGTTCACTAATGTTCTTTATGGAATTAAAGTTACATGATTATCTAACCTCCTACTTAGCTTTTATGTGACTCCAGAAACATAGAAAATAGGTGCAGGAGTAGACTCTTCGGCCCTTCGAGCCTGCACCACCATTCAATATGATCATGGCTAATCATGCAATTTCAGTATCACATTCCTGCTTTTTCTCCATAGCTCTTGATTCCTTTATCCGCTAGGGCCCATACAGCTTTCTCTTGAATATATCTAATGAACACGTCCCACAAGCTTTCTGTGGAAGAGAATTCCACAGGTTCACAACTCGCTGACTGAAGAAGGTTTTCCTCATCTCATTCAATTCAAGTTTTCTCTATAAATCACTCGTTCCATCCCAAGAATCAGTCTGGTGAACCTTCACTGGACTCCCTCAATAGCAAGAATGCCTTTCCACAGACTAGGAGACCAAACCTGCACACAATACTCAAGATGTGGCCTCACCAAGGTTCTGTATAATTGTAGTAAGATATCCCTACTCTGATACTCAAATCTTTTTGCTATGAAGGCTAGCATGCCATTGGCTTTTCTCATTACCTGCTACACCTGCATGCCAACCTTCAGCGATTGTTCTACTATGACAGCCAAGTCTCATTGCACCTCACCATTTCCGAAACTGTCCCTATTCAGATTATTATCTGCCCTCACATTTGTGTAACCAAAGTGGATAACCTCACATTTATCCACATTATATTGCATGTGCCAAGTATTTGCCCACTCAGCCAGTCAGTCCAAATCACCCTCAACCTCCTTGCATCTTCCTCACAGCACACACTGTCACCCTGCTTAGTGTAATTTGCAAATTTGGAGATATTGCATTCAATTATTTTGTCCAAGTTGTTAATGTATATTTTGAATAGCTGGGGTCCCAGCACTGAACCCTGCAGCACCCCACTCATCACTGCCTGCCACTCTGAAAAGGCCCTGTTTATTCCAACTCTCTGTTTTCTGTCTGGCAAACCATTCTCTATCAATGTCAATACATTATCTCTGATTGCATGAGTTTTAATTTTCCTTACTAATCTCAGGTGGAACCTCGTCAAAAGACTTTTGAAAGTCCAGACATACAACATCTACAGATTCACCCTTGTCCATGCTACTGGTCACATCCTCAAAAAAATCCAGAAGATTTGTCAAGTATTATTTCCCTTTGGTGAATCCTTGCTGACTTGGACTGATTCTGGCACCGCTTTCCAAATGCTCAGTTATTATATCCTTAATAACTGACTCCAGCATTTTCCCCATTACTGATGTCAGACTATAATTCCCCATTTTCTCTTTCCCTCCTTTTTTAAAAAAAAGTGGGGCTACGTTAGCTATAGTCCATTGGAACTCTTCCAAAGTCTATAGAATGCTACAAAATGCTATTCCTTAGGTGCTCTGGGATGCAGAGCATCGGAGCCTAGGGACTTATCAGGTTTTAATCCCATCAATTTCTCCAATACCATTTTCTAACTAATAAGGATTTCCTTCAGTTCCTCCTTCATGCTTCAGCCTCTGTCCCCTGGCATTTCTGGAAGGTTATTTATGTCCTCCTTAGTGAAGACAGATCCAAAGTATTTGTTCAACTGGTCTGCCATCCCTTTATTGGCCATTGTGAATTCAAGTGATTTTAACTGCAAGGGTCCTACATTTGTCTTCACCAGTCTTTTTCTCTTCACATATCTATAGAAGTTTTGCAGCCAGTTTTTATGTTTACAGAAAGCTTACTTTCATATTCCCCTTCCAAATTAAACCCTTTATCCCCATCTGCTGAATTTTAAATTTGTCCCAGTCCTCAGGTTTGCTGCTTTATCTGGCCAGCTTATATGCCTCCTCTTTGGCTTTAACACTCTCCCTCATTTTCTTTGTTAGCCATGGTTGAGTCACCTTTCCTGTTTTACACTTTGCACAATTGTTGAAGTTCATCCATGTGTTCTTTAAATGTCTGCCATTGCCTATCCACTATCAGTCCCTTAAGTATCAGTAAGATGCAATTAGTACACAAACAGTAATGTCTCTTGTCATTGGTTAAACGCCACAACTTACAGCAACTGGTGAGAGAAAATGAAATGGTTTTCTTCATGTTTGAGACACCTTACTGGTGAGAAAGATACACATTGTGCCCCTTGCAGCAATCTGTTCTTTCAATTACCAACATGCCATGTTTTCAAAATGTTCCAATGGTCTGATAAACAAAAACATCAAGGATTTTCTTCTGCACTTCAGCGTAACTCACAGCTGAAAACCATGAATTTCAACTAAAGGTAAACTTTCTTGCAGATTTTTAAAGCATGGTAGACAAGCAGGAGGCTGGAAGAACACAGCAAGCCAGACAGCATCAGGAGAAGTCAACATTTTGGGTGCAACCCTTCTTCAGTTTTTTTTGTCTCCAACTGAGATTTAAATACGACAGGCCTCATAAGCATGATGGGTGGAATCTTAGGGGTCTGCGTGATGTGGGCTATGTCGTGATTTATGGCAGAATTGAGTAAGAAATACTGCTAGGCCTAACTCATCATCAGGCGCATCTCACTGCATCCTTTCTGATTTTATTGGGCATGAGGGGATATCGCATTGGGCAAAGACGAGTTGCCAATAAAGTGGGATTTTAGCTTGTTAACGATGCAACTTGCCTAATTAATATTCAGCTTCCTATCTCACCAATAAATTCTCAACATGGAGGTCAAAATGTGTACCTGGAAACTTCAGATCACCACTTACTGAGGCGCTTCCATATTAAACGCTGAGCATAGGCATTTCAGGAAATGCACCATGCACACTGGCTACATGCACCCTATGTTCATGGATATTGGCATGTGTCAATCTCTAAGAATCCTAATGGCCCATCTCTGATCCACATACAGGATGCTTCTGTGCTTCAGTTCTGCATATCAAGGTAAGTGCCATTCCAATGTTGCTGCAAGGACACTAAGTCCTATACACCCAACTCATGGACTGAACCAGGCTCCATTGCCAGGCACTTTGTTTGCCACTATACTGTTCACTCACAGCCTACCTACCTGTATTGCCTTGCCTTTCCCTTTGGCACTTTGCAACCCCATACCCTCACCCCCCAACCACAGCTGCTAGGCTCATATTAGTTCTGTCTTACCTTGCCATTTAGCAAACACACAAAGCCAGTAAGCTTGTCAAACTGTCAGCAGGTCTTAGTCAAGTGAAGAGAGATAAAGTATCTCAAAGGCCAGGTACAAAACCAACACATTCTTCTTACTATGTATTGACAGATTAATCCCTGCTACCATACATTCTGGAGACTATGGGCTCACTCCAACGAACAGATAAACGCAACTCTCCTGACCAGCTGTGAGAAGTTGTAACTGTTGTCAATTGGGCAACCTTCTGCATAACAAACATAAGCATATTCAGGAGGTATTCCAATTAGAATGAGTGATTATTAGCATTTTCAAGGATGGAATAACTAAACACTTTGATAGTTTTCAGTTAATCAGGGCTTGTGTTGATTAAATTTTCAGTAGTTTCAATTGAATAAATGGATAGAAGCCCAAAGTCCAGAAAGGTTTTGGTGTCTCTGGCACAACATATGTCAGAAGGCTGACACTGCACTCTGGTCTAAACTGGTGCTCTTGCTATTGCAGATCCTTCTAACATCAAGGAGATATTACAAAATAAATATTACAAATTAAAAGTATCTCTTCAATAACAAATCCAAGTCAATTGTTTGCCGACTGTATCAGTATCAAATCAATTCCGTTCTATAAAATTCCCATGCTCCAAATACAATCCGTGCATATCCCTCTGAAGTCGGTTGTCTCCAATAAATAGCTTCAAAGAAATTTTGATTGATTTTGAACTTCCAGCAGTATAAGCATTTAAAGTTCTATCGGTCACATTAGACAATGGCTAAGTTCTCAAAGAAGTAACATTGGTGGTCTATCTATACTTTTTTCACCTGAGATACATGGTTAAAACATGGTTCTCTTAATTATACAGGGATCAATGTTTCCTGTTCCTTATCCTATTCATTCTCCCAAATGAATTGCACCTACTGGCAACCTTCGCGTCTCACTGCTCAGTTCTGACTAATTTCATCTTAGTGCAATGCTGTCAAGCAGCCCTCCTGTCCCTATGGCTTTAATCGATTAGCTCAACATCTCTATAATGTATCACCAGCTGCAAGAGAAGGAACTGAGCCTCTGAAGGATTTCAGCTAACAGACAGTTTAATTACCTGTATCTCAAATACTTCTAGCTCAAACACAGCAACAAATTATTGAAATATTTGTTGTCAGTCTAATAGCTTCAATAACATGGGATGAAGAAAGAGGCAATCATCACTTACAAATCTATCAACAAATTATTTTATATATTCAATATCAAAACGCTAAAAATGCTTGTTTTTCTGCTTCTGCCAGTTTTTGTGGTCATGGTATTTAGACTTTTCAATTGTCTTCCTTTACCAAGTATTCGTGCAAGGTGATTTATGTTTATTGTTTTACAATTTCCACAGACTCATAAATAGTGCTATTAAGCTGCAATACCAACTAAAATGCTTTTCAAATGTCAAAGAAAACATATTATTTGCTGTGAGAATAAAAAGGGAAGTTATGTAATATTTGAGGTCACAATTTCTGTCCAAACAACTCAAAGGATACATGATTCTAAATTGAAAACAAAATCTTTGCCAACATTTTGATAGTAGAAATGATTGCAGCTCAGCAAGCAAACCTACATCCAGAATAAAAATGAGTTCAACATTTGAATCCAAAGATTGATTAGAATTGTGACTTTCCCTTTGAAGTTGGTCCCATCATGCCCTAAAATGGGATTACTTTCAAATTTCCCACAAATAATGCAAACAGAAAGGATTGATTCCCTTTGTGACGATTCTCACAAAAATACAGCGACCAACTGAATTAGAAGTTCAATGTGAAATGTGAGATGTAGTTAAGTTTTGATAAGTAGCAAATAGATGAAGCCGCCCGGAAGAATATCGTACAGAAATTGTGCAAGTAATCAGCCATGATGAAACTAGCCAGCAGGCCAACAACTTGTCATGGCCCAGAGGGCCAAACTGGCAAAACCCAGGCAACCGCTAAGTTAATCAGCTGACTGAGGCAAATCATCTAAAGAATTAGGGGATAGTTAAGACTCTGACATTATGTCACCCTTATAAATATTTAATGTGTGACAGTTTCTATGTGAGTCATTATCTTTGCGGTTTTCAATCTCAAGCCTGAAGGTTTACTTCTTCTAAGCATTTAATTAACTTTTTTTTGTAAATGTTATGGGTTGTTAGATCTTATTTACAATGAATGAAAGCTCAAAACTAAGTCTCTCTGAGGGTTCAAAGCACATTATTGTTGACACTTCTATCTGAAATCTGCATGTGAGGCAATATACATAATCCTATCTTAATAATAATGCAATACATTGCTGTCTAATAGAATTCACATTATCTTGCTTAGTTTTGAGATGTTGAGGTTTAAAATTCTTACCTCATTTCCAAGTGTATAGTAGTATAACTAGACTGTCAGTAAAGTCAACTGATGCCCCTTTAGGTCATTGCTCCTCCTCAACATGATATATTCACTCCAGTGATTATTAGTGGAAGAGCTTACATGTTCAAGAACGCTGTGGCTTGAAGGTGACAATAAAGGTATTGCAATAGGTGAGAATCTTACGCAGCAGGGCTTCACTTGTTGACCCCTCTAAGTTGGATTCTTTCCCTCACTCAGGTTGGAAAATTGTCATGCTGTAAGTTATTGTAAGCGCAAAGTCTTGAAAGAGTGATCAGGTCAATGTGCTATCTGAGGCCTCAATGAACAATGGGAGTTTTAAGGACAGAGGAAAAAGCAGAACAAATGATGGAAAAGAGAATGGTCTGTGTAGTATGTAGAGAAACATTAAAAAAAAATAAACTAATTCATGTGTGATGAAGCTGCTCCTTCAATAAGGTTACGTTGTCCTTGTTTTTTTTTACAGAAGTCGTAAAACACACATACTCTGAAAAGTCTAAGTTTGACAGGTTTCAGGGCCAGGTTGATTATAGCTAACAGATACTGCTTCAGGAAAAAGGCTTTCAAGTTTTAAAAAGTTGTACATGAAAGGGTAGTGGCCAGTTCTCCCAGCCCAGCTTTTCTCTGGTTTGAGTTGGTTTTAGCAGTCTGGCTAATTACTGAAACCAGTCAGGAAGTTTTGAAGCTACTGGACCCAAAGAAGCAGGTCTATGCTGGCCCCCTCTCTCTAACATCTCTCCTGTAAGACTCTGTGTTTGGTTTTACCTTTTGTGCCAAGGGGTGTTTATGGGGATTGTTGCAAATATTTGGAACAGCGTCATTAAGTTGGTATAATCTGTTGGATTTTTGGACAGGTTAAATGATTTTGTATCCTGTTTTCTTTTGTTTGGGTTTCATTTGGTAATTTTGTAAATAAATTCTGTTTTGTTTAGAACTAAGTGGTTTGACTGGTTGCATCCCTCCTGGAATATCTGTGTTACACCTCCTGAAAACAACTAGCAAAGATAGGATTGGGCCACTTCCTTAAAATTCCTTAATTGGATCTGGCCTGGTCCATGACACATGGTATGTGAATATTGCTAAGAATAGTGGTAGTGAATTGCATTCGTGAACCACAGTGCTATTAGGGAGGGAATTTCAGGATTTTAACCTAGTGACCTATGGAACATTAGCATCAGCACTGAGGAAAGAGAAGTTGTTTCGTTGGGATAGACTTCATTTGAACCATGCTGGGACCAGCACCCAGCACAACTGAAATAAATAAATATAATTCCAGAGCTATTATGAAGATATGCTCACAGGGTGACCAAAACTGAGACCTAAATTTTCAAGTATGTCTGTTGATCTAGAAAACAGACCTTATGATCCCAGCTGGTGTACTACTGGACAAGACATTTGCAGACTGAAATATGCTTTGGTTTGGTTTTTAACAAAATAGTTTTTCACTGAAACATAAGCACAGAAATGTTGCAGATTTTGTTTGAGTAAAGATTTCCAAATATGCAGAAGTACAGTATAATCCAATTAATTATAAAACATCTGAAAAGAAAAAAGTAAACAGCTTTTGTATAGGACCCCTCTTACAAAACCAAAAAAACCACTCATACAATAGCCAAACTTGTGACTCCAATTTAGACTGGAACTGCAGATAGCTTCTCCCTGGAGCTATTATATACACATGTGCTTAAATGTACTCAGCTTTAAATAACACCAACACTTCATTCTAAGGTAACCTAGCTCACTATATATATTTCACTTTGCAGGAATACAACAGGACTGCCCAACTCAAAATAAAACTGAAACCAAAATTCTTCCTTTTAAGTTATGGGTGTTTCTCTTAACTGTCACTGGTGCACAAAAATGCATTAATTGTAAAGTGAGACCTCAAAACTGTTTTAAAAGAAATTAGCATGGCTACAGAAGCTTGTGTAAGATAGTTATTCGCATCAGAATGCTAAACATTTGAATCCATAAATTGATCAGGATTGTGACTATCGCTTAAAAGCTGTTCCAATCCTGCCCTAAAATAGGAGTATTTACAGATTTCCCACAAACGATGCAAACAGAAATGAATGTTTCGCCTTGTGTGAATACTTTCAGAAAAATACAGTGAGCAACTGAAATAGAAGTTCAATGTGAGATGTATTTAAGTTTTAATAAACAGCAATAGATGAAGCAGCCCTGAAGAATTTCATGTGGAAATTGTAGAAGTAACTAGCAACAATCAAACTAGCCAGCAGGCCAACAACTTGTCAAGGTCCAGAGGACCAAACTGGAAAAACCCAGGCAACCACTAAGTTAATCAGCTGATCTGAGGCAAATGAATTAAAGAGTTAGAGGATAGTTAAGACACTTAAGACTATTTCCATTCTCTCCATTCCTCAGCAACCAGCACATCACCTATTGCCTGCTCCAGCTGTGCAGAGCAGAGCACACCAGGATGATGTAGCACACTTTGTCTAGACAAAACTGGAGAGACACACCCACAACGATCCAAGCTAGAACTACTTATTCAACAGATCTGTACTCTGCTTCTGGCCCTGGAGGAGATAGGGGCAGCATTAAACCTGCATTCCACATCATTAAACTGGTTCATGAGCTAAGGTCACAGACAGCAGCCTTTGTTGCCCAGTAGCCAGCCTTGTAAGTATCATGAACCCTCAAATACACCAGGTACATGAGACACTTGAGAGATACGTACATGAGCGTGCTCCAAGATGTAGGAGTCTGGGTATTGAGCATACACCTCCAAGAAGTGATAATAGTGATCACAGATAGTCCTGACACTTATTGAATTCTGCAGCATTATGATGTGGTCCTCTCAATGCCATGTATTGAATACATCCTGTACCTGGAGAAAGCAGCTATATTCCAGGCTATCTAGGCTGCAGCACTTTCCTCATAACTGGCAAATGAAATGAACCGATCCGATCTTATACAGGTAGCATTGATAACTGTCCTGATGCATTTGTGGGTGACAACTAGGATATCCCCTGTAGGGCTCATGTCAATTCCTGAAAGGAGCCAGTCACATAGAGGTTCGGAGACACAGTGGCCTTTACTGCCACCAGAACACAATAGTCTCCCACTCCTCTCCAGTCCCAATCCAGCATCCAGCACAGTTCCATCAACATGGCTGAGGACACACAGAGCATACATTGTCACTGCATCTCGTTCATCACCAGGAAATTGCGTCACAGTCAGCTTGATGTGACCTATTCTGCAATCTCCCCAAGTTGGGTGTTCTTCATCCCCCACCACTTTCTGTAGCTGCTTGGCTAGTTGTTGGTTCTGTTCCACCTGCATCTATCTTTTCTTTTTTAAACAGGCAGAATGAGTGACCAATATGCCACTAGTGGCAGGGGCCAAGTACTCTCAGTGGACATAAATCATGAACAGAAGTTGCAAAAGAGTTTCTTACGTTTCAGAACAGTCATTAGTTGTGGACTTTCCAGATGGGGGCTGAGCGCACCTCATGACACACTGGTAAATACTGCAGGTTGATAATGGAGAACATGCGTTGAACACCCTCTATTTGCCTCAACAGATGCAATGACTTAGAACATAGAACATAGAACAGAGAACATAGAACAGCACATCACAGTGCAGGCCTTGATGTTGTTCGGCCGATTATCCTACTCTAAGATCAGACTAACCTACACAGCTTTCATTGTACTATCCTCCATGTCTCTATCCAAAAGTCGATTAAATGTCCCTAATGTCTACCACTTGTCTACCACTGCCAGCAGTGCATTCCACGCACCCACCACTCTCTGTGTAAAGAACCTATTTCTGATATCTCCTCTAAGCCTTCCTCCAATTCCCTTAAAATTACACTCCCTCATGATAGACATTTCCGCCATGGGAAAAAGTCTCTGACTATCCATCCTATCTATGCCTCTCAACATCCTGTACACCTCAATCAAATCACCTCTCATCCTTCTTCGCTCCAATGAAAAAGGCCCGAGCCCTCTCAACCTCTCTTCATAAGATATGCCCTCTAGTCCAGGCAACATTCCAGTAAATCTCCTCTGCAACCTCACCAAGGCCTCCACGTCTTTCTTATAATGAGGCGACCAGAACTGAACACAATATTTCAAATGTAGACTAACCATGACTCCATAGTGTTTCAGCATAGCCTTGTAGATCTTAAACTCAATTCCCTGCTAACACGCCAAACACCTTCTTAACAACCCTATATACTTGGGTGGCAATTTTGAGGGATCTGTAGACATGGATCCCAAGATGTGTCTGTTCCTCCACACTGCCAAAGATCCTGCCTTTGACCCTGTATTCTGCATTCAAATTCGACCTTCTAAAGGGAATCACTTCACATCTTTCCAGGTTGAACTCCATCTGCCACTTGACAGTTCTGCATCCTGTCAATGTCCCGTTGAACCTACAACAGCCCTCCACTCTACCCATAACTCCATCAACCTTCGTGCCATCAGCAAATAACCCAGCCTTCCACTTCCTCATCCAAGTCACTTATAAAATCACAAGCAGCAGAGGTTGGAGAACTAATCCCTGTGTAACACCACTGGTCACCAAGCTCTAGGCTAAATAATTTCCATCAACCATCACCCTCTGTCTTCTATGGGCCAGCCAATTCTTTATCCAGGCAGCCAGATTTCCCTATATCCCATACCTCCTTACCTTTTGAATGAGCCTACCATGGGGAACCTTACCAAATGCACTGCTAAAATGTATGTACACTACATCCACTGCTCTACCTTCATCGATGTGTTTTGTCATATCCTCAAAGAATTCAATAAGGCATGTGAGGAATGACCTGCCCCTCAAAACTCTGGTTTTTCGAAGTAATCATAAATTTTGCCTCTCAGAATCCTCTCCAATACTTTGCCCACCACTGACCTCAAGGACTTGTCTGTAATTCTCAGGATTATTCCTATTCACTTTCTTGAACAAAGAAATAACATTTTCCACCCTCCAATCATCTCGCACTACTCCAGTGGACAGTGAGGACACAAAGATCATCGCCAAAGGCTCAGCAATCGACTCCCTCACTTCCTGTAGTATCCTAGGATATGTCCCGTCTGGCCCAGGGATTAACCTATCCTTATGGTTTTCAAACTTTTCAGCACATCCTCCTTTCTAGCATCAACTTGTTCTCACACATCAGTCTGTTTCATGCTGCCCTCAGAAGTGACAAAGTCCCTGTCAGCAGTGAGTACTGAAGCAAAATATTCATTAAGGAGCTCCCCTACTTCCTCCAATTCCAGGCACACGTTTCCTCCATATCCCTGATCAGACCTACCCTCTCTCTCTCTGGCCATGCTCTTGTTACTTACAGAAGTGTAGAACGCCTTAGGGTTTTCCTTAATCCTACCTGCTAAAGCTTTTTCATGCCCCTTTGGCTCTCCTAAATCCATTCGTCAGTTCCTTCCTGGCTATCTTGTAATCTTCTAAAGCCCTGTCTGATCCTTGCCTCCTCAACCTTTATCCTCTTGGCAAGACGTTCCACATCCCTTATCACCCAAGGTTCTTTCAACCTACCATCTCTTCCTTGCCTCAGTGGGACAAACCTATCCAGCACTATCAGCAAGTGCTCCCTAAACATTTCCCTAAGAACATCTGTCCCAATTTCGGCACCCCAATTTTGGCATTATAATTCCCCCTACCCCAATTAAATACTTTCCCATATTGTCTGCTCCTATCCCTCTCCATGAGTATAGTAAAGTTCATGGAGCTGTGATCTCAATCACTGAAATGCTCTCCCACCAAGAGATCTGACACCTGGCCTGGTTCGTTGCCAAGCACCAAACCAATATAGCCTCCCCTCTAGTTGGCCTATCTACACATTGCATTAGGAACCATTCCTGGACACACCTGACAAGAACTACCTCATCCAAACTATTTGAACTGAGTAGGTTCCAATCAATATTGGGGATGTTAAAGTCACCCATGACAATAACCCTGATACTTCTGCACTTTCCCGCAATTTGCACCCCAATCTGCTCCTCTCTGTCTCTGTTGCTACTGGGGAGCCTGTACAAACCTCCTAATAAAGTGACTACTCTTTTCCTATTTCTGACTTCCACCCATACTGACTCTGTAGACAAACCCTCTTCGATGATCTCCCTTTCTGCAGCTACGATACAATCCCTAATTAGCAATGCCAATCCTCCGCCATTTTGCCTCCCCACCTATTCCACAGCCCGAATATATCAGTTCACATGCCCAGAAATCCCCGTGTCTATGGCCACTCCTTTTGAGCCTTCACTGCACCTATTCACTAAGTAAGTATTTAAGAGGCAATTTACCTTCCAGGCAGCACCCTAGTCCTTGCTCTTACCACTCCCACTGCTGCAAAAGGTGCCATGTCAGTTGAAAATAGGGTGTCTGAAATGCAACACCCCCTTCCAACCTGACACCCACATCAAATGCTCCATCTCAACATACATTCAGTACACACAACTGTGAGACTTTAATAACTGAGGAGGAGCTGAAACTGTGTGGTTCACACAGGACCCTTTGAAGTAACACAAATAGAATTTTGCCTTCAGCTCATACTGGCATTTTAAACTATTACTGCTGATATTATTGATATGGTTAGGTTCAATATGCAATCACCAAATGGCATGTTATAAATAACTTCTGACCAGCATCTGACCTTTCTGCACCCTCAATCTGAATGCAGTTGAAATAGGTGATGCATTTGTGGATCCTCCACTTATGGTCATCAAACAGACATTTACTCCACCCACCCTGGGTGTTGTTTCACCGCTTATTAGTAGCACTTCACGGCTGAGAAAAGAAAGTCACAACTGTACATCATCAGCACTGGGTCCCTCCTGGCATTCAGTTGCCACCCCATTAAAGCCAGTGTGTCCCTTTTTATCTCACACTACCATGACAATCCATTTCAACTCATTTTCCCAATATGGACACTCATCACATTTAGCATTGTCCTCTGTATCCCCTGAACTCCAGTGTTACACATTGCTGATGATCACCCTGCTCTTTTATGAACCCCACTGTGGAGGCAGAGTTGTGGTAATGTCATTAATCCCCCCTCACCTGCCCTGGCCTCTGGTGCTGTTGTGAATGTCCCCTCCCATTTAACTTCAGACTCACTCCTCCTGCCCCCATTCCTACTGGTATATGTGCGTCTGCATCTAACAACAAGTGGAGAAGGGGGAGGAGATGGAGAGAGAGAGAGAGAGAGAGAGAGAGAGCAGGCTGACAGAAGGATGGAAGGGATGATATGTGGGGTATTGCAAGGGATTTGGAGCAAGAATATGGGTGAGGTGGTAGTGACAGCCCTTATAATCAGTGCAGCTTTTGACAGAATGTGGCAGCATCTCAGTCACAGGTGAGAAGTGGAGGTGTTCCTCAGTATTGCTATTTTCTACTCAACTTGTTAGGAGAAGTTATTGCACATCTCTGGAGCATGTGGAACCTGGGTCAGAGATTAGGATACCACTATGCTGTCATGGAACCCTTGTTCCTCAGGGATCAACTAACTCCAGGTCCTTCATAAATGATCTTCCTGAGCATGCAAGGGCATTGGAACATGGAGCAAACTTGTGATGAATACACAGAGCTGTACATTACCAAGTGTAAATACCACAATGTGAGTAGTATTAGAATAGATTAGTAAGATGAGTAGAAGAAACTACACTAAAATTTGCTACTTTCAAGAAACAGGCAGAGAGCAAATGCAGTGGCCACATGAAGTTCATTAATCATTGCCAACTACAACTATAAATCAAAGCCTGGTATCATTACAATTACTGTGTATTAAAGTACTTAGCATTAATGTACAATAAATAGTGTTACTTTGAAATCTAAGGTCGAAGACAGCTGTTGATTTTGACTTCTCCTCAACCAATCTGTAAAGAATCCAAACTTAGTGTGGCATCAGCATACATGACAAAAGATTTCTCTTCATCGTAAGGTCATATATGTGGATCGTCAGTGATGATTGCACAATATTTAGTATGATTTCTGATGCCCCAGCTACAGAAGCAGACTGAATGCAGCAACATCTCACCCTAATTACATTTGAGTTGATAAACGGCAAGTAACATTCACATCAAGCAAATGCCATTAAATAACAATTTTCAGCAAGAGAGAATCTAATAATTTTGCCTGCACATTCGACAACATTACCACTGCTGAATTCCCCACAATCAACATACTGGGGCTTACATTTAACCAGAAATTTAGCTGGACCAGCTATATAAATACTGTGATTATAATAGCAGATGAGAGGTTCGGAACTCTGCTGTGAATAACTCACCATCTGTCTCCACGAAGCCTGTCTGCTATCTGAAAGGCACAAGTTAGGAGTGTGATGGAATATTCTTCACTTGCTGGATGAATGCATTGCCAACAACACTTAAGAAGTTTGATAGCATCCAAAACAAAGCCATCCAATGTGACTAGCATCCCAAACACCATTGCATTCACACCCTCCACCACCAATATATAAAGGCAATATTACTGCCATCTACAAGAGCCCACCGTATGCAGACTCTTCTGACTGCATTTTCCAAAACAACAAAATCTACCATGTAGAAGTGATAAAGCATCAGATGCATGGGAACAATGTCACATGTGAGTATCCCTCCAAGCCACACTCCATCCTGATGCACAACTATATCCCTGCTCCTTCCATCTTCAGTGAGTCAAAATCTTGGAACTTCTGTCCTAACATGGGCACACTTGCATCCCACCCCCATGGACTCACCACCATCTTTGCAAGGATAATTACAAATGAAGTATAAATGGTGGTCCAACCAGCAATGCCCATATCCCATGAACAAACAAAAGAAAAAAGTGGCAGCTAAATAGGGATCAGAGAGAGTGTACGAATGAGGGAGTAGGGGCTGAATGGGGAGAGAGGGAGGACAGAAATGATTGAGTAGGGTCTAAGTGTGGATGGAATAGGTGGTATGAATTGGATTGACTAGGGATGGGATTATAGGGTGAGTGAGTGAGAGGTGGGTAGGGATGGGAGAGAGAACATAAGCGGGGTCAGTATAGGAGGGAAGGACATGCGTATGGGTGAGACTGATTACAGATGAGAGAGAGAAGATGAATGAGTGTGCAGGACTGAGTGGGGAGGGAAGACAAAGTGTGCAAGAGTATGGTGAGGGAAGTGTATTGGGAAGATAGATGTGTGTATGTGGTGAGAGGAGAGAATGAACTACATTGCTATGTGATGTAGTTCAAAATTGCAGTTTAAAATTGGCAAATTGTACTATATGTATTAACTGTACAGAGAATCTTAAATTGTATGTCAATAATTTTCAGACATTGGGATGTTATATTACATGATAAATAAATCCTACAGACTTCACTGCATTTCTGATGCCTAATAATCACTTTTGATACCTGCTAATTTCTTCTAATGTTCATTGATTTCTTCTGATGGTTAACAAATGCTTCTGAAAGCTAATGACCCCGTTTGAATGCTTATGATCATTTTAACAAATTTACCAAAGCTGCAATATTTTCGAATGGTTTGCTGCTTTGGTGATTGCTTTAAGTAATTGGTAGCATTCAAAAATACTGATGTTAAAAGAACAATTAATAGTGAATGATAGTTGTTTCTGCCACACAAACTGCTACTAGATTTAATCCTTCATCCCAAATTATATCAAATAAGGATGTTGCATGGTTTAAGCACATTGAATGTCAAAACTTACACTGTGCTGGTTGGGCCATTAGACTGTACTGGTTGGGCCATTAGGGTTAGCCGGCCCATAGTAATGACAGGGAATGTCATCCTCCACACTAAACACACCCTAGTAGGGATCTCAACACAGGGAACTGAGGGCCATTTCCAATGTGAGAAGGGCAAAGTGGAAGACAGTTCTTCTACCCCAAATCAGTCCATGGTAATAGTTGGGGGTATGGGAGAAAACCCAGCTGAGGGAATTCTAGGCACAGGGGAACCGCACAACTGTGGGGATATAGATGGCAATGAAGATAGGGGAAGAGTAAAGGATATCCTCCTAGATGCAGCCAAGGAGACACTCTTCTGGGCGGATCACGAAAATACATAGCAAGATCACTCCGAATATGATAGAAACAGTCATATCCGTAAGGATTGATGGAAGTCAATCCGCACAGGTAGCAGAACTGGAAGCACTCACCAAAGCACTGGAACTAGCAAAACAAAAGATCATGAATATATATACAGACAGTGAATATGCCTTCGGTGTAGTTCATGTCTACATAGTGGCATCGGGTAAAAGAGGGTTCACCACCATGGGGGACCCCCTATCAGACACCACTTAAGAATTCAGGAATTATTGTATGCCAGTGAACAGCCAAAACAGGTTGCAGTAATTTTAAAAAGGCCCATCAAAAGGGGCCAGCAAAAAAAAGTCCAAGTTGGCTAAAATTCAAAGGAAACCAGGCATCATACAGAGCAGCTCAGAAAGCCCTAGAACAAGCCATTGACGAGGCTGCAATAGTTACTATTGAATTAGCAAAAGACACTGCACAAATTCAGCAGCTACAGGAGGACAGCCCCGCAGGAAATGAGAGAGCAATAGGAACTGCAGGGGGCATTCAAAGGGGAGGATGGTATCTGGAGGCGAGCAGACAAAGTGGTAGCACCAGTGTGTATACAGAATACATTGCTTGAACTGCACCACGGTTCTCGTACGGCCATGATAGCAAGTCTAAGGAGAGAGTGGTGGTGGAAGGGAATCGGAAGAGACATGGTCAAGTATTGCCGCAAAAGCCTGGTTTGTGCACAATGTAATCTAGGGAAACCCATAAAAGTTAGGATGGGACACCAGCCCAAACCAAAGGGACCCTTGGAACATCTTCAGATAGATTTTAGAGGGCCACTACCACCTTCCCATGGGAAAACATACTGCCTGGTCATCATAGACCAATTCACCCAGTGGATAGATGCATTCCTGACCAAAAGCTGCACTGTGACCACTGTAGCCAGAATATTAGTGGAGGAGGTAATCCTGAAGTGGGGGGTACCCCTCCAGATTGACTCCAACTAAAGGATGCATTTTACAGGCAAGGTCATGAAGACTGTGTCCTACCATCAAGACTATTTTGCAACCAATTGGAAGCTCACCCTGTATCCCATGTGATCTAACTTTACTAATTTGTCTACCATATGGAACCTTGTCAAAGGTCTTACTAAAGTCCACAAACAACGTCTACCACACTGCCCGCATCAATCCTTTTGGTTACTTCCTCAAAAAACTTTCACAAGCTTGTAAGACACAATTTCTCTTGCATAAAACCATGCTGACTATTCCTAATCAATCCTTGCCTCTCCAAATGCATGTAAATTCAATCTTGCAGAATCACCATCAATGTTAGGCTCACATGTCTGTTTTTCCCAGGATTCTCCTTACAATCTTCAATAAAGGCACAACATTAGCCTCCAGATCTCTAGCACCTGACCTGTGGTTATAGATGACACAAGTAATTCTGCAATGCCCTGCCACCCCCCCCCCAATTTATCCCCTAACTTTCCACAATGTCCTGGGATACACTTGATCAAGTTCCAGTGATTTATCCAAGTTTATGTTTTCTAAGACCTCAAGAACTTCCCTTTTATCAAATGAACTGTTTTCAAAACATCAATATTTATTTCCTGGAGTTCTATAGCCTCCATTTGTTTCTCCACAATAAAAACTGAGGGAAAAATGTTTATTTAGTATCTCTCCCATTTCCTGTGGTTCAACACAGAGATGACCTTGTTGATCCTTATGGGGCCCTATTTGCTGTCTCATTGCACTTAATGTGCTTGTAGTATCTCTTTGGATAACCCTTAACCATATGTGCAAAGTCTCTTCCTCCTAATTTCCCTCTCAAGAACGCCCCTACATTCATTTGATCCCACTTGTCTTTGTCTCATATATATGTCTTCCTTTTCTTGACTAGAGCCTCAATACCTTTATTTATCTATTGTACCCTACTCTTACCAGCCTTCCCCTTCACTCTAAGAGAAACATAATGCCTCTAAACTCTCATTATCACCCTTTTGAAAGTGTCTCATTTGTCAGTCATCCCTTTACCTGTGAACAGTCTGCTCTAATCAACTTTTGAAGTTTCTTGTCTTATACTGTTAAAATTTGCCTTACTACAATTAAAAGCATTAACTTATGGAAAGCTTATCCTTTTCCATAACTTTTTAAAATTAATAGAATTAGGATCACTAGTCCCAATAGGTTCTTCTACTGTAGTGATTGCAACAAGGGCCAGGTGGATCTTTTTGACTAAGAGATCTTTGATTGAGGTTGTTAACCTCAGTCAATCAGAGAGCCCTGGCTGACAGATATAAACAGGAGATTCAGAGAAAAAAAAATAAACAGGAGATTCAGAGTCTGCTCAATTTAGGGGACTGACTCTGGTACAACAGTCAGTATGTTACTGTTAGTTTCTACTTCCCTTTCTTGGAGGGGAGAAACCTGATTCCTGAACTGGCTGGATTATTTAGCCAGTTTGTTAATGGGCATTCCTTTTAGTGAGGACTGATTTGTTAAACTCCTGATGCACATAATGTGTTTCAGGTGTAACTCAATTTTCATTAGGGGATTGTTGTTTCACTGGCTGGTTACAGCCTGTGTGTTACTCTTTTCTCCCTTCCTTTTGAGAAAAGGACAATGTTAATTTTGTGGTTGGGTTTAGCTCTTGGACTCTAGTTCTCTTTGTATGTGTCTTCATGTTTTTTTGGTGTTTTGACTGAGCCTTTGTGGAAGACATACATTTTACCAGAGGAGCTGTTCCTGTGGGGAGGCCTAGCCCTGGGACTGGGTCTCTGAAGATTGAACACGTGTGCTGGGAGGTGAGCAGTTGCTGTCTCCTGGAGTTTGGTAGCAGACCTTTCCTTCAGGAGTGGACCAAATCCCTGTGAGTTAACAGCAACTACTATATTCATGTGAGTGGGCCTGGTTTTCCAAGAGTGGGCCAGGACTCCATGGAGACTGAACATCTGTGCTGTGGGGTGTGCATTTGCTGCCTTCAGAGTGGACTCTGCCCTTGGTTGCGGACTCTGTTTTTAGCAACGGGCTCTGCAGTTTGGAGCAGACTGTATTTCTGATGTTGTACATTGTATACTGGAGTGGAGTCTTCCTGGAAATGGATTCTATAAGTTGCCAAGACTGCATAGATTTGGACTGTGTACCAGAAAGGACTGTTTTTTGGTAACTAACTGTATTGTGGTGTTTCCTGGGTCTATCACCTGCATTGTCTTGTGTCCCTGGGTCTGGCAGGCCTTACCATGAGCTGGGAGGTTTATGGGTCGTCCTGAAAGCTGTCACCCTGAGAGCCAGCGGGTGGGTAGGCCATCCTGTGAACCTGAAGGTTGGTAGGCTGTCCCAAAAGCCAGAGGGTGGGTAGGCCACCCTGATGCCAGTCGCCCTGAGAGCCGGATGGTGGGTAGGCCATTCTGAGCACTGACCTGAGAAGGGGTAATCAGGACAGGCTGTCCTAGAGGTGGTTGAAAGGTATCAGAGCAGCTGAGCACCAGAAGGTGCGTAGGGGTGGGCTGAGATCCAGAAGGCTTATGGGCTACCCTGCACACTCCTGTCCCAGGGAAGGGGAGAGGCTGTCTGAGAGGTGGCTGGAAGGTGTGCCAGGATAGCCCACAGGCTGGATGGCACATTGGGGTGGGTGAGCCCAATGGTATGTAGGGGCAGACTGAGAGCCAGAAGGTGGGTAGCCATCCTCCGTGCTGTTATCCCAGGCAGGTACTGGGGTGGGCTGCCCCAGAGTTGGTTGAAAGTTGCTGAGGGTGGTTAGTGAAGCCAGAGGTGGGTAGGCCATCCTGACTGCTGTCACCTGGGGTGGGCTGTCCTACAGGTGGTTGAAAGTTGTCAGGGCAGACCAAGAACTAGAAGGGGCATGGGGTGGACTGAGCCAGAAGGTACATAGGAGTGGGCTGCCTTAGAGTGGTTGAAGGTGGGAGGGACTGGGGCTTGCTAGGTCTGTATTGTATGCACTTTTTTATATAACTGGATTGTCCTTTTATGTACAAATGTCACTGTCTTTTATATGTGAAACTGGAATTTGAGGTCTGTCCTCATCTCCCTGTAAACTGGTTGAACGGGTTTGGGGCCTAGCTTTGCTGCTCCTCTCCCTTGTAAAATTGTTGTATACAGCTGTAAATGTTAAGTTCTTTGTAAACTCTTCTGTAATTTGTTTAATAAAATATATTATAAACAGGAGATTCAGAGTCTCCTCAATTTTGGACACAGAGTCTGTGCTGGCTGGTGTTAGTCAGTATGTTACTGTTGCAGTTGGTTTCTGCTTTTTTTTTTCTGGGGTGGAAACCTGATTCCTGAACTGGCTGAATTATTTAGCCAGTTTAACTGTCATTCCTTTTAGTGACGACTGATTTGTTAAACTCTTGATGCACATAATGTTTCAGGTGTAACTCAGTTCTCATTAGGGGATTGTTGTTTCATTGGCTGGTTACAGCCTATGTTTCTCCTTTTTTGAGAAAAGGATAATGTCAATTTTTTGTGGTAGGGCTTAGCCCTTGGACTCTAATTCTCTTTGTATGTGTCTTCACTTTTTTTATTGGTGTTTTGGACTGAGCCCTTGTGGAAGACATACATTTTGCCAGAGGAGCTGTCCCTGGGGGAGGCCTAGCCCTGGGACTGGACCTCTGAAGATTGAACATGTATGCTGGGAAGTGAGCTTTTGCTGTATCCTGGAGTTTGGGTGAAGATTTTCATTTGGCAGTGGACCAAACCCCTGAGAGTTAACTGCACCTGTACTATATTACTGTGGGTGGGCCTGGTTTTCCAAGGCTGGGGCAGGACTCCATGGAGACTGAACACCTGTGTGCTGTGGGGTGTGCATTTGCTGCCTTCAGGAGAGGACTCTGCAGTTTGGTGTGGGCTCCATTTTGGACAATGCACCTCAAACTGGAGTGGACTCCATTTCTGGGAATAGACTCTATATTTTGAAGACTCTATTTGGACTGTGTACCAGAAAGAACTCTTGGTGGTTTTTTTGGTAATTAACTGTTTTTGTTTGTTGGGTCTACCACCCACTGTCTTGTGTCCCTGGGTCTGTCAGGCCTTACTGTGAGCTGGGAGGCTCATGGGTCATCCTGAAAGCTGTCACCCTGTGAGCCAGAGGGTGGGTAGGCCATCCTGTGAACCTGAAGGTTGGTAGGCTGTCCTGAAAGCCAGAGGGTGGGTAGGCCATCCTGTGAACCTGAAGGTTGGTAGGCTGTCCTGAAAGCCAGAGGGTGGGTAGGCCACCCTGAGCCAGATGGTGGGTAGGCCATTCTGAGCACTGTCATCCTGATTACCCCTTCTCAGACGATGTAGAACATTTTACAAGGTCGTTCCTGGGTAACATGTGTATGATTTCCTAAACTGTGAAGACCGAGAGAACACTTGGAGAATGTGGACAAAGTACTTTGGAGAAAGATTTAAAGAGGGCATATGCCTTGATGGAAAAATGGGTGTTCTAAGCACCTGAAATGACTACTTGGGTGACAGTCAACAAGACCAGGTTACATCTATTGGAGGATAAAGTGAGGATGATCAAAGGTGCCCTGGCACCTACAGCTGTAGCAGAGCTTAGGTGTTTCCTTTTGGTTGGTGAATTATTCTAGGAAATTTTATGTAACCTGGCCTCTAGCAGGTGTATGGGTGTCAAGTTAATGAAAGAGTCTGCCTTGGAAATTATCATGTAGCTATGAAGTAGCTTTTAGGGAAGTGAGAAAACCGCTATCACCATCTAAAGTGTTGGTGCACTAAGCTACCAAATGAGCGGTAGTGTTGACATGTGATACCTCCACCTAGGGAATTGGGAAGTGTTGGCTGACCATGCATACTTCCTGGGTTTTTTGCTGACTCTGAATGCAAATATCCCCAGATGGAGAAGGAAAAGTTGGTGATCATTTTGGTGTGAGTAGGTTCTTGTCAGTACCTTTTGTAATAGTAACTGACCACAAACCCCTGCTAAGGTTACTTGAATAAGACAAGGCTGTACTGCCCATAACTTCTCATCGAATTCAACAGTGGACCCTTCTCTTCAGTGTGTACAATTACAAGTTGGAGGCCAAGTAGCAAATGTGGATGTCTTGAGCTGCCTCCCACTCCCAGATACACCACCAGTAGCACCTGCCTGGAAGAATCCATTCTAGTTTTAAATTTTCTGGACACTTTTTTTTTTCTGGTCACCATTGACAATATCTGACTGGACTCAAAGATTTTTTTTCTGGCAAAACTAACACAGCTGGTGCTTATAGGGAAACCAAAGGGCCAACTCAACCGGAATTGAAACCTTTCTGAGCATGGTGAGAATCAGGTCACCATGGAAGTTGGCATTTTATGGGGAGCAAAGGTGATTGTCTTAAGTGTATGTCACTGCCCAATGCTGGCTGAACTCCAGGGTCTTTCAGGGGTTCCCAAAATGAAAATAGGGGCTAGAGGTTATGGCTGGTGGTCAGGATTGGATGCTAAGAAAGCTGCATTGGTTGGACAGTGTACTTAAAGGCAGTTCCAGACTTTTTAGGTGTACAACTGATGAACAACTACCTTGGTCCTGGTCATGGCAAGTACAAGACATTACCACCACCAGCTTCTCTCATATTCCTGGTAATGTCTGGGTAAACTCCGGACTCAGTTACACATTGACTGTGCCAGTCCTTTCATGGGCTCAATATTTTTAGCTGGACATTCATAACCAAAGTCATTAGGTGTGAACAGGGTTCATTCAGCAAATTTGGGGATAATAACTGAAAAGCTGCAATCATTGCTCACAATATGAGGACTTCAGGAAGTATTCATCACAGACAATGGGATGTCATTTTTCCAGCTGGGAATTTGAATATATCCTAAAGTTGAATGGTATTTGGCATAATTGGAGAGCTCCATACCCTAAATCATCCAATGGTCTGGCAGAAAAAGCAGTCCAACTGTTGAAGGCAGGCTGAAAGAAAAACCCATAGCTTCATTCGATTTCAAACTGTCTCAGTTCCTGTTTGATTATAGGACCACCCTCGTGCAACTACAGGAATAGCTCCAGCAGAGTTGTTGATGGGTAGAAGACGCTGCATGTTAAATCTGATATTGCCATACCTGGAGTAGAGGGAGAAACAGCAGCAGGAAGCCAGTGCTGGCCACATACCACCTCTAAATGAGACAGTTTAATGCAGGGGCCTTGGTTTGGTGTAGAAACCATGGGAAAGTTCCTACAGGGGTGAGTTGAGGTCAGGTCCTGTGACATACAAAGGATCACCTGAAAACTGCTACCATGCAAATGGGACTGCAGCAAAATGAACCTGACCCTTCAGAAAGGCTGTCAGAAGCGTGGGCTTGCTCCCTCTGTCTGGCATCAAAGAAACATCAGAGTCCAAGATGGATCCAGCCTTGATACTGTTACTGCCTGCAGAAGAAAGGAGGAAACTCTCCCAAGACATTCCAGGTGCAAGAGATGGGCTGCAGCTTGATACATGCCACCTCTGTCTAAGTCAGAGGAACTGGGCCTCATCCTAGGAGAAGCTAAAAAGAAAAGGACCATATGCCTAGACTTTCATTGGTTGTCCTGACAAGGATTAGCAGACTTAGAATTTTGGGTAAGAGAAGGAACATGTTACATAATGAGTGGCAATGTACTGGAATTTGCTATTGAAAAGGGAAGTGAGCAATGATTTAAAGATGAAATTGGATCAGCATTTTAGGAAAATAAATTTTTAGTTCCAACAATAAATTGGGAAGAGATGTGACTGGGTTACACTGCAGAGAGCCACTATGGGCTTGACGGACTCTTTCTGTATCATAATGAGTCAGACTAAACACTTAGTAAAATTAATTCTGGCAAATTCCATGAAGTGTTTCTCTCCATGAGATCTAGCATGATTTCTCATAGTATCTTTCCAAACTGGCATGATTACTTATGTACCATGCTAAAATGGGAAACCATCAATCATATTCTCTCTCCCCTTACGTGCAGATGTACTTGCCACGACCAGGACCAAGGTAGTTGTTCACCAGTTGTACACCTATTAGTCTGGAACTGCCTTTAATGCTTCCTGTTATTTGCCTACACATGGTGACAAAGGCAGAACTTGGTCTGTCACTTGGAACTGGAGGCACTGGTGGATGGGTGATACAGAGGATGGTTGTCCCCTTACCCCAGGACTTGTAGAGGAAACCACAACACCAAACCCTGCTAATCTGTTCTGAGTTTGTTGCCTGGCGCAGTGCAATATCCATGATAGGCTGAAATACTCAGCAATGCCGAAAGAAAGTCAAAGACATTCCCTGCTTCATGAGATTAAGTACAGCCATCTGTCTGCTACCTCACACTCAATTTATCTCTGTTACTATACAGCTTTCTCACCCAAGGGTTATGTTTCTGCCACTCTCATTGTTACATGAAATAGGATCCTTCACTTGCTTTCATCCATCCCAACATCCACTACTCACTCTGTGTTGCCTACTCACATATTATGAACACCACAAGACCTTCTTCCACAGCAGCACTGGTACATACAGTTTTCCAAGCAACTTTCATCTCAATCTACTCTTCCAATTGTCATTCCAGGGGAAAAAAAAGGGTCCTCAATAGGATAGAGGGAGTCAGAATGGGTGACGGGTTGCCAGTATGCAGCTGCTTACCCCCTACAAGGAGAGGATCCTGGCCCTGGCAAGCGAGGACTGTGATTACTCATGGGGTGACGCCAAAACCTCAATGTCCCAGCAACCAAGTAAGAATCCATGTCTATTGCTGCACTGCTCTCCCATTAATGCTGCTGTGAATCTATCCTTAACATACCCAATCTTATACTCCTTCACATTCTTGTCTTTTGTTGTGTTCTCCTCTGCAAGTCCTGGGGCAAGGGGACACCCATTCTCTCTATCATCCATCCACTAGGGCCTCCAGCTCCGCGTGACAGAGTAAGTTCTCCCTTTGCCCACCATCTCTGGGCAAATAACAGGAAGCATTAAAAGCAGTTCCAGACTAACAGGTGTACTGGCATCTGCATGATACTAATAAAGACCCAGATGGTGGAGGAGCCACACACAAGCCTCCCAGAAACTTCCTCTGAGGTCAGGCCTTCCATCTTCACCTTAGCTGCTGCCCTGAGCTCTGCCAGTATTCAAGTGAGGGAAGGTGCACTATCTCTGGGTAGGACACACATACACTCAATATGTCTGAGCCCACAAATCATAATGCACCCAGGACCAACAAAGCTCTAAGACCAACTCCAAACCAAGACTATTGGGCAAGCTCCCTCCAATCAAATTGCAGACCTGAGGACCGTATCGAGATTTAATGGAAAGTTAAGCATATAATATTCACTTTTGAATATCAGCTGTATCAGCGAATAACTTTCTCGATGCAACTAAAAGATTAAAGGTAATGTGTCTTGCCATCTTTACCCTAACACAATGTTGTGTGGCCCAAGGTGTAAAGTAAGCAGCATTTCATCCAAGTAGACTGTGGGATATTGGAAGACATTGACCTTGGTTGCCAAAGCAACAATCTTCCCAGGCTAGGGGAAAGTGAAGACTGCAAATGCTGGAGATCAGAGTTGAGAGTGTGTTGCTGGAAAAGCACAGCATCCGAGGAGCAGAAGAATCAACATTTCAGGCAGAAGCCCTTCATCAGGAATAAGGCTTGTGTGTTGGGGCTGAGAGATAAATGGGAGGGGGAGTGGGGTTGGGGGGGGGGGAGGGGGTGGAGGAAGGTAGATGGGAAAGCAATAGGTGGATGAAGGCGAGAGAGAAGGTGATAGATCAGAGGGGGGAGTGATGGACAGGTCCAGAGGGTGGTGCCGAGTTGGAGACTTGGGACGGGGATAATGTGGGGGGGTGGGGAAATGAGAAAGCTGTTGAAATCCACATTTATCCGGTGTGGTTGTAGAGTCCCAAGGCGGAATATGAGTCGTTCTTCATCCAGGCGTCGGATGGTAATGGTTTGGCGGTGGAGGAGGCCCAGGTTCTGCATGCCCTTGAAGGAGGGGGAGGGGTAGTTGAAGTGTTCAGCCACGGGCAGTGGGGTTGGTTGGTGTGGGTGTCCCAGAGATGTGCTCTGAAATGATCCGCAAGAAGGTGTCCTGTCTCCCTGATATAGAGGAGACCACACCGGGTGCAACGGATTGTACAGGTAAATTTCTGACGGATGTGGAAGAATACTTTGGGGCCTTGGACAGAGGTGAGGGGAGTGGTGTGGTCACAGATTTTGTACTTTCTGTGGCAGGGAAAGGTGCCAGGAGTGGGGTGTGGACTGGTGGGGGTTGTGGACCTGACGAGGGGGTCACTGAGGGAATGGTCTTTCTCGATGACTGACCTGATGACCTATCACCTTCTCCCTCACCTTCATCCACCTATCGTTTTCCCAGCTACGTTGCTCCCAATCCCGCCCCCCTCCCATTTATTTCTCAGCCCCGACCCACAAGCCTCATTCTTGATGAAGGGTATCTGCTCCTCGGATGCTGCCTGACCTGCTGTGCTTTTGCAGCAAATCACAATCTTCCCAGGCAGCAATACACTGTTTATGCATCATGCTCATTATTTGCATTGATTCCTCTTGACCATGATGTGGTCAAGAGTGCTTGAGGCCAAGAGTTTGACCACATAATAGGTCTATGCGTAAAACAAACACAGAAAATGCTGGCAAAACAGAGCAAGTCTGGCAACATCTGTGGAGAGAAATATGGAAATAATTTTGTGTGTAGTATGACTTCTGAAGTAGTTCTGAGCTTCCAGACCTGCTCAGTTTCACTCACATTTTCTGCATTTATTTCAGATTTTAGTACACGACCCTTATATAGGTCAATACCTAAGGTTTACATAAAGTATTTAGTGCTCACAGGTGTGTTTCACCGACACTGTAGGAATCTATTAAATGCTATTGCCCTTTGAAGGGCTTCACACTGCACAAACTAGAAGCCCTCTCCTTCACTGAAATAGCCCACCCAAGGTGTGGTAGTAACCATTTGCAAATCTATTGTGCACCTCATACTTGAATCATGATGAAAGGGAACGGCAGTCTGCCTCGCACAGTGAACATACGCACAGGCTCTGAGTGTAGCTTTCCTGCCAAATCTTTACATTCCCTTCTTGATGGCACTCTGTTGACACAATTGGCTTTTCATCTTGCCCATGTTACCACCTTCACATTCCCACTTTAGCATCAGGCATATCATGTCATTATGCTAGATGTAGTAATGCACTGTCCACCCCATGGAAGCCAGGCTGTCAACGATACACATTCTCATATTTCCCCTTATCTTCATATACTATATCATGATTAGATTACTTACTGTGTGGAAACAGGCCCTTCGGCCCAACAGGTCCACACCAACCCTCCGAAGAGCAACCCACCCAGACCCATTCCCCAACATTTACCCCTTCACCTAACACTACAGACAATTTAGCATGGTCAATTCACCTAATCTGCACATTTTTGGACTGTGGGAGGAAACTGGAGCACCCGGAGGAAACCCACGCAGACAAGGGGAGAATGTGCACACTTTTCCATTATCTGATAACTTCCAAACCCTTTTCAATTGTTATTCTCCTTGCTGTCTATAGACCTTACAACAGCGTTCCCCACATTGCCTCCAACAGCTGTTGTCTCTGATAACCTCCCATGACTTTAAGTGGACGGACCCCCAAGGTAGACTTCAATAAGGCATTCAACAAGGTTCCGCATAGAATACAGGGAGAACCAGCCATTTGGATACAGAAATGGCTTGAAGGTAAAAGACAGAGGGTAGTGGTAGAGGGTTGCTTTTCAGACTGGAGGCTGGTGACCCCTGCTTTTCATCACTTATATAGACAATTTGGACGTGAACATAGGAGGTACGGTTAGTAAGTTTGCAGATGACACCAAAATTAGAGATGTAGTGGATAGTAAAGAAGGTTACCTCAGAGTACAACGGGATCATGATCAGGTGGCCCACTGGGCCGAGGAGTGGCAGATGGAATTTAATTTAGATAATTCTGAGATGCTGTATTTTGGAAAGGCAAATCAGGGCAGGACTTATATACTTAATGAAAAGGTCTTGGAGAGTGTTGCTGAACAAAGAGACCTTGGAGTGCAGGTTCATAGTTCCTTGTAAGTGGAGTCCCAGGTGGAGAGGATAGTGAAGAAGGCACTTGGTATGTTTGCCTTTATTGGAATTGCATTGAGTATAGGAGATGGCAGGTCATGTTGCAGCAGTACAGGACATTGGTTTGGCCACTTTTGGAATAATGCAAGCAATTCTGGTCTCCCTGTTATAGAAAGGATGTTGTGAAACTTGAACGGGTTTAGAAAACATTTACAAGAATGTTGCCAGGATTGGAGGGTTTGAGCTATTGGGAGACACTGAAAAGGCTGGGGCTGTTTTCTCTAGAGTTTTGAAGGCTAACAATTACCTTATACAGGATTATAAAATCATGAGGGACATGGATAGGTATATAGACAAGATCTTTACCCTGGGGTGGGGGGAGTCCAAACCTAGAGGGCATAGGTTTAAGGTGAGAGGGGAAAGATTTAAAAAGCTCTTAAGGGGCAACATTTTCACGCAGAAGGTGGTGCATGTATGGAATGAGCTGCCAGAGGAAGTGGTGGAGGATGGTACAATTTCAACATTTAAAGGCATCTGGATGGGTATATGAATGGGAAGTGTTTAGAGGGATCTGGGCCAAATGCTGGCAAATGGGACTATATATTTTTTTTGACAACTGGTCAGCATGGACAAGCTGGCCAAAGGGTCTTTTTCCATACTGTACAGCTCTATGACTCTATGACTGAACATGGCCTACTCCCTGACTGACTTGGATAGAAACCCGACTGAGGAGTGAACAGATCCATGATTAATCTGTGCGCAGCACCCTGACAGATGTCTCCTGACTTCCAGACTGTTTGCAATGGATCCACAGGGCTGAATGTTGCTCTCTGCCAGGACTGGGGGAAGCAGACCCATGATCATAAACCAACCAACCAATGACCGTGTCCAAAACCTTGGACTGACATTGCCAGCTGCCCATGACTTATTGTGCCGGAGTCCCCTGAGTGAAGGGTTGTTTTCCTTGAATTGACTGAGGACTCCTTAGACTTTGAGAGGATTTGAGCTATAGGGAGATGCTGAAAAGGCTGAGGTTATTTTCCCTGGAATGCCAGAAGCTGAGGAGTGAACTTAATCAACAGAATTGTCTCCATTCCTAAGGAATATCATTAGGTGAGGGATAGAATTGTTTGCGTAACAGCCAGAGTATGTCAACTCTCTTGGGGCAGATAGTGCTAAGCAATAGGTCAAGTGGTTTTCTTCCAAGATATTAATGTGTCACCACACAAATAAATTTGCCTCTTCTCTTTCTATCAAGTGAACATGTCCATACAATAAAACATTGATGGACTAAAAACAAAAATATTCACTGTCCCTATCTTTTATAGATATGTAGTAGGAACATATCTGCCTCATTCTAATGAAAGACTGAGTTATGATCACAACCTTATAAAAGTTACAAAAATTACATGTGCCAGTGATCATGATAAACTAACCCTCCTCATCACTTTTGACCTGTCTGCATGCTTTGACATGACTGATCATCTCATCTAACATCTCTCCTTCATCTAGCAGCATGGTAAGGAATCACTCATTTATTTCCATTTACTAATCTGGCCCTAATTCTTTTACCATGCTTCTGTTCTAGAATTTTCAACAACTGCAAATAGTTAATTGTTGTCTACCTTGTCTTTCCTTATTAATATCCAATTAGATCACCCCTTAATCTTCTAAATTCTAGAGAATAAAGGCCTAATTTGCCTAATCTCTCATCATAATTTAACGCTGAAGACCAAGGATCACCCTTGTAAGCTGCACTGAAACATCCTTCCTAAACTGTGGTGCCCAGGTCTGCCCATTGTACTCTATGTGGGACGTCTAACTAGCATTTTGTATAATTGCAGCATATCATCTGCATCCTCAAATTTCAGCCTTTTATATTAAAGGCTTAGCCGTCTTGACTGTTTTCTACATTTGTCTGTGGCATTTCAAAGAGTTATGCACCTGACCTCCCACCCCCCAATCTCCAGTTAGATATTCATTGTATTTAAAGTTGTGCCATCTAAAACATACCCTGGTCTATCCTTTCTTGGTCTGAAATAGATAACCTTACACTAGTGTACATTAAAATTCCTCAGCCACAGTTTTGCCATTCACCTAATCTATCAATATACAGCTGTAATTTTATGCTGTAATCAACATTGTCTACAATGCTGCCCAATTTTGTGCTGTCAGCAAATTTGGATATCTGACTTCTTACGACATTATCCAAGTCATTGATGAATACTGTCAATAACTGAGGCCCCAGCACAGGTCCCTACGGGACACCACTGGTCATATCCTACCAATTTGAGTACTTGCCCATTAATCCAACTCTGTTTACTGCCGCTCAATCAATTTCCTATTTATGTCAGTAATTTGCCCTCAATTCATGGGCTTCCACCTGAGCTAACAGTCTCTTGAGTGGCATTTTATCAAAAGCCCTCTGTAAGTCCATATAAAACACATCCACTGACTCACATCTGTCCACTATCTTTGTCATCCCTTCAAAACACTCTGATGTTTGTCAGAAATGACCTACCCTTGAAGAATCCATGGGGATTCTCCCTGATCAACTGAGAATTTTTTGAGGTGATCTTGGTCAGCAGTCAGCAGCATCTCAAGGCATGCTCCATGGGCAGCGACTGCCTATGCCTCACAATCATAGAGGTTAGCATCAGACATGTACCAGCCTTTCCACATTCTCAATTCACTTAGAATACAGTCCTCCCCTTCATTGCTGCACTTTGAAGCACAATGGCACCATAAACTGTAATAAGCTGCATATTGCACACAATCATTCACCTAATGGTTTAGACCACAGTGTATATCAGGAGTTCAGATTGCTTTCGTAGTGCTCATTCATTTTGCGCCTACTTGGATGGTCATAGTATCCCAGCCTCACCATTTTAAGATATGACCCCTCAATTCAGAACATAAAGACTCACAATACTAATATGTTACCTTGCCATTTAGCACAAGCACAAAGCCAGGGAAATTCTCATGGTTATCAGAAGTGATCGGCCAAGGGGATGGACATTTTGCAAATGCAAATGTGCTACATAATTGTCTAAATTGTACCAACAGCTTAGGCAGCAAACACATAACATGTGATTCAACCAAATGATCATGACTTAAAGACAAAGGAGAGGTGATCTTGGTCAAGTCAAGAGAGACAGCTAACCAGGGGCTTGGATATAGTCAGTTAGCCACCTGGGTGGTCACGGTCAAGAATTGCATATCAGTACAATCCAAGGTGGGTGCTAAGGTCAGTTCTGCAAGTCCATGCAACCAGTCCAGGAATCTGTGATACATCAGCAGGGATCTAAAGAAAGATCAGTCAGAGGTCTGGTCACTCATCAATCAGTGCTGCCCATCCAAGTTAAGGGTGTGGGCCATGGACACTTTTGAGGATCAGATCAATGCCAGTCGGACCGGGTTGGTGGGGGGGGGGGGGAGATGGAGGTTATCAGGTGCCATCGCTGTGGTAGGGAAGTTGGGGAAATCAATTGTGGGAATCAAAGGCAGAATGCGATGATGCAGAGGCAGTAATAATTGTGAACTCATAAAAAAAAGGGAAATGGTAAAGTTTTGGAGAGCATGATTACAGCATATGGGGTTGGGGTGGCGCATCAATCATTCTGGCTACAACAGTAGCAGCAAAGCCTAATCATTGGCATAACTAAGCTGTAGAACTGCAGCTCAAGGATAATATTTGAAGGTGAAGTCAAAGACTGAAGAAATGCATGCATGTGGCAATAGCTCAGTACTGATGAGCTCAGCAGGAAGTTCAAGGAAGAATTAATGTAGACGATCAGAGGGTGAAGGGGCCTTGTTTAGCAGTCTAAGCCTGCAAGTCTTTGTACTAAACATAAACCGTGTTGCCTTCTATATTCACAAATTCACATGGAAATGGGAAATGGTCGGACCACACCTGGAAATTGCAGAGTAAGTGTTTTATATTCTGCCTGACATCACAAGCTGTACTTCTAGATATGACTAATCAACCTGTTCACATCTGGAGCAGGTGGACTTGAAGCCAGGCATCTTGGCTTAAAGATAGGGTCACTATCAAGACGCCTTCAAAGCCCGTAAAACTCTCCTTCTAAAAAATGTCTGGCCTTTCCAAGGGATGATTGCAATAATCAATTCCTTATACAGTACAGGTTTGAGTCATCTGTAATTATAGTACAGGTGAACAATCCTTTATCCGAAATGCTTGGGACCAGCTGGTTTTCGGAATTCAGAATTTTTCGAATTTCAGAAGAAGTGACAGTTTGATGGTGAAATTTTAAAAAGTCTTTCTGAAGAATCGACTCACCATGAGTAAAACGGGCGCTGAAACAAAATTGAGGCCTTCCAGTGCGGGGCCATGAGTGACATGCATCGAGTGGGTGTGGAATTGGGTAAACTGTTTGCACGTCAAACAACCTTAGCAATGAGAAAAAAATTCACAAAAATCCTTTGGACTTTAGGGCTTTTCAGATTTCGGGATTTCGGATAAAGGGTTGTCTATCTATACCCTCCATGAGTAACTACAGTGTAGGGTACAAATTCTGGTCAAAATCAATCTTAGCCATGGCAGATTGATCATAGTTAAAAAATCACACAACACCAGGTTATAGCCCAACAGATTTATTTGGAAGCATGAGCTTGTGCCACGTGATGTAGGAGCGGCACTCCGAAAGCTAGTGCTTCGAAATAAATCTGCTAGACTATAACCTGGAGTTGTGTAACTTTTAACTTTGTCCACTCCAACACCAGCACCTGCAAGATTGATCATAGTCATATTTGTGAAGCAGAAGTAATCACAGGTGGCCTTGAAAGTGTCAGCTGTGGATTAAATTCAACAAAGGCAAGACAAGATCTCACTGTCCTTGTAAAGGTACAGACCTGATTTCCTCTCATCTTAAACTCTAAGTATTTACCAATATCATTTTATATATACTGCTGCATTTTTCAGCAATACAGTGGCTGGGAGTGGAGGAACTATGTCAAAGATTGATGTAGAGACAATCCATTTTCTTCCTTGTTGAAGTCTTCCAAGTACTTCTGATATGGAGGACGATGCTAAACCATCATTTAGGTGAT
Organism: Chiloscyllium punctatum; assembly: GCF_047496795.1. NCBI lineage: Eukaryota > Metazoa > Chordata > Chondrichthyes > Orectolobiformes > Hemiscylliidae > Chiloscyllium > Chiloscyllium punctatum. The sequence continues at coordinate 68,293,640 of NC_092742.1, forward strand.
GAAAATGCAGACTGCTTACATTATTAAGGACCAATTCTATTTCTGAAAGTCATCAGAACTATGATCAATGGATCCGTCCACATCAGGAATCTTCATGATTGTGGCTGTGGTGCTATGAAGGTGCTATTGAAGAGGAATAGATGTAATGTCAACCACCAGTGGCTGCCAAACTTCCTCAATATGAAGAAGCTGCACAGAAGGTCCCATTATGATACCAGGAGGTACACGAAATCCAGAATTATTGTCCTCAATGTCATTTGTTCAAGATCGGTGAGCCACGGTGTCTCTGCAGACTATAGATCTTTTTGCTCACTCATGGGATATGGGCATCACTAGCTAGGTTGAAAGTTAATACCTGTCCCTAGTTGCCCTTGTAAAGGTGGTGGTGAGCTGCCTTCTTGACTCTCTGCAGTACATATGCTGTCAGTAGATCCACAATGCTATTAAGGAAAGAATTCTAGGATTTTGACTATATGATACTGAAACAACAGTATATTTCCACGTCAGAATGGTAAGTGTCATGGAAGAAAACTTGCTGATAGTGATGTTCCCATTAATCTGTTGTCCTTGATCTTTGTTGAATTTAATCCACAGCTGACACTTTCAAGGTCACCTGTGATTACTTCTCCTTCACAAATATGACTATGATCAATCTTGGAAGTGCTGGTGTTGGATTGGAGTGGACAACGTTAAAAATTACACAAGTCCAAGTCATTGGCTTGGGTTTGGTAGGGGGTGTCTAAGGATCTTTGGTGAATTTCTGCAGTGCACCTTGTTCATGTTACACATTGCTACTAATGAGTGTCAGTGATAGAGGAAGAGTATGCTTGTGGATGTGGTGCCAATCAAATAGGTTGCTTTGTCCTGGATGGTGTCAAATTTCTTTAGCGTTTTTAGGCTGTAACCATTTAGGCAAGTGGGAATGCACAATCACAATCTTGACTTGTGGCTTGTCAGTTGTGGGTAGGTTTGGGGGAGACAGGAGATAAGTTACCCTCTTCAGGATTCCTAGTTTCTGATCTGTTCTTGTAGCCACTGTATTTCTATGGTAGGTCCAGCTCCATTTCTGATCAATGGTGACTACCAGGATGCTGATAGTGGGGGATTCAGTAATGGTAGGGTGATTAAATGTTAAGGGGTAGTGGTGAGATTGTCAGAGATTGTCAGAGACTTCTTTGATGCTAGACAGAGGGCAGGATGACCCACGGGTTCTGACAGTCTTGCTGGATGTTCTGAGGGGCCAGATATGTTTTGCTCCTGCCCTGTTTGTGAGGTTGCAGTTTTCATATGGTCCACGTGCTTGTTCAGGACCTCTTCACCTACTTGAACTTTGCATGTCACAGAACCTAACCTTGTATTGACCAGGCCTCTTACCATTGCAGAGTCAATTCTGTGGTATTGACACCAACCCTAGTCCCCTGAAGTAAACTGCCTCTCTCACTTAGAGGAATCTTCTATCCGGCAGTGGTGTTCCTGATACTTTTTCACCTTCAAGGTCCAGGAAGATCAGATTTAACCTGGTGCTGAGTCTTCTCACCATTAGCAACTCTGCTAGGACTGTCCCTGTAGTTGCATGAGAGGTGGTCCTGTAATCAAACAGGAACCAAGACAGTTTGGTATCAAATAAAGCTGTAGGCTGTTTCTTTAAGCCTGCTTTCAAAGTTTGGACTGCTCATTCCACCAGAACACTGGATAATAGATGGCATGGGGCTGTCTAAACATGCTGAAAGCCATTTGACTTGAGGAAATAAACAAATTTCCTGGTTGGTAAATGTTCCCTTTGTCTGGAACCAACTTCGCTAGGAGTCTGTGTAATGCAAAATATGCTTGCAGCTTTTCAGTTGTCTCTGTGTTTGCCAAACAACCTCTTTGCACATCCAACTACTTTGAATGGGCATCCACAATGTCTAAAAATATACAGCCTACAAAAGGACCGGCATAGTCAACATGTCATTGAGTCCAAGGTTTATCCAGGCAGTCAAACGAATGTAGGGGAGCTGCTGGTGGTGATTTCTGTCCTTTTAGACACTCTGGGTACTGACCCACAAATGCAGCTATGTTGGCATCCAATCCTCGTCAACAGACATTACTTCTCTTCAACATCTTCATTTGGAAGTTCCTGGATGACCCCAGTAAAGTTGAGCCAATATTTGGCAGCAACCTTTGCTTGAGCAAATCACTCTTGCTTCCCATATTGACATGCTGTCCTCTATGGTGATCTCATCTCATTGAGTCCAGAAAGGTTTCAATTCCAGTTGTGATGGCTCTTTTGCTTCCGCCATCATCCACGGAATTTTACTTTTGCAGGATGGGATCCTTTTGTGTCCACAGTCTGATGTTGTCAGCGGTGACCAGAAGTGTGTTTAGAAAGTTTAAAACCAGAACGGACTGTTGCAGTGGCGGCACAACCGGTGGCGTATCCATCAGTGGGTGGTGTCTCAGGGCATCTGCATTTCCCACCTGTCCTCCCAGATGTTGTTACAACTTGTTACTGTATGCGCTCAAATAAAGAGCCGAATGTTGAATTCAGCCTGAAGCTATAGGCAACACAGGCTTGTCCTCTTTAATTTGCCACTGACGGGTTTGTGGTCTGTTACTATTACAACGTTATGTCCATAAGGCATTGGTTGAACTTTGTCACACCAAAAATGACTGCTAAATCTTCCTTCTCCATATGGGCATTCCTTCATTCAGCACCAGCCAAGGTCTGGGATGTGTCTCCATTGGGCCATCTGTGAGCCAACACTACCCTGATACTGTCTAGGAAGCATCGCATGTCAGCACCACATCTCGCTTGGGATCATAGTGTGACAATACCTTAGATGGTGATAGCTGCTTCTTAACTTCCCTAAAGGCCACATCTTGGCTACAAGACCATTTTCAAGCCTGACCTTTTTTCAGTAGCAACTGTAAAGGTGCCAGGATGTAGACCAGGTTATGTTTGAATTTTCTGTAATAATTTGCCAACTCGAGGAAAGACCTAAGCTCTGGTACAGACGTCAGAGCTGGGGCACCTTTGATCACCTTCATTGTATCTGCCAACAGGTGTAACCCAGTTTTGTCAACTCTGTAACCCAAGTTGGTCACTTGGGGTGCCTGGAACACACATTTTCCCCTCCTAAGTGAGACCCCTCCCTTAGAGAAAGGTTTAAGCCCCATGTCCAAGTTCTCTAAATGCTCTTTACTGATCTTCCAGTTATTAGCACATCATTCAGATAAATAGCTACCTGAGATAGACCTTGTAAAATGTTCTCCATCATCCACTGCAAAATGGCACAGGCTGATGATACCCCAAAAGGCAATCTCATATGTTGTACAAACCCTAATGAGTAGTAATTGTAGCACACTTCTGGGAATCCTCATCTAATCACAGTTGAAGGTACACATGGCTCATGTGCAGTTTCATGAAGGACAGATGCCCCCCGCCAACCCCCACTGCTAGTTTTAGTTTTGCGTACAAGTCCTCTATGTGAGGGACTGGGTATTTATCCAGATGTGAAAAATGGTTCACCTTTTGTTTGAAATATCCGCAAAGGTAAACTGACCCATCATTCTTCACAATTGCTATGACCAGTGCAGCCTATTCCACAAATGATTCTTTTATTTTCCAGCCTCCAGATTTCTGCCTCCATTTTAACACACAAGGCAAATGGCACTGGGTGGACTTTGCAGAATTGTGCAATTTCTTCTAGGTCAACATGTCAGGTGGCCTTGGCCCATTTGATAGTCCCTAGACCTCTGGGTGAAATCTCTGGTATTTACTCTGACTTCACTCAGGCAGCCATTTTCCAGTTTAAAAACGTTGAACCAATCAAGTTGAATCCTTCTCAACCAATTTTGCCCCATCAAGCTTGGGCCAAGACTTTCACTCCAATCAGTAGTAACTGAACCAGCTGCTTCTCATATGACACCGGAACCTATATTATACCTTTAATCAGTAAAGGTTCCCCAATATAGGTTCTCAGCTGGATGAGGTTTTATGCAGCCGGAGGGTTGGAGTCAGAGTGAAGTTCAATAAAGACTGGTTCTGCAATCACTGATACAGCTGCGCTGATATCAATTCCATTAGAACTGGATGACCATTTAACCAGATGTTTATTTTGATTGGTTCTGTTACGGGTGTTGTTAAGCAATTTAACTGTTACTAATCAGGCATCAGTGAATTTTACAGGGTGTGCACTCTCCTGGATATCAGCCTATGAATTCTCTTACACAATTTAGGCTCAGTGGGACTCTTTTGTTGTCGCGAGTCAGCATATAGGCAGCAACTACAATGGTCTGCTGGCCTGGATCCTGGAGAAAATTTTAACCGTTTGGCTGAGGCTTGGCTTTGTTTTGCAGTTTTGCTGTAGGCTGACCTAGAGTCCCTCTGTTCAGCATATATCCTGAATGCAGCTGTGCAACTGCCTTCAGTCAAGTGGTGTTCCTGAAACTCAATCGGCCTGACAAGAGTGTCCACTTCCATGGGCATACTTGTAACTTATGAGCTCCATTTGCCGCAATTTCTAATGACAAAGCCAGTTGTAATGCCTGCTTGAAGTTCAGTTGGGCTTCAGCTAGTAGACACTTTTGCATGGTCACATCATTAATCCCATATACCAACTGGTCTCTTAGCATCTCACTTTGCTTAAAGCAAAATCACACACCTCTGCCAGTCATTGTAATCTCACCAAAAATCCCGATACAGATTCTCTTGGTTCTCAAGCTATCCAGTAATTCCGATAGCATCTCATAATTAGAGGATGCTAGAGTTTGCCATATTCCTTAGCTAAAGCTGTCAATTCTTGAAAGATTTTGAAAGCTGCCTTTGGGAAAGTTAAGCTTGTAATAACCAAAAAAGTTGCACGTGCACACACTATCAGGAGAATTACTCGTTTTTCCTCTGTCCCAATGTCATTTGCCTGGACAAATTAACACATTTTTTCCACATACTGGGCCTAGTCTTCAATGCCAGGATCAAACAAATCAAGTTTTCCAAGTAGTGGCATCATGCCAGAAAAGCTTCCCCCAATTCAAAGACAACTGTTGCAAATGAATCTCTTAAGGGGCATATTTTCCTCTTGTCACCACTTAAATAACTCCATAAAGGCCAGTTTCCCATCACCAAGTCACCCTTTATTTTTGCATGCCTAGTACAAGACACTGAACCAGCTCGCACAGAGCTGGCTCGTAGAGAAGCAGGAACCCCTGACAGTCTTGTGTATATTTGTTGGCCAGGACTCCCTGATTGAACCAGGTTAACAGCTCCAGTCAGGGAACACATTTTCAAGGAGATCCACCTGACTGACATTGTTCCAATCACGACATAAACCAAGGACAAATCTAATGAATCATTTCTGGACTGCCTCCAATGCCATTTAGAAGACTGCTGGAGAACAGCCACTTGTTCAGTCCCAAGCATGAGATGACCGTGTGATATCAGCAAACAGGGACCACATCCGAACATGTAGGGAGGAGCAGAAGCAATAGGTGGGCATGCGTAGAGACCCTCAATCCTCAGATGCTGAATCAATTTGAAAGCTGCCATGGAGAACCTGGCTTAGCACTCTCAAAGGCTTCTGGAAAAACACACACACTTACACTCCTTTGCTCCATTTATTGGTCCTCAAGACCAAGGTCATGGCAACAAGGGGATGGCAAAGCTTACCCCCATTCCAAGTAACCCTTCCTCACAAGGAGACAGGATTGTACCAGAAGGCACTCAGCCAAAAGTAGAACCACATACAAACCCATTTATACTTTTCACTCAGGGTACTGTAGGGTTAGATGGGATCTTCACTTCCATTCTGCCTGGCCTCCTCGGACCCTTGAAAATTCATGCCAAGGAGGGTTAACTTTCAGACCCTCACCATCTTTGGCTCATCCAGGCATAACTTCTCCATCAAACCTGCAGGACCAATAGATTTCAGTTTCAAGGAGGCTCCCTTTATGTGACTTGTGTAGTTGGGTGGACAGAAGAAAATATATTGAGGGGACTTTGGTGGCACAAGTGAAAAAGGCATGTACTTCACTATCAATTTCTACATAAATGTTTCTGATTTTAACTTCCATGTGCTTGTCAGTCTTTCTGTGCTACGTGCGTCTTAGAACATAGAACATAGAACAATACAGCACAGAACAGGCCCTTCGGCCCACGATGTTATGCCGAACTTCTAACCTAGATTAAGCACCCATCCATGTACCTATCCAAATGCCTCTTAAAGGTCGCCAATGATTCTGACTCTACCACTCCCACGGGCAGCGCATTCCATGCCCCCACCACTCTCTGGGTAAAGAACCCACCCCTGACATCTCCCCTATACCTTCTACCCTTCACCTTAAATTTATGTCCCCTTGTAACACTCTGTTGTACCCGGGGAAAAAGTTTCTGACGGTCTACTCTATCTATTCCCCTGATTATCTTATAAACCTCTATCAAGTCACCCCTCATCCTTCGCCGTTCCAACGAGAAAAGGCCGAGAACTCTCAACCTATCCTCATACGACCTACTCTCCATTCCAGGCAACATCCTGGTAAATCTTCTCCGCACCCTCTCCAAAGCTTCCACATCTTTCCTAAAGTGAGGCGACCAGAACTGCACACAGTACTCCAACTGTGGCCTAACCAAAGTCCTGTACAGCTGCAACATCACTTCATGACTCTTGAATTCAATCCCTCTGCTAATGAACGATAATACTCCATAGGCCTTCTTACAAACTCTATCCACCTGAGTGGCAACCTTCAAAGATCTATGTACATAGACCCCAAGATCCCTCTGTTCCTCCACCTGACTAAGAACCCTACCATTAACCCTGTATTCCGCATTCTTATTTGTTCTTCCGAAATGGACAACCTCACACTTGGCAGGGTTGAACTCCATCTGCCACTCCTCAGCCCAGCTCTGCATCATATCTAAGTCCCTCTGCATCCGACAACAGCCCTCCTCACTGTCCACAACTCCACCTATCTTCGTATCATTCGTCTTAACTCTGTCTGGGCAGTACTTCATGGCCACAGATTAGGCTTTATGGATGGAGCCTACTGCCAAGGATAGAGCCATCTGGAAACAAGGAGAACAATATGTACACAAGGCATTGGGTTCTGGTGACAGCTTTATCCCTCCTTATTCAATATTCATTATGTTTGACTTCATCTGTGCTCAAAGCTGCAGCAGTCAAAGAGTGGACCAGCAATGGTTGTGCCAGAGAGGTTCGCCATACAGAGAAGGTCAATGCTTGGATGGCTTGGGAATAGGTAGCTTGTGTGTTCATTTACCATTTTCACCAAAGTCCTTAGCCTTTAAATGCCTTATGATTGGCATTTGCTACAGACCTCTTTCTCACAGGTCAAGTCACTTACGTAGCCCATGAGTAGTTACAGCCATTTTCTTCTCCATTGCATACTTCAATTTCCAGCATGATGAAAGGTGACAGAGAGCACTCCACCATGACTGGGTTCCAGCCTCAGCCTGAACATGTCACTGAACCCCCAAATTTTCACATTTCTCCAGTTCCCAATTCTGAAGACTAATTGCCAAGGCTCAGTTCCCCAGCTAAGCCTGTAAAAAGGAAGCATTAAAAAGTCTTTCTGTCTTTCTGTCCCTGCTCTCTCTCTCTCATGTGAAGGTACCAGCAAGTTTCCAGTAACAACTAGCTGTTTTCCACTCACTTTTCTCTGCAAAACCCCTGTTGAAGGATGAATAAAATATCTTCAAAAGACAGTAAAAGGACAAATTCTCAACCGGGGATGAAAGAGAGAATCTATGCAAAATAACCCTTTGTCAATAGCAAAGAACTAGAAATATTTGGAATAAACTGAAAGAAACAACTCAACAAATCACATGGTCCTGACTCATGCTATTGAACAATGTTTCCCTGTTTTTTCCCCTATTAATCGCTGTAGTATCTAAATCTTATCTGTCTTTGTGTGTCTGTCTGTATGTAGGGGGAGGGGGGAAATTAAAAGGGGTAGAGTTTCCTTATTGACACTGGTTTAAGACAATTTGTTGTTTTCTTGCTAATTACAGAAAGGTAGTGAGTGTTTTCTTTTAATCGGAGTCTGTCAGGCAGGTAAATTGGGACCTTTTGATAGTTTGACTAAGTCTTTTTACATTTCTTACAATAGTGGGGGTAGATTTTCAGTGTACTACCCAAGTGAGTTATGACAACAGGATAGCTTTTACTCCTTAAAATGATTTTCACACTGAGGAGAAACTGCAGATTCAAAAATAAACAAACAAAAACAACAAAAGAAAAAACTAAATGCTGGAAATTTAAAACAAGAACAGAAATTGCTGGAGAAACTTAGAAGTCTGGCAGCATCTGGAGAAGGAAAGCAGAATTAAATTCTTCAATAAAAGCAAGTTACTGCAAATGCTGGAATCTGAAACTAAAAGAGAAAATGCTGGAAAATCTCAGCAGGTCTGGCAGCATCTGTAAGGAGAGAAAAGAGCTGTCAGTTTTGACAAAGGGTCAGTTAGACTCAAAACATCAGCTCTCTTCTCTCCTTACAGATGCTGCCAGACCTGCTGAGATTTTCCAGCATTTTCTCTTTGGGTTAAATTCTTCGAAATCAGTTCTGAAGAAGGGACATTTGTCTGAAATGTTGACTCTGCTTTCTCTCCACAGAACTCCCATACCTGCTGAGTTTCTTCAGAAGCTCTCATTAAAGATTTAAAATCAGGCAAAAAAATAGAGTTTCATTTAAATCGCAGGAACTTGATCTCTTCAATCTGACCACAAGTTCCTATCTGCACTCTTCATGGTGGACAATAGAAGATACCTCCATCTCCCTGCTTTCTGCCTCAGTTTCTTTCAGACAGACACCACCTGTGATGTTCAGTGATACATTTAGAAAAACCTGCAACCAAATCCTACATTTTTTTAGACTTTTTAGGACATCTCCAATGGCAAGGTGAATCACATGAGTAAATGCCTAGAAATGGCAATTAAATACTCTTCAGATCCCCAAGTTTTTCTATTTCAGGTTTAAATGGAAAGTTAAAGCATAACCATTTTGAAAATCTGACACTTTCAATAGTCCCAACAGTGGAAGCTAATGGTCTATTCACCATCAGCACAATTGCTCAGGTCATTATTTACCAATGCAAATATCATGCATCTTCCTCCCATTGAAACAACCTTTTAACTTTAAACAACAAAGCCATCCAAGATTACTGTTGGGCAAAATTCAGAACAGCTCACAGTCCCAAAATCTTATCTGTCCGAGATGGTGGAATTGGCATGGCAGGGAGTGCTAGAGCTCCTGAGCCTCTCTGCTCCAGGTTGGCCATATCCTTCCCTCTGCCTGTCTCTTTCTCACTGTCTCCTTTTCCTTGCTTTTTTTTGGGAAGCTGGAGCGGTGGTCAGAGGGTCATTGGCAGCAGCGGTGGTGGGATTTAGGACTCCTGGCTTCAGTAGGCCAGGAACCTGGATTTGGAAGTTGGTGCCTGGAGTGGGGCTGTGACAGACCCACAGTGGGAACTTATCGATTCTGGAGGCCAAGTAGGCATGGATTGGAGGAGAGGCCTAGCATGGACTAGAATCGAGGCCTGGTATGGACCAGAAGTGAGGCCCAAAATGGACTGGAAAAGAGGCTCAGCTGGACTGGGGAAAATGTGCTGATGCAGAGTAGAGGCGAGGCCTGGCACGGTCTACAGGCGAGGCTGGCGTGGTCTGGAGGCGAAGCCTAGTGTGGTCTGGTGACAAGGTCGAGACTGCTTGAAGAACTGTAATGCTGAACTTTTCATTTTTTTATTTTCTAATTTTCTTCTGAAGATCTTACATTTGTACCTAAGATAGTGCTGTCAGTGGTGACTTTATAAACTTTTCACTGCACTCAATAAATTTGTTCTAATTCTAATGTCACATTTGAAACAGGAATCAGAATAAGAGTTTGTAATATTATTTATCACAGTATTTATCACAGGCATGGTAATGGTGAGTTACTAGTAACTGCATGACCTTAGTAGTTTTAGGATTAATTTGGAAAAGACACCACAGTATCACAGATTTACTGCTTCCAGAATATCCAACACCTAAGATTATGGTAGCCGTTAAAATATCTTATAGTGGTTTAAATTGTTGATATCCAGCTGGCTTTGTATTGATATTTTAATTTGGGATTAAAGCAAAGATGTAAGGGAGTGAATTATATTTCTGCAAGCGTAAACAAAGAAAGCATAAAGCCAGTAAGCACTTAGTTCTCTTTTAGCTGCAACTCCCAAGTCAGGATGTGGCTCTTACCTATATGAGGTGACATCATGCTTAATATGGGAAACTGCTACTGCATGTAATGTTTGTCAACTCTTATCACACAGTATTTGATAACATAGACTCGCACAAAGTTAAAAATCACACAACACCAGTTTATAGTCCAACAGGTTTAATTGGAAGCCTTAGCTTTTGGAGTGCTGCTCCTTCACCAGGTAGTTGTTGCACTATAACCTGTTGGACTATAACCTTGTGTTGTGTGATTTTTAACTTTGCACACCCCAGTCCAACACCGGCATCTCCAAATCATAGACTTGCACATTCGTTCGTGATACATACTGCAGCATTCCATAGACAGTTAAAGCAGACAGAATCATGGAATTAGTCATGACCAAAAGAAAAGAAGATTTGTATGTGCAGCCTAAGGCAGCAAAATCGTAGAAAGGTGGTGATTCCCCTTTGGAGGTTAACATTTTCAGGATGGTTGAAAGTCCATAGCTGAATAAGCAACTAAGGCAGTTGGAGTTGATCAAAGTGTAGAAGCATAGTTTGATTACTAGCTTGTCATTTAATGCAATCTGAAATCAGTTATATTATAATAGTTCATAAATATTCAAACTTATTGCTTCATAAAGTACTTAAGCATGAATCAGTCATAAGCTATTTCTGAAGGAATAATGACCATTCTTTGTGACAGTAACCATGACAGTTTTAACTAATATTTGCGATTTTGATACGAGGCCCAAGTTACTCCTTTAAGTTGTTCCACTTAATAGATTTACAGAATACACATGGAACAATAAATTGGTTTTGCTAATTGTTCATTAAAGATACGCAAAATATTGATGTTAGGTAGATGATGGGTCCACGTAAGAATCTTTCAAAATTAAAAATCATAAGATGATAGCATTCAAAGCTGGGTGTGATTTCACCTAGTGTATTGGATTTTATTGATAAATATTTTAATATTTTTCCACTTAATATAGCTACTACATTTGTGTTCCCATATTCTAGCCTTTGGTTCATATTTTGATACTACTAACTATGTTTTCATATTATTGGCTAAAGCTTCTTTATAAAATTGAGAATTTCACAAGTAAAGCAAGGGCAGCTCAAGGCTGACAAATCAGACTTCACCAAACTTGAATCCTAAGTTAACATTGTTTTCTTAAAAGGGTGTATCATTGGCACAGTTCAATGGCACAGGAGCAATGTTTGAAGAGGTGATTGTTAAATATTGTTGTAGCAACATATAACTGTGACCTGCTCCTGGGGAATTTTTTCTGAGCTGACAGAAAGAGTCCACTGTCTACATATCAATGTCAGTGGAAATTTTCATCACTTTAGCCCTGTAGTTATTGCTGTTGCCATCTTCTGTTCCAGAAGCAGCATCTAAAATATTTGTTGTCAAGTAATGCACCAAGAAAGTTCAAAACACCATGGACAGGTGTTTTGGTTTGTGTGTCAGGATTCTTGATGTTGGGTCAAACTGCCAGGGGTCATGACACCACACTGCTGGGAAATCATTATCAGCAATGATTTTCAAGAAATTGCACGGTTAAGGATGGTAGGAGTAATCTCAAAGTTCATGAGCTATTAGGAGATCCTCCAAGCGGAATAAGATAAAACTTGTTTTTCAGGTAAAAGAGCAAAATGGTGTCTCCATTCTGAAATGCTTTCTTGCCCAGTATGGTCTGCATTCACAGTTATGACCAAGCAAATTGAGAGACATCAGATTGTGCCTGGAGTGGCTGCCTATATGTTGGCCCCTCAATCTGCTATCAGGAGCTGCCTCCAGGCAGGTGGACAAGTCCCTGACACATTGCAGGAGCTCATAGGCAATTTTGAAATTCCATTGGAGTCTGGAAATAGACATTAGGTGATCATTTAATCCCCTTAACTAGTTGACTGCTGCTTGTGGGCAGATAGCCTTGTCAAAACCCCAAAGCATCCTCTACGAAAATGGCCCAAGTGAAGACTTTTTATTTTTTAAAAATGGCATGCTGGCTATCATGAAATTTGATACTTGCCCCTTACCTCTATAGAGGGGTGCAAATCCTACCCAATATTCCCCAAAGCAGTCATCTGCATTAGCTGACTACTGAAGCAGCAGTGAAGAAAATATACTTTACAACATGCAGTGTTATTGTTTGCAAACATGTTATAAATTGAATCTGTACTTTTAATTCTGGAATTTATGACAGTCTCACTGCTCGTAACCAGCAGAATTGATGATGCACGTTAATATCAGATTCCTTAGCTGTTCACTGGTACTTAATTTTCTGGCAATCCAGTATGCTATTCCTTTCAAGGGAAACAACACATTGATATAAAGTTAATCTGCTTTACCATGTAGCATCATTGCACTGTTCAACCCCTTTAACTGAGATAGAAGATCAATTCAGCAAGCTAACATTGAACCACAGTGGTGTTAGAACATATTTTCAATATCAAAATTCAGTCATTTATCAGATTATGAAGGGGCTTAGTAGGGTATATGTTGAGACCCCGATAAGATCTGTATAGTTGTGATAATTTAATTGTTTTGTAAATTCCTGCTCTTTAAAGGTTAAATTAAATAGGCAATAGCAATCACTGAGAAGTGCAACATCCGTTTGCGGGACTGCTTTGATTGATAAGCTATTTGTTTCAGGTTAGAAAATACATCTGATCATACAGTTCCAGTTTCAACTGAGTTCTTTGATGACATTCTTTGCAAGTTCTTTGTGTCATTGTGAATGCTTTTGGCTGAGTTTCAAAAGTTTAAGTTGTCTCAGTAGGGGGTGGGTGTTCTGAACTCAGTTTAATTGACAGCTTAAACAGACTACCAAAAGAATATCTTTCTCTGATGTTTGATGTGAATGCAAATTTGTTTTTTTTAAACGAGAACAATCCCTTGAGGCTTAAAAATTTTGAATGGTTTACATGAAAACAGAATAGAAATTTGGCTCAGAATAGTAATGTGAAAAAGTAGATGTGCTCAAGGGAAGAAATGGGAAAAGTATGAGAAAACAAAGCAAATTGAAAAGATGTCAGTGGAACAGTTGATGATCTTTATAAAGTAAAAGTGTTTGTTCATAAAACATGAAATTATGCAAGAGAAATAGCAAAGTGAATAAGATATATAAAGATTGACTTCAGGAGAGGGCAAAAATGGAGGACAGGATTGAGCAGCACTGACCAAGCAGGTGGCCTTTCTTTTGGAAACTGAAACATCCACAAGAACCTAACGTATCATGTCTCAGGCATAAAAGGAATTTGTAGAGGTAGCAAAATGCAGAGTTAAGACCATAAATTGGAGAAGAAGAAGTAGGCCATTCAGCCCAAAAGATCTGCTACACCGTTCAGTTAAATCATGGCTGATTTGATGATCCTCAACGCCACTTTCCTGCCTAGTCCCAAAAACCTTGATTCTTTTACAGATTGAAAAACTGCCTATCTTCACCTTGAATATGCTCAACAGCACAGCCTCAACAGCTATTCACAGTAATGAATTCCATGAATTGACCACCCTCTGAGAGAAGAAATTCCTCCATGTTTCTCTTAATAGGGAAACCCCTGCTCTGAGATTGCATACTCTAGTCCTAGACTCTTCCACAAGGGGAAAAGATGTGGTTTGACTCATGCTTTGTACAATTTAGAAAATCTTCCCTATTTTTACACTTCATCCCCTTTGAAATAAAGGCCAACATTTTATTTGTCTTCCCTATTACCTGCTTAACTATATGCTAGCCTTTTGTGACTTTTGCACAAAGACCCCAAAGCATGGTGGCACTGTGGTTAGCACTACTGCCTCACAGTGCTAGGAACTCAGGTTCGATTCCACCCTTAGGTGACAGTCTAACGTTTACACAATCTCCCTGCGTCTGCAAGGCTTTACTCTGGATGTTCCAGTTTCCTCTCACATTTCAAAGATATACAGGTTGAGTGGATCAGCCATGTTAAATTACCCATAGTGTCCAGGAATGTGCAGACTAGGTGGATTAGGAACGAGAATGCAGGGTTATAGGGTAGATCTGAGTGGGATGCTCTTCAGAGAGGCAGTTTGGACTAGATAAGCCAAATGGCCTGCTTCCATCCTGTAGGAATTCTATATTTGGCTCTTCTATTCTTCCTGTCAAAGTCCATGAATTCACACCATCTGGCAATTTTTTACCTATTCACTTTAGAGAGTTGTCGAGCCATAAAGATCATTTGACCACATACTTCTGTGTACTTTTAGAGTCATCCTAACTACTTGCGTCCCTGAGAGAGAACTCTGCCTATGGTGAAACATTAGGTACAATAGACAGTATATGATGGAGGTTTTTACAACTATAGTGAATAAGAGCCAGTGTAAATTTTCAATTATTCAGAGATTGTTTATTCATGTCATATGGGATGCATTTAAGATGCTTGACGGTATTTCATTTTTGTACCCATGCAGAAGTGTTAATTGACAAAAGCAAAATATTACAGATGTTGCAAATATGAAATAAATACAGAAAATGCTGGCAAAACTCAAAGGGTCAGGAAGCCACTGTGAAGGGGAATCCAAAATAGACAGGCAGGAGGCTGCAACAACACACTATGCTCTGCAAACTTCCAAATTTTTATATTGGGCATGAAACTGAAAACTGTTTGTTGAGCTGATGGATTCCCCGTTGGATGTAGAATAATAGCTGTCCTTCACACATTTGAGAAAGGGAGGCCTTGAGCTGGAGTAGGGTGGAGGAGAGGGAATGGAAGTACCTCTGCATAGCCAAGAGGGTACAGTGGAGAATCTGGAGAGAGAATTTTTTGTGGAGGCATTGGAGGTATTGCAAGTTGGGAGCATCAAAGGTGGGTCCAAATTTGGAGGGTTCAAAATGTACCTGTAGGCCTTGAGGGATGAGATGGTTGAAAAGACAGCAGCTGAGAAATGTCATGTATCGAGTTTGTTTCATTGTGTGATCAAAGAGCTGGAGGGCTGAGGAGGTCACGGTGTTGTGGCAGTGAGTGCACTCACTAAGTGCACATCTGAGGGAGACAGAGAACTTCTTCAAAGTGGGCATCCTTTGAAGAGACCTCGTAGTGTAAAAAACTTGGTTAGAGAAAAAAATACGCAGATGCTGGAATCCAAAATAGACAGGCAGGAGGCTGGAAGAACACAACACGCCTGTCTATTTTAGATCCCAGCATCTGCAGTTTTTTTTTGTCTCTAACTGTGAAGGCTTAACATGTCAAACCACCACTGCCTAAAACATGAACCATAACTTTTTCTCTCCAAAGATGCTGCCTGTCCACTTAAATGCTTTCTCCATTCCCCACTTTTATTTCAGAAGTGGTCTATCCTTTCCATGCTCTGAAATTATTAACTGATATGAAGTTCAGATAATATTGCTGGTGAGAAGTTTCATTGTTTTGTTACCGCTAATTGAGAATGCTGATGTGTGTGAAATTGGTTTTGGGCATGTGCAAACCAAACAACAATGAATTGGCAGTCCATTTTACACCTTGCTCAAATTGCATTTCCATTCAAGTCAAATTAAATGCCTGTAAAGCAAGATTCCATTCATTAACATCCATTTTCTCAGACTATCCAAGACCAATTTCAACCCAATTTTTTTTGTGTTGCTTTCTGATTGTAAACTACAAGTGCAACCATTAACCTGCATAGTGTTCAAATGTTATGCAACCATCGAGATACAAAGTATCATTTACCCATATGGTATTACTGCGCTGCTTGCATACGTTTTGTATGAGATACAAGAAGTAGATGGATCAATCTATACGCCTATGCTCAAACTGAAAGTTCAAAATATGTTACACTGCTTTGGGAATAATGATCTGCAATTCCTCAACATCATCATTGCTCATATTTCTGGGATGATCTGCTACAGAAATTGTCATGCAAGTCAACATTCTGGCCAGTGCAATGAAATTGACACAGACAGTGTCATGGCAGTGCAAAGCATATCCCTGCTCCAAAATAGTGCAAGGAAGTCGGCTGTACACACCTCAAAATACTCGTAGCCTGACATCCATTAAAAACAAACGACTCATGCACACATTCATGCTTGTACAGAAGCCTTTTGAAAGAAGACTCCAGCATCAGAAACAGGAATCAACTCCACTAGGCCCATGGACATGCAAAATATATGTGCAGCATACCTCTTCATCAATAAGAACCTGCACCTCACCCTCTAATACCTCCTGTTCCACACTATCACTATGCATGTCTCTGTGCTGTCACTTGTGTGGCTGAAGCATAACAACAAGTGGTGCTGCTGAACGATGGACTCCAGCTCTTCTGCCTCTTGACTGGGTCCTGGCTTTTCTGCAACCAAACATATGAGCAAAGTGTGAATGGGACTTCAGGATTGGAGAAATTCTGCAAAATGTAATTATATCCTGTGTACATTGAAGGTACAGTGACTGCATTTGAGTTCATTTGTGATCACTTTTTGAAGCACAGGACACTGCATCTTACCAGAATGACTAAGTAGGGTCGTAACAGAACCTCCAAATTCTGTTTTCTCAATTCACACACTGGGCTAATTAACAATGCAGTTCACAGTACATTTCTTGAAGTAAATGAGGGCATTCACTTCTCGGGTTTTATCACACTTGCTGTTGCTTAGCATTAAAGGCAAACTTATTCCAGAACAGCATAGCATGCCCCAAGTGAGAATAGCTGCAGCATCTTAAAGGTAAGTAAATGGCATATTTCAAATAACTTCACCTCTTAAAATTGTTTTCAGTGAGTCTAAGAATATAATGCTTTAGAATGGCTTTCATCATTTAACAGACAACATACTGTGTAGTAAATTTGTTACATTAGCATTCTTCACAGATAAAGTAAAAAAAAATTTCAAATCTCGCAGCTATTTTGATCATTTTATTCTCCAACTAATTCCTGAGTATTTTCCAGCACTATTGTAGTCCTAAACAGCTCACCCGTAGCTTCAAACCATTGCTTCTTGTCTCACACTCAATTCTCACTGTTTGCATATAATTTCACTTGTTCTGCTTTGACAACAAAGCAGGGTAATGTGGGAAGTAAGAGGTCCATAGTCACATCATCTACTGGTTTCTAATTGTGAAAGTTAGCAGGATGAGGTTGTGCTAGAGTTGATCAAGGACCTAAGTCAGAAACATCATCAGCGTTCCAAGTGAGGCCAGATGTTGGAACTTAAGCATAGCATAAAGATACTATTCTTACCATCATATACCTATGAGTGCTGTCAGCCTCATATTCGTATTTGCTGCTTCCACACAGCTCTATTTTTCATATGCAGTGGTACACAACCATTAATAATCTACTTTTGTTCTTGCAGGACACGACTGCATGCTACAGAAGTGAGAGGATTAAAACTGAACGGGACAAGGAGGCCTGCATTGACTGAGTCCTATTGGAGAAATTGTTTTCAGCATCAGGGAACCAGTAGAAATGGACATTGGCATTCAATGCTACAGAGCACAATGGACAAGGGTATCTGCTGTCTCATGCTTCAATGTACTTAGAAGGTTGTTATGCTAAATCCTAAGAGTAAACAGTACAGGTCGAGACAGAACATTTGGAATTCTGTCAAGTTTAGAATTCTGAGACCAATTCTGCCAATGGACAGCACGATGGCTCAGTGGTCAGCACTGCTGCCTCACAGTGCAAGGGATATCGGTTCAATTCCACCCTCAGGCAGCTGTGTGGAGTTTGCACAATGTCCTCATGTCTGCACAGGTTTCCTCTGAGGTGCTCCAGTTTCCTCCCATAGACCAGGCTAAGTGGGTTAGCCATGGGAAGTCCAGGGTCACAGGGATGGGGGACAAGTGGTTCTGGGTGGGATGCTATTTGGAGGGTCTGAATGGACTTGATGAGCCAAATAGCCTGCTTCCACACTGTAAGGATTGTATGATTCAATGAACTGAACTTTGTGACATCAGAACTACTGCAATAAAGCATGCTTGAGGACAGTTTTTATGCCTCCCCGAGGTAGTGTTCTGGAAATCAAGCCTCGCAATTCCCAAGTCCTGACAAAAGAGGAATGTTTTATAAAAGTACACAATATTACCCAATTTATACAGCTTTTTAGAGTCAATTTAACAGAAAGCACAGACTAGGTTTCTGTACTTAATAAGAACAACTATTTATTACAAAAAAATTGGTTTCAGTAAACAATTATGAACTGCCGACATATAATTCTAATGGTTAAATCTCTAATCCTTTATAAAAATCCATTTGCACATACAAAGGGATAGTAGATGGTTGGTCAGAGTGAAAGCAACAAAAGAGCAATATGATCCAGGCAGTAAATAGCAGCACCTGTGGAGCAGGGGTTGATCAAGCTCAGTCAGACCAGAGGCAGTGGGAGCAGAGCAGAATCCAGAGGCTGAGTTCTGGAGATGATGTAATGACTCAAAAGTGACATAGGCTTGGCTGTTCAGGAACCAGGACGAGAGACTAATTGAGTAGTAGCCAGAGAGAGATTGTGGTTTGTAGGAAAGAGAGAGAGTGAGAAATCGGATTTTGGTGAGGTTGTGGGTAAGGTTGTGTATTTGAGCCGAGGTAAGCATATGTAGGGTTTAGGAAACTAAAATCAAACAAGGCCCTGTAGAGTAATAAAGCAGAAAATAATTTAAGGTTAGAAAGGCTAGAAGGGGCCATGAAATGTCCTTGGCAAGTAGGATAAAGGTGTATACCAAGGCATTTTATCCATCTATTAGGAACAAGACGGTACCTAGTGAAAGGGTAGTCCACTCAAGGACAAAAGAGTGAATTTATGCGATGAGCCAAAGTGAGGTCCTTAATGAATACTTTGCATCAATGTTCATCAAGGAGAAGATCATGGGTGATGGTAAGTTTAGGGAGAAGTATGTTGATATTCAGACATGTTGATATTAAGAAGGAGGAGATGTTGGGTGTCTTGAACAACATTAAGGTAGGTAAGACCCCAGGTCTGATGGGATCGATCCCAGGATACAGAGGGACGAAACGGAGGATATTGCTGAGGCCTTCACAAAGACCTTTGCATCCTCTTTAGCCATAGGAGAGGTCCCAAAAAGGCTGCAGAATAGCAAATGCCGCTCCTTTGTTTAAACGGGAAAAAGGGATAATCCAGGAATTTATAGGCCGAAGAGCATATTCGAGGGGAAGTTATTCGAGGGTATTCTTTGGGACAGGATTTATTCACATTAGGAAAAGAATGGACGTAACTGGGACAGTCAGTACGGTTTTATGCAAGGGACATCTTGTCTCACAAACCTGATTGAATCTTTTGAGGAAGTAATGAAAATGATTGAAGATGAGGGCAGTACAGTGGATAATGTCTACATGGATAACACTTACTAAAGCATTTGACAAAAGCCCTCATGGTAGACAAAACTAAGTCACATGGCATCCATAGTGAGTTGGCAAACTGAATACGAAATTGGCTTGATTATATAAGGCAGAGTGTAATTATGGAGAGGTGTTTCTCTGACTGTAGGCCTGTGACCTATATACCGAAAGTTTCAGTGCTGGGACCTTTGCTGTTTGTAATACATATAAATGGCCTAGATGAAAATATAGATTATCTGATTAGTAAGTTTGTAGACATCACAAAAATTTGTGGATTTGTGGGTAGTGAGGAAGGCTATGAAAGAATACAATAGGATATAGACCAGTTGAAAAGTTGGGAAAGAAACAGCAGATGGAAATTTATCTATTTATTTATAAGTGTGAGAGGATGCATTTTGGAGGTCAAGTGTAAGAGGAAAGTATACAATAAATGGCAGTCCTCTTAGGAGCAATGATATACAGAATGGGGGCACAGATCCATAGCTTCGTAACAGGGGCAACACAAGTGGATAAGGTGGTAAAGAAAACATATGACATGTTTGCCTTCATTGGTTGAGACACTGAGCACAGAAGTTGTAAAGTCATATTGCAGCTCTTTAAAACTTTAGTTGGTCCACATTTGGAGTACTGTGTGCAGTTCTGGTCACCACACTATAGGAAAGATGTGGAGGCTTTGGAAAAGATGTAAAAGAAGTTAACCAAGTTGTTACCTGGACCAGAAAGTATTAGCTATAAGGAGAGGTTGGACAAATTTTGAATTGTTTTTTTGAGAGCATCAGAGGCTGACGACTAACTTAGTAGAAGTATATAAAACTATCAGCTGCATGTGCAGGGTGGATAGAGTCAGTCTTTTTCTTGGGTTGCAAATGTCAAATACTAGGGAACATATGTTTAAGGTGAGAGGAGAAAAGTTTAAAAGAGATGTGTGAGAGTGGTAGGTGCCTGGAATGGCAGGGGAGGTTTAGCGATGTTTAAGACCTTGACAGACACAAAAGGAGAGAATAAATAGATACAGACCATGTGCAAGCAAATGGGATTACTTTAAAATGTTTGTGGTCAGAGCAGTGATGGTGGGCCAAGGGGTCTGTTCCAATGCTGTACTGTTCTCCATTCTACACACAAAAGCATTGGTGCAATGGGTAGAAGGAAAAACTGGGAAAGCATTTCAATGGTCCCTGTTTACAGGGTTCACTGAGGTTAACCTTTTGGTTGCCAGGACATGCTGTTCCACAATCACTTTCCTTCAGATGCTTTAACTGGCTTGCAGGAGACACAGAGCAACTAGTTCGCAACTTTTAAGCTCTCTGATTTATCAAGTAAAAGAAACACCTTCCAACAACTGCTGAGGGAGAATAGACCAGCCTTCTTCAGGCTTTAGTTTTTATCCTTGCAGACAAGGTCACCATTTCCCATGTTAGAGTTCTGAAAGTTTCTGGCTAGCTTGTTCACACATTCAGGTTCCGAGGAATTAATCAGTTGTTAGCAGGTAGAGGTCTTTATCATTGATAACTGATCATCACTCCATAGTGTAATCAGCGACTTATTGTCCAATTTTCATTTAGCACACTCAAAGGGGAGAAGAAGAGATGCAGGCGGAAATACACGAAATGGTGTCGGAAACAGAGTAGGACCTAGTCTACTACAGAAGAGAGTGGAAATCATCAGTTGAGCTAAAAGGATGACACTTTTATGGAAAGTGGCATTGTCAGAACAAATGTGATGGAGCTGGAGAAAGTGGTAGAATGGAATGGGGTTCTTGCAGGAAGCAGTGCACGAGGAAGCATAGTCACGATAATTGGGAGTTGATTGGAGTGATATTAGTGAACAGTGTGTCTCCAGATATGTAAGCAGGGAAGTCTAGGAATGGAAGAGTCAGAGATGGACCACATGAAGGTGACAGAATGACTTTGTACTACTGTGGGTGCCCAATATGCTTTCAAACACAGTACTGTTTCATTGTTCTTATGGTTAATTATTCTTTTTCTTCAACATATTCTCACAGGTATAATGGAAGCTAGACTTTAGAAAACTTTATAAGCAGAAAAGGCTGGCAGAGGTCTGATTGAGAAGGACAAAGTTTGAGGGGCATAGATAGGGTAGACTGAAATAAACCTTTCCCCTTTGTAGAGGGATCAGTAAGCAGAGGCCGAGAAGGAGTACAGGGGATTTAAGGAAAAAGTTCTTCACCCAGGGAACTCACTTCCTAGAAGGGCGAGAGGCAGAAACTATCAAGAAATTTAAGAAATATTTAGATGAGCATTTGAAATGCCAAGGCATACAAGGCAATGCACCACGTGTTGAAAAATGGGATTAGAATAAATAGATGCGTGATGACCTGTGCAGATACTGAAGGGCATTTTTCCACATTTTGAAAACTAGATATCTCTCCATGATTCTAAAATTAAAATTTCCTCCTTTAACTTAAGTTGAGGCGCAGAATATTAGAAGGGTGTCAACTCAGAGAAAGGCAGATATGATTTGGGTGACTTGGGAAGAGAAACTCAGACAGAAAATGACGAAAATACCAAGCGAGTTTCTACACTTTTGCACATTTAACAACAAAAGTACAGCTCTTCCTTTGAAATCAACGACACATACGGCTAGAGAAAGACAAAGCAGCAGGAGGACTGCTCACAGTGTTAACGACCAACTAGGATGTCTGTGAGGGTTCAAGTTCTGTCTTAAAATAAGGAATAGAAAGATGTAACTTAGAAATTTAAGAAACACTGATATACCAATGTGGTCTGCTGGTAAAAATCATAGCTCAGAGATTCGGGCTGAGCAGAGCAACTTTTAAAGTGCACTGGACATTGCAATCTAGATGGTAGAAACAATGTGAGTCTAAGTTATTTTGTACCTACTCTATATATATCTTCCAGAAGTGTTGTGTTTCATTGGCCTTGTGATGAATGTGTTCTTTAGTTTATATAAAAGTAACTATTCCTTAGTTAGATGCATCTGTTCCTTATTCATTAATGTTTGACTTATGTAAATTTTGGTTTTTTTCAGTAATAACATGAAATCTTGCCCTTTGGTAATTTCTGTCAGTTGCCAAGCGATTCATTTTTTTAAATAGAAGTTATTGGCTAACATGGGTCTTGGTAACTCAGGCCACAATTACCAGACAGAGTGTGTCTGGGAACCAATTTTCTGATTGGTTTTTCTAAACAGAAAACTTCCTTGTTCAGCACAGTATTCATCACATAGATAATGATATCTGTATTGCTTATATTGCCTGTTGCTCATTTGTGTAAGGGAAAACATGCTCAAATGTTCAAATAAATATGGTTTCATGTTAAGAAAGTACAAGCTGAAGGGTGAGATAAGGATTGTTCAGACACTGCCTCGGGGCCAGATTTCAATTTCCCTAAAAGTTCCTTTTCTTGCCTTTTCAGCTAAGCAGCAGAGCTAGAATGAGAAAAAGACTAGGCCTTTGATCACAAGGGATGGGGCACATCCAGTACACCCTCTCACCACCAACCATTTCTCTCATCACTATCCTATACCTGGTGATAGTGCACCTGGTTTTCACTTCCTCTATCAAGGGCCGACCTAACTCTCACTGCCTTCATCCCGCTAACAGAAACCCCCCAACTCTCACATCACCTGCACTCCATCCCCCAGGATGTTGGTCTACCTAACTCTGATCCTACATTTTATGGTTGCCCCTCGGTGACCAAACTGTACCCCTTCTTCCCAAGCCACTGTCTTCATGAAATCCTTTCAATTCCCTTATGGCAGATTCACTGTCACAGTGCCAGGCCTCAGTCAGACTTAAATTTCTCAAGTTGTGCTATTTGCTGCTCATCCAATCATAGATTGCTTCTCTCCTTCATTTGCTGCTGATACGCTCACTAGTGTTCCAATAAGAGGCAAATATAGGAGAGAACTGATTTCTGATTGGAGAAACACCAAAATTATGCATTTCGACTTTTCTCTATTTTGAATAAATAGCTTGGTGGGAGCCACACAACCCCCTCATTGGCTGCTTGTGGTGCAAGCCTGTGTCAGAATATAACATATGAAACAGAAGCAGTACACCAGATGGCCTTAAACCTGCTTTGTCATTCAATAGATGATCTTTTGGCTCAACACTACAACCTCATACATTCCCTATATTCTTTGATTAACAAAGTGATACAAAATCTATTTATCCTAGTCTTGAGCAAACTCAATTATGAAACATACTCAAACCTTTTATTGTATAAAATTCCTAATATTTTGAATAAGACCAGTGGACAACATAAAAGAGCAGCAGCAACAACTAGAGTGAGAACAGTGTCATGGCTCAGAGATAATGCACTGGAAATCAAGCCCCATATTCCCAGGGTAATACAAAAGTTAAAGATCTTAAAAGTATACAAAATCCCTAATTTACCTGATTTTTAGATTCAGGTTGTCAGAAAGCACAGACCAACTTGTTGTTCTTGACAAGAATTATTATTCATCACAAAGAAATAGACACTAGCGGTAGGTAAGCAACTATGAACTGTTGGCATATACCAGTTAAAACTTTAAATCCCTTGTAAACTTTTCCATACATATGCACACAAACATATGAATAAAAAGATGGATGTTTTGACAGTAGGAAAACTGGGAAACCAGTTCAACAATCTCTGTTCACAGTATCACAAGTTCAAGGGGCTGGTAGAGGGGAGTTGTGGCCATGGAGGTGACTAGATTTGGGTATATACTGGATTGTAGATGCCTGAGCTGGATGTTGCTTGCAGCTGATGCCATCCATTGCCTGAAAACAGCGATGCTTGACCTGACTTTGTGCACAAGTTGGAGAATGCTCAGATACGTGCTGTAATCCCGGCTGCACATATCCCTGTGTGGATGAAATTTCACATCAACCCTAGGTTCCTGTACTTCCCTCAGGAGCCCGTGCCCTACAACCTAAGCTACCTCAAGGGAATGCTGAATGTATCCTTCCACCTTGCACAGAGGTAGTTTCATTATGGGCTGTAGTTGCACACCATCCACTTCAACTCCTTCACCCCCTGCCTAGATATCCTTTAGTATGCTTATTGATTGCTGTCTACACAGGTGTTCTCACTTTGCATTAGGACCTGGGATGGAAGATGTGCCCGCAGCAGTTTCACGTAACCAGAGCTTGCGGTGGTTCACAGACTCCTGATCGAACTATTTATTTTGTGACACAGTGGAGTCTGTGAAACAGGTATCTATTGATTGTGGAAAACTGCACACCCTTTTTAGTATTTTAAAAATCTTTTGTTGTGCTTTGGATTGCACTTCACCCCCATGTTCCGGATCTTCGGGCATCTGGTGCTGAGGGGTGTGGTCAAGTCAGAGGATCTCTTCATGGGTCCTGCTACTAGTCCTGGCCAGGTTGGCTATTAACAGGTCAAGGCTGTGGAGGGGGATCATTGTTACTGATTATCTGTCCTCTCCCACAGCTATGTCCGTGCCCAGGTCTTTTCGGAGAAGGAGCATGCGATGTCTACCATTACTCTCAATGCCTTTAGAGAGAGGTTAGCACTGCATCGGGTAGAATGCTTTATCTCCTGCTTCAACTTCATATTGTTTTCAACTTCCCTCTCGCCCTACCTCTTCCTCACCTCTGATGCTATGCATTGTCCTTAACAGACTGTGCTCAAAAATTATTCATTTGGAAAATAAAGGTGATTTACTGGTGGCAGCAAATATATTGGAAAAGAAATCAGTCTAATCCACAGCCGTTACAGCTGTGCAGTGTTTACAGCTCAGATTCCAACTTTGAAACAAACCTATGTTTTGGATGCTTTGATGTATCAGACAGGATGAACATTTCCTGAACACTTTGTTTCAGGAAAATATTAGACACCTTAGGTTAAGTACTTCAGATTTTGTCTGTAGTCAGGGACTGGACTTGAGCTCGTGATATCTGTTAGGGAGAGGGAGTTAAAGATACTGATATTGTCACAAACCTCGTCAAGGTCTTCATGTATCAAAAACTGGTCTGACCATTAACCAACAATGATTTACCCATTGGATAAGCAATGATGCATGCTAAACAAATCAATTATAGCAAACTTTAAAGGCGTAGGTATTGAAAATATACAGACATCATTATTCTTTTTGACAAAAACATTTTGTGCAGGTGAATTACCATCCTTCAAACCACCTCTTATTCCCACAACTTAAAAAGATATGGATAGACATTGATCCATCTGAAAGGGTAGCACAATTGCAGAAGCATCAAACAACAATAACAACTTATTCCACATTCATTGGGCAATACCCAGCATTTGAAAACCACCAGACTTTGTTGAAGCTTACTGCATGAGCATCCGAGTAAGCAAAATGTAATTAAGTTCCTCCAAGGTTTAATAATATATACAGCTAAATGTGATCACTAAAAGTCACCTGAATGAACTATTGTACACCTGCCATATATTACTCAAAGACAAGAAAGCAAAAAGCTTGCAAAAGATCAAAAGCCAAATCAAAATTTCTGGTTGTCTTCCTTCCTCACTTATTCTGAATCTTTCTGTACCAATGGACACAATAAAAACATTGGGGAGGCTGGAAATGTGAACTAAAAACAATTGCTGGATAACCTATGTGTCATCATCTGTGGAGAGAGGATTAGAGTTCATGATTCAATTAATTTCAACAAAGAATCATATTGGATTCAAAACATGAACTTTGCTTCCTCTCTGCTGCTATACTTGCTGAAGATCTCCAGAACTTTCATTTCTGAAAAAAAGACTAATATCTTCTGATTTACAACAGGATTTCTTTTCCAATCCTGCAGACATAGAAAGTTACAAGGAACAGGGAGTTTATGCTCAGAAATTGTTAAACCCGATGCTGAGTCCTGAGGGCTGTAAGGTGCTGAAGCAGAAGATGAGGAGCTGTTCCTCCAGCTTGCAGAGTTTCACTAGAGCACTGTAACAGGCCTGAGAAAGAAATGGAACACAGCGGTGTATTGAAGTGGCAGGCAACTGAAGAGCCATGGTTGGGGACAGAACATAGGTATTCCATATAATCTGTGATGACTGGATCATCAGTTAGTATAATAGATCTCAAAAGGAGGTGTTAGCAATGTCAGATGTTGTTAAGTTTTCATACTTTAAACTATTTGATTCAAAGATGAAACAAAGTTGAGTCAAATGGATGGCTAATTACTATTTCTACTATATTCAAGGCCTATGTGATTCACACTTCCATAGAGATTGACTTTCAGATGGGAAGTATCCTGAGAAAGCTAACATATGTGCATGCACATATCCAACAGACACAGTGTGCCAGGCACGGACCTCAGCAGATGCTCACTCTCTAGCAGTCTTTTAACTGGGGGTATTTCTTACTTGATCAACTTGGAGACATGCCAGTGATGTGTTCACCAAATTGTGCTTCCAAATTTGGTCAAGGAAGAGAACCAAATTGATGTGGAATTCTCATAGTCTGCAAGGGAAATCCTTGCCACTGCATGCTTTGAGGGATGTGACTTCCTTCTCAGTGGTGAAGAGGAGGTGATGACATGAGCAACTGGCCTCTTCCCAGGAGTAGATGTGTGGGTGCCACTGGTGCCTGTGTAAGAGATGAGAAGCCATTAGTTATGTAATAGGGGGAGAAGCTTCCAGCACCTTAAGAATAAATTGATGGTGGTGGTATTGAGACAGCAGCACAGCCCAGCACAATTAAACTTACCGGGTTGTCTTGGCATAGAGGTCATGGTGAATGCATCTGAGCAGTCTTCCAGCTACCTTAAAGATCTTCTGTTCTGGAGGAAAGGCAATGACTTAGTGCAATTGTCACTAGATTATTCTACGGACTCAGGTTCAAATTCTGCCGTGGCAGATGGTAAAATTTGAATTCAATTTTTTTTAAAATCTGGAATTAAGAATCTACTGATGACCATGAAATCATTTCCAATTGTCAGATCATTAATGCCCTTCAGGAAAGGAAATCTGCCATCCTCACCTGATCTGGCCTAAATGTGACTGCAGATCCACAGCAATGTGGTTGACTCTCAATGCCCTAGCAAGCCGTTCAGTTGTACCAATAGCTACAAAGTCTTAAAGAAATAAAACTGGATGAATCACCTGGTATTGACCTAAGCACTAGAAAAGACAACAACAGAAAAAGCCAGTTGACCCTACAAAATCCTCCTCACTCACATCTGGGGGCTAGTGTCAAAATTGTGAGAGCTGTCTCACAGAATAGTCAAGAAACAGCCTGATATAGTCATACTAAAGAAACTATACCTTACAGACAATGTTCCAGACACTACCATCACCATCCCTGGATATGTGTTGTCTCATCAGCAGGACAGACCCAGCAGAGGTGGCGTCTTAGTGGTATACAATCAGGAGGAAGATGTTCTGGGAGTCCTCAATATTGACTCTGGATCCCATGAAGTCTCATGGCTTCAGGTTAAACATGGGCAAGGAAACCTCCTGCTGATTTCCAGATACTATTTTGCCTCAGCTGATAAATCGGTACTCTTCATTGTTGAACAAAACTTAGAGGAAGCACTGAGGGTCGCAAGGGCTCAAAATGTACTCTGGGTGGGAGATTTCAATGTCCACCAATGACAGTGGCTTAGCAGCCCTATTAATTGAGCTGGTCGGGTCTAACGAACATAGCTGTAGACTGGATCTGTGGCAGGTGGTGAGGGAACCAACAAGAGGGAAAAATATACTTGAGCTCATCCTTAACAATCTGCCAGCTGTAAATGCATCTGTCCATGACAGCATTGGTAACAGCAACCAGTACACATTCCTTGTGGAGATGAAGTCCTGCCATCACATTGAGAATAACCTCCAAAGTGTTGTGTAGTACTATTACCACACTAAATGGGTCAGACTTGGAACAGATTTAGCAACTCAAGCCTGGGCATTCATGAGGTGCTGAAGACCATCAATAGCAACAAAATTGTACTCCAGCATAATCTGTAACCTCATGGTCTGGCGTATCCCCCACTCAACCACTACCATCACAAGGGGACCAACCCTAATTCAAGAGGCAGTGCAGGAGAGCATACCAGGAGCAGCACCAGGCATAGCTGAAGATGAGGTGCCAACTGGTGAAGCCACCAAAGTGGACTACCTGCATGCCCAACAGCATAAACAGTGAGTGATAGACAGGGCTAAGCAATCTCACAAGCAATGGATCAGAACTGAGCTCTGCATTCCTGCCACATCCAATAATGAATGTTAGTGGACAATTAAACAAATCACTGGAGAAGGAGGGTCCACAAATATCCCCATTCTCAATGTTAGAAGACCCCAGCACATCCGTGCAAAACATGAGGCTGAAGCTTTCACAACAATCTTCAGCCAGAAATGCTGAGTAGATGATCCATCTCAGCCTGTTCCAGTGGTCCCCAACATTACAGATACCAGTCTTCAGCCAATTCAATTAATTCCACGTGATATCAAGAAACAGTTGCCATCACTGGATATTGCAAAGGCTATAGGCCTGACAATATTCCAGCAACAGTACTGAAGACCTGTGCTCCAACACTTGCCATTCCTCCACCCAAGCTGTTTCAGTACAGTTACAACATTGGCAACTACCTGACAATGTGGAAAATTGCCCAAGTACGTCCTGCACATAAAATAACAAGAAATTCCAACCCGGGGAATTACCGTCCCATCAATCTATTGTTGACTATCAGTAAAGTGATGGAAGATGTCATTAACAGTGATATTAAGCAGCAACTGCTTAGCTATAACCTGCTTAGTGGCACCCAATTTGGGTTTCACCAGGGCCACACAGCTCCAGATCTCATTACTCTCTTGGTGCAAACATAAACAAATAAGCTGAATTCTAGAAGTGAGGTGAGAGTGACAGCCCTTGACATCAAAATTGCATTTGACTGAGTTTGGCATCAATGAGTCTTCGCAAAACTGGAATCAATGTTGTCAAGAGGCAAACTCACCAGTGGTTAGAGTAATATCTGGCACATAGGAGAGGTTAGTCATCTGAGTTCCAGAAGTTCCTCAGGCTAGTAACTTAGACCCAACCATCTTCAGCTTCTTCATCAATGGCTTTCCGTCCATCATAAGGTATGAAGTCAGGATGTTTACTGATGATTGCACAATGTTCAGCATCATTTGCGATTCTTCAGACATTGAAGGATTCCATGTCCAAATGCAATAAGATCTGGACAATATCCAGACTTGGACTGACAAGTGGCAAGTAATATTTGTGCGACATTAATGCCAGGCTATGACCATTGTTACGACATGATGGTGAACCCTTCTGTTAATTAAACCAAACACCCAAAGCTCACCTCGTCTCATAATCTGTTAAAATATCAGTGACAGAGAACTCAGAACAGCAATCTGTCCAGTCTTATCTATACTTTTCCTTTAAATCTGCGATAACGCATCTGCTATCACATTTTTATTACCTGCAACATGTACAATTTGTAAATTAAAAGTCTGTAATATATATATATATATATATTTCATTGTCTCGTCTTTCTGTTGTAAGTCCATTATTCTTTCAGGACTAAACACATCTGCCTGACCCTTTGCCTGTTCAGATTTTTCCTGCACCATTACATCAAACAGGATATCAGCCAACTGATCCTCAATTCCTTCATTTTTATCTTAACATTTTGCTTCTTGCTGTGACTTATGACAATGGGATCTTGTTACTATACTATCTGGAAAACTTCCAGGGTATTTTTCTTTTAACTCCTCCATTCCCTGGTCTTCCTTTGGCTTCTCCACAAGAGGTGTCACTCCCACCTTGGATCCTGCTAAATCATTCCTAAGGACAAACTGTGTTCCTGGAACTGACCTATTCCACAAATTACCACTCTCTTGGGTAGCATGTCAGAAAGAGTGCAAATATGTTCAACTCTTACTATTAGAGACTGATTAGATACTGTATCTTTCAAAATTATAAGACTTCTTTCCCTTCTCCCCCTGTTCTTCCTGAGTAAACTTAACCAACAGAGGTGAAGCCTTTATGGAGATCAGGCACAAACTTAATACCCAGCCCTGCCTAGGTTGTGTACTCTCCTGAAGCTGTTCAACCTTTCTTGGGGTTTCCTTTACTACTTTCACTAATCCTGCTGCTTAGCCTCTTTTACCACATCTTTTCTCACAGTTCCTTTCTTCAAGGACTTGCACTATGATGTTATATGTCCCACCTTCTGGCAATGAAAACAATGAAAATAGATACATAGGACCATCACCACCTTCAAGTTCTCCTCCAAGCCACTCACCATCCTGTCTTGGAAATATATCACCGTTCCTTCACTGTGGCTGGGTCAAAAGTCTGGAATTCCCTCCCTAAATGTGGATCAACTCACGACAGGTGGACTGCAGCAGTTCAAGAAAACAACTCACCACTATTTCTCAAGGGCAATGAGGGTCAGGCAATAAATGCTGGCCAGTCAACAATGTCCACATCCCACAAATAAAATAAAAATGTGCCAAATGTCAGGCAAATGTCTTATTCCTCTCTGCAAAGTTTCAAGACAATGAATTGAGTAAGATACATATGGCTGGAAGAATTATAATCATGGTGCAGGAGCAGCAGGTGCATTGTGGTTACCAAAGTAAGTGAATAGGAAGCAGAGAGGGCAGGAAGAGTGAGTAGCATGAGAGGATGAGAGCAGCTAAGTGGAGATGCTGGATAAAATGGTGAGATTTGTAGAATTTTATCATTGGTATCATGAATTAACAGCAGTATAATTAGAGTCAGTGTAGGAAGCAGAGAGGATGGTATGGTAAGAAGCAGAGAGAATTTTCCTTGGGTGGTGATGGCTAGCACGAGGGGACATAGCTTTAAATTGAGAGGTGATAGACATAGGACAGATGTCAGAAGTGGTTTCTTTACTCAGCGAGTAGTAGTGGCATGAACGCCCTGCCTGCAACTGTAGTAAACTTGCCAACTTTAAGGGCATTTAAGTAGTCATTGGATAAACATATGGATGAAAATGGAATACTGTAGGATAGATGGGCTTCAGATTGGTTCCACTGTTTGGCGCAACATTGAGGGCCGAAGGACCTATAGTGTAATGTTCTATGTTCTATATAGAAGATGGTGCTATCTTTTCAGAGCACGGATGATGATTTATATCCTTCTGCCACTGCAAGGCATTTCTTTTGGTCTGTGAAACAATACTGATCTAGGCCAGTAGATGGTTCCAGGCCAGCTGGATCAAGTGGTGTTGCCTCCTTTCCTGGTCCAAAGGAAAGAGGATGGCCCTCCACTGCAGCACCTTGCCCACAAGCATCTCAAGGTTCCTTTCCCGAAAGCACAGTGCCAGCTTCTCTTGTCGACTCATGTTCTTTCTAGACATGGTCCAACAGCACAGTATGAACAGGAGTTCCTGGCTTGCAGTGTTTGAAGTGTTACGCAGCTGGGGTTCACATATGATACGAGTAATATGAGCAGTGTCAGATTCCGGCAGTAGTGGGTGCTTCCACATATGGGGCCTTATAATTGCGTGAGAAGTTTGTCACAAGAACAATTCAGTGAGCAACAAAAAAAACATGAGAAAAGTCACATTGAGACAAGAGAGAAATTTGCTCATGAAACTCCCGAAAATAACACAACTTAAGAATAAGCATATTCAGTCCCTTGTCTCCATTTTCAGACAGTGCAATGCATCAATAGAATGGATGGAGCCAATGTAACATGACCATTAATAGCTTTAGAGCCAAAAAGTTATACAACAGTTGGATTGTACAATAATGCTGTACAACTCAAAACATTGTTGATTATAAGGTCTTCTAAGCACCAAATGAGGTGAATGGGTGCCTTTCCCAAATAGTGTAGAGAAACATTCCTATCAACTCA
Source organism: Chiloscyllium punctatum (assembly GCF_047496795.1). NCBI lineage: Eukaryota > Metazoa > Chordata > Chondrichthyes > Orectolobiformes > Hemiscylliidae > Chiloscyllium > Chiloscyllium punctatum. The sequence continues at coordinate 68,325,902 of NC_092742.1, forward strand.
GATTAATGTTTATGTCACCAATTTGTTTGTTCTTTTCCCAGTGACAAGTTCAAGTGAACCTTCTGTCAGTTAAAATCTCCTAGATCACTGCATTGCAACTACTAGGCTCACATGCATTGAAGCACAAATGCAGCCAAAATCAGATTGAAGGTAAGCAGAATGGGAATAATTAACTTGCATGCATAAATACATTTTCAGAGCAATATGGAATGATTTTATCTATTAATTCAGTTCAAGATATTTCTATCATAGTGCTTATTACATGTGGGCCCACGACCCACCACATGCGCGGTAGGTACTCCGTGTGACTCGGCTAATGTTGTCTACCTTATATGCTGCAGGCAAGGATGCCCTGAGGCATTGTACATTGGCGAGACCAAGCAGATGCTTCAACAACAGATGAATGGACACTGCACAACAATTGCCAGACAGGGTGTTCCCTTCCAGGTAGGGAACACTTCAGTGGTCATGGACATTCAACCTTGGATCTTTGGGTGACTGTTCTCCAAGGGATATGCAACAACACAACGTTACCAAGCAGAGGCTAATAGCCAAGTTTGGTACCCATGAGGACAGCATTAACCGGGATCTTGGGTTCATGTCACACTACAGGTGACTCCATTACACTATACACACACACTCAAACACAATCACACTCACACAAACCCTCTCTCATACACACGCTCTCTCTCAGATACACACAGACCCCCATACTCATATTCTCCATCACACTCATGCACAAACGCATGCGCTCTCTCTCTCTCTCTAACCCCCCCCTCACACACCCACATAAATGTATGGGGTGAATTTGTATTTGCAGATCTGTTCTATTTTATTCAAAAACCACACAAGCTTTAGGCAGTCAGTCCCTGGGACATTTTATAAATTCCTTCTTTGGAAATAGAACCAATCTGACTCAAGGTTGGAATACAGACAGACTCTAATCTCACACCTTAAATGCATTGTCTGAACTGAGATGTCAACTTGTTTTTTAAAACCTTAAGTTATCTCAGAAATGTGACTTGAATGAAATTCTGGGATTCAATATTAGTGAACCGAAGCCTACAACCCATTCTAAGCAATTAAAGACTCAATATTTATCTAGGTTTGCTCAATACATCACATCATTTGTATGACATTTTGATCTGTGCCCTATGACCCTGCCTCACTAGTTACCTGATGAAGGAGCAGCGCTCCAAAAGCTTATACTTCTAAATAAACCTGTTGGACTATAACCTGATGTTGTGTGATTTTTAACTTGTTCCATTGTGCCTAAGCAAATAATATGATCAGTCACAGAAGAGTGGCAAGGTGCCATTCAGCAAGCACCCAAGTCAGAGTAACACATTTCTGCTTTGCGGTCGACATGTAACTGAAAAGGTCAATTCTTGACCAGCAGATTCTTGGGTTCTTGGGCCAGGGCAACCTCTGAGGTAGTCAGACCCAAAGTGCAGGATTTGACTCATTTATGTTCCGTCTCAACATTCACATTAAGCATGATGCAGTTTGTTGGAAGACTGGTTGCCATTTTACATGATTTGCAGCAAGCCCTTCCTGTTTTAAAGCAATTCAATTCCCTCCAAATGATATTAAGCAATGCCTGAAGGCATGGAATGACAACATTCTGGCAATGGTCTTGAAGACTTGTACTCCAGAACATGCTGTGTCCCTCCCAGTCACACTACTCCATTATGGCTACAGAACCTAGAATCTACCCAGCAATGAGAAACCTTGCCCATGCTCTGTTGATAAAGCAGGATACATTCAACCCAGCCAATTACTGCTTGAGCAGTTCACTCTTGACCATCAGCAAAGGGATGAAAGGGACCAATGTCAGCGCTTTCAAGCAGTATTTCCTTGGCAAAACTCTGTTCACCAACACTTCGCTTAGGTTCTGCCAGGACCACTCAGCTTTGGACCACATTACAGTTTTGGTTAAAACTTGGATAAAAGGGCTAAATTTCAGAGATGTTTTGACAGTGACTCTCCTGGACATCAATGCGGCATTTGGTGGTATATGGTATCAAGGCATCTTAGCCAAACCAGAGTCAATCAAGGGGAAAAATCTCTGTTGTTTGGAGTTACACTGAGCACAAAACAAGACACCTGTGGTTCCTAGACATACACCATCTCAGTTGCAAGACATCACTGCAGGAATACTTCAGGGTACATATTTTCTAACCACCTGGTTCAGAGGTGTTATTACACACCTCTGCAGTAGGTGAGACTTGAACACAGGCTCATTGCCTGGCATTTGTGTGACATGAATGTTACATTCCATTTGTCAGTCTAAGACTGGATATTATCCAGACCTTGTTGTATTTGAATATGAACTACTTCATTATCTGAGGGATTGCAAATGGTGCTGAACATTGTGCAATCATTGGTAAACATCCCCACTTCTGACCTTCTGATGGAGAGAAGGTCATTGATGAAGCAGCTGAACATGTTTTCGCTGAGGACACTACCCTGAGGAACTCCTGCAGAGATGTCCTGGAGCTGAGATGATTGACCTCCAACAACCACAACCATTGTCCTATGTGCCAGATATGAATCCAATCTCTTGAATGAATTTACCTAGTTTCTCATTATATCCACATATGTTATTTCCCTCAGCTTTTCCATCTAGTACAATATTCCACAATGTAACCATAGTCTCCTGAATTCTTTATTGTACTTTTTCACAATTAACTTGTATTTGGCATTCTACGTTTGAAAATCTCACAATTGCTAACTTCAGTTCCCTATCTATCCTATCATACCACATCAAAGTTTGAAATGGTCCCTGTCCATAGATTAATGGAGCTGATACTTTTGGGTTGTCAGGTCTTGCTAGTCCTCAATCATCCTTCTCCAATAGTTATACTTGTTTGCAGGAGGCACAGGGTGATTGATTCACACTTACGGTATCTTTAACTATTGTTTAACAATCACAGCTTAGAGCAACTAATAAAGAAGCATAAACTGGCTCTCTTCAGATTTGGGATGCTTTTTGCTGCAGATAAAGGATAATTCCGTCCTTCTCAGAGGTAAAATGGCTTTTACCTAAATAATTCACATTCTCAAGCTGTCAGCTACCTGGGAGGCAATCATATATTTGTTGGCAGGGGAAATGTTTTTGCCATCAACAACTGGTCAACCCTCCACAGAGCAGACAACAACTTGTTGCTGGATCATTCTTCCACTGTACACAATCTCGAGCTCCAGCTCATCAGCAGCCCTTCCTCTACAGATTTAGAATAAGCCTTCCCCACAATGTTTGTCAGACAAGTTGCTTTTAAAAGGTATTATTCCACAATCCTTGATTTTAAAAACTGTTCTTATTCTACAGTAGTCCACAATCAAAAAATAGAAAAATAAAAAACATACATTTTCTATAACTTGGCCACAGATGATGCACCTTTCTCATACAGTCTTTCTTCATGGAAAATATATTTTCTGAAAGTTATGAAATTTCTCCTTAAATGTCTGTCACTGTATCTCTATTGTCCAACCTTTTAACCTATTTCCAAGGCGGTCCTCATACCATTATTATTACCTTGATGTACGTTTAAGTTGGTCGTCTTAGATCTACATTTCCACACATGAACTGAATGTAAATGTTATTATAGAGTCATAGAATCATAGAGATGTACAGCATGGAAACAGACCCTTTGGTCCAACCCGTCCATGCCGGCCAGATATCCCAACGCAATCTAGTCCCACCTGTCAACACCTGGCCATATCCCTCTAAACCCTACCGTTCATATACCCATCCAAATGCCTCTTAAATGTTGCAATTGTACCTGCCTCCACCACATCCTCTGGCAGCTCATTCCATACGCTTAATTAATCCTATATCATTGAACATTACCAAATTTGAAGTAGCTTGCTCCTTGGTTAGTGCTAGGACAGAATACACCAAAAGAAATGTCTTGGATACACCCGATACACTGCTCTTCTCGATAACCTTCTGCACTGTGATTCATCCAATCTATATGAAGATTAAAATCACCCATGATTGTTGCAAAAATATATTGAGCAATGAAGTATGGTCCAGATACCCACAAGATACAACATGTGGTGAAGGGGCATCTGCAGGCCAAACATTTAATCAGGAAATGCATATTTTAATTCTTTTAACAGATGTTAGTTGTTTATTGAAGGATGATGAGGAGGCTGGTGCCATGAAATAAAATTGTTCAGGTTATGTCAGAAATATAGTAAAGCCAACTCTATTCTGCTCCAAAAACTGCATCAGTTTCATCTGGGAATGACACTATTGTTTAGACTAGTGCATCAATTTTATTTCCTTAATATTCTGTAACTTGTTTAAATAGGTGTTTAGACTTCTATACATAAAATGGATGTGATGTTCAGCCTCCTCCAGTAGCCACACATTAAAGATACCACTCTTCAGCCAATTCTAATCATTTAAGGAATCACTGGATACTGGAAAGACTATGGGCCCTGACAACATTCTAGCAACAATACTGAAGACTTGTGTTCCAGAACTTGCCACTCTACTAGGCAAGCTGCTCCAGTACAGTTGCATCACCAACATCAACCCGACAATGTGGAAAATAGCCCAGCTATGCCCTGTACATGCAAAGCATGATTAATTCAACTCAGCCAATTATTACCCCATCAGTCTACTCTTGATCATCAGCAAAGTGAAGGAAAGTGTCATCAACAGTACTATCAAGCAGCTCCTGCTCAACAGTAACATGCTCAAGTGATGCCCAGTTTGCATTCCGTCAGGGCCACTCATTTCCAGACCTCATTATACTTTTGGTTCAGATATGGACAAAAGAACTGAATTCCAAAGGTGCAGCAAGAGTGACAGCCCTTGACATCAAGGCTGCATTCGACCCAATAAGGCATCAAGGAGCAAAAATCAATGGGTATTGGGAGGCAAACTCTTGTGTGGTTGGAGCCATACCTGGCACATAGAAAGATGGTCATGGTTGTTGGAGGTCAATCATCTCAACTCCAAGGCATCTCGTCAGGAGTTCCTCAGTGTAGTGTCCTAGGCTCAACCATCTTCAGCAGTTTCATCAATAACATTCCCTCCATCATAACGTCAAAAGTGGGGATTGTTACCAATGACTGAACAATGTTCAACTTCATTCGGTGCTCCTCAAACACTGAAGCAATCCATGTCCAAATGCAACAAGATCTGAACAATAACTGGATCGGGTTGACAAGTGACAACTAACATTCATGCATATAAATGCCAAGCAATGCCTATCACCTGTGAGAGACAATCTAAACACTGCTCCTTGACATTCAGTGGTGTTACCATCATTGAATCCCCCACTATCAATATCAAGGTAGCCATTGAACAGACACACCACTGGATTCACCATATAAATACAGTGGCTACAAAAGCAGTTCAGAGGCTAGGAATACTGTAATGAGTAACTCACATCCTGACTCTCTAGAGATTGTCCACCACCTACAAGGCATAAGTCAGGAGTGTGACGGACTACTCCCAACCTGCTTGAATTTTGCAGCTCCAACAACACTCAAGAAGCTTGACACCATCCAGACAACCACAAGCATCCACTCTATCCACTACTGATGCTCAGTAACAGCAGTGTATACTATCTGCAGGATGCACTGCAGAAATTCACCAAAAGATCCTCAGATAGCACCTTCCAAACCCATGATCCCTTCCATCTAGAAGATACAGTTACATGAGATCACCACCATCTTTCCCTTGAAGTCACTCACCATCCTGACTTGAAATATAAGTCATTCCTTCAGTGGTACTCGGTCAAAAATCCTGGTATTCCCTTCCTAATAGCATTGTGGGTCAAACCACAGCAGGTGGACTTCACTAGATCAAGAAGACAGCTCACCACCACTTTCTCAACTAGGGGTGGGCAATAAATGCTAGCCAGTCAGCAATACCTACATTCCACAAAAAATGAATATAAAAAGAATTTATCGCACAGTGTTAATTTCAATTTGGAAGGCCACACATGGACAGAATTCCAGGATTTTCACCCAGCTAATGTGAAGAATATTGTAGATGGTGAAAAGGCTTTGGAAAATCAGGAGTTGAGTGATTTGTTGTAGAATACGGATTATCTGTCACCACAAAATTTATGCAGCTATTCTAACTGAATTCTTGCTGATGCTGATCAAGTTCTGCAATGATAATGCCTTCAAATGTTAATAAATGATAGATTAGGATCAGTTTTGTTGCAGAATATCATGTCCACTTCCAATAAGATTGTGTCTGTTTAAATATATTTCAAGATGATCACTACAGATAAAAGTAATTTTATCTCATCAGTCATGACTAGATTTAAGCCAGTACCCCAGAAGTGAAACATCAGTACATTAGCCCTCCTTAATATTATCAAGCAATTGCTCCTGGAAACAGGAATCGATTCAAAGCGAATGTTCTGAAATTTGTGAAAACATTAATACCACTGAAATGAATTTGATTCATTATATTAAAAGGTACTGCAAATTTCTGTTATGAATAATGAATTGAAATACAAATGGAGTTTCATTGTCTTTCAGCCAGTAGTCACATTATAACAAAAATTAATCTGACACAAATTATAATGTTGATGTCCTTTCCAAGACTGCTACAGAATTACTGAGATCAACAGTTAAACATAGCACAAAACACGAGTTCTGACAAAAGAGACATGCTGTTGAAACCTTTCGTGGTAAAAGGTAACGGTAAAGTCAGACAGATACAAGGATAGTTTTCAAATGAAACAGCAATTTATATTCTTTGAGAAAGAATAGTAATTAGGTGGTTAAATAGTTGAGGCATTGTCACTGATAAAAAAGTGTGACTCGTTATCATTTGTTTGTGGAGTTTTATATTTTAAATTCATGGCAAATAGTGGTTTGCATGTGTCTGAAGGGGTTTCATACTAACTTCTACATATTTCAGTAGCAATGGTAATTTCTTTTAAAACACAGTATTGGAGAGAGACTCCTAGAAGATAAATGGAATTTTGTTTACATGGGGTGTGTTTACAAGTGAACAAAATGAACTTTGTGATTCATAAGGCTTTCAAATGCAAGATTTTTGAATTGTTTTTTGGAGGGGCTTAGGGGAAACACATATCCTTTGAAGAAAAATCTCTTCTGTTTCACCTTGGGGTGCAAGTCTTGTTTGAAATGGAATATGCAAAATACTTTCTCTGAAGAAAGCTCCATAGTTTCGAAGTGATAAGAACTGTTTAGGAAGTGGTTAGGAGTTGACCAAGTGTTTAGAAGTATTTAGAGTGAGGGTTTTAAAAGTTTCAGACTAGAAGTATTTGATTAAAACCCTGAAAGGGCTTTGTGAAGCTGGCACAGTTTAGTTTAGTTCAATGGTGAATCAAGGTTTGAGGCTCTCATTAACAGATAAATAAGGTAGAAGTAAAAACTGGGTCTTGTAAAGGTAGGTGCTTCAAGTGATTATCTAACAGACAGAATTGGAAGAAAGGAGACCTGAAACTGGGTTATCACAATTGGAATTGATTTATGTAAAGTTAGAAATTAAAATATTTGAATTTGAGGAAAGAGATAAACAGAAACTCGGGGACATAAGGTGCACAAAACATTTAATGAAAAGGTAAGACAAATAGAAGGAGATATTTTTTAAAATCTTGAACTTCAAGGAGATAGAGAATTTGAAAAACATGAGTTGGCAAAGATGGAAGAACAATGTGTAGAATATAAAACAAAGAAGAATTAGTCAATAATTATGAGCTTGTGCCAGAAGCCTATCAACTAAAATTTAGGATTAAGGAAGAAACTTAACCAAACATCTGTAAAATTTGCAAGAGAAAGAAATGCTGTGGGATTAGTGGTTTAGATCACTCAAGCTGGAGAAAAGAATTTCATAGTGTAAGGAAAATGATGATATTTTACAGAAAATTCCAGGTAGGCATATGGAACCCCACAAGAAAATTAGAGGAATAGAACATTTCCTAATGTAAGACATACTAGTTTCATAGAACAAACAGAAGGATGTCAAAATAACAAAGGGGAAAGATTTGAACCAAAAAATGACAGAATTTAACATGCTTCCACTGTAATATAATTTTACAAAAACAGAAATTGCTAGAAAAGCTCAGCAGGTCTGGCAGCATCTGTGCCTCAGAACTACAGTTCTGAAGAAGGGTCACTCAACCCGAAACTTAACACTGATTTCTCTCCACAGATGCTGCCAGACCTGCTGAGCTATTCCAGTAATTTCTGGTTTTGTTTCTGATTTATAGCATCCGCAGTTCTTTAAGTAACAAAATATAATTTGGACATACCGAACCAACAGCTGGAAGTGAAATGGGAGACCAAATTTATGTCAGAATGTCTAAGAATTCTTCAGAGAAGGGGGCACAAGAAAGAAGGAGGCATTAAAAGCATACCAGCAGTACAAAAAGGACCTGTTTGTTTTGTGTGTACTAAGAAAGGAGAAATGGCTCAGGATGTTCCTCGACTTTATTTCCAAACATTGACAATAAGAATCAGACCACTGGAGGTTGAGTATTTTATCTTAAAAAGATGGGGTTTTTTTAAGCTCAAATCAAGGAGACCTTAGGACTGTCTTTTTACTTTCCTGTGTTTTTTTCATGGACTGAAATGAAAAAAAAAGAACTGTTTTAAAAACCAAGGATTATTGGAGGATTACTGGACATTTGTGAAAGCAAGTAACCTGACAATTAGGTATTTATACAGTTGCTGGGTTAAAATAATAGTAGGAGAAGTGCAGATGAGCTGGAGCCAAGTGTATGAACAATTAGAAATTCAGCTGGTAACAAGCAACTGAACGATGTGTGAAATAGTGACTATTTATTGATTGGTTCTCAGGAAGCTGTACAGCTTGTGATTGTGATTAAAATACAGAGAAGCCATCAGATCGCGACAAGATTAGGTGCGTTCTTTGGTCTTGCAGGAAAAGGCTCTTCAAATCTATAGAGACCCAGTTTATATTCACTTTAGCAGTTGCTGCAAGCTGTAAGTCAGAGACCTTTTATAATTGCTAACTTTCTACCCAATGCCTCCTGCAAACAGTGGAAAGTATTCATTGAAGGAAGGCGTAGTATTCTGATCACACAGGAATCATCTCAGAAGAGCCTGAACAGGAATCACAATACTAGTGCATGTCTGCATGTAAAGGAAGATGATAAGGGTATATGTCAAAATTGCTTACCTGTGGTACAGCCTATTTTTCTATATTAATTCTTGTTAAGTACAGAAACCTGGCTCATGTTTTCCATCAGAGAGAAAGTGAGGACTGCAGATGCTGGAGATCAGAGCTGAAAATGTGTTGCTGGAAAAGCGCAGCAGGTCAAGCAGTATCCAAGAAGCAGGAGAATCAATGTTTTGGGCATTCCTGAAGAAGGGCTTATGCACAAAACGTCGATTCTCCTGCTCCTTGGATGCTGCCTGACCTGCTGCGCTTTTCCAGCAACACATTTTCAACTCATGTTTTCCATCAGCCTGGGTCTGATAGACAGATAAATTAAGGAATTCTGCATATTCTTAAAAGTCTTTATCTTTTGTGACAACTCCAGGAATAGCAGACATGGTTTCCAGTGTACTATCCCAATGAGTCATTACAGAGGTAAACCAAAAAAGATAATGAGAGAGATTGAAGCAAATCAGTCACTAATGCTGAGTGATGATACCAATTGTGTTCCAGAGGGGTTAAAGGAAGGGGAAGTATACTGATTGGAAGTAAACAGACAGGTTACAAACCATTTTCATTATTCATAGTTGTCTTCAACAGTGTCTTGATAACTGGAGAAATTGTACTGGGAGTAGTGAAACAAATTATTGCAGAAGGCAAAAAACAAAAAAAAGTGAATGCTGGAGATCTGTAAGAAAAACAGAAATTGTTAGAAAACCTTAGCAGATCTGGTAGCATCTGTGGGTGAATACAATGTTAATGTTTCAAGTATGGTGGCCTTTCATTCTGATGACAAGTCACCAGACTTGAAATTTTAGCTTTGTTTCTTCTCACAGATGCTGTCAGACCTGTTGAGATTCTCTAGCAATTTCTGTTTTTTTATCTAAAGAAGGGATTGACTTTATTTTGGTAAATGACCTGGCAAATGCAAGAATGCTGGTTTGAACAAGTGGAAGCTAACAAAAACTGAAATATGCCAAGAAGAACACCCTAGATTGTTCCCTAACTCATGTGCCTAGATCTCAGGCCATTACAATTAGACAGGAAGAAAATAAGTCTATGAAACAGGGAGATGATTTGGAACTTCAGTTATTGAATACAATTTTCAAATCTTTAATTAAAAACAATGAAGGTGAAAAGAATGAGACTCATCACGTTCTTTGACAGAAATGGAACAAATGGATTTGGAATTGAGAATGTTGTACCAAACATCCTACTCAGAGAGTGAAACAGAAACAACACTGGAATGAAAGTCTTAATGAGGAGACCGTATCAAATACCAGCCAATGAGGAATGGGCAGTGGCATTTTCAACTGAACATCATAATGAAATATTACAGGCAGCTCATGAAATTCTATTGGCAGATCACTTAGCTATTATGAACACACATGCTCATATATTAAAGCATTTTTATTGGCCACGATTCCATAAAAACTAACTCAAATTTTGACAAACATGCCATACATGTCACGTAGTGGGGAAACTCCAACCCTCAACTGCACCTTTACAACTGATATCAGCTTATGTAAAATCACTCAGTAGATCGTGTAAACTGTGTAGGACACCTACATGAAACCAGGAATGAGAATCAGTATCTTTTAGCAATAATAATCCTTTCGAACTAATATATGGACATATGAGGAGAGGCTTGCTTAAAATAATTAAAGAGAACTTGATAAACCAAAGCACAGCATCTATGCTTTGAGTTTCAAGGAGAACAATAGTCCAAACTATGTGAGTTGGCTGTAAAACACTGCAAAATGCTCAACACAAAATGAAAATGACCAAAAAAGTCCAAAATTTGAAATATTAGTGCTGGAGACTCTGTGTTACCATCATTACCTGTTTTTGGAGAACAAAGGAAAGGAGATAATGATTCCTTGAAGATCTTCTCCTCATCACAGGAATCTTTTCTAATGTAGGTTTCCAGAAAATCCTGTTGTCTGGAAGTATGTACCTCTCTGATTGGTTTTGTCGCCTCCCTGGGTATGGCTAACCTGACTCAGGAACACATGACTCAGTCAACACCACTGGTCCCACCTGGAGTGGCTTGGTGTTCTGAGGGATCTTCGACCAACTCCCACATCCCTGGTGAGGTGTGGTGACCAGCTAGTGTGCGTGTTCCCTCCAGACCAGTTCATCCTAAGTCTACACCATATGTAACAACAGTCCTGTTTGAGCCGCCGCCACCACCACATTCACAATCACCGCTGGGATCCATTTCTCCTCAGATGTATAATTCTGAGACAACACAGTATCTCCTCTTTGGAATGCACTTGATGTTGAAGTACCCACCTTTCTGACCATCTGTCTTTCTTGATTTCACTCTACCACCTTTCTGATCTTTTCCAGTCATAAGTCAAACATGATTTTCAGCTAACGGTTGAACCATTAAGGAAGCCAGTGAGCATTGGGTAATCACATGTGGCATAATCTTCTACATGCTCAGGAACTCCTGTGTCATAAACTGTGGACTATTGTCACTCATAACTTGGTTAGGGTTCCCAAACTGCGCAAAGGTTTAATCCAGTTGGTTAGTCGTCACTTCCACTGATACCAACTTAGTTACTGCCACCTTGGGCCACTTGGAATGGGCATCCATGAACATTAGTAACATCCCTCCCTCTGCTGATCCCATGAAATTGACTTGAGTCTGCTGCCATGATGATTGAAGCAATTCACAAGTATGAAGGGATCACAATGGCATCGCCTTCCTTTTTAATGCACAGAATTCACATGATCCCGCTTTCTCCTCAATCTGGGAGTTCACATTCAGCCAACATAGAATAGAAGTTATGGAATCCCTACAGTGTGGGAGCAGGCCATTTGGCCCAATGTGTCCACACCAACCTTCCACAGAACACAATTTTTAGGTTCCAGTCGGGAACATCTTTATTTCCTGACAGTGGCAACCTTGACAAAGCACCTGCATTGCCCTGCTTCTCTGACTGTCAGTACCTGAAATCATATAAGTAGGTTGACAGAGCCAGATCAAAATGGAGGTCAGTGGTCTGTTGTCTGTCAGCAGCATGAAGTACCTTCCGAAAAAGAAATGGGTGGACTTCTTAACATCAAGCATGATGTCCAATCCTTCCTTTTCCACTTAGGCATAATTCTCCTTCACCTTCATTAGCAACCTTGAATGCAATGGGCCTTTCCTCTCAGTTCGGCAAGATGTTTGGCAGTACAGCGCCAATCCCATAAGACGAGGTGTCACACACCAATTGCAGAGGCAACTTTAGTCAAAACATCTTACCTTTATAGGGCCTGCTTAATATTCCAATAAGTCACTCACATTCCTGGGTCCATTTCCGCAGTTGTCCTTTCCCAGCAATTGATCAGATCAGACACAAACTTGCCATAATAATTTACTAGTCCTAAGAATGATCACAGTTGAAACATATTCTCTGGTCTAGGGGGCATCATGGTAGCCTTCATCTTCTCAGGTGCCTTAAGTAGTCCCTCCCCATCAAATACATTGCTCAGGTACTCCATGGAATCTTTAAAAATCACATTTCTTCTCTGTTACCTGTAAACAGTGTTCCTGCAACCTTGGGGGACTTAGGCTGCAGACGTGCGCTGACACAGTCGGTGATGGAACAGCCAGTGCACAGAGGGGACTCAGGCTGTGAACATTGGAAAACAAAATGCGGGCTAATTTGGAGTAATGGGATCATTTCAAGAAGAGTCAGAAATTTGGACTTTACACATGGAATACTTTAATTCATTTTTAAAGGTGAACAAAGTGGCTGAGGACATCATAGTATCAGTTTCTTAAGTACCATCGAAAGCAAGACCTTTGCAATTCCAAGGAGTCTGGTGCAAGCAGAGGAACACATAAGAAGAAGTTCAGTGAGAATTCATTTATCTGATTTCTGGGACGATGGGATTAACTTCTGAGTAAAGGTCGAAAAGGTTGGGCCTATATCCACTGTAATTTAGAAGAATGAAAGGGGATCTTATCAAAAGATATAGAAGCTTTTAAAAAACACATTCTATCATGACCTAATAAGGATAGATAAAACAATAGCTCACCAAAACAAACACAGATGATTTTAATGCCAAATTGGACACAGAAATGGAGAGGAGTACTGGGACACAGTGGTATTGGCAATTCAAACTCCAATTTGACATAAAACTTCATTTTAAGTACAACACTTTTGACTTAACCATTAAAATTACAGTTTTCCAGCAAGCAACCCAATATACATTCCAGATCTAAATGCTGGCACAAGTTGGTCAAGGTTAAATGGCAGATCTCAAGGACCTGTGCTCTTCCGTTTCCTTTGAGGTGCACAAGGCTTGTCTGACTATTGGTTTTTCAGGAGTACTGAGTCTTTGAAGGTAAAAGCTAAGGTGCTACAGTACAGAGTCAACCCACAGGAAGCTTAATGTAACTGTTCTTAAAGACATGACCAAGAGACAAGGACTGGAATATAAACTAAGCACAGGAATTGTTAAAATTATAAAGATCAAAATTATAACTGAACATTATCAGAAAAAAGATGTTACTTAAACCATGATGCCCTTGGACGCATTAAATGGAAGCACCAAAACTGGTTTGCCACCAATGATTAAATGTAGGCAAACTCTGAAATGCAGTATACGACAATCTTACATATCTGACAGGAAATTACCAACGAAAAACATCAGATAACAATGGAGAAAACATGTGCTATTGGCCAAACTAAAGAGATGAATAAATGATGGTAGGCAAACAAGACAGATGAGATTCAGGAAGCCACTGATAAAAATGGTCTGAAGGCTCCATAGGAAGGTGTGCAATCAGTCTATTCCTACAAAACCAACCCATCCTCTTAATGGATAGAAACCAGATCATAAGAAATAGGCATAATGTTCTCTTACTTTTGACCAGCAATTCAGCAATCTCCTCGACCAACAGTCTATAGCATGCAATGATACTACTGAATCACTTTCACAGTACCACACCCTAGAAGAGATTGCTCTCAATCCTTCTCATGTGAAAATCTGATGGCCTTAAATCAACTTTGCAGAGGCAAGCCACTGAGAGCTGATTGCATCCCACCAGAAGTATTCAAATATGGAGGGAATCACATGGTGAGAAAACTCATTAATCTCCTCTTCCTAACATGTAACCAGTGCCATGTACCCAATGACTACAAGGATGCCTCTGTAACGCATCTTTACAACAGGAGGGAGTAAGTTCATTTGTGTTTGTCACAACAGAACTAAAACTTCTTGCAAGGATATTTTTAATTGGATTGTTACTTATCCCAATGAAACTACCAATCCAGAATTGCAGTGTGGCTTTCATGCAGGTTGGGAAACAGGAGACGTGGAGTTTGCAACATATCAAATACAAGTCTTATAAGCAGAAGGTAGACTCTCTACATTCATTGTTGTAACCAAGGTTTATGACACAATAAACTGGTATGGTCTGTGGAAGTTTCTGTACAAATATGGCTACCCTGAAATGATGATCAGTGTCATTCACTCTTTCCATGATGACACACATTCCAGTCCTATTCTGGTCGCAACCCACAACTCCTTCCCCGATAGATCAATGATATCATCTATGCTGCTTCCCTCTCTTGTCCGGAATTGGAAAAGTTAATCGATTTTGCTTCCAATTTGCACCCTGCCCTCACTTTCACCTGGTCTATCTCCATTCCCTTCCTCGACACCTGTTTCCATTTCTGGAGATAGACTGTCCACTAATATTCACTATAAACCCACTGATTCCCAGAGCTACTTGGACCATAGATCATCACAACCTGTTTCCTGTAAAGACTCCATTCCATTCTCCCAGTTCCTTCATCTCTGTTGCATATAATTCGATGAGGCCAACTTCAACAAGGGAGCCTCTGAAATGTCCACCTTCTTCCTCAACCAAAGATTCCCCAGCACCATTGTCGACAGGGCCCTCAATAGGGTCCAGTCTGTCACCCAGACATCCACCCTCAGCCCCTCTTTTCCCTCCTGCAACAGCAATAGGGTTCCCCTTGTCCTTACCTACCATTTCACCAGCATGTACATCCAGAAGCCACTGCTGCCATCTCAAACAAGATACCATCACCAGACACATATTCCCCTCCCCTTCCTTTGTCCATCTTCCACAGGAACCATTCCCTCCCAGAAATCCTGGGCCACTCTTCCTTCACTCCCAACCTCCACAGTCCCAAGGCACTTTTCTCTGCATCCGCTGAAAAAGTAACACCTGCCCATTTATTCTCCCTCCTCAGTATCCAAGGACCCAAACATACTTTCCAGGTGAAGTAGCACTTTACCTGCATTTCTCACAATGCGTGGGAGCACGAGGTGGTTGAACAGTTCATCATCTTCACCATCACATTCCACCCCAACCTTAAGTTCACCTGGACTATCTTGAACACCTCTCCCACACTTCCTGGACCTTTCCAGCTCTATCAACAGTGACCAACTCAACACGGACATTCTTCTATAAACCCATCAACTCCCACAGCTACCTGGACTATACTTCCTCCCACTCTGCCTGCAGTAAAAATGCTATCCCTTAGTCCTAATTCCAACGCCTCTGCACATCTGCTTACAGAAGGACCAGTTCCAACACACCAGATAGCCTCCTGCTTCAAAGACCCCCCTTCTTTTTTTTCCAAACCCCTCCAACCACAACAAGGACAGAACCCCCATGGTCTTCCACCCCACCAACCTCCATATACATTGCAACATCCTCTGTCATTTCTACCACCTACAAACGGACCTCACCACCAGAAATATATTTCCCTCCCAACCCCTACCTGCTTTCTGTAAAGACCATTCCCTCTGCGACTCTTGTCCGGTCCATGACCACACTAACCCACCTTCCCCTCCCGGCACCTTCCCCTGCCACCGCAGGAATTGCAAACCCTGGGCTCACACCTCCACCCCCCCCCTCACCTCCATCCAAGACCTCAAAGGAGCCTTCCATATCCATCAAAGTTTTACCCACACTTCCACACGTCATTTATTGTATCCGTTACTCCCGATGCAGTCTTGGGGAGACAGGATGCCTAGTTGCAGAAAGCCTCAGAGAACATCTCCAGTACACCCGCACCAACCAACCACACCTCCCAGTGGTCGATCACTTCAACTGCCCCACCCACTCCGCTAAGGTCATGCAGGTCCTGGGCCTCCTCTATCACTACACCCTAACCACTTGACGCCTGGAGAAATAACGCATCATCTTCTGTCTTAGGACCCTCCAACCACATGGCTTCAATGGGGATTTCACCAGTTTCCTCATTTCCCTTCCCCCACCTTGTCCCAGATCTAACCTCCCAACATGGCACCACTCATGACCTGCCCTATCTGTCCATCTTCCTTCCCACCTATCTGCTCTATCCTCTTCTTCGACCTATCCCCATTACCCCCACATCCATCTACCTATTGCACTCCCAGCTACCTTCCCCCCAGCCCCACCCCCTCTTCCATTTATCTCTCAGCCGCCCAACCACAAACCTCATTCCTGATGAAAGGCTCTTGCCCAAAATGTCAATTCTCCTGATCCTCAGATACTGCCTAACCTACTGTGCTTTTCCAGCACCAGGCTCTCGACTGATACTGCCTAACTGCAGTCCGCACTTTCTCCGAGTTAATTTGCCCTTTTCTCACAATCTAGTCCACTGCATTCATTGCTCACAATCTAGTCTCCACTACATTAGGGAAATGAAGCACAGACTGGGTGACCACTTCACAGAACATCTACATCCTGCCTGCAGAAAAGACCCTTAACTTCCAGCTGCCTGCCACTTTAACACACCACCCTGTTTACTGGCCAACATCTCTGTCTCAGACTTGCTCCAGTATTCCAGCAAAGCTCAGTGCAAGCTGGAAGAACAACACCTAAGTTTTCCACTTGGGGACCCTGCAGCCCTCTGGAATCAATATTGAGCTCAATAATTTTAGGACTTGGACTCTCCCATATCTTCGCCCCCTACATGACACACATCAGGCCTTGTTATCACATCGTCTGCCATGACACCTATTGTTAGTCACTAACAGTCTTCAATTACAGCTATTTATTTACCCTCCTAGCCAGATCGTTAACCACTCCTTTTCTTGTCCAACAGTTCCTCTCTCTCTTTGGGTCTATCCCAACCTAGTGGTTAGCACTATTGTCTCACAGCTTCTGGATTAGTGGTGCTGGAAGAGCACAGCAGTTCAGGCAGCATCCAAGCGCCAGGGACATGGGTTCAATTCCACCCTCGGGCGACTGTCTGTGTGGAGTTTACACCTTCTCCCTGTGTCTGCGTGGGTTTCGTCCGGGTGCTCCGGTTTCCTCCCACAGTCCAAAGATGTGCAGGTCAGCTGAATTGGCCATGCTAAATTGCCCGTAGTGTTAGGTGCATTAGTCAGAGGGAAAATAGGTCTAGGTGGGTTACTCTTCGGAGGGTCGGTGTGAACTTGTTGGGCTGAAGGGCCTGTTTCCATACTATAGGGAATCTAATCTAATCTTAACCCTTGTCCCTCACCCGCCATCCCTACTCCACCATATCTTCTTCATTTAACTGACATTTTCCTAGCTATCCTCAGTTCTGAGGAAGGGTCACCCGACCCAAAATGTTAACTCTGATTTCTCTTCACAGATACTACCAGACCAGCTGAGCTTTTCCAGCAACTTCTGTTTTTGTTATTTAGTTACTGTTGGTCACTTTGCCCTTGCTTCAGAATATACTGACCTGTCAGTAAATATGAAGAAAATGAGACATTGTATCATCATGCCCCGAGCCACTATTCCAAGTCCCCATAGTCATAGAAAAAAACACATCTCACTGTTAAAAGTTAGAGAGTAATACAGTCGGTTCTGCTATAATGCGGTCATTCTATTCTCGTATTATAAGAAAATTTCATAATAGCAGCACCATTTAAACTAATGAGGGTGGCATCGAATTATAATCAATACACTCTTTAGAAATTTGTGCTTTAGAAACAGTGTCCCCAGTTCATCAATTGTGCTAGAGTGAACTCACATTAACTAAATGCAGATTACAGCAGAATGACCTTTACAGCACAGAATTAGGCCCTTTGGCCCACCATGTCTATGCTAACCAACAAATACCAAACTACATTAATCCCATTTACCTACACTTAGTTCGCAGCCTATAATCCTTTGGCATTTTAATACTCATCCAGATGCTTCTCAAATGTTGCAAGTGTAGTTTCCTGCACCACCCTGTCAGGAAGCATGTTCAACAGTTTTACTCTGAGTGAAAAAAAATTCTCAGGTCTCTAAACCACTTGCTCCTAATCTTAAACTTTATTACTTCTGGTCTTAGATATGTCTGCCATAGGGAAGAATTTGTACGATCTCCTCTATCTATACTTCTCATAATTTTGCATACCTCAACCAGATCCCCCCCTCATCCTCCACTGCTTCAATGAAAACAAACCCAAGCTATCCAGTCTATCCTCATAACTCAGACTTTTCATCCGGAAAGATTTCAGTTCAGATGTTTTGCTATATTATGAATATCCTCTCCAGTCACATGGCACTGGATGTTAAATCAAATATCACCTGGCAAAGGCAAGTACAGCATCTGAGGGACTCACTGAATTTGTAAACCGTATGAAAGGTTTTCTCAGAACAAAGATCAAACTGATAAAAAAGTGATTGAAGAATCACTGCTTACATGGTCCAAGACTTGGGTAACTTACTGACATCACATGAAGCAAAAAAAGGCATTCCTGCTTTACTGGTTTGAGTTTTATTCAACATCAGTTGACGGATCAACATTCTCAAAGATGAGGTTCTTGTAAAGTGCTGTATATCTGGCATATGAGAGCATGCTTACTGGAGCTCAGCCTTATTGGGTCAGTCATACAGTTCACATGAAACATTCTGAGATATCAAGTGTGGTATTCTCAAGTCAGCTCAACAAGGCAATCCCCACCACAGCATGTTAACTTGAAGCTCAGGCTAGGGCTCAATGGATGTGCACTCAAAATCCCATTTTGGCCACAGGATGAATTTAAATTCAGTGATTAAGTCTGGTCTTGAAAGCTGGTCTCAGTAATGGTGACAATGAAACTCTCATTGATTGTCATAAAAACCCATCTGATTTACTAAATCTGCTATCCTGACTTGGTTTGGCCTGCATATGACTTCAAAGTGACAGAAAGGAAACCTTAAGATTAATTTAGAACTGATTATCGTAACACACTTCAACATCTGGTCAATTCATATTGTGTAGAATCAGTCACAGATAAGATTGGGAATAATGGAGCAACATTTTTGTGTGGCATGAGTATGCCATACATACATGGGAAATGAAACTTAAGAATCAATCCTACCATATACGTCACAATGCAGCTCATTACTCTTCTACAAGTCTAATAAATGTTTCCGGAACTGGCTTTCAAGCAGATCTGTATGGTTATGCTGGTGGTGATTCCAATGGATATGAAATTAGAAACATTATAAAGAACAAGTTTGTAAATCTAATCATGTGTGTTAAGGATGACTATTCCATCCTAATTTAAGAAATGTTAGGGGGGGATCCAAGATGGCGGCGACCCAGCAAGTCTGAGTCTACAGTGCTCCTCCCAAGAATTGGGCAAAGTGGGTCACCCACCCGCACCACACTCACCAAATCATTTAAAATAGCTGTTTAACTTAATTAGTTGTTTAGTATGAAATTTAAACAATCTAATCTTCAGTAAAAATGACTAAAGGGAAGGGAGCCTGCAGCTCTCAGCAAGTAGGAGCCCCTCCCCCACCCTCTCCAGCTGCAGCAGAGGCGTCCGCAGCCGCCCTGGGGGACTGACCTACGGTGGTGAGCCTCGTGGAAATCATCTCCAAACTCGACGCGAAGATTGACGATTTTATTGAAGAATCCCAAAGCCGATGGGACTCACTCTCGGCCACGCGACAAAAGCACGACCGAGACATTAAGGAAATCAAGCGCCGAGTCGGAGGGGCGGAGCTAAAGGCTGCGACCTCCGAAACTACAGTGCAATCGGCCGTGGATCGGGTCCGGACTCTCGAACAGCGAGTCTGGACCTTAGAGAATCATATTGACGACCTTGATAATCAAGCGTTTCTCGAACAGAGGCTGCCACAGCTTTTAAATCTGGAGGCTGGATCAGGCCAGGTAAGGGTAGAATGGGCCTACCGGGTTGCAATACGTGGGCCCGGCTCGAACCAGCGTCCCCAGCTGGTCCTGTTCCAGCTGCAGAGCTTTAAGGAGAGGCAGATACTCCTAGAAGCCTCTAGAAATCTTGGAAAAGATTCCCAAGCCATGATCCATAAAGGATCCAAGATCATGTTATTCCAGGACTTTTCCCCAGCTCTGGTCCAAAGGAGGAAGGTATTCGATGAGGGGAAGAAGTGTTTAATGGACTTAAATATTCAGTACTCCTTACGCTACCCAGCGACGCTACGCTTTAACCATGAAGGATCCGTGTATAACTTCGGATTGCCGGAAAAGGCTAAGGAATTTTTGGACTCTCTTAGATTAATTGTAAGAGATACAATTGGATGTTGGTTTGCCTTCCCCCTACTCTGGTTTATATCCCCCCCTTTTCTTTTCTTTTACCTCACTGTTTAATATTATCTTGGGGGGTGGGGAGAGGGATTTATTTATTTGTTCTCTACTTAACGATTTTCTCCCCCCCTTGGCTTTTTTTTATTATTATATATATATATACATAAGCCGGGGGGTTTAGTTAATGTTGGTGGGGGGAGGTGGTTACCTTATTCTATTTTACCTCTGTCTCTAGGAGTGGGGTTGTTTTCCTTTGTTATTTTGTATTATTATATTTTATTATTATTTGCTGAGGTTGTAATTTTATAGTTATATATGTTTATACATCGTATTAACATTACCAAATATATCCAGGTGTTGGTGTGGGTGGGGGGTGGGGGTAGGGTGCTCACTGTTAAGTCTAGCTTTGTAGCATATTTGAATTCTCCTCATCTTATTGAGGAGTGCCTGGGTAAAGGGTGGGGCACTGGTTGGGAGAGGATACAATGGACCTTTGGAAAGGAAGTGACACCCCCTGGAAACAAGGGGGAAAATCTCCATTTAAATACATTTTATATGTTTTTATTATTTAGAAATAGTTTTTTATTACACTGTTGTGAGTGTATTAGAGAGCCTTTATTTTTGTGAATTTTATATGCCCTATGCTCAGGATGTTTTGGATAGGGTTTCCCTTCCCGAGGGGTCTCGGACTTGCCCGGACGATTATGGTTGATCAGTCGGTTAAGTGGTGCACCTGGAATGTCAAGGGGAGTAATTTGCCAGTCAAAAGGAAGAAAATATTATCAAATCTCAAGAAAGAAAGAGTTGATATAGATCTCCTACAGGAGACACACCTGTTGGACAAAGAACACTTGAAATTACGACAGGGTGGATTTGATCAGGCCTTTTTTTCTTCTTTTAGCTCAAAAAGTAGGGGAGTTGTTATTCTTATTCGGAAGAATTTCCCTTTCAAAATCCTAAATCAGATAAAAGACGAATCTGGACAATATATTCTGATTAAATCCCTTAAAAATGGAGAGGAATATGGGATTTTAAATTTGTACTTCCCCCCCGGCACACCCCTTTAAATTTATAACGGAAGCCTTCTCAAAATTGATGGCTCTCAGTGCTCGTCATACAATTATAGGGGGAGATTTTAATTGTATTATGGATCCGGAAATAGATAGGATTCCCAAGAGTACTGCAGGAGTATCTCCCAGATCTAGACAATTGGTGGGTCTGAACAAAGAATTAGGATTAGTAGATGTATGGAGATGTCTTCAGCCACAGGGCAGAGATTTTTCTTTTTACTCCAATCCACATAAATGTCATACCAGAATTGATATGTTTTTTGCCCCCTCAATTTTTTTAAATTCCATATTATCCTGTAAAATAGGTAGCATAACAATTTCCGACCATGCTGCTGTATATATGGAAATCAAGGCGAGGAACAACGGGACATCCCTTTGGCATTGGCGTATGGACCCCGTCCTGATGAAAGATAGTAAATTTGTAAAGTACTTCTCTCAAGAATTTAAAACTTTTTTTAGAAATTAATTTAGGTACGGCTAGCAACCCATCAATGATGTGGGAGACCATCAAAGCTTACGCGCGAGGTTTGATCATCTCCTACTCAGCGACCCAGAAAAAATTAAAGGGAGAACAACAGGGTTTGCTCAAAGCTCGCTTAAAAGCAGCTGAAACAGCATACGCTGATAGACCTTCTATATTCAAATTGCAAAGGATTACGGCCCTTAGGACAGTTCTAAACACCATGTTTACACAATCGGCTAAGAGGGAAATATTATTTGCAAAACAAAGGTTATATGAATTTGGTGACAAACCTGGTAGATACTTAGCATTTCTTGCAAAGAAAAAAAAGGCCCCTCAAACTATCACTTCTATCAAGGAAAGTACGGGTATTCTGACTCATGATCATAAAAGGATTAATGCAATCTTTAGAAAATTATATTCTGATTTATATAAATCGCAGGATTGTGAAGACAGGACGAGGAGGATACAATCATTTTTTAAAATTTGACCATTCTGAACCTAACTCCGGAACAGGTATCAGTCTTAAATGCTCCCCTAACAGTCCAAGAAATACTTGACGCAGTCAGGAAACTTTAGACCGGTAAGGCACCTCGCCCAGATGGTTTTCAAGCTGAATTCTATAAAGAATTTACAGGAATATTGGCTGGTCCACTTATGGACATGTATAACTACTCATATAGTCAGGGCTGTCTCCCGCCTTCGCTGAAAGAGGCAAATATCTCTCATCCTTAAAAAAAGGAAAGGACCCAGAAGATTGTGCATCATACAGACCAATATCCTTACTTAATGTAGATTTTAAAATCCTTTCTAAAACGTTAGCATTGAGACTAGAAAGGGTATTGCCACATATCATAAAGGAGGATCAGACGGGGTTTATTAAGGGCCGTAGATCATCCAATAATGTTAGAAGGGTTTTGAATGTGATTCAAGCCTGCCATCAGGGAAAGATACCAGGAGTAGTCGTCTCATTCGATGCGGAAAAGGCATTCAATAGGGTTGAATGGGCATATTTGTTTTACACATTGGAAAGGTTTGGCGTTAGAATGGTGTTTACCAAATGGGTCTCAACACTGTATAGTGATCCCAAAGCAGTTGTGGTTACCAATGGATTAGGCTCGGATAGCTTCAGTGTGGGTAGGGGCTGCCGTCAGGGATGTCCTCTCTCGCCATTGTTATTTACGTTAATAATTGAACCACTAGCAGAAGCTATACGGACTGATCCTAATATAACGGCCCCGAGGACTGGTACAGGTAAACATAAAATTACCCCTTATGCAGATAATGTTCTTCTATTCCTCAGTAATCCTCTAATGTCCGTACCTCGCTTAATCCAAGTTATTAATACATTTAGCGCATTCTCAGGGTATAAAATTAATTTCTCAAAATCGAAGGATATGCCAATGGGTGGCCTTGCTATGATACCCCACTTAGTGGACAGATCCCACTTTCCCTTTCGGTGGTCCCTGGAGGGTTTCTTATATTTAGGCATTTTTATTACCCCAGTATTTGGTCAGTTATACAAGGCTAACTTTGTTCATTTACTGGAAAGGATAAGGCAGGACCTCCAGTGACAGGGAAACTTTCTAATTTCCTGGTTGGGTAGAATAGCACTAATTAAAATGAATGTCCTGCCCCGTCTCCTATACCCTATGAGAATGCTTCGGGTGATGCTGCCGAGGCTGACACTACATAAATTATATGGCTGGTTGGATTCCTTTATCTGGAATCATAGACGGCCCCTCAGTAAGCTGAAGAAGCTACAGCTTCCACAGGCAAGGGGAGGATTGGACTTCCCAGATTTTAGGAAATATCAGTTAAGTTCCCTATTAAGTTACATAGCTGATTGGGTCTTGTCTGATCCACAATCAATCTGGCTGGACATCGAGGCTTCTCAAGTAAAATGCCCACTTATTAACCTTTTATTTTCAATCAAGAGGAAAATCATTACGGATCACTGTAAAAACCCTATAATACGAAACACAATTAAAGCTTGGAATATAATGCAGCAAAATGAGGGCAACTCATAAAACATCCCCCTATTTAAAGATGGGGTCCTGATGTCTTTTGAACAGCTGCGTCAGAAATTCGGATTACCTAAATGGAGACCTCTTTCGATACTTCCAATTCAAGATTATATACAGATGAAGGCTACGTTATTAGATAGTATTTATAAATCAGACAGAGAATGTAGAGTACTACAACCAATGGGGGTATCTTCCGTCAGTACTATTTATCATTTACTACATGATGAAGGGTATCAGGAGATATGGACAATCTGCTTAAAACATGGGATCAGGATTTGGGACTAGAAATCTCTACAGAAACGTGGAATGACATTTGGGAAAACGTCAGACGAATCACCATCTGTATCAGAATTCAGGCTATCCAGCTGAAGATATTTCATAGGGCCCATATAGCACCGGATCGATTGGCAAAATTTAAGGCAGGAGCATCTCCAATGTGTCCCAAATGTAAAATGGAGGTGGGCACTCTTGTACATTACCTATGGACCTGTCATAAGATCCGTAGATACTGGACTAAAGAAGCAAGTACCCTGACAGAAATTTTAGGAACAGAAATTAAAGTGGACCCTGTGTCTCTCCTTTTGGGCTTTTCGAACTTACCCTCCTTGGATATGCACGGGAAGAGATTATTTTCTATTCTCTCTTTCTGTGCAAGGAAAAATATTTTGGTAACTGGGTGGCTGAGGGCCCCCCTGGACTTTCAAATCGGCACAGATTAATTATGAAATGTATTCCCCTTGACTTCCTTACAAATATGATGCACCGAAAGACCAAATTATTTCATAAAATATGGCAGCCCTTCTTGAATTATATAAATATAGATATTTCGACTATCCTAACAAGGGCTTTTATTTAATTGAGATTACGAACCTGGCTGGTCTGGGGCCCCTTGGGAGAGGAATCCCGCACGAATACGGGTTTTGGTACATTTGATTTTAACACATTCCGAGCAAGTATCTCACTACCCAATTTTTGTGTTATCCGTTGGTTCTTTTTTTCTTTCTCTTATTTGAATAATGTAAGAGACTTAATTATACACTCTGGCTAGTTGTAGATTCGATTAGTAGTTAGTTGAGTTTTGTTTTTCTTTCTTTTCTTGGTATTTTTCTTTTGTTAAATTTTGGTTATTATTTTTTTAAGATTTAATTGTATATCAATGTTTGTACTTGAGAGTTTTGTTTATTTTTGTAAACTTGTAAAAATGTTAAATTTCTAATAAAAATATCTATTAAAAAAATTGAGAAATGTTAGACACTTCACGGTGGAACTATGAAGTGGCAACATAGGTGATATTTTCCATTAATATGTTGCCATCAATTTAAAAATATGTTCTGCCTACAGCACAAATGAGTCGTGTGCTACATGAATTCAAATATCAGTGTGATGCAAAGTATATAAGCCATATGTCTCAATTACTAGTGTATTACTAGTGTATAGTGTAGTGTAGTGTATACTAGGCATGGTACTAATTGTAGTCAACCAGTCAATACTTAGAAAACTCAGAACCTCATGTGTAATGTTAGATGTCATTCTGCAACTGGACAACATGTTAGGGATTACTCTCTGCAAACAGAACGTACATGTCCATGCCTTGCACCATTTGTAAATTCAACAGAAGTACAATGGACAATAGGCTGCTGGGGCATTCTCCATGGTAGAACAGAGTTAAACTGCCAATCAATCAGCACCATTTTCTCCTGAAGGCAGAGATGGTGATGTAGTGACAATGGCTCTAGACCAGGAATCCAGAGGCTGAGACTTTGGGGACATGGGTTCAAATCCCACCACACTAGCTGGGAAAAGTTGAATTCAGTCAATAAAAACTGGAATTGAATCTAGGCTCAGTAAGTCGTCACCAATGAACCATTGTTCATAGTGTCTGACTTTTCACTGCCTTCTGAAATGGCTTGAGCAAGTGATTCTTTTCAAGCACAATTAGGGATGAGTGACAATGTTGCCAGCAATGTCCAGATTCAATGAAGGATTAAAGTAGAAATAGATACTTGGTTTTGCTGATGAATTGATATACGTTATGTCTTTGTTCCAGATCCAGACAAAATCTATCCCCTACCATGATTTTGACATTGCCTTTGTAAAGACTTAACATCAATAAATTATTTCTAGGTAATTTGATGCATATGTATTGGTAAGACCCTGCAATAACCTGATCTAACCCATACTTATTACAACCGTACCTGTGCCAATTGAATTTGATTGGTTAGTTATTCAATTAAAACATTCTTTGTTCATGTCATTTTAAGTTACTGTCAGCCTAGCCTGCATATTGGAAACTAAATTATTTACTATAGCCTATAAGCCAATAATGTTCCATTTGTTTCATACATAGAAAGACCAGCCTAACAAGATTATTAAGGACATTACTTGTGATGGTGAGAACACTTATCTGATTTTCATGTTGTGCTTTCATAAAAGACTTCAAACAAGATGTTTTCATTCAGCCATCTGAGCATTGATCTGAATGATTTCTTACTTTCCTTTGTACTAGTCATGATTATGCATGCAGTGGACTGAAAAGGTGGCAGACAAAAGCATGTCTGGCGACCCAAGCGATTCTTTTGGATCCCGAAAGAAAATCTCAATACCGCAGTACGATACTGAGTTGCAGATAATTCTTCCAGTCTCAAGATACATGATAAACTGAAGCAGCATATCAACTAAGACATAGAGATAGTATAGTCGACAAAATGAAATCTTAAATCCTATACCACTGACAAAAGGAAGGTGATATAAGTAGTATTTATAAATCAGAAAATCTAGTGAAAATAGATAAATAAAAATCAATTTAATGCTGTTTATATCACAATAAGTGTTTTATATTTTTAACAATGGTGATAATTAGTGTTCTTCCAGCTTTTTTAGTTCAAATCTAAAAATTCATCACAACTGAAGTTATACAATTTTCATAACTCAAACAATAGCCTTGAATGTTACAATATCCCAGCAATATTTTAAAAATCAGAGCTGCTGCTCTGAAGTTGGAGTAGCAAAATAGGTATGAAATGTACCTCATTAGACAGGCATTGTTGAGAACATGCACTTAATATTCCTGACAATTTTGGAAACATTGTCATAAACTGATAAGTTAAAGGAAACAAAGACCAACAACTACTCTGTGGCAGATAGTATACTCTGAGGTGGTTCATGTCCAAACAAAATTTGTGCAGCACCAGTTATTATCAGCAAAAACTCTTTAAGCATTGATGAGGTTCAGAACAAAAAGTCGAATATACTAATTTAAAAACACTGTTAAAACTAACAATGATAAAAGGTAATATAATGAATGGAATAGGAACAAGTATTTAATTATTGTTAATCAAGTATAAACAGCCAACACTGTTCTGGAAGAAATCGGTGCTTTAAACATCTTCCACAGAACTACAGATGTCTTATCATGCAGAAAGTCAGAAATCACATGATTCCAGATTATAGTCCAACAGGTTTATTTGAAATCACAAGCTTCCAGAGCATAGCCCCTTAGTCATGTGAAGTGAGAAGGAAGCATACAGAATGCAGAATTTATGGGCAGAGAGATCAAGGGCAGAGAGTTAAATAGATCATACAAATGGTGTGAGTGGAGTGTTGAATTGGTCTCTGCAGGTGACCAATAGTGTTAGACAGTGTGAGTAAAGTGTGAATAGGTGATTAACAACAGAAGGGATGACCTACAATCCGATTCAATGAAGCAGAGAGATAATTACAAAAAATTAAAAATAAGATGGTGCTGTTGATAAACCAAATGACTGGAATAACTAGAAACAAAAATTGTTCATACTTTTATATCTGCTGTCCAATGGAAGAGGGTGAAAGATAGTATAAATGGGAGGTCTTTGTTTATGTTGGTTGCTTTCCCAATGTTGTGTGAATTTTAACTGGGTTAAATGTATGGAACACTGGTTTGTGTGGACTGGGTGTTTTCCCAACTCTTAGCAGTTTTGGGAACAGCAGTTGACATAGCATGCTGTGATGCATCCAGATAGGATGCTGTCTATGGTATATCTATAAAAACTGGTAAAAGTCCTTGTAGACATGCCAATTTCCTTAGCCTCCTGAGGAAGTAGAGATACTATTGTGCTTTCTTCTTGTCACATCAATGTGTGTTGACCAGGACAGATTTTTGGTGATCATCAATCCCAGGAACGTGACCCTCTCGAACATCTCTACCTCAGCTCCATTGATGCAGACAGGTGTGCCGTCCACTCCACTTCCTGAAGTCAATGACCAGCTCCTCCATTTTGCTGACTTGAAGAAATTGTTGGCTTTACAACATGCTGCTAAGCACTCAATCTTTTTCCTGTATTCAGTCTTGTTGTTGCTCAAGTTTCAACGTACAATGGTGGTGTCATCAGCAAACTTGCAAATGGAGGCGAGGTGGAATTTGGCCATACAGTCATGAGAGTCTAAGTAGTATAGCAGGTGCTGAGTATGCAACCTTGTGGGGCACTGGTGTTGAGGATTATGATGGAGGAGGTGTTGTCATCTATCCTTGCTGATTGTGGTCTGTGAATCAAGAAGGTAAAAACAATGACTGCAGATGCTGGAAACCAGATTCTGGATTAGTGGTGCTGGAAGAGCACAGCAGTTCAGGCAGCATCCAAGTAGCTTCGAAATCGACGTTTCGGGCAAAAGCCCCTCATCAGGAATAAAAGCAGTGAGTCTGAAGCGTGGAGAGATAAGCTAGAGGAGGGTGGAGGTGGGGAGAAACGAGAAGTTGAGGACCTAATGACAGAGAGAAGAGCCAAGACCCAGGTCATGGAGTTGAAATAAGTTTGTTTGGAATTATAGTGTTGAAGTCAGGGCTGTAGTCAATAAGTAAGGTCCTGATGTATGTATCCTTATTATCCAGACGTTTCAAGGATAAGTATTGGGCCAGGATGATGGCATCTGCCGTGGACCTATATGTATTCTTATGTTCTAGATGTTTCAGGGGAAAATGTAGAGCTAGGGTAATGGTGTTTGCTGTGGACCTGTTGTGCCGTAAGGAGAATTGCAAATGATCAAGGCAATTTGGTAGGCTGGAGTTGATGCGAACCATGATTGACCTCTCAAGACACTTCGTAATTATGGAGATCAGAGCCACTAGGCAGTAGTTATTGAGGCATGCTACATGTTTCCCTTTGGCATGGGGATGATGGTGGTCTTCTTGAAGTAAATGGGGACTTTCAGATAACAGTAAGGAGAAGTTAAAGATGTCTGTGAATATTCGCGCTAGCTGATTTGCACAGGATCTGAATTCAAGGCTAGGGACTCCATCCGGGCCTGTTGTTTTCTGTGAGTTCACTCTCAAGAAGGTTGATCTAATGTCTGTGGCGGTGACTGTGGGGACAGGTGCATCCGAAGCTGTTGGTATAGATTACATTGTTTCACTGACTTTCTGTTCAAAGCAAGTTCAAAATGCATTACGTTTATTGCGTAGGGATATACTGTTGCCTGTAATTCTATTCAACTTTGCTTTGTAGCACAGTATGTCATGTAAGCTTTGCCACAAACAACAGGTATCTGTGTACTTGGTCCGGATCTCAAGCATTGTCTGGTATTTTCTCTCGGTGTCTCTGATGGCCTTAAGAAGTCATATCAGGATTTCCTGTAAGGGTCAGGTTTGCCCAAATTGAATGCCTTAGACCTGGACATCAATAGGGAGTGGATCTCCTGGTTCATCTGAAACATTTGAACATTTGGCAAAAAAAACTTCGACATGCTTACCAATGAAGTCTGTAAGGATAGTGACATATTCATTTAGATTGGCTGCTGAGTTCTTGAATATGGACCAGTCAACCAACTCTATGCAGTCTTGTAGAAGTCCTTCCCATGCCTCAGATCAAGGCTGCACTACTTTCTGTATTGCTACCTCATGCTTCAACATTTGCTTGTAAGCCAGGAGGAGGAGCACAGCATTGTGATCTGATTTTCCAAAATGTTGAAGGGAGATGGAGCAATAGGGATCTCTGATGATTGTATATAAATGGTCAAGGATGTGTTGATGGCATTTTGGTAACACATTCTTGAGGTTGGTCTGGTCGAAGTCACTGGCTATGATGAACAAGGCCTTGGGGTATTCCATCTCAAGACTGCTTGTAGCATTGTATACTGCATCAAGTGCACTCTTCACTTCTACATTGGGTGGGGTGTAAACCACTATCAGAATAGCTGAAGTGACATCACACAGTAGAAAGTAGGGATGGCACTTTACTGTAAGACTTTCTAGGTGTGGGGAGCAATAACTTGCCAGGGTCACCACATCTGAGCACCAGGACATGTTGATTAGAAGCAAACCCCAGTACCCCTTGACTTGCTTGAGGACGCTGATTGTTTCATTCTGTGAACTGAGAAACCCTCAGGTGGGAGTGGTGATGAGGACAGTGATGAAGAGCAAACCCATCGTAGGGTGATGATATATTTAAACATGTCCAAGCATTGCCAAAATTTGACAAGATGGATGTAAACATCTTTTTCATTTCATTTGAGAAAGTGGCCATACAAATGGAATGGCTGATGACCGTGTGGGTATTGTTGATTCAAACAATGTTGGTAAGTACAGCTTATGAGGTATTTTTTCGCTATAAGAGGAGTCATCTGGGGAGTATGAGGAGGTGAAAGAAACCACCTTGAGTGCATATGAACTAGTACTGGAAGCATACAATGTTTTAGGAATCTAAGTAGGATCAAACCTGGTCAAACTTTTGTAGAATTTGAAAGGATCAAACAAAATAACATTGGTAGAGACATTGGAAATAGATCACAAACATATGACCCTCTTAGAGAGACTACTGCACTGGAGAAATTCAAAAATTCACTTCCTGAAGTAGAAACTTCAGAAATTGGAACTGAAAAGTGAAAGTCGATTTAAAATGAAGGAGTTTTAAATTCACTTCCTCAAGTAAATAATAAAGAATAATACAGCACAGGAACAGGCACCTCAGCCTCCAAGTCTGTGCCAGCACATTTTGCCCTTCCATACTAAAACTATCTTCAATTATAGGATCCAGATCCCTCTATTCCCTTCCTGTTCAGATATTCGTCCAGGTGCCTCGTGAATGCTACTGTTGTGTCTGCTCCTTGGTTTGCACCATTCTCCCCAACAACCCCCCCCCCCCCAAACCCCCAAGCACCTCCCCCGCAACCAGAAAAGATGTAAAACCAGCCGGTACACCATCCCGCTCACCTCTATCCAGGGCCCCAAACAGTATTTCTAGGTGAGACAGAAATTTACCTGCCTCTCTTCCAACTTAGTTTACTGCATCAGGTGCTCCCAATATGGTCTTCTCTACATTGGGGAATCCAAACGTAAACTGAGGAAACGTCTCACCGAGCATGTCAGCTTGGCCCACAGGGGTTGACCTAACCACCCAGTGACCGCCCATTGTAATTCCCTTTCCGACATGACCAACCTTGACCTCCTCCATTGCGACAACGAACGAAACCCCGAATTGGAGGAACAACACCTCATAGAGTCATAAAGATGTACAGCACGGAAACAGACCCTTCGGTCCAACTCGTTCATGCCAACCAGATATCCCAACCCAATCTAGTCCCACCTGCTAGCACCCGGCCCATATCCCTCCAAACCCTTCCTATTCATATACCCATCCAAATGCCTCTTAAATGTTGCAATTTTACCAGCTTCCACCATGTCCTCTGGCAGCTCATTTCATAAACATACCACCCTCTGTGTGAAAATGTTGCCCCTTAGGTCTCTTTTATATCTTTCCCCTCTCACCCTAAACCTAAGCCCTCTAGTTCTGGACTCCCCGACCCCAGGGAAAAGACTTTGCCTATTTACCCTATCCATGCCCCTCATAATTTTGTAAACCTCTATAAGGACACCCCTCAACCTCTGATACTCCAGCATTGTGATTTCACCTTTCCTATTCCTGAGTTCTAAACATATTGCCTCGCTGAACAAGTTCTCTGATGTATTCTCCCTCTGTACAGGTATGAGATACTCCTTTACCATAATGCAACTTACATCCCCTTCTATCACACCTGAAACATCTGAATCCTGGGACATTCAACTGCCAGCCCTGTCCCTCTTTCAGCCAAGTCTCCATAATCACAACAATGTCAAATAGTGAGAACTCAAATGGAAGAGAAAAAAAATTTATGACTGCAAGATTAGGTTCAGTTTAAGAATGGAAGGGTAAAATGTGTCATCACAGGCTTGAAAGACTGAAGGACCTGTTCCTGTGCTGTCATGTTCTTTGTTCTTAACAGCTGAAATGGGAGATGATTATGCATTTGGCTTCTGACATCAATTTCAATCTGTGAGGGATAGAAATTGAGGAAAAGTGAAATCCTCAGGTGGTAAGGAAAAAGGAGATCTCATTGAAGATGGTAAAGCTAATTTACCACAGGTCAAAAAAGGAAACCCATAAGGGGGGGATGAGGAGTAAAAAAAAGCTCAGGTGTTTTCTCTGTGTAATACAGTAGGACACATGAAGTTGCAATGTTGGTGGTTTATGAAAAGCACTGGGAAGACAGATGTGGTAAAATAGGATAATCCAATGGGTTTTGTTAAGGTGGCAGAGTAAAGCACAGTTGAAGCAAAACAGCTGAGAAAGAATACACAGCCTGGTCAGAGGTTGGTTGAGAAGAAAGTGCCAGATCTCTTCAAAAAATTCACTTATGTGGGTAAGGTTTATTCGTGTGTGCCAGGGAATTAGGTAAAGATATTAAGATTTTAAGAGATATGGGAGCAAGTCAATCTTTGTTGGTAAATCATGTAATTTAGAAGGAGTATTGCTAAAAAGGTGGAATATGTGGAATATGGTGAGAAGAGTAGGGTTCCATTTCTCAATTCAGGTTGGAGACTCTGGTGAAAAGTGAAGTGTTGATAGGAATAGCAGAGAAATTCTCCATCCCGGAAATTCAGTTTATCCTCGGTAGTGATATAGCAGGATCACAGGTGGGAGCAATGCCCACTGTGATTGAAAAGCCAGTGCAACTATCAGATAAATGAATATTCCAGGAACTAGATCTGGGATTATTCCTGACTGTGAGGTAACAAGGTCATAAAGTCACAGGTTGAAACAGGAGTCCTGGCAATGGTTTCACTCCAGTACAAGAGAACTTGCCAGGTTCTGATTAGCTGCAGCTCTGGAGTTGGAATATTTGCCCAGCACTAAGAAGCTTGATGGCAAGAAATAAGTGCCTAAATAAATTAATCCATCTGGTCAACTGAAAACAGTTGTAATGGTAATGCCATCAATCTTCCAGCCCAACGGGATCCAAGGATAATCATTAAGATCTACCTAACATTTCAAGTCGATGAGGTAAAAACAATGACTGCAGATGCTGGAAACCAGAATCTGGATTAGTGGTGCTGGAAGAGCACAGCAGTTCAGGCAGCATCCAAGTAGCTTCGAAATCGACGTTGGTGAAGGGCTTTTGCCCAAAACGTCGATTTCAGAGCTACTTGGATGCTGCCTGAACTGCTGTGCTCTTCCAGCACCACTAATCCAATTTCAAGTTGATGACCTGATGAAATGTTAACCCTGTCTATTCACACATGTTGCCACATTTGCTGAATACTTCTTGCATATTTGGCTATTACCCCTGATTCCCAGTATCCCCTGAATTTTCATCTTAATTGCTTTGTGCCACTGTTCAGAATTCTTGTAAAATAATCAGAGGGACAACAGAAAATTTCATGCAGAGTAACAACAGAACTTATGAAACAAGTCATCTGCATCTTTCTAGCATGTCTCTGAGATGCTTCACACATAAAGTTAGAAGCAACCTGAGAGCTAACTCCTTGCGCATATTATGCAGACTTCTGTAGAGGCAATCTGGGTGTTTGCTGCCATTTGGAGATAGTGTTGCATCATCACTTTTCTAGAAACCATACCCATTTATTATCATTCACTTAGAGATATCCTCTTTGCTCGCTGGGCCTAGATTTATTACTCATCCTAGTTGGCCTTGAAAAGGTGGTGGTGAACTGCTGTCTTAAAATACAGGAAGGCAATAGCCAAGTGGTATTCCCACTAGTTTGTTAATCCAGGCACTC
Organism: Chiloscyllium punctatum; assembly: GCF_047496795.1. Lineage (NCBI taxonomy): Eukaryota > Metazoa > Chordata > Chondrichthyes > Orectolobiformes > Hemiscylliidae > Chiloscyllium > Chiloscyllium punctatum. The sequence goes on from NC_092742.1 coordinate 68,360,096, forward strand.
AACAGATGTTCTGGGGATGCAGGTTCAAATCCTGCCACATCTTTTGGTGGAATTTGAATTCAGTTGGAAATAAGAATCTGCTAATGACCATGAAAGCATTGCTGATTTTCAAAAACAAAACATCTGGTTCACTTATGTCCTTGAGAAGAAGAAAGTTGATATCCTCACCTAGTCTGGTCTACACATGTGACTTCCACACCCACAACAATGTGATTGATTCTCAACTGCCCTCTGAATTGGCCAAGCAAGCCATTTAGTTTTATCAAATGTGACAAAGTTTCAAAGAAATGAAACCAGATGGATCACATGGCACTTGGGCACTAGAAAAGACAATGGCAAGAACAGTCGACACTGCAAAGTCCTCCTTCCTAACATCGTGGGGGGGGGGGGGGCTCATTCCAAAATTGGAGGATACTCACAGAATCATACCTCACAATGTCCAAGACACCACCATCACTATCCCTGGCTATGGTGGCAGAGGTGACAACACAGTGGAATACAGTCAGGACTGAGTTGCCCTGGGAGTCCTCAACATTGACTATTGACCCGGTGAAGTTTCATGGCTTCAGGTTAAAAATGGTACTCCTCCGTGATAAACAAAATGTATTCTGGTGGTGGATTTCAATGTCCACCACCAACAGTGACTCATCAAAAATACAACTGTTTAAGTTGGTCAGGTTGTGAATGGCATAGCGGCTAGGCTGCACCTGCGGCAGATAGTGAGGGAACCAACAACAGGGAAAAACATACTTGACCTCATCCTTAACAATCTGCCACCTGCAGATGCATCTGTCTATTACAGGTAAGAGTGAGCACTACACAGTCCCTTTGAAAATGAAATCCCACCATCATGTTGAGACTAACCTCCATTGTGATGTGTGGCATTATCATCCTGCTAAATGGGACAGATTTCAAACAGATCTAGCAACTCAAGAGTGAGTATCCATGAAGTGCTATGGGCCAGCAGCAGCAGAATTGTATTCAAGCACAACCTGTACCCTCATGGCCTGGCATACCTCCCCCCCACTCAACCATTGCCACCAAGCCAGAGGATCAATCCTGGTTCAACAGAGAGTGCAGGAGGGCACGCCAAGAGCAACACCAGGAATACCTGAAGATGATGGGTCAACCTGGTGAAGCTACCAAACACAACTACTTGCACCTCAAACAGCATAAGCATAAGTGAAATACAAAGTTAAGCAATCCCATAACCAATAGAACAGATCTAAGCTCTGTAGTGTTATGGAATAGGCCAGACCACCCAAAACATTCTTAAGCAGGCAGCCCAGTCCATAACTTTACAATTTCTTTCAGTAAGTGTACAGTGAAAATTTCCCAGAGTAAGTTAGCTGGGTTGACTACTAGATTTTAAATCAGACAAAAATTTATTCACAAAATTACACAATGAAACTCAAAGAACAGAATAAAAAACCCTATAGAACTCAGTCTATCCAACTAGACTTAATAGTGCTGTTCTGAATATACACAACAGTCCCAATAAGCAAACTCCTTTTAAAAACCAGTATAAATGGAACTCATGCTTACAGGTTGAAGTTGAAGAGGTGGGGTGAGACAGAGTTTCCACACTGCTCATTGTTGAACTCCTCACCAGTTCAAGACTGAACTAAACTGCTCAGCTAGAGAGTTACCCACTCCCCTTTCATTATACAGGTCACTCTAAAACATGACCACTTTGGATCTGATTACATATGAATAAAAGGCCTCTCAAAATCCTTTTCATCTCTGTACCAAACCAGACTAATCGGAGCCCAGCCTGGTTTATTACCCCTCTGAAAAAAATCAAGGACAGAATAGCTTTGAGCCAAGGAACAGCTTTTAGGAAAAAAAGGGACTAGCTTTGTGACAGTAGCCCTGCTATATCCAGTCATAAATGGTGATGAACAATTAGACAACTTACTAGAGGAGGAGGCTCCACAAATATCCCCAGCTCCAATGATGGAAACACCCAACACATCAGTGCAAAAGGTAAGATCTAACCTTTCATGTCAATCTTCAGCCAGAAGTACTGAATGGATGATCTGACTTAGCCTCCTCTAGTGCTTAAAATGTGTTGCTGGAAAAGCGCAGCAGGTCAGGCAGCATCCAAGGAGCAGGAGAATCAACGTTTCGGGCATGAGCCCTTCTCCAGGAATGAAGAAAATGACTTTCCTCGTTCCTGAAGAAGGGGTCATGCCTGAAACGTTGATTCTCCTGCTCCTTGGTTGTTGCCTGACCTGCTGTGCTTTTCCAGCAACACATTTTCAGCTCTGATCTCCAGCATCTGCAGTCCTCGCTTCCTCCAGTGCTTCCCAGCATTACATACACCAGTCTACAGCCAATTCAATTGACTCTACATGATATCAAGAAATGGTTGGAGACACTGGATACTGTAGAGCCCTAACAATATTACAGCAACTGTACTGAAGACTTATGCTCCAGAACTTGCCGCTCACCTAGCCAAGCTGTTCCAGTACAGCTGCAACACTGGCATCTACTTGACAATGTGACAAATAGATTAGGTCTGTAAAAATAGTTTCGGTCTAACATACAAAGCAGGACAAATCCAACTGGCCAATCACCACCCCATCAGTCCATTTTCAATTCTCAGTATGTGATGGAAGATGTCATCAACAGTGCTATCGAGTTCAAGTATAATCTGCTCAGTGACACCCAGTTTGGCTTCTATAAGGCCACTCAGCTCTTGACTTCATTACAGCTTTGGTTCAAACACAGTCAAAAGAGTGAGAGTGATAGCCCTTGACATTTCGGTTGCATTTGACCGAGTGTGGATTCAAGGAGCCCTTGCAAAACTGGAATCAGTGGGTATCAGGAGCAAGCTCTCCACTGGTTGGAGTCATACCTGACACATGGGAAGATGGTCAAGGTTGTTGGAAGTCAGTCATCTCAGCACTGGAACATCTCAAAGTAGTGCCCTAGACCCAGTCATCTTCAGCTGCCTTATTAATGACCATTCCTCCCTCATAAAGCCAGAAGTTTACAAATGATTGCAAAATGTTCAGCACCATTCGTAACTCTCAGATACTGAAGCAGTCCATGTTCAAATGCAACAAGACCTGGACAATATTCAGGCTTGGGGTGACATAACATGCATGGAACACAAATGCCAGGCTATGATCATCACCAGTAAGAGACAATCTAAACACTGCCCCTTGACATTCAATGGGATTACCATCACTGAATTCCCAACTATCAATATGCTGGCATTTACCATTGACCAGAAACTCAACTGGACTTGCCACGTAAACACTGGCTACAAGAGCAGGTCAGAAGCTAGAGTAACTCACCACATGACTTCCCAAAGCCTGTCCACAAGGTGTGTTGGAATATTCATCACTTGCCTGGATGCATGCAGCTCCAATAACACATGAAGTTTGACACCACCCAAGACAAAGTAACACACTTGATTGGCATTACATCCACAAGCATCCAATTCCTCCACAATTGATGCTTAGTAGCAGCAGTGTGTACTATCTACAAGATGCACTGCAGAAATTCACCACAGATTCTCAGACAGCACCTTCCAAACTCATGACCACTTCCATCTAAAAGGACAAGGGCAGCAGATATCTGTGAACACTACTGCCTTCAAGGTCCCCTCCAAGCCAGTCACCATCCTAACTTGGAAATACATTGCTGTTCCTTTATTGTCACTGGGTCAAAATCCTGGAATTCCCTCCCTAATAGTACTGTTGGTCATTCCACAGCAGGTGGACTGAAGTGATTCAAGGCAGTTCACTACCACCTTCTCAAGGGCAACTAGAGATGTGCAATAAATGCTGGTCAGCCAGCAATGCCCTCATTCCACAAAGAAATGAACAAAAAAAGCTGCAGAAAATCCGGTCTAACTACACCTACAATTGTGTTAGGGAAGGGGTTCCAGGACTGGACTCAACAACAAATCAGAATAATGAGTGTTTGAGGAGAATCAACAGATAGTGGTGTATGTTATGATATGTTTGAAATATATGTATGTCTGAACATGTTACCATGTATCAGCTACCCTTCACTTTCGAGATGGTACTGGTCGTCGATTTAGAAAGCTCTATCTAAGAAGCATTGGTGAGTTACTGTAATTTGTCTTGCAGTTGTCACACACTATTAACATTGAACATAAGTAGTGAATGTTTGTAGCTGCGGTGTCAATTAAGCAGACTGCTTTGTCCAGGATGGTATCATGTTTCTTAGTGTTCTTAGAGTTGCATTCATCCAGGCAAGTAGGCAGTATTCCATCACATTCCTAACTCATGCCTTGGAGATGGTGAACATGCATTGGCATGATCAGCAGGAAAGTTACTCACTGAAGAATTCCTAGTCTGTGTCCTGCTTTTGTAGCCACAATATTTAAACAACAATTTCGGTCCAGTTTCTAGTTAAACATAACGTCCAAGATGTTGGTAGTGGGAAATTTGGTGATGGTAATATTGCTGAATGTCGAGGCATGATGGTCGGATACTCTCTTGTTACAGTTGGTCATTAGTCAGCACTTGTTTGGTGCAAATATTACTTGCTACTCATCAACCAAAACCCAGATATCATTCATACTGCATTTGGATATTTTTTTTCAATATTGTGCTGAATGTTGTTCACTAATGATTGCACATCCTCTTTGATCAAAGGAAAGTCATTGATGCAGCAACTGAAGATTGTTAGCCCTCAGCCATCACCCTGAGGAGCTCTTGCAGAAATGTCCTGGAGCTGAAATGACTGACCTGCAATAATCACAACCATTTTCCTTCATGCTAGGAATAATGCCAACTAGCAGACAGTTTGCCTACTGATTTCCATTTACTCCAGCTTGATGCCTTCTCAGTCAAATGCTAACTTGATGTCAAAGGCAATCAATCTCACCTCATCTCTGGAGTGCAGCTCTTTTAGCCATGCATAGAACAATGAGATCAAGACTCATATGATCCTGGTCAAACCGAAACTAATCATTTTCAACAGGGATGAGTTCAAGGAACGTGATGACATCAGGCCCCTTCACTTTCTCCATCTGCAATGAAGTTGCAGAGTGGTCATTAAGATCCTTCTTTTCAAACCCATCTTTTCTACTGCACTATGCTGTTTTGGGTCAGCAGACCACTACCATTCAGGAAAGCTTTGCTGGCACATATGAAAAAACTCAACCAAATATTCAGCTACCTGAATTACATCTTCAGCAACACAATGGTTCAATTGTTGACTGCTTACATGGTCATATTGCTCTGCTTATACCTTTCCTGTTGTAGGGTTGTTTAGATATGTGAGCTTTCATGGGTGACGGTAGACTCATCCTTAGAAGGTAGCCATATCCCCAACTAACCAATCAGTGACTCTGTAAAAAAAAGGTGTAATCATGTGTGGAAGACGTGACTGGTGCAGATAGTGACATCTTGGATGTTCTAGCAAATTTTTAACAGATTTGCATGAACAGCTATCAGTGGTTACATACCAGATGAATATTCATTCGGAAGAATTCTCTTGATTGGGGAATGCTACTGGATGATCTAAGGATCCTAGTAGCCATAAGAGTGTGTTCTGTGACTCCTTGGGTCTGTAAGAACCCAGCCAATGTTCCAGTTTTGATGGTCCTTATCTGGTGAGAGCTCTGGTATGAGTCTCCTGGATACACAGTCATGATCAGTAGATTGGTAAAATCTGTGTCACCAACAGATCTCTGGAAAGAACAATAGGTGAAGAAATTCAAGACACTGGTATTCCGAACATCCACTGGCAATGTATTGCCACTTGGTAGAAGTTCTTAATCCACACAGAAACAGCTGGCAGCAATGACATATTGAGAAAGTCAATACCATTACTCAACGATGTTAGAAAACTCATCTTCCATCTGCATATCCTCGGTTGGGAATTTAGCCTCCTTTGAAATAAAACTGTTTCTTTCCTCTAACATGTGCAGCAACAGGTGGCTGAGAGAAAAAAAACGCACTGTTGGTGCAGTTGCTCCTCTTGTTTGTTATTTGAAGTCCAAAGTAAAATTGCATAAGTGTTCCCATATTACAGGGAAGACAGACAGCTGGAAAGTGCAGATCAAAGTCAAATTGCCTAAAATTTCTTGGTAACCAGGTCCAAATCAGTGAGGACACTCACAAAACATGCCTTTCACTTATTTAAAACATTTCCGATTTACAGTTTCACAGTCCTGTCAATCATTACTGTGCACAGAGTATAACTTTACTTTAACTCTAAGAATAACTACTGATGATGTGCAAAAAGAGCTGAGCCATTGTGACAATTCAGATCACATGGCGAGCCTGACTCCGCCAGGATATCTTTTCTTAACCATGCCTTGCAATTAGTTATGGCTAATAAATTCTGTTTACATCCATTTGTAGAAATGTAGACATCACATTACTATCTGATAGTAGTACTGGAATTCTGAGTAGCATGTCAGCACGGTGATCGTCATGTGTGAAATGTCAGACAGGCTGCACAAGGAGCTTAGAGTGAACTTTGACCACAGGTAAGAATTCAACTCAGCCATTTTTACAGAGTGGCAAGTGCCAATAGTGTTAATATGTCACAGATACAGCAATAGCATTAAATATCAAACTTAGAACATGGCTACTTATGACTGGATATGAAGGGGCAGAGTGAACACTTCATTGAGGATATGACAGACCCACTGCAAGATTTTGATTCCTCTGATTGCTCAAGCCTGCAAGACAAATGCTCATAAGCATATATCACATATGGAGTGGCAGTATCAATTCATTCAGTGACTATGCCGCGATTCAGAAAAAAACTTTAGAGGACAGGAAGTACTAAAAACAGAGTGAAAGGAAAAAATTATGCTACACTTTACAGCAATGTCACTGAGACTTTGTATGTCATTCCTAAGCAAAGCACTTCTTCATTAAGTGTAGCTCTACATATAGCCTTAAATATTCTACAGTTAGCAGACACCAGAAACACTGAACTCCAATGAAACAGGGGTCACTCTCTGCTAGATGCCCATTCCTAGGATAGGGAAAGGGCAAACAGGTGCCTTATTTCTCAGAAAGCTACAAGTAACCAGAAAACATGACAACAAAGATGAAGGTGGCCTGTCCCAGAAGGCATCCCTTATCTTGAATTGCACTTTCAGGATACAGTGACAAAGATGGAACTCACCAGTCAGATTGTTTATTGGTGGAGGGCAAGACCTTCGCACGTTCTATACTCGGATTTGTATAGCAATATCGAAGAAGTGTAACTTAAGGAGAATCATTAATTTTTCGAAGACAGTAAACAAATGAAGGTTTTCTACATATTTAATTAAACCTACCTTGGAGATGCAGCAACAGCAACGATATCCACAGTTAGAAAAATAAATTCCTCCCTTTGTAGAAGGTGAGGTGACCCAGGGAAAGAGGAACAAGACTCTTACAATGGAAAGACAACTAATTCTTCAAATAATTTTGCAGGTACCAAAGCATCCATGGTATTTGCCATATTTTGGATGATGGACTTATAAAACAATCTTCAATTGTGCAAAAAAACTAAAGTTTTCACTGCATATTGACAAACACTAACATGTAGCAGTGTGAAGGTTGTCCCAGCCACATGATTGAAGCCATTTATAAACAATGCATCTTTAGAATAACGTACAAGGAAGATCAACATGAACCTGACACATTTAGAGAAAAAAAATCAAATCTTGGAAATGACTCAAGAGAAGTTCCAACAACTGCTAACAGCTGAACAAAATGCTCAGGGAAAAATATATACTTGAGTCCAAATTGGTTTGCGCCCATAGTCACCATTCAGAAATTGATAAGGTTTCTAACTGGTAGTTGGAATGCATAAATGCCTCTCATCAATACGTGCATTCACTTGAATTTTCTTCGCTCAACAACTAGGGGATTGAACTGTAAAGCTGCTAGAAATGCAGAATGCCTTGGCAGTTCTTAAAGTAGAATGTCAAAAGAAACTCAAGCAACTCAAAGTTCAACAAGATTTACATCAGTCCAACTACCTTGGGGGAGGTTGGTAATTGGGGGAAAAGATTTAAATATTGATGGTTAAATGGGGTACTCTGAAACAACCTAGGATGAGATGTGGAGTAAGAGTCTGACTTTAGCTTTACTGTAAGAATACCTACTGAATATAATGAAAAGGAGTTATGTCATTATGCCATCCGATCACGTGGATTTGGACTCTTGAGTCTGTAAGGTTCCAGTCACACATCCTCTCCTGCCATGCATGTAAGCAGTTATTTTTAATAATATTTGCTTATAAAGAGGACAGACTTCACAGTAATACATTGGTCTTGCCTTGAACACCATGCCTAGTTTCTGATAGCTTGAGAAACCCATGCACTGGCAATCAAAGCCCAGAAATAGAGTTAAATTTTAAGTCAATTACTACTTTGGAAATCAAATGCCAACTAGCTTTCTCTAAGTGGGTTTCATACAACAATTAAATCTGGATAATATTGGACTTATGTTAGATTTCTGACACCCCAGAGGTTTTTCTACCATTAACTCACTGAATGCACCAAGATCTACAACCCCTGCAAACCTCATACAGGTCAACTGTGTTTCAATCTTCACGAATGTTAATTGACTGACTGAATATTTCTAACTTTTCCTATCATTATTTCTCAGGATATAGGGATCAGTGTTAGGAAATGGCCTCATATGTTCAGTTAAATTGAATAACATGACTCACTACCATCAGCACATTCTGAAGGGCTTTTAGAGATAGATAGTAGGTGCTGCCTTGACAATGATGCTTACAATTCATGAATGATTTAAAGATCTTAACTTAGTTGACCTAAGTAACATGTACTTCAGCCTGAGAGAAATAGTTTTAAAGGTAGCAATTCAGCTTTCTTTCTGTAAGTCAAAAAGATCAGTCCTCAGCAGAGGCCTCACCTTCATCCCCCTACGCTCCCGGATTAACAAGTTCAACATGTGGCGAGACATCCAACAATTCTTTCGTCGCCTTCACCTCCGCGCCTACTTCTTCAACCAGGATTCTCGCCCACCCTCTGACGACCCCTTCTCCTGCCTCCAACACACCCCATCCACCTGGACACCCCGTGCTGGCCTCTTACCCGCCCTCGATCTCTTCATAGCCAACTGCCGCCGCAACATTAACCGCCTCAACCTGTCCACCCCTCTTACCCACTCCAACCTCTCACCCTCACAACGTGCAGCCCTCCGATCCCTCTGCTCCAACCCCAACCTCACCATCAAACCGGCAGACAAGGGAGGCGCGGTGATAGTTTGGCGCACCGATCTTTACACCACTGAGGCTAAACGCCAGCTCGTGGACAACTCCTCCTACTGCCCCCTTGACCATGACCCACCTCCCACCACCAAACCATCATCTCTCAGACCATCCATAACCTTATCATCTCAGGGGATCTCCCATCCACCGTCTCCAACCTCATAGTCCCACCACCGCCCGTTTCTACCTCCTTCCCAAAATCCAAGAACGTGACTGCCCCGGCTGACCCATTGTCTCAGCCTGTTCCTGCCCCACCGAACTCATCTCTGCATACCTCGACATGGTCCTGTTCCCCTTAGTCCAAGAACTCCCCACCTATGTTCGGGACACCACCCACGCCCTCCACCTCCTCCATGATTTTCGCTTCCCTGGCCCCCAACGCCTTATCTTCACCATGGACATCCAGTCCCTGTACACCCCCATCCCCCATCACGAAGGACTCAAAGCCCTTTGCTTCTTCCTTTCCCGCTGAACCAACCAGTACCCTTCCACTGACACCCTCCTGCAACTGACTGAGCTGGTCCTCACTCTGAACAACTTCTCTTTCCAATCCTCCCACTTCCTCCAAACCAAAGGAGTAGCCATGGGCACCCGCATGGGCCCCAGCTATGCCTGCCTCTTCGTCGGATATGTGGTCCAGTCTATCTTCCGCAGCTACACTGGCACCACCCCTCACCTTTTCTTCCGCTACATCGATGACTGTATCGGCGCTACCTTGTGCTCCCACGAGGAGGTTGAATAGTTCATCCAACTTACTAACACCTTCCACCCCGACCTCAAATTTACCTGGACCATCTCAGACTCCTCCCTCCCCTTCCTACTCCTCTCCATTTTTATCTCGGGCAACCGACTCAACGCAGACATTTACTATAAACTGACCGACTCCCAAGCTACCTAGATTACACCTCCTCCCACGCTGCCCCCTGTAAAAACACCATCCCATATTCCCAATTTCTTCGCCCCCACCGCATCTGCTCCCAGGAGGACCAATTCCAATACTGAACAACCCAGATGGCCTCCTTCTTCAAAGACCACAATTTCCCCTCAGACGTGGTTAACAATGGTCTCCACCATATCCCCTCCACTTCCCGCTACTCCGCCCTTGAACCCCGCCCCTCCAATCACCACCAGGGCAGAACCCCACTGGTCCTCACCTACCACCTCACCAACCTCCAGATACATCGTATCATCCTTTGTCATTTCCGCCAACTCCAACAGACCCCACCACCAAGGATATATTTCCCTCCCCTCCCCTATCAGTGTTCCAGAAAGACCACTCCCTCCGCGACTCCCTCGTTAGGTCCACACCTCCCAGCAACCCAACCTCCACTCCCGGCACCTTCCCCTGCAACAACAAGAAATGCAAAACTTGCGCCCACACATCTCCTCTCACTTCCCTCCAAGGCCCCAAGGGATCCTTCCATGTCCATCACAAGTTCACCTGCACCTCCACACATATCATTTACTGCATCCGCTGCACCCGATGTGGCCTCCTCTACATTGGGGAGACAGGCCGCCTACTTGCAGAATGTTTCAGAGAACACCTCTGGGACACCTGCACCAACCAACCCAACTACCCCGTGGCTGAATACTTTAACTCCCCCTCCCACTCCGCCAAGGACATGCAGGTCCTTGGCCTCCTCCATCGCCAGACCATGGCAACACGACGCCTTGAGGAAGAGTGCCTCATCTTCCGCCTAGGAACCCTCCAATCACAAGGGATGAATGCAGATTTCCCCAGCTTCCTCATTTCCCCTCCCCTCATCTTATCTCAGTCCCAACCCTTGGACTCAGCACTACCTTCTTGACCTGCAATCTTCTTCCCGACCTCTCCGCCCCCACCCCTTCTCCAGCCTATCACCCTCACCTTAACCTCCTTCCACCTATCGCATTCCCAGCGCCCCACCCCCAAGTCCCTCCTCCCTACCTTTTATCTTAGCCTGCTTGGCACACCTTCCTTATTCCTGAAGAAGGGCTTATGCCCGAAACGTCAATTCTCCTGCTCCTTGGATGCTGCCTGACCTGCTGCGCTTTTCCAGCAACACATGTTTCAGCTCTGATCTCCAACATCTGCTGTCCTCACTTTCTCCCAGATTTAAGAAGCTCCAAATTGAACAATTGGGGTTGAAAGTAAAGATTAGTATCACAATAAAGCATAGATGTATAGAAACTAAGAACTGGTTTAACATATGTTGAACAACAATTTACTTATTTTGTGGAAGTCACAATATACCTCATCTCTCTTCAAAAGTCACTGATCACAATCATGAAATCAATTAAATGTGGATTAAATGTTGAATTTGTGAAGCAGTATTTGCTGTAAGTATAGCTGCGTTTGACAAAGATGCATTGGAAGAGCATTAATGCATACCTTCTTTATTGTATAGGGATACTTAAACATTGTCTCATTTTCTGAAGGGGAAAGCATGCTTGACTAATCTTCTGCAATTTTTTGAGGATGTAACTCTGAAGATGGATAATGGAGATCTAGTGGATGTAGTGTACCTGGACTTTCAGAAAGCCTTTGATAAAGTCCCACATAAGAGGTTAGTGAGCAAAATTAGGGTGCATGGTATTGGGGGCAAAATACTGACTTGGATTGAAAATTGGTTGGCTGACAGGAAACAAAGAGTAGTGATAAACAGCTCCCTTTCGGAATGGCAGGTGGTGACCAGTGGGGTACCGCAGCTTTTTACAATATATATTAATGATATAGAAGATGGTATTAATAGTAACATTAGCAAATTTGCTGACGATACAAAGCTGGGTGGCAGGGTGAAATGTGAGGAGGATGTTAGGAGATTACAGGGTGACCTTGACAGATTAGGTGAGTGGACAGATGCATGGCAGATGCAGTTTAATGTGGATAAATGTATGGTTATCCACTTTGGTGGCAAGAACAGAAGGGCAGATTACTACCTAAATGGAGTCAAGTTAGATAAAGGGGCAGTACAAAGAGATCTGGGTGTTCTTGTACACAAGTCAATGAAGGCAAGCATGCTGGTACAACAGGTAGTGAAGAAAGCAAATAGCATGCTGGCCTTCATAACAAGAGGGATTGAGTACAGAAGCAAAGAGGTTCTTCTGCAGCTGTACAGGGCCCTGGTGAGACCGCACTTGGAATATTGTGTGCAGTTCTGGTCTCCAAATTTGAGGAAAGACATTCTGGCTATTGAGGGAGTGCAGCATAGGTTCATGAGGTCAATTCCTGGAATGTCAGGACTATCTTATGTTGAAAGATTGGAGCGACTGGGCTTGTATACCCTTGAGTTAGAAGACTGAGAGGGATCTGATTGAGACATTTAAGATTATTAAAGGATTGGACACTCTGGAGGCAGGAACCATGTTTCTGCTGATGGGTGAGTCCCGAACCAGAGGACACAGCTTAAAAATAAGGGGTAGGCCATTTAGGACAGAGATGAGGAGAAACTTCTTCACCCAGAGAGTGGTGGATGTGTGGAATGCTCTGCACCAGAAGGCAGTGGAGGCCCAGTCTCTGGATTTGTTTAAGAAAGAGTTGGATAGAGCTCTCAAGGATAGTGGAATCAAGGGTTATGGAGATAATGCAGGAACAGGATACTGATTGAGGATGATCAACCATGATCATAATGAATGGTGGTGCAGGCTCGAAGGGCAGAATGGCCTACTCCTGCACCTATTGTCTATTGTCTATTAATAGTATGCTACTTTGATCAGGATTTGCAAACTGGGAGAATTCTGTTGTTTTACAACATTCATGAAACTAACTGCATTTTAAGCATTTCCAGACTTCTCAAATTCATTTTCTTAAAATAATTTGATTACAAATTTTATTTGGTAATTTAATTTTTAGCACAATAGCTTCAGTTTGATGTGTTAGTTATAATTTTCAATTCAAATAATTGCATGAAATTACATTTTAGTGAATAAATTCAACATTAAATAATATTCCATAAACTGCACAACTGAACAATTGGCTCAGGATGAATCTGTATATAACTGGAAGAAAGTAAATTCCTAAGAGAATACAAAATGTGTATGTTGGATGGTTTAATTTTAGTTTTAAATAAATATTATTTCCTTCCAAATCAATTTTCTAAACTCCTGACATAGTTCATAGAATCTTTAAAGTTTAATATATTATGTAATGTAAAAAAACAAAAAGATATGAGATGTTCTATACTTTTCCTGGGGTACATTCTGCACCTTTGAAAACATTGCTTATACACAAAAATGCAAATGATTTGAAATATAATAAAGTAAAACATGTTGTCATTGTTATTAATCATGTAAATTAGAACTAGTTTATTAACCAAATAAATTTTGTGCTGAACACTGAATCGACATTTAGATCTATAAGGGAGAATTGTCTCTCATGAATATTAATATTGGAGAAAATTGGAATGTGGTTAGGAATTCATGTGTAATTTTATACATTTACTGAGGTGGTTACTAAGGCTTTCTTAATGAATCTTCCAAAAAAAATCAATCATTTTTATTAAAATCATCTGTTATACTAATCATTTTATAATCACTGTTGCTCACCACTATAACATATGAAGTACTGGAACAGTTTCCTCCCCTATTATTTGCCTTCTTACTTGTTATTGTTGACTAAGTTGTTTGCATTCCAACAGAATGAAATGACTATTGATGTGTTAATTAATCTATTTCTGAATATCCTAGCAAAAGAAACATAAAGGGTTGATTTTCCTGAATTTAGGTTTGGTTATGGTCCATTCCCCAGACAGACAAATTAGACAGATTTCTATGGTATTTGAAATTGAGTCTATGCATGCAATACACAGGCCTATCATTGTCATCTTAATAGATAGGAAGCAGAATTCCAAGCCTTACATCTTTTTTCTGTATTTATGCCCGAGAGGGGTCGAGTGCTTCATGGAGAGGATTTGCACTGAAATCAGATAGTCTTGACTGTACCAGAAGCAAGCAAAACACAAACTAATAAGATTCTCAACTTAATGGTCTTCCTAGTTACTGCTATTAGCAAAGGTCTGAGGAACCTAAGGCCAGTAGTCAGAAATGCAGTTATTTCCAGAGCCAGCATAGAGAACAGAAAATTAGCCAAAATTTCTTCTCCTACTATAGATCAATTCTACTTGCAGATTAGAATTGCAGACAAAGAATGGATTGGAATTGGTTTGACTTAAATCTTTGCTCAAGTCAAGTAGCTGACAAATGCAGATTTTTTGAAATCATAAATGGAGAATGACCACTTCAATGGGATAACAGGAAGGTGAAAGTTTATTCACTGTGATGTAAATATTTTCAATGGAAAAAAGAAGTATGAAGAAATTTAGAATATAAGGGACCCCCATATTTTTCCTTCTTGGAATCTAAACTGAAATGGCTGTTGTGGCTGAAATACTGTAATTTTGCAAATTGGAAAAATCAAGTAGTGCATATATTTTAGTTTGCTTTTTGAATGAAAAATCAAGTAGTGCATACATTTTATTTTGCTTTTTGAAACAATGCAGGGGATAATTCCTCCTATAGCTTATCTCTCCACGCTTCAGGCTCACTGCCTTTATTCCTGATGAAGGGCCTTTGCCCGAAACGTTGATTTCGAAGCTACTTGGATGCTGCCTGAACTGCTGTGCTCTTCCAGCACCACTAATCCAGAAAGGGGATAATTTAGACAGAGTGGTACCAAGAACCTCTGAGTGAAAGCACATCTGCCTGATAACAATCCTCCAATTGGTTGAGCTGCAGTTTGTTAAAAAGCTGTAAGTGCTGACAAATAGAGATATTCAGAGCTTGTGAACTGAAAAATATCTGTGTCCCTGATTCTTCTCCATGTGGGTGAAAAGACAGAAAACCAAGACATGCTTCATATGAACTTAACTGTGAACTGGATCTGAAAGGTTGAGTTGACAAGAGAGGATAAAGAAGAATAAAGAGCAATGGAAAGAGACATGGAATTCAAAAGGGTTGATACACAAATAAAGAGGGGAAATAAGATAAAATGACTTGGCTAGAATTTAACTTGAAATCTGGGTTTGCTGCTGAAATTTACAGAGGATGGAATTCAAAGATACTTCACCTCATATGAAAAGACAGCCATCAAGTTGAAGTAACCAAAAGATGTTTGGCCCTTAATGCTATAGAGTGCTTTGATACATACAGCCATGAACATGTACACCAGTTTGTCATAAAACCAACCTGTAGATTATTAAGCTGTTAAAAGAGCAATACTCAATGCTCATGAGCTTGCTCCTAAAGCTTACCAATTAAAATTTCAGATGATATGAAAAATACTTAATCAGACAGTTAAAGATTTGCAAGAGAAAAAAATGGTGTGATTTCAATCACTGAAGTCTGAAAAATATTTTGAATGTGTGAGGAAAATCATGATCATGAAAGATTCCCAAAATGTATTCTGTGAAGCATCAAGACTTATTTAGATGAGCCTTAGGTATTAAAGATCTGACAAGTTCAGTCTTTGCAGATGCTTTCAATACCTCAATTACCTAGAAATGATCATATCGGAATCAACAAGGAAACAAAAAGAATAGAAAATCTCAGAATGATAAATATATTTGTTTCAGGGAACAAAAAGGATGACAACAAAATAATATAGGAAGGGTAAAACCTAAAGGTGAAATAAAAATAAAATACCTTCCATTGCGCTATGATTAGGCAACAAATGTTTATTTATGAAAGTTAAATGAGAAGTCTATTGCAATAGTAGACCTAACTAAACTAGCAACCTAAGCAATTCTGAAAAATAAAAGCTGCATCAGGCAAGGAAATGGACAGTAAAAATATAGCAATGATACCAGTGGAATATGTTTCCTCAGAACCTATTAGGAATGAGCAGATGGCTCATGATAATAAAGAAAAATCTATCTTGGAAAGGCAGGGACTGATCAGGGATAGTCAACATGGCTTTGTGCGTGGGAAATCATGTCTCACAAACTTGATTGGGTTTTTTGAGGAAGTAACAAAGAATTGATGAGGGCAGAGTAGTAGATGTGATCTATATGGACTTCAGTAAGGCATTCGACAAGGTTCCCCAATGGGAGATTGATTAGCAAGGTTAGATATCACGGAATACAGGGAGAACTAGCCATTTGGCTCAAAGGTAGAAGACAGAGGGTGGTGGTGGAAGGTTGTTTTTCAGACTGGAGGCCTGTAACCAATGGAGTGCCACAAAGATCGGGGCTGGGTCCTCTACCTTTTGTCATTCACATAAATTATTTGGATGCGAATATAACAGGTACAGTTAGTAAGTTTACAGATGATACCAAAATTGGAGGTGTAGTGGATAGCGAAGAGGGTTACCTCAGATTACAACAGGATCTTGACCAGATGGGCTAATGGGCTGAGAAGTGGCAGATGGAGTTTAATTTAGATTAATGCGAAGTGCTGCATTTTGGGAAAGCAAATCTTACCACTTAATGGTAAGGTCCTAGGGAGTATTGCTGAACAAAGAAACCTTGTAGTGCAGGTTCATAGCTCTTTGAAAGTGGAGTCGCAGATAGATAGGATAGTGAAGAAGGCACTTGGTATGCTCCCCTTTATTGGTCAGAGTATTGAGTACAAGAGTTGGGAGGTCATGTTGCTGATGTACAGGACATTGGTTAGACCACTGTTTGAATATTGCGTGCAATTCTGGTCTCCTTCCTATTGGAAAGGTGCTGTGAAACTTGAAAGTGTTCAGAAAAGACTTACACGGATGTTGCCAGGGTTGGAGGATTTGAGATGTAGGGAAAGGCTGAACAGGCAGGGGCTGTTTTCCCTGGAGTTTCGGAGGCTGAGGGGTGACCTTATAGAGGTTTACAAAATTATGAGGGGCATGGATAGGGTAAATAGGCAAAGTCTTTTCCCTGAGTTTGGGGAGTCCAGAACTAGAGGGCATAGGTTTAGGGTGAGAGGGAAAAGATATAAAAGAGACCTAAGGGGCAACCTTTTCATGCAGAGGGTGGTATGTGAATGAGCTGCCAGAGGAAAGTGGTGGAGGTTGGTACAATTGCAACAATTAAGAGGCATTTGGATGGGTATACGAATAGGAAGGGTTTGGAGGGATGTGGGCCAGGTGCTGACAGGTGGGACGAGATTGGATTGGGATATCTGCTTAGCAGGTTGGACCGAAGGGTCTGTTTCCATGCTGTACATCTCTATAACTATGACTGTGGTTGCAAGAATCAGACCAGTGGAGGTTCAGAAATGTTTTTTTCCAAGGGAGTGGTAGTTCCCTATTGAGTTTGGCTTGGGTCTGTAACATTCTGAAGTCTACATATCTAATGAGTCTAATCATCATTATGTCACTTTTTTTGAAAGGTTTTATATTCAAATTTGAGACTGTTTAGTTGGTGTTTAATGCGACACCATAAAGTTTTAAAATCATTTGTGCTGCAAGAAAAGACAATAGTATGGCAGAGGCTTTATCAGGAATAAACATAAAAGAAAACAAATGCTGTGATCAAAATACATTTTGAAAACTATTATTAAGGAAAGTCCTTTTGCATTTTCTGATTGGTATTGTCAAAGCAATATTGTATAATTTGGATAATCCTTGATAAGGGAGCTTAAAGTGAAGGAGCCCTTAGGAGGCAGTGATCATAATATGATTGAATTCACTTTGCAATTTGACAGGGAGAAGATAGTATCAGAGGTAACAGTATTACAGCTGAAAAAAGGCAACTGCAGAGCCATGAGGGAGGAGCTGGGCAAAATTGATTGGGACAGGAGCCTAGTAGGAAAGACAGTGGAACAGGAATGGCACCTTGTCAAAGGCCTTCTTGAAGTCCAGGTAGATAACATCCATTGGCTCTCCTTGGTCTAATCTGCTCTGAACTTCTTCACAGAATTCAGGAGATACAGCAAAAATTCATCCCTAGTTAAAAGAAGCATGGTACTGGGAGTATGAGGCAACAATGGCTGACTAGTGAAGTCAGGGATAACATTAAAGCAAAAGAGAAAACATATAATGTAGCAAAGAGCACAAGGAAACCAGAGGATTGGGATGCTTGTAAAGACCAACAGAGTGCGAAAAAAAAGAGATATGGAGGGAGAAGATTACATTTAATCTTACTGTCTAAGTAAGCTAGACAGTAATATAGAGGAAGACAGCAAGAATCTCTTTAGATATATAAAGGGCAAAAAAGACGCAAAAGTGGACATTGGGCCGCTGGAAAATGCCACTGAAGAGATAGCAGTGAGAAACAAGGAAATGGCTGAGAAACTGAATAATTACTTTGCAGTCAGTCTTCACAGTGAAATACTTATATCCCAAAAATTCAAGAGAGTCTGGGGCAGAGCTAAGTTTGACAGCTATCACCAAGAAGAATTTGCTAAAAAAACTGAATGGCCAGAAGGTGAATAAACCACCTGGACCAGATGGACTACGCTCCAGAGTTCTAAAGGAGATAGCTGAAGACATAGCGGAGATATTAGTGATCTTTCAAGAATCACTGGAGTCAGGGAAAGTCCCAGAAGACTGGAAAATTGTTAATGTGACTCCCCTGTTCAAAAAAAGAGAGTAAGGCAAACGATAGAAAATTATAGGCCTCCTAGCTGGAGGCCATTGTGAAGGATGAGATTTCTGAATACTTGGAAGTGTATGTTAAAAAGATCAAAGTCCGCATCGCTCCATCAAGGGGAGACCATGCCTGACAAATCTGCTAGAATTCTTTGAGGATATAACAAGCAGGTTAGACCAAGGCGAGCCAATGGATGTTATCTACTTGGACTTCAAGAAGGCTTTTGACAAAGTGCCACACAGGAGGCAGTTGAGCAAGATAAGGACCCATGGTATTAAAGACAAGGTGCTAGAATGGAGAGAAGACTGGCTGTCTGACAGGAAGCAGAGAGTGGGGATAAAAGGGTCTTTCTCAGGATGGCAGCTGGTGACAAGTGGTGTTTCACAAGACTCAGTATTGGGACCACAATTTTTCAATTTATACATTAATGATCCAGATGAAAGAACTGAGGACATTCTGGCTAAGTTGAAAGATAGGTATCAGAACAGGTAGTAGTAAAGAGGTGGGGAGGCTGCTGAAGTGGGCAAAGAAGTGACAGATGGAGTACAACATCTGTCCCACTTTGGTAAGAAGAATAGAAGCATGGACTATTTTCTAAATGGGGAGAAAATTCAGAAGTCTGAAGTGCAAAGAGACTTGGGAGTTCTAGTCCAGGATTTTCTCAAGGTAAACTTGTAGATTGAGTCAGTAGTTAAGAAGGCAAATGCAATGATGGCATATATTTTGAGAGGACTCAAATATAAAAACAGGGATGTATGTCTGAGGCTCTATAATGCTCTGGTCAGACCATATTTAGAGTATTGTGCACAGTTTTGGGCCCCATATCTCAGGAAGGATGTAGAGGCCCTGGAGCGTATTCACAGGAAGTTCACAAGAATGGTCCCAGGAATGAAAAGCTAAACACATGAGGAACATTTGAGGACTCTGGGTCTACACGTAATGGAGTTTAGAAGGATGAGGGGGCATTTAATTAAAACTTATAGAATACTGAATGGTCTAGTCAGAGTGAATGTTAGGAAGATGTTTCCATTGGGAGGAGACACTCGGACCCGAGGGCACAGCCTTAGAGTAAAGGAAAGACCTTTTAGAATGGAGAAAAGGAGAGACTTCTTCAGCCAGAGAGTGGTGAATTTTCATTGCCACAGAAAGCTATGGAGACCAGGTCATTGAGTACATTTAAGACAGAGATAGATAGGTTCTTGATTGTCAAGGAGATCAGGGGTTACAGAAAGCTGCAGAATGTGGTTGAGAAACTTATCAGCTATGTTTGAATGGCGGAGCAGACTCGATGGGCTGAATGGTCTAATCTCTGCTCCTATGTCTCTGCACTTATGGTCTCAAATAGAATAGCCATGGTGATGAGGAAATTGTAATAGAAAAGTGAACATATGTCTGAATTTTTCTTTCTACGGGGAGGTGCAATGAGGGTTCATAACAAGTTATCACTGATAACTTTGGTACTAAATTTAATAAAATCATGCACAGCTTTAACTTTGATTTGTAATTCTGTATTGTATGGGTTAAGAAGGACAGCGTTTCAGTTTAGATTAGGCAAACAATTGTCTGGAAAGTTGGTTGCATGCATTTAAATAGAGATTTAAAAATAATACTAGTCTTCTACTTTAGAAACAAAGAGTAGAGAGAGAAAAAATGGCCTATTATCTAGAAGGGAGAGGGATAACTTATTTCAGAAAGATAGGACCATCCAGAATGTCAGTGAATGGGAAGGTTTCTTTCGGAAAATGAAGTAAGTCATACAGAGAGAAAATGCCTGGAACAAGAACAGTGCCGTTTAGCAATGTCGAAAATAGTCAGTCATAGCGTCAGACAGGGCCGAAATAGACCCTTCGGTCCAAATAGTCCATTCTGACCATAATCCAAACTAAACTAGCCCACCTGCATGCTCCTGTCTCATATCCCTTCAAACCTTTCCTATTCATGTACTCTGTAACTGTCTTTTAAACATTGTAATTGTATCCATAGCCATCACTTCCTTCATTCCACACGCAAACCACACTCTGGAAATACTTGTCCCTCATGTCTTTTTTAAATCTTTCACCTCTGACCTTAAAAACGTGTTAGAGAGTCTTGAAATTACCCCATTCGAGGGAAAAGCCAATGACCATTAACTCTATTTTATAAACTGCTACAAAAGTCACCTTTCAACCTCCTATGCTCCAGTGAAAAACATCCCAGTCTATCCAACCTTTCTTTATAACTTAACCTTCCATACACTACAACATCCTGGTTAACCTTCCATACACTACAACATCCTGGTAAATCTCTTTTGAACCTTCTCCAGCTTAATAATATCCTTCCTATAACTGGGCAACTGTCTTATTGAACTGGACACAGTCTTATAGAAGAGGCCTCATCAACATATTGTACAACCTCAACACAACCGTCCAACTCCTATAGTCAAAGGACTGAGGAATGGAGACAAGTGTGTCAAACACCTTTTTAACACCCTGTCCATATGTGATGCAAACTTCAAAGAATTATATACCTGCACCCCTCGGTCTCTGTTCTGCAAGACCACGCAAGGCCTGACCATTAATTGCATAAGCTCTACCCTTATTTGTTGTACCAAAATGCAATATCTCACATTTTTCCAGATTGAACTCTATCTGCCATTTTTTGGCTTATTGACTCAAAGAACAGAGAAAATTTACAGCCCAGCAACAGGCCCTTCTGCCCTCCAAGCCTGAGATGATCCAAATTCACTGTCTAAACCTGTCACCCAATTCCTAAACATCTGAATCCCTCTGCTCCCCACCTACTCATGCATCTGTCCAGAAGCATCTTAAATGAATCTACTGTGCCTGCCTCTTCACCTCTGCTGGCAACACGCTCGAGGCACCTACCACCTTCTGTGTAAAGTACCTGTCGTATGTATCCCCTTAAACTTTTCACCTCTCACCTTGAAAATGTGACATCTTGTTATTGAATCCTTCAACCTGGGAAAAAGCTTACCTTTATCTATCCCGTCTATACCTTCATGATTTTATAGACCTCAATCAGGTCCCCCCTTAATCCCCTTTTTTCTACTGAAAGCAATCCTAACCTATTCAACCTCTCTTCATAGCCAGCACCTTCCATACTAGGCAACATCCTCATAACCCTTCTCTACACCCTCTCCAAAGCATCCACATCTTTTGGTAATGTGGCGACCAGAACTGTACACAGTATTCTAAATGCGGCTGAACCAATGCCTTGTACAATTTTAACATGACCTGCCAGCTCTTATAATCAATACCCCATCCGATGAAGGCATATGGCTTCTTGACCACTCTATCCACCTGTGTAGACACCTTTAAGATACAATGGACCTGAACTCCCAGATCTCTCTGTTCATCAACTTTTCCCAAGGCTCTTCCATTTACAGTAGAATTAGACTTCCCAAAATGCATCACCTCACATTTGCTTGGATTGAACTCCATCTACCACTTCACCGCCCAACTCTCCAGTCTATCTATATCCTCCTGTATTCTCTGACAGTCCCCTATGCTTTCTGATACTCCACCAATCTTCGTGTCATCTGCAAACTTGCTGATCATACAAACAGTGCCCTCTTTCAGATCATTTATGTATATCACAAACAACAGTGGCCCCAGCGCTGACCCCTGTGGAACACCACTGGTCACCTTTCTCCATTTCGAGAAACTCTCTGTTTCCTGTTGCTTAACCAGTTCTTTATCCATCAGTCTAGAACACCCTGCACACCATGTGACTTCACTTTCTACATTAGTTTACCATGGGCAACCTTATCTAACGTCTTACTAAAGTCCATATACGTGACATCTACAGCCCTTCTTGCATCTATCAACTTGGCCACTTCCTCAAAGAACTCTATTAAGTTGGAAAGGCGCGATCTCCCCCGCACAAAATCACGTTGCCTATCACTGATAAGTCCATTCTTTTCCAAATATAAGTCGATTTTATCCCTCAGTACCTTTTCCAGCAACTTTCCCACCACTGACATCAGGCTCACTGGTCTGTAGTTACCCGGAATATCCCTACTACCCTTCTTGTATAGGGGGACAACATGAGCAACCCTCCAATCCTCTGGCACAACACCTGTGTTTAAAGATGCTACAAAGATATCTGACAGGGCTCCAGCTATTTCCTCTCTTGCCTCCCTCAGCAACCTGGAATAGATCCCATCTGGTCCTGGGGATCTGTCCACCTTAATAACCTCTCACCTACCCAACACATCTTCCTTACTTATGTCAACATGATCCAGAGTAATCAAGCTTCTATCTCTAATCTCAACATACATCATGTTCCTCTCCTGGGTGAACACTGATACAAAGTAATCATTCAGAATCTCACCCATTCTCTCAAGTTTGACACACAGCCTTCATTCCTTATCCTTTAGTGGACCAATCCTTTCTCTAGTTACCTGCTTGCTTCTTCAATAAGAATAAAAGGCTTTGGGATTCTCCTTAATTCTGCTCGCTAAAGCTATTTCATGACCCCTTTTAGCCCACTTGATTCCTCGTTTAAGACTGGTCCTACTCTCCCAATTTTCCTCCAGGGCTCATTTTGTTCTTAGCTGCCTGGACCTTATGTACGCTTCCCTTTTACCTCTTGGCTAGTTGTACAATTTCTCCTGTCAGCCACAGTTCATGAATCTTGCTTTTCCTATCCTTTGCTTTCTACAGGACATACCTATCCTGCACTAACTTTAACCTATCTTTGAAAGCCTCCCACATATCACATGTGGACCTCTCCTCAAATAGCTGTGTCCAATCCACATTTCCCAGCTCCTGCCTAATTTTGATATAATTGGCCTTGACCCAGTTTAGTACTCTTCCCTTAGGACCACTCTCATCTTTGTCTACGAGTATTCTAAAACTTACAGAATTGTGGTCACTGTTCCCAAAGAAATCTCCCATTGCAACTTCTACCATCTGGCCTGGCTCATTCCCCAACACCAGCTCCAATATGGCCCCTTCCCTCGTCAGACTGTTGATATACTGCTCTAGAAAACTCTTCTGCTCGCTTCTTACAAATTCTGCCCCATCCAGACCTCTGATACTAAGTGTATTCTAATCAATGTTGGGAAAATTAAAATCTCCCATCACTACCACCCTGTTGCCTCTATATCTTTCCATAATCTGTTTACCTATTTGCTCTTCTACCTCACGCTCACTATTGGGAGGCCTGTAATACAGCCCCAACAATGTAACTGCACCCTTCTTATTTCTCAGCTCCATCCATAATACCTCATTAGTCAAGCACACCATAGTATCCTCCTTTAGCACAGCCATCATTTCATCCCTGACCAGCAACGCAACTCATCCCCCC
This sequence comes from Chiloscyllium punctatum, assembly GCF_047496795.1. Taxonomy (NCBI): domain Eukaryota; kingdom Metazoa; phylum Chordata; class Chondrichthyes; order Orectolobiformes; family Hemiscylliidae; genus Chiloscyllium; species Chiloscyllium punctatum. The sequence continues at coordinate 68,384,125 of NC_092742.1, forward strand.
TTTTACTTCCCTCCCTGTCCTGTCTGAAGCATCGATATCCTGGAACATTTCGTTGCCAAACATGCCCTTCCTTCAAGCAAGTCTCTGTGATTGCAATAACTCCCAGGCACCAATATAAGCCTTAAGTTCATCTGCCTTACCCACTATACTACTTGCATTAAAGTATATGCACTTCAGGCCACCAGTTCTTTTGCGTTCATCTGCTCTCTGTTTACTCTTCCCCTTATTAATGCTAACTTCATGATTCTTACAGTCTCCAGTTTCCATCTTGCTGTCTACATGTCTTCTCTTCTGGTTCCCAGTCCCCTGCCACATTAGTTTAAAACATCCCCAACAGCAGTAGCAAAAGCTCCCCCAAGGGCATTAGTTCCAATTTGATTCAGATGTAGACCATCCAATTTGTAATAGTCCCACCTTCCCCAGAACCGGCCCCAATGTCCAACAAATCTGTACCCCTCCATCCTACACCATCCCTCAAGCCACATGTTCATCCTGCCTATTCTTTTATTTCTATGCTGGCTAGCACGTTGCACTGGTAGTAATCCTGAGATCACTACCTTTTGAGGTCCTTCTTTTTAACCTCTCTAATAGCTCCCTGAATTCTGCTTTCAGGATCTCAGCTCAATTTTTACTGATATCATTGGTGCCTCATTTGATCATGATCCCTTTGTAATCTTAGAAAACCTTCTTTACTGTCTTTCTACGATGACACCAATTTTGGTATTGTCCACAAACTTACTAACCATGCCTTCTATATTCACATCCAAATCATTTATATAAATGACAAACAAAAGTGGACAGAGAACTGATCTCTGTGGAACTCCACTGGAGACAAGCCTCCAGTACAAAAAGTAACCCTCCACCATCACTCTCTGTCTCCTGCCTTTCAACCATGGTAAATAAAATGAAGTCTTGAGTAGCTTACAAGTTCATCAGAGAAAAACTTCAAAAACAGAAGGTATTAAAGCTGTCAGAGAAACAAGAATTTAACATATAAGAAAATAAAAACTACAGATGCTGGAGATCTGAAACAAAAACAGAAAGTGCTGGAAAAACACAGCAGGTCTGGAAGCATCTGCAGCAATAAAAACAGAGATAACATTGAGTCCAGAGACCATGCATCATAACTTTGTTAGACATCTGACAAAGCTGCTAAATGCATGAGTTTAAGGAACACATGCTAAGGAGTAAGTGAGCCATGTTAGCAGTTTGTTGAAGGGTTCCATGAAGATACATTAAATGAAGAAGATAAATGAACTGAATTCAGACATTTGCCAGTGAGAGACTGAATATATAATATCACCAACTTAACAAGAAACTTTGAAGGGCAAACAAGGGGTTTCTTCAGTGAGGTTTAAGTATTGAAGACAAAAGTGTTGAATTTTCATTTTTGATATTGAAATAGGACAGATGCCTAAATGAATATATCAATTTCTATTCCACTTGCTAACTGAGCTCTATCTAATTGATAAATCACCAGTTATTCAAAAAGGTAGCTTTGCACTACATATACAAAGTAAAAAAAAATGTATTCTGGAAGTCATACCCATCTGTATTTTACAGATATCAATATTGTGAAATAAGGAAGCATGGTTACTCAAGAATATAATATTGGTTACAATCCACATATCTAAGTTTGTAGTCACTTAATTTTCAATGCCTTAATTCAAATTGAAATGGTGCAAATTCTATTTCAATAGCTTTATTTTAACTACTGACAAAAAAAGGAGTTGTGTTTGTGCAAGTGTATCTCTATCTAACTGGAAGTTAAATGATATATTTGAGTTCTATATAAAGTATTTGGAAAAATGAGGTAATTACTCCTTATGTTCATCTAAGCAATTTTTTTTTCAAAAACACACTTAAAGAAATGTTGTTAACATGCAAATTGAATTGTTTCCTTATAAACTGAAGAATAGATATCTTCTGGTCTATCCTAATAATCAAAAATACCCCACAGCCATTGAAGCTGATTTAAATTTTAGACATGCAATATATCATTCGAAATAGATTGCTGCTGCCTACCCCTTTCAGTATCATGAGGCCTGAGTCAATTTGAGGCCAGAGCCACAGTTAAAATGTGTAAGAACATAACTAGTGCTCTGAAGCATCCTGTTGGTTGTGGAGAGTAAGAGATCAGTTATCCAGTGCACAGCAGTCTAAGCGAGAAGACAGGGCTGAACACGGATATATATATCTCACATTTGTGAGCCTAGAAACACTCTTGTTCTTCCTGGACCCATAAAATAAGTTTCGAACATGTCTTACCATTTTGAATAGCTTCCCATAATCTATTTAAGGACCATTATGCTGGTCCACCATGCTGCCTTGAAAAGATGGTCCATCAGCATCCAAATTCTGCCCATTTCTCTGTTGCAAGTGGGGTCCTATGAACCTTATATCATATGTTCTGTTGCACTAAAGAGAAGACTATCCAACATCCATTCTCAGAACTCTTAGCAAATTACAGTGGAACAACATCAACAGGGTGGTAGGTGATCAAGTCATTTATAGGTTGTTGTTTTCCATTCATACTAGATGGCGGCACTTAAAGTTGACCAAATTGCTTTATAATATCCTTTGATTCTTAGTTTCTGTTCACAGGCAAATGACAATGTGATTGACACTTAATTTCCCTCTGAAATGGCTTCCCACATTGCTAAGGAGTACCAAATTGCTACAGAAAAGCCAAATAGCACCATGGAGGTAGCTACACACAAAGGGTTTGAATTGGTTCAAAAGGAGGCTCACCGTTACTTTTTAAAGGACAATTAGAGATGGACAATAAATGCTGGTTTTTTTCCCAATGTTCACATGCACTGAATGAAGAACAAGGTAGTAAAAGCTAAGATGCATGCTAGTAGAAATACATTTGAAACAGCATGCTATATAGTCCAACAGGTATTTAAATAGAGAGCTTTAAAAGCTTTAGCAGGTTCAGAAAGTCAAGCATAATGGATTAACACTTAACCATCTTTTTAATGCTGAAAGATGGCCTACTAATTTGGGGTAGCCTGGTGGGTATCATCAACGCAAAGCTATGTAATACCGGTTGAAGTAACAGAGTTCAATTCACTTAGACTGTGTTCAATTTACTGCAAAATGAATCCCTCCCTTTTTATTAAGTCTCAGTTACCAAATATTTGTTTGGTCCACCTTAAAATCTTATTTCAGAGGTGCCGGTGTTGGACTGGGGTGTACAAAGTAAAAAATCACACAACACCAGGTTATAGTCCAAAAGGTTTAATTGGAAGCACACTAACTTTTGGAGCGATGCTTCTTCATCAGGTGATTGTCACCTGATGAAAGAGGGTCGCTCCAAAAGCTAGTGTGCTTCCAATTAAACCTTTTGGACTATAACCTGGTGTTGTGTGATTTTTTACTTTAAAATCTTAAGGAAGCGATCGCACATGAGACACAAATGTCCTGTCCAGTTTTGAAGGAATTCAGAAAGTTAATTTGTGTACAAACCTTGACAGTTACTCTTCACTAAGTGAAACAATTAACTAAAAGGATTGTGATTATGTTGTCAAAATTTTTATTCCCTCATTTTGGAATGAGCTCAAATTAATAAAATGAATGCCCATTAAATATGCTGACCACAAACAAGGTTTAGATTTCAATCCAATTGACAAGATTAGGAAGAAGCCCCAAAAAGATTCAATTCACCTCAATAATAACAGGTTGAAAACAAAGGCTACACAAGTTAATTTGTTCTTGTTGTGAAGCTATTTTTAAACTTGTATGGATAGGTTTTCTTTCATGAAACACCAATACTTACACACTTTTAAAAATATTGGCCCAAATCTATTGACCTGAATCAGGGGATATGGATTGGCAGGTCAGTGAGAAAGACAAGTAGATGGGTGACTGGTTATAGTGACAGTCAGGTTAGGCCCTAGAGTGGCAGGTATGTGAGAGGGTAGGATTATTGCTGTGTAAGGCTGTTGATTAGCAGATAGGTTGGGGTGAGTTGAAGATGTGACTGAGAGTGAATGAGATGGTCAGTGAGTGGATGAAGAGCTTGGAAGGAGTTAGTCCTATATGGAATATTGGGCCAATCGAACCCTGTAGGTAGTTAGACATAATTAGTAATGTTGGAAAGTTCTGAGCAGCCCTGCTTGCAGCTTTCACTCTTAAGAGCATCACTGACCATTTTCAATGACACTTCAATAATTTGTGGAATTTTACTGACTACGTATTCCTTTTTAGATCAAGAGAATAATCATGTTTACTACACAAGCCGAAGTAACTCAACCACAATGCTGTACTTAACAAGCATAGGCTGTGAAAAGATTAACAATGCCCAAATATGAACTCAGTGAGATTCTAGATGGAATATTGTCCAATAATCCTATGTTTCATCAAGTTAACAGCACATCTCTCCCAACAGTAAAATAAGATTATGCTGTTCTCTTATCAATTTAATTTTCTATCTACTAAAGTTACAACAGAATGAGCATTTTTTTAATGTTAAAATAATTTATACACAGCACAGCTGGCAAACATGTCATCTTTCCAATATAGATATTTCTTGCTTTTATCTTATACAAGTTATCTGACAACAGTTTATTTATAATAAACATTTTACAGTAAGGTCAGGCTACACCTAATTAATAACAATATAACAAGATACAATTTGGTCACTTTTAAACATTAAAAGTGATAATAAGTAAACAATAAATTAATCATGATATATTTTGTTATGGTGATCATCTGGGCATCAGTTAAATGCTTTACAAGTAGCTGTTCTATAATGTGATGGTTGCATTCTCATGCAACCCCACATTATAGAAAAAATCTCACTTCAGAAATAGTCTCCCGAGTTCATCAATCATGTTACAGCAAATTCGCATTAATGAAATGCGTGCTACAGAAGAATGACCTGTATAGCATTCCAATAGAAGCTACTAAAAGTATACTTCCCACTACTTAGAAAATAATACATTCATGGATTAAAACAGTAAATTATCATTTTGTCTATAACTGAAATAAGAAGCATTATTATTAGTTAATCAGAACCTTGAAAAAGACAGATTTTGCATAATTACTTCCAGCCCATTTTTAAGCCTTTTCTAGGAGATAAGCAATTGTGATCCACTTTGAATTTTCCTATGTGATGTCTTCCTCTCCACAACAAAATGCTTAGGCTCCTCTTCAGACTTTTCCAATGAAGGCAATACTGGGATAAGGAAACAATTATGTAATGTTCATCAAATTACATTATGTATGTTTGTAGACTCTGAATTCCATATTAAAAAAGGCATCTAAGACAGGTTCTTTCGGTTTCTGGTGGATGGCAAGTTTCACATGCCACATTACCTGCGTAACAGGTCTGTAAAGGTCACTGACCCCAAGGTCAGCTAAAGACAATGAACATTGGCCACTCTTTGTTAATATATAAGAGAAGCCTCTGTTCTCTCTTCAGATATGCAATGGATTAGATAAGAACATGACAAATGGAGGAGACCATGATTCAGAATTCATGGGGCAACAGAAAAATTCAGTTCCAAAAACACCAGGCAATCCTGGAAAATTTAATCACAGGTGCAACCAATTAGAAAAAGGATATCCAACTTAGAGAATCGGTGAGAGGCTGTTGCTCCAATCATAGGCAGCTTCTCTCTTGCATGTGTTGGTGATAGCCAATTTATCACCAACAAACATGAGAGTGAAGCAGTCTGTAATTGGAGCAGCATCAAGGTGAGTGGCAGCACAGTTATCAAGGCTGCCAAGGCCTGCAGGGGCTGCAGGAAATGCAGAAGTAAGGCATTGAGATTGGTGAGACAGCAGAGGGGCAGGTCGCAAAGCTGGCAAGGCTAGGCCATGTGGAATCTTGCTTCTTTTCATTCTCACTAGTTCCTTTATTAGGTGATGCAGTCATGCAGTAGCATTACCTGCTATAATTTTGTTTGTTTGAGGTATTTAGACTCTCAAGCAGAATTAAACAATTCATCAATATTCTCAATAATCTCTGCTCCATTAAACTTAAAGTCATAAAGAATGCATTAATTTTCTTGACACCACTGTATTTAAATTGCTGTAAGACAGCAGGAATGAGTTGACAACAGATTAAAAGTGAAAGCTAATATACATTCCTAAACACAAAAATCCATCACCCTAAGCACTCTTTTCAGAAAATGGGCGACATCACAGCTAATCATTTGCACATTTGCTTCGAACACAGTCATTGCACCTCAACTAATATACACTGTTTCAAATATTTGGAAATCTGTTGTCATGTAAATGCAAATCTATATGAAATGAAACTGGTCAATTTTAAATTATCTGTCTGAAACAATGTCATTACAATAGCAACTGCTGCAGTTTTCCCTATGTAGTAGCTCTTGAAGTCCTAGACCTTTAAGCTAGTGACTCTTCATTTGTTTGCAAGAAATTATCCATGATTATCCAGTGCAATTCTTATAAGTCCTCATTATTTCTTGATGACCACACTGTTTACAGTGTAATTAATGTTGGGGTCTATAAACGATACTCACAAGTGATTTCCTTCCTCTGCTATTTATTATTTCACTTGAACTGACTTTACATCTTTATCTTCTAAGCCAAGGTTATTTATTGTTCTTACACTCATCTCATCATCATTATAAACAGAGGTCCTTTTCCTTTCTTCATATCCAATGTCTTTGAAATTATATGCTGGATTTCCATCAGACTTTCAATGAGAGTTACAACATATCTATTCTAACAGTTACAACAGTTATAGCATATAATAATCAAAAGATCTGTAATTACACCATTATTAATGGTTGGCTACATTCCATAACTTACACTATCCCAGCAGGAGAGTTGTAAATTCACAGTTTGATTGATAGCTCAAAGACATTGTTAGAGGATTTCTGTCTTTGATATAGGGTCATGAATATAGGGTTGTTGGTTTGATTAAAGAATTAAGTACTTGAGTGGTTTTTCAAATTTTGAGTGGACTTTCCTACGTTAGTTATTTCCTTATTATTGTAGAGCTATAATAGATATTTAAATCTTCAATTATATTATCTCAACATGATTCCAGATGTTCATCCATGTTGAATGTTAGCATGGAAGGGGTAAAAGCATGGGTTAATCTGAACTAGCAATCAATTGGCACGAGAGCTTTAAGGAGTCATGGGGGTATATATGATGCATGAGTTGACAAAGAAGTTGTAATGGTCACGGGAGGTGGGTAGCAGACATGAATGGACATGGTAGCTATAAAAGGCCATGGAGGCCATGTGAGTTGGCAAAGTGACTAAGAGGGGTCTAGGGTTAGCATGGGGAATGAGTGCAGTGTAGATGAAGTGTAAAGGTTTGAGATAGAGGGGCTAACATTTAACAAAACAACCGGAAAACATCCTGGAGAATTCAGCTGGACCTTTCATGCATTCTCTGTCAACTGGATATCATTGTTAACTTATTTTGTTAGCCACAGATCGTGCATCCTTCTCATACATTCTCAATGGAATGCATTTCCCTGTTTCAACACCTGGTCCGCTTTCAAGGACAACATGCTTGACCCCATCCTCCATGGTGCTCTCCCCAAACTGTGAATCACACAGTTCAGGAACATTTTCCCAAAGCAGGTTCACCAGACCAGGGAATTTCCTGAGCTGCCCAATTCAGGACCATAAATCAGACCATTACTTTAGCAATGGCTACAATACCGCATTAATTTATTTTTTGAGCTATCAGTTAGTCTATATTGTTACACATGCTGCATGTCCGATAAGATGACTTTAACGCTGGGTGGAATCTTACAGAGCTCTGAATGGACCATGATGAAATATCTGGAACATTCGTGTGAAACGTCCTGAGCCTTTCTCGATGTCAGGACTATCTAGTTTAATTTTCCAACAGAGTTCCTGAGATTCTAGATATTAAGACGAGATTCTTGGTAGTGTTACGACACGCAGTAAACCTCTTTGTTAATTTAAACCCAACACGCAGCGAACCTCACCTCACACCATAATCTGTTTAATTTCAATAGGCAAAGAACTATCCCAGATTTCACTATTTAACTATTTCACTATTCTTTAAGTCCAATAGAGATAATAAAACAACTATTTACAACTCTCCCTGCCTTGCCAATCTTTGTTTTTTTAGCTCAAATATAAAGCTAGGCAGCGTGGTATGGTTATCAGCAGACACTAGTCAAAAGAGTGGGCGTGCCCTTGTGTTACATTGTGCTATGTCAATGTGACACCTGCACCATGTGTCAGCAGCACATGAGTTTCAGTAAAATGGTCATGTCTCAAAGTCAGGAGAAGAATTCAGACACACATCATGGAGACACCTTTCACGCAGAGGTACTCACGCAATAAGTGAAGGACGGTGTCCAATATGAGTCCAGGGGCTTGGACACGGTCATCTACAGCTTAGGCAAGCAGATCAAGAGCATCTCCTCATACTGTGAGGAGCTGATTGTTGGGCACCTTACGACCTACTTCATCTCCTTCAGTTCTATTATGGTCTATTTTCTCCTGCACTGAGGAAAAAGGAGAGATTTTAAAAAGGTGAAATTGGGTGGCACAGCTGTTGGTGCTGGTGGTGGTGTAGGTGCAGTAAGGTGGTGATGTATCCCAAATAAATGAGAAGTAGTTGGAGAGACCATACAGGATTTGTAGTATGGTGGTATTGGGTGGGTGAAGTCGTGAAAGTGGTAGAGCATTAGTAGGAGTTGGTGCAATCTCAGGGATGCAGTGAATGTAAGGTAGTGGAGAAAAGATGGTGGCACGTAGCTTGACAGAGAAGGTTATTGATGTTAGTTTGCACTGCGTGCATTCTTCAAGAAGGTATTGACCTGGCTGGCAATCTTGAATCATGCTGTTGGCGTCTGGTGTTGTGGTATTATCTGACAGTCCCAGGGAACTAGATTACACTTCTCTGCACCAAACTATCCACAGGACATCCAAGATCCTGTCCACAAAATGGGGCACCAGTTTTCCTTTCACTGCCCAATCCAGGACAAGTGTCACGGACTGTGCAAGGGTGGCTCCAGTTGGCCAGCATTTCTCTCGATGCTGAACAGCCTTTTAAAGGTGTTGCAAGTTAATGATCTATTCCAGGATATCCTGGCAGTGGTACGTTTTTCTGGTTATGGCAAGTGGTAATCCAGAATCCAGTTAGCATTGGATGATAGGGGCTTAATAGGAAGGCAGTAGGTGGTTAATGAGGTGAATCTTCAATGATAGCTTGAAAAAAGTAGCTAGGCCTTATGGGGTAAATCCTCTGTGAAACTTAACAAAAATTACACAGAGTCAAAATAACAAAACATTCAACTTCCATCTTTCTTTTACCATTTTACCTATTTTGACCATAATGTGTAAGAGCTTAATTACACTTGCACACATTATGCTTTCCAGTCGCACATCGTTTATCATTATCCATATCACAACCCTGCACTGTTGCCTAACTTTTCTCATTAATTTCCAAAATCTCCTGTCGCTCAAACACACCTGTCTCCCTCAAACCAGAGGGAATCCTGAGGGCAATGATTTGCACGAATTTGGAAAGGCAAGGACTGATTAGGGATAGTCAACATGACTTTGTGTGTGGGAAATCAAGTCTCACAAATTTGATCGAGTTTTTTGAAGAAGGAACAAAGAAGATTGATGAGGGCAGAGTGGTGGACATGATCAATTTGGACTTCAGTAAGGCCTTCAACAAGGTTCCCCATGGGAGGCTGGTTAGCAAGGTTAGATTTCATTGAATCCAAGGAGAACTAGCCATCTGGATACAGAACTGGCTCAAAGATAGAAGGCAGAGGATGGTGGTGGAAGGTTGCTTTTCAGCCTGGAGGCCTGTGATCATTGGAGTGCCACAAAGATCTGTGCTGGGTCCACTACTTTTCATCATTTATGTAAATGATTTGGATGTGAACATAGGAAGAATAGTTAGTAAGTTTGCAGATGACACCAAAATAGAAGGTGTAGTGGGCAGAGAAGAAGGTTACCTCAGATTACAACGGGATCTCGATCAGATGGGTGAATGCACTGAGGAGCGTCAGATGGAGTTTAATTTAGATAAATGTGATGTGCTACATTTTGGAAAAGCAAATCTTAGCAGGACTTATACACTTAATGGTAAGGTCCTCCGGTGTGTTGCTGAACAAAGAGACTTGGAGTGCAGGTTCATAGCTTCTTTAAAGTAGAGTCACAGGTAGAATGGATAGTGAAGAAGGCGTTTGGTATGCTTTCTTTCCTTGGTCAGAGTACTGAGTATTGGAGTTGGGAGGTCATGTTGTGGCTGTGCAGGACTATCGGAAGGATATTGTGAAACTTGAAAGGATTCAGAAAAGATTGACAAGAATGTTGCCAGGGTTAGTGGATTTGAGCTATAGGGAGAGGTTGAATAGGCTGGGGCTATTTTCCCTGGAGCATCGGAGGCTTAGAAGGTGACCTTACAGAGGTTTATAAAATCACGAAGGGCATGGATAAGGTAAATAGAAAAAGTCTTTTCCCCGGCGGGGGAGTCCATAACTAGAGGGCATAGATTTAGGGTGAGAGGGGAAAGATATAAAAGGGACCTAAAGGGTAACCTTTTCATGCAGAAGGTGTTATGTGTATGGAATGAACTGCCAGAGGAAGTGGTGGAGGCTGGGACAATTGCAACATTTAAAAGGCATCTGGATGGGTATATGAATAGGGAGGATTTGGAGGGATATGGGCCAAGTGCTGGCAAATGTGACTAGATTAGATCAGGATATCTGATTGGCATGGACGAGTTGGACCAAAGGATCTGTTTCCATGCTGTACACCTGTATGACTCTAAACCCATTCATTGTTAAGCTTAAAGCCTTCACGACAGCCAAAGTTACACAATCTGCTCAGACCTTGATTCCAGTGTGGTTCACTTGAAGGCCATTCCAAATGGAACAGGTTTCTCTTTTTGCAGTTCTAACATCAGGGCTTTACGAATTAATAAATATTTCTCCTACTCAAATCTTTAATTATAATTTTCAGAATTTAAGTCTATTAATACATTGGAACCAAATTACTATATTATGAATTTAAACCATTTAGTTCTGGCAGCAAACTGGTTACAAAATCCCGAAGGTTTACTCCCATCAATCAACTTGAAATCAAAGCCACTGGTGTGCACTAACACTGATTCTAAACTTTCTAAGATTACCAACAGGTCAGCTATTCCACCCAATTGCACCATGCCACTCATTTTTCAGGAGTCTGCTGTATTTCCAAGTCTGATTGACCACACACCTTTCTACACTGTGGAATTCTTTTCCACTCGTCTCGAACATAGAAATACTTTCTTCACTGATCGTAGTTTCCACTAGTTCTTTACCAGATCCCAACAACGATCAGCATTGGAATTTCAAAATCTACCTCCGACCTGACATCATATAATTGAAATGGGCAGAAGATCTAGCCTTTAAAATAGCGGCTTGAAAATAGTAATGGCAAAGACCTATTGTAACTGTATTCTTGTTCTTCAGTCGATTCTGGTTGATACCGCAGCTTGATTCTGCTTGCATGGTCAGCAAATTCAAGGACGATACAGTTTGGCACAATATTAAATTTCAGGAGAAAAAAATCCAAATCAATAAATTAGCAACTTAAATAAATGATTTATGAGTAAAAATTACCACAGAATGTGAATTGAACATTTAAACTTGATTGGGAGTTTGAATGCAAAAGGAAATGTTTTTTGCACTTACTTCATTTTGAAGAAACTGACAATAAAGTCTATGTAATGCACAAAATCATTTTCTAATTCAGAGAGAAAATAAATTTATCATGTCGAGGTCACATGGGAAATGTTCTATTCTTAGAATATCGCATGAGAAGGCAGACTTTCATGGTATTCCCTTCAGCAATGCAATTATGGTTCAGCCTAATTCTGTCATAATAAAATGTGAATGACATCTTTTCAGAAAAGTCAAAAGACAAAAAATGATATATTCAATATCAATACTTCACTCGTATCAAATATTCTAATATGCATTTTTATTTAGACAAATCAGCCAAGTTTGTTGATCTCAGAAGGCTTGAAATTGTGAATAATTTATGGCTAAGTTTACAAATTGAGTTGATGCCCACATTCCATAAACTCCAATCCCGTACATATATCTTTTCAAAAAATGCTTTAATACTTTAAAGAAATACACTTTTCATTGTTTAAGATTACAAAATAAATGAGCAAACTTTTTTTGCTTAAATCTTTAACTGTTGTGGGATCACAAATGTCAATGTGAATTATGAACCAAACCAAAATGGATGCAATTATGCTTGGTGGGAATCGTGTTATTTCGGAATAAGCTTGGTTCTACAAGGAAATCAGCAGTCTAGAAGAAACCAAAGGCAATTTCCTGACTTATTTTAGTCACAGAAAGCCTATGGGTATAGGCATCTTTTCATAATTAGTTTTGTAATTACTGCAGTTTCACTTACTGTCATTCAATTTTAGTAATACCATGGTTTGGGAATGAGCTCCCATATCCACAGCTGCTTAAATAACAACTCATTTACATGTCATAATCTGCAAATTTCTAGCCATGCTTTTGTCTAAGTAGAAGTGCATTGCTAACACCCAAATGGTGCCTTCAGTATCCTAAATAATTAACATTAGCTACAATACTACTTCTTACCCAACAATCTTAAATAATCCCAACTCTCAACAATAAAATGCATATCATTTCATGTGATCACTTCTCACTGCTTATGGATAAAACAGTAAAAGGGGAATGCTTCTTTAGTGATTTAAAATCCAACTGTGTTCTCCAAACAAAACAACAGTTAATAATAATTTATTTCAATGTGAGATTTGAGTTTTATTAGTCAACAGTACAACATTAGGATCTCAGTTTTTTTTACAGCAAATACCGGATGAACATTCTCCCAACAGCTGTACCTTTACACCTCCAAACAGGTCTCCATCTTATAGTTTAATTTTCATCTTGTCATTAGTGATTTAGTTGTGAATAATATCACAAGGTGGTAGACAGCAGCTGCCTGATGAAACATGGGTCAAGTCAAATTGCAATATGATAACTGAACTGTACAAATCAAGAATATTTTCTGTGTTTTTTTATTTACGGGATATGTATACCATTGACCAAGTCAGCATATATTGTCCTTCCTTAATAGTCCTGAGCAGATGGTAGTCAGTCTACTTGAACTGATGTATTGCATATCATAAAGGTACTTGCCAAGCAGCCATTGTTGAATACAGTCATTTGTGCAATACTCTTAAAATTTCTCATTGACTGTGCCATATGAATTAGGAACAATAAGATGTCCATTTAATTTGATACAACTGGTTGGCTTGCAAGGCATTTCAGAGATCATTTCAAAGTCAGCTACATTGAAGTCACTTATGCAGTAGATAATGTATCAATAATAGGCTCTGTTAAAGGGTATTAGTAAACCAAGTCAGTTTTAATAAAAATCCAGGAGTTTCATGGTAATCATTCCTAATACTTCGACTTCATTTTCATTTTAAAATGTGTCTCTCTTGCTTTTCAAAGTCATCTAAGAATTCTCTAAAGACATTGGGATTACCAAAGAAAACAGATATATCACATCTTCTGTGTGAGAATGCTCATTTCGTATTTCAACAGCATCGCCTCCAATTTATCATGGTCATTCCAAGAGAGAAACATTAGTCTTACTCCAATATTAGATATATATTGCACTAAAGAACATAGACATATTGAGCAAAAAATAACACTTATCTCTTCAGATCATCATAGTTGTGTTGTACTTCAAGTTGTGACTGAACAGACCATGAATTTACACATGTTTGAAAAAACTGCCTTGACACACCAATCATCATTGTTGCTTTGGGAACCAAGTGGTGCAAACCAAAATTCAACATTAAGCAACAATATTAATGTTTTATTAATAAATACAAGTACTCAATGAAGGATGTTAATTAGGAACAGCAAACACAGGTATGTACAAGAAGTTAAGATTAAATACATTATTAGAATGAATGAAGTGGGAATTCATGTTCTCTCCATTTTATTTATGCTTGAAATTACACTCTCAAATCAATTTACGGTCAAAATGATGTAAAAGGCTGGCCACAATGTGTGGCACTGCAAAGAATACTAACAGGTAACTGCAATACAGGACTTGAAATGGGAACATTTTTCACTTCAAAGTTATAAAAATATGGAAATGTTTTGGTGTTTTAACAATATAATATTCTATTGTGCATGTTCCTTTCCATCAATATTCTTACTGGGGATGGTCAAGACTTTAATTTCCGTATTGAAATCATGCCATCACATACACAAATAGCAAAAGGTTGCTGCCAATGAATCAGCTATGTGCACTTCAGAACTAGGGGAGGCAATGCCCTAGTGGTATTATCACTACATTTTTGATCCAAAAAATCAGTTAATGTTCTGGGAACAGCAGATGATAGAATTTGAAATCAATAAACAATATCTGGAATTAAGAATCTACTGATGACCATGAAACAACTGTTCAGAAAAACACATCTCATTCACTAATATCCTTTAGGGCAGGAAATTGGCCATCCTCATCTAGAAAAAGCACAATGATGTTTTATATTGGAAATTTAATTACACAACTTGGAAATATTCATGAATGAAATGCTGTGAATCAAATAACTTGATAATATAGCAATACAAAAACTGTTGTAAATGTCAATTTAATTGTAACAGTTACAGGTGGGCAATAGCCTAGTGCTATTATTACTGGACTATTATTCAAGAGACTCTGGTAATATCCTAAGCACCTGGGTGCGAATTCCACCATGACACATAGTGGAATTTGAATTCATTGAGGGACAAAAGTCTGGAACCAAGAGTATAATGATGAGCATGAATCCATTGTTGATTATTGGAAAAACTCATCTTTCCTTCCTTTCAGGGAAGGAAATCGGCCATCCTCATTTGGCCTGGCATACATGTGACTTCAGACTCACAGCAATGTGGTTGATTCTTAGACTGCCAGTGACACCTTCATCCCATGAATGAACTGAAAAAATGTTTAACTGTACTTCAAAGCATTTTTGATGGGAAAAATTATATGATATGAGAAACTTGAGTATCTGCAATACATTTTAGTAAATTGTAAATTTTGTAGTCTATAAGTTTTTAGAATTTAGTCCAGGTTCAGTGTATGTAAGCAGTGTTAGAAATGTTGAACTAACATCTTTCAGGTGTTTTGAGATTAGCTGATCTTTTGTTCTCGTATGAAAATCGTGCAGTGATTGCTATACAAAATTATATGTTTGAATTTTTTTATTAGTAAATTTATGAATATTGAAATTAAATGGCTTAATTCATGAAAAGAATATTTTTAGTGTAACCAATGCTCACACCTCAAAAAGCTTAATTTTCTCTGTGAAATTGATTTAACTATTCTGATGAACTGCATAATCAGGAAAGCCCTGGCTAAATGAACAGTTGGTTAGCAGCTGCTGTCATTTTACATTGCATTAATTCAAATAATAATGTTAACAGCTTTTTTTTAAATAGAGGCAATTAGCCAAAATGCTTCTTCAGATGTTGGATCAAGTTGGTTCAATTAGCTGGCAATTTTAAAGATCCACTGAAGAACATTTTTTTCTGAGGACACTGACAAATATTCACAACTTTGTTTTCTCGTTCATGATGTTAGATTTAGGATTCAAGTGTTTATTAAATAGTCTGTTTGAGGTTGAATGAACATTTTCTGAAATATCAATTATTTTGCTACCTAAATTGTTAAAACTTTTATGAATCCCAAATGACATTATATGTGATTGATCATGGTAAACTATTGCTCTTCATCCTTATGATTTTGGCACAAATGATCAAATTGTTCCCTTCCAACATCTGTCATCTGTCATCTGACTTGAGAAGCATGTGCTCTTCTGGATTCCAGTTCCACCCCAAGTTAAAGGACACTAGTGAGTCTGCTTTTGAAACAGTGTGTGCAGTATTGGTCACCTTATTTGGGGAAGCATGCCAGTGTATTGTATGTAGTTAAGAGAAGGTTTATTAAGTTAATACTTGGAACTGGTGGGTCATTATTAGGAAATGTTAGGACAGGGTGGGCTTGCTAACATTGCACTTTAGAAAAGTAACAGGTGACTAGATCAAAACATACAGAAACCATTGGAATCTTGATAAGGCAGGTGTGGAGAGGATGCTTCTTCTTATAGGAGAATCTAAAACTACACATTTATGGCAGGAGATGCCGATCATGATTCCTTCAGTAATGTAGAAAGTACTTTAAGTCAACCAAAGTCTTCATAATTCAGGATAGTCAGGAAATGTCAAACCGCACCCATTTCTCACAGAAGATTATGGAGAACATTCAGATGTACCATATCAGTTAGGATATTTGAGATTATATTAATGCATGAACAGGTTACTTTAAAAGTGATGGCACTTTCTACTGCCCTCAATTAATTCTTTGACATGCTAATCACTTTGTAAGATCATCCCTTTAGTACCAACTTGTCCCTCTTTGTAATCAACAACTCCATAGATCTTTACCAATATATGGCATCACCAAATGAACAATTTGTGCATCTGCTTTAAGTATGTAGTGTCAACCCCTCCCTCCCCCCAGTGACTTAATATTATTCCAAATGTCCTAACTTATACATCTGAATGTTCTCCAAACTCTTACAGTCATAGAGTCATAGAGATGTACAGCATGGAAACAGACCCTTCGGTCCAACCCGTCCATGCCAACCAGATATCCCAACCTAGTCCCACCTGTCAGTACCTGGCCCATATCTCTCCAAACACTTCCTATTCATAATACCCATCCAAATGCCTCTTAAATGTTGCCATTGTACAGCCTCCACCATTTCCTCTGGCAGCTCATTCCATACACATACCAACCTCTGTATGAAAAAGTTGACCCTTAGGTTTCTTTTATATATTTCCCCTCTCACCTCCCCTCTCACCCTAAGCCTACGCTCTCTAGTTCTGGACTCCCCAACCCCAGGGAAAAGACTTTGTCCATTTACCCTATCCATGCCACTCATAATTTTGTAAACTTCTATAAGGTCACCCCTCAGCCTCCAACGCTCCAGGGAAAACAGCCCCAGCCTGTTCAGCCTCTCCCTGTAGCTCAGATCCTCCAACCCTGGCAACATCCTTATAAATCTTTTCTGAACCCTTTCAAGTTTCCCAATATCTTTCCCATAGGAAGGAGACCAGAATTGCACGCAATATTCCAACAGTGGCCTAACCAATGTTCTGTACAGCCGCAACATGACCTCCCATCTCCTGTACTCAATACTCTGACCAATAAAGGAAAGCATACCAAACGCCTTCTTCACTATCCTATCTACCTGGGACTCCACTTTCAAGGAGCTATGAACCTGCACTCCAAGGTCTCTTTGTTCAGCAACACTCCCCAGGACCTTACCATTAAGTGTATTAAGTGTCCTGCAAAGATTTGCTTTCCCAAAATGCAGCACCTCACATTTATCTGAATTAAACTCCATCTGCCACTTCTCAGCTCATTGGCCCATCTGGTCCAGATCCTCTTGTAATCTGAGGTAACCCTATTCGCTGTCCACTATACTTCCAATTTTGGTGTCATCTGCAAACTTACAAAATGTACCTCTTATGTTTGCATCCAAATAATTTATATAAATGACAAAAAGTAGAGGACCCAGCACCGATCCTTGTGGCAGTCATTGGTCACAGGCCTCCAGTCTGAAAAACAACCCTGCACCACCACCCTCTGTCTTCTACCTTTAAGCCAGTTCTGTATCCAAATGGCTGGTTCTCCCTGTATTCCATGAGATCAAACCTTGCTAATCAGTCTCCCATGGGGAACCTTGTCGAACGCCTGACTGAAGTTCTTCAATGAGAAATGAGTGTGGTTTGACATTCCCTGACTTAATAGGAAAAAGTAGGAGTGGAATAGCAATCAGACTGTGATTGCAACTCCTCAGAAAATCCACCCCATCAATGGATGTTAGAATTTCATTAGAAGTAAACATTAATAATTGGTGATTCTTGGTGGTTTGATGCACCAGAAAGGGAAACTGAAGACAGAAGGAGAATTTCTTGAAAAGCACACAGCAAGAGACCTGTACCAGTCAATCAGTGTCACAGACTGGCACCCTGAAGCAGATCACCTCTATTACATGAAAACCAGTGTTCTTATTAAGTTTTTAAAATTTTTATATTTGTTATGCTAAACTTTATAAAATATTTAAACCTCATGAAAGCATATTTGTTATGGAATGTGTCTTGTAACCATTAAGGACTAGCAAATAAACTCAATCTATAATTGTAATGGACGTAGACTGTGCAATTAAAGTTAAAATGAACCCTAATATCTTACAACTGTGGTGAGATTCAACAAAGTTAATGCTTCTGAATGTTCTTTCAATCTATTATTTTGGTTGCACTTCAGATTTCTTTTTCTCACTCTTGCTTTGCCATGACTATCTTCCTGCCTGGATTGTTTCCCTTCCACTGACTTTTCAAATCTGCCTTCAGTAATGAAAATCTTATTCTAGACTGTCTTCTCAATAATCTGTTTGTAGTAGTGTGCTGCAATAGATAAATTTTAAAATTTCCAGTCGGTGATTCAATGACAAATGATCTTCCTTGCAATTTGCACCTAACAAGAGCACACTTAACAATTGGTCCATTTTGAAGCAGGATGATACAGTGGAACTCCAATGTGTTTTACTTCCTTTGTTCACAAGAATTTTGAATATGTTTCTGAACAAATCTGACATCTGTTGTTGGACACAATTTCCTTTGGCAACCCATAAGCCATAAACAAACTATCTGGCATTTGCTAGCTATTGTTTGTTTCATCAGAAACTTTTTTCCTTTTTCATATATTCTGTACTGTTTCCCCAAGTCTGTGGCATCCTTACCCACCAGACTCTTTATCAAACTCATACCTAAATGTCAATCATAAAGATCACATCGCAACTGCAATCTGTACTTTTCAGGAATTCCAATTTTATCTCCATACAATACACATGCTTTATAAACTGACATCTTGTATAAATAGGTGATCAGTTTCTGGTAAAGGTATTGGACTAATATTTGGTACAGCTAATATTGCAGAGTCCCAAACTATTATTCTGGGGACATGAGTTTGATTCCCACCATGGCAAATGATAAATTTTGTACTCAATAAAAATCTGAAGTTTATAAATTGGTCCTATGGTGACAATGCAAGATGAGATGAATTCCAAGATGAGGAGATATTATTTTACTCAGAGGGCTGTGAACTTTTGTAATTCTGAACCACAGAGGCCTTTGGAAGCTTAGTCTTTAAGTATGTTTACGGTAGAGATTGTACACCATTGACAATCAGAACTCAGAGTTATAAGGATTCACTGGGTAAAAAAACTCAATCAGTCATGATCGTATTCAATGGCAGGTGGGCTTGACGGGTTATATGGCATACTTTTGTTCCTATTTTTCTGTTGTCAATTGTAAATCTCCATCCAATTCACTTGTTTCCTTTTAGAAATCAAATTTGCCGTCCGTGACTGGTCTGGCCTGCATGTGACTCAAGACCCACACCAAAGTGGTGAGCTTTTAACTGTCCTCTGAAACGGTCTAAAAGCAACTCAGTTCAAGAGCTATTCAGGATGCACAACAAAATGCTGGCCCAGCCTGTGATGCCCACATTCCATGGAAGACTATAAAAAAAGAAGCATAAAAGTGACGAAATTTCAAAATCCATTCGTTCCGTTGGTCACTAATTTGTAATTTAGACGGATATCCTCCCAATAAAGAGTTCTTGCCACTTGTCCTACCAATGAATTCTGCTCTGACCAGCAACTCAGTTACATGTGAAAAGAAAATTACATCTTTCTTTTTGGGCTTTGCCTCTGATTGGGGAATTGATCTCGACATTGCATTGGTATTGTAATGATATGTATTTAATGTCATACTGGTAAGCTGACAAACACAAAACTCATCTCTGCATTCAGGCTGCAGTTAAAGTAGGTACTGGAAATAGCCATCAGTGGGCTATGATAAATTTTGATTATGAAACTACAATCATTTTAATGGAAGCTACTTACTCCCAAGAGAAAGACTGCTTTGTGTTATATGTGAATTTAAGTTTGCTCACTGACACTATATGAGATAACTGCAATACGACTCTCGCCACACAATCCAATTCAAGATCACAGCTCCTTACCTCGGCAGCATCGTATGATAGATTAATCTTTTGGGTTATGTTCTATGTACAAGCGATGTATCATTTGCCAATTTATTTTTACACAATTGAATACTGTGTCTAATTCCATGGAACAACCTTAATAATGGGTTGAATAGCTTCATTCAGTGCTGTCATGACTCACATGAACAACAACAAAAAAAGTCTGCTACTTGGCCTTTTAAAACTGCTCTGTCATTCAATTGTCCAACTATTACCCATTGCTCTAGATTCTTCCTCAAGAGGAGACATCCTTTCCAAATCCACCTGGTCTCTGACTCTTCTAAAAACCAGAGGATGCACAACTAACCTGTCTAGTATTTACTTATAAAGGCTATCTGCTTATTTCAGATATTAGTCTAGTAAACCTTGTCTAAACAGCTGCCAATGCATTATTGTTCTTCTATAAGTATGATGACCAATGCTGTTCACAATATTCCAGATGAAGTTTCACCAATGTCCTATGTAACTGAAGTATAACCTCCTGCTCTTGCATTCAGTTACTCTCGTACTAAAATATAATACTGTATTAGCTTTCCAGATTACTTGTTGTACTCTTTGATAAAACTGCATTTGCTCCACCTGACTGAATTTATCCAAGTGCACTGTTATAACATCTTTAATAATAGCTTCTAACGTGTTCTCCAGTGACAAATGTTAAGCTCACTATAGACAATAGGTGCAGGAGTAGGCCATTCTGCCCTTCAAGCCAGCACCACTATTCATTATGATCATGGCTGATCATCCTCAATCAGTATTCTGTTCCTGCCTTATCCCCATAACCCTTGATTCCACTATCCTTAAGAGCTCTATCCAATTCTTTCTTGAAAGTATTCAGAGACTTGGCCTCCACAGCCTTCTGGGGCAGAGTATTCCACACACTCACCACTCTCTGGGTGAAAAGGTTCCTCCTCAACTCTGTTCTAAATGGCCTACCCCTTATTTTCAAACTGTGTCCTCTGGTTCAGGACTCACCCATCAGCGAAAACATGCTTCCTGCCTCAGAGTGTCCAATCCTTTAATAATCTTATACGTCTCAATCAGATCCCCTCTCAGCCTTCTAAACTCAAGGGTATACAAGCCCAGTCGCTCCAATCTTTCAACATAAGATAGTCCCGCCATTCCGGGAATTGACCTGGTGAACCTATGCTGCAGTCCCTCAACAGCCAGAATGTCTTTCCTCAAATTTGGAGATCAAAACTGCACACAATATTCCAGGTGCGGTCTCACCAGGGCCCTGTACAGCTGCAGAAGAACCTATTTGCTTCTATATTCAATTCCTCTTGTTATGAAGGCCAGCATGCTATTAGCTTTCTTCACTGCCTGCTGTACCTGCGTGCTTGCTTTCATTGACTGATGAACTTTCATTAACTGGCTTGCAATTTCCTGCTTTCTGCCTCCCGTCCTTTTAAATAAAGGAGTTACATCAGCTATTTTCCAATCGAAAGGAACCTTCCATGAATCTAATGAGTTTTGAAAAATTAAAATCAATGCATCAACTATCTCACTAGCTACATCTTTTGAGATCCTAATATGAAATCCATCAGGACTCAGGGATTTGTCAACAGACAGTTCTAACAATTTATGAGCACTACTTCCCTGGTAACCGCAATTTTCTTGAATTTCTCCTTTACTTTCAATTCTTGATTTACAACTATTTCCGGGATGTTATTTGTATCCTTTTGAGTGAACATCAACACAAAATTTCAGTTCAATTTGCCTGCCATCTCTTGATCCTCCATTACTAATTTTCCAGACTCATTTTCTATCAGGCCAATGTTAACTTTGTTTACTTTACTTTTTTAAATATTTGAAGAAAATGTTCCCATCTGCTTTTGTGTTTTTGGCTAATGTTCTCCTGTACCTAATGTTTTCCTCATTATTGATCTTTGAGGAATTCCTTCAGGAATTCTTTGCTGTATTGTGTATTTTTCCCAATACCTAATTAAAAATCACACAACACCAAGTTATAGTCCAACAGTTCTATTTGGAAGCACTAGCTTTCAGAGCACTGCTCCTTCATCAAGTGGTTGTGGAGAATAACATTGTAAGAGACAGAATTTATAGCAAAAGTTTACAGTGTCATTAACTGAAATTACATATTGAAAAAGACCTGGATTGTTTCAGTCTCTCAGCTTTTAGAATGTACTTTGAATCACTTGAGAATGATGAGAGACTTAACAAACAGTCTAGGTCTTTTTCAATATATAATTTCAGTTACATCACACTGTAAACTTTTGCTATAAATTCTGTGTCTTACAATGTTATTCTCCACAATCACCTGATGAAGGAGCAGTGCTCCAAAAGCTAGTGCTTCCAAATAAACCTATTGGACTATAACCTGGTGTTATGGTGTGATTTTCAAATTTGTGCACCCCAGTCCAATACCAGCATCTCCAAATCATGTCCAATCCCTGTCACCCATCTTTGCACAATTTGTACCTTTTCTGTGAGTTTGATGCTATCTTGACTTTTTAAATCAATCACATTTTTTTTGTTGGAATGTAACTATTCTGCACTTTCTGGAATATTGCTTTAAATGCTTATCACTGCATCTCAACTGACATATCTCTTAACCCCAAGTTGCAAGTTCACTTCACGAGCTCTGCTTTCATGTCTTCATAACTGCCCTTGTTTAAATTAAAAATAGTAGTCTTGGATCAATGTTTCTTTCCCTTAAACTGTGTGCAAAGTTCACTCATATTATGGTCACTACCACCCAGGGACACATCCACTTTGAGGTCGGTAATTAATTCTCACTCATTGTTCAAAACTAGATTCTAATATAGCCTGTTCTCTGGTTGGTACTGTAACATGTTGGTCTAAGAAACATTCCGTGAACATTCAATGAATTCCTCAACGCTAGACTACTTTTTCCTATCAAAGTTTTACAGTCTCAAATCAGATAAGACTAGAGGGTACAAAAATAGTAAAAAGGCAAGTTAAAATCCCTGATGATAATCGATTCACTCTTGTGACAAGCTCTCATTATTTCTTCACTATGGTTACTATTAGGGGGAACTATAAACAACTCCCATAAATGATTGTTTGCCTTTATGATTTCTCATCTCTATCCAGACTACTTCTGTATCCTGATTTCCTGAATTTAAGTCATCCCATCCTATCACACAAAAAAATTAATTAACAGGACTACTGCTCCACTCTTTCCTCAAATCTTCCTTAATCTCATATACCCTTCAATATTGAGGTTCCAGTTTAGGTCATCCTGCAGCCACGTCTCAGTAACAGCCACTAGCTTGTAATTAATTTCTTAATTTGTATTTTTAGTTCATTTGTTTTGGTTTGAATGTTATGTGCCTTAATTTTAGTCCTTTTTTTATTTTTTGTAACCCAAGTCTTACCTGATGCGCTCTTAGATCTGTAAACTCTATATGTGACTAGAACCAGCACATTTTCCATTATGGGGATTTTCTGTCATCCATTATTTCACAATTCTAAGTGTTACTTCTCCAGCTTGTGCTGATTCTATGCCAATTCAAGAATCAGACTAACAGATACCCTTTTGTTGGAGTACATGTTTACCAAAACTCCATCCAATGTTTTCTGGACTATAATGTGGATTTTCACTGGACATCTTTCTGCTTCGGATTCAACAGACTGTTCGTTGGTATAAGACCATAAAACATAGGAGTGGAAGTAAGGCCATTCGGCCCATCGAGTCCACTCCGCCATTCAATCATGGCTGAGGGGCATTTCAACTCCACATTCTCCCCATAGCCCTTAATTCCTTGTGACATCAAGAATTTATCAATCTCTGCCTTGAAGACATTTAGTGTCCCGGCCTCCACTTCACTCTACGGCAATGAATTCCACAGGCCCACCACTCTCTGGCTAAAGAAATGTCTCCACATTTCTGTTCTGAATTTACCCCCTCTAATTCTAAGGCTGTGTCCACGGGTCCTAGTCTCCTCACCTAACGGAAACAATTTCCTAGCGTCCACCCTTTCCAAGCCATGTATTATCTTGTAAGTTTCTATCAGATCTCCCTTTAATCTTCTAAACTCCAATGAATACAATCCCAGGATCCTCAGCCGTTCCTTGTATGTTAGACCTACCATTCCAGGGATCATCCGTGTGAATCTCCGCTGGACACACTCCAGTGCCAGTATGTCCTTCCTGAGGTGTGGGGACCAAAACTGGACACAGTACTCCAATGGGGCCTAACCAGAGCTTTATAAAGTCTCAGTAGCACAAAGGTGCTTTTATATTCCAACCCTCTTGAGATAAATGACAACATTGATGTTGTTCAACAACAAGAGCAAGTGACTCCAATTTCCTCGAGTTGTTCTTTGTTTACATTCTTTTGACATGCTTTAGCAAGGTGTTTATTTTTGCAGTTTTGGAAATCTGCCTTCCGAATAGGTGCTTCTATTTTCATGTTAATCTAAGTACCACTAACAAGATATTGTCGTACCAGTGTGGGGAGGCAATGGCCTTCTGTTATTGTCACGGAGCTAGTAATCCAGAGGCACAGTCAATACTCTGGTGACATGGTTTGAATCCCATTATGGCAGACAGTGAAATTTGAATTCAATAAAAATCTGGAATTAAAAAGCTGGTCTGATAGTGACTATATAACCACTGATGATTAAACATCGTCATAAAACCCAATCTGATTCACTAAGTTGCTTAATGTGAAGAAATCTGCTGTCCTTATTCGATCTGGTGTACACACGTCTCCAGACCCACAACAATGTGGTTGATCCGTAACTAAGAGAGGGCAATTAAAGAGGGGAAATAAATGCTGGCCTAGTCAGAACCCAATATTCCATGAGCAGAATGAAGAAAAACTGCTGATAACTGCCTGTTTCTCTTGAGTCACACTTTGTCATGTCCATAGATAATGCTATTTGGCAAACTATACTGAAGTCAACTTTGACTATATCAATGAACACAATCGCTTTTAAACCACACACAAATCTATCCTGTTCTATCGCGCTTGGAAATCTCCAAACTTATAATGAATGCACACCTTTAACCAAAAGAAACTCTCTTATGTCCTCAATGGGCAAAACCGTCTCTTGATCTAAAATAAGATTTTAACTCGCCCTGACAGCTGGAAATTTGAGTGTTGGTCAAGCTGATACAAAAGTTCTGACAGCCACATTGTTTTTTGGCTTATGAGGAGTGAAAAAATACTTGGGCACTTCATACACTTTAAGTTCTGCTTCTGTCAAAAAGATCACACTTTTCCTTTGTCACACTGCTTGATTCACAGCCTGATTATCAAGATCTTCTCAAATAGATTTAGCAGTGAATAATATCTGAAGCTGCTCTAAATATGCATCAAAAGACTCTCAGTCAAGAATGCCCAATAATACATTTTGATACAGCCATTTTTGCATTTTGTCAACCAAAGCATACAGCAAGTGTATCCAGATTTCTAAACAAATCAGTACCTTACAGTTCCTCTGCTTGTTTGCTGAAAGATTTTCCAACCAAATTTGTTCAGTTCACGAACTCACAACTCTATTCAATGTTGGACTTCAATACCTTTACAGGACAGGAAAGACTGCTGCTTGTGCTTGGAGTTCTAATATATGACTGAAACTGGTTTATTCTGCCTTGCTTATACACATGAATATCCAAATGGTCACATGAAGGTGAGATGACACCCCCTATAATGTCAAAAATCACACAACACCAAGTTATAGTCCAACAGGTTTATTTAAACACACCTAAGCTGCCTGTTAAATCTTTAATCAGTTAGAATGGAGATACAGGTTTTGATTAATTATTTGCAAATCCCAGAATTTTTTTCAAGTCGCTGCCCCAGAATAACTTAGGTTTTGTCAGTATAAAAGAGGTGACATCTCAGGTCAGACAATGCATTTTAGGTGTGAGGTCTTGTTTAGAGCCTGTCTGTCTCTTAACCTGGAGTTAAACTGGCTTTATTTCCAAAATAGGAATTTATAAAGCACGCTGACTGACTGTCTACAAATTGTGTGCTTTCTGAACAAAATAGAATGTGTCTGCAAATGCAAATTTACCCCATAGTTTGTATGTGTGTGTATGTGAGTGAGGGAGGGAGGTAGCGAGGGACAGAGAGACAATGTATGTTTGCATGAGAGAGTGAGATCACGTGTGTGTGTATACTTGAGAAAGTGTATGTGAGTGTATGCGTGTGAGAGAGTGTGCACATAAGAAATTTGCATTTGCAGATACATTCTATTTTGTACAAAAAGCACATGATTTGTAGACAATCGGTCAATGTGGCATTTTATAGATTCCTACTTTGGAAATAAAACCTGTTTGACTCCAGATTAAGATACAGAAAGATTCAAAACAAGACCTCATGCCTAAAATGGATTGTCTGAGCTGATTTTACTCCTTTAAGACACTCCACAAAGTGTATCTCTTTCATGAAGTTTTTGGTCATCAGCCCTAAAATTAGCTTATTTGGCTCCTGTGCAGCACCTTAGAATGGTTTATTATAAAGCATATCACTTCAGGTTGCTGCTTACTCTCAATTGCATTTACACCATAACTTAAGATTTTTCTTTTTTTTTGCACCAACATGATCAATATCAACAATAACAACAGTGAACACGTATCCAACCATATTACACAATGCCACTCAGCATATAACTGCATTTCATGAAGATATCATCAGACTGATTCAATGGACAGAAACTGGCAAATGGAATTCAATCTGGAGAATTAATGAATTTGAAGAAGACAAATAAGGAAAGGGAATAAACGGTATGATTGAAAGAAGTTCAAAGAAAGCGAGGGAACTTAGAATATCTGAATGTCATAGGATAGGTAGGTAAGTTGGCCAAGAAGTCATACAGGATACCTTCCTTTCTTAGCAAGACCTACAGAATAAAACCAGGGAAGTTATGCTAGAACTGTTGTTTGATTATAGCTGGAATATTGCGTACATCTCTAATCTCTGTATTACAAGGATGCATTCATACTAAAGAGGGGACAGTAAACATTTACAAACATTAGAAGCAATGGAGAATTTTAGCAATTAGGAAAAATTGAATAGACTAGCGCTATTTTCTTTGGAACAGAAGAGACAACTTGGAGTTTCAATTGAGGTATATAAATTTGAGGGGCCTAAATACATAACATATTCCCTTCAGCAGAGCAGTCAATAACCAGAGGCACAGATTCAAAATACTTGTTTGAGTGATTAAAGAGGAGTTGAGGAGAAATCTTTTCACCCAAAGGTGAAATTTGCAGAAAATTATAATAGTACTTAAGTTACTAAACAAATTAAGCAATACTGCATACCAATCATGACAAGTTTATTTGAAACAAATTTAACTCTGCTACTAAGTCTGAAAGATATGTATAAGGAATTATACACATCATGCTAGACACTCACAACTCATATAATGAAACATCACTTGCTGCAGCAGGACTCCAAGACAGGCTATTAATAACTATAGCAATGCCATCAGGAGGGCTCCTGCTTCTCACTGGTCAGATATTTTCGTTGTTTAAGCATTTGTACAGCAAAGACTTACAGCGTTTCCATGCTACAAATATTGTTCAACGTAAATGAGAGGATATCAAGGGGTCTTGTGTCAAATAAAGTAACCAGAGTCATTAATTTATCAGCATTGACAAGTGAGAAGCCTATTGCTATGGCAGTACAGTATGTTTCAGATCTGATAATATTGTAATATTAACTTAAATTGTTCTTAGCATTATTTTTGAGAGGCCAATTATTTGAGAAAAGCTTTAGATTTATATCAGCGAGGAAAGGTTAACATCTCAAGGAAAAGGAATTCTTGGCTTTGGACAGAGTGTGGAAAGGGGTTTTAACATCTGGCAAAATTGGAGATAGCTCTGAGATCAAGGGATCATTCACACACAGTTGAGAAGCTTGTGAGCAAACAAGTGTTCTTTGGATCTAGGAGATGAAGGAGAAACTTAGCAGGCAGATCACCAAAATTAGAAAGCTGAGGAGCTGATTATTGAAAGGGAGGAAAGCAGCATTGGAGATATCAGCGAAATGCCAGTAAAATAGAGAACAAATAGGGTGCCAGAAAGGAAATCATGAATTCAAATCTCAGCATGGCACCAGGAAGATTGAAATTTAGTCAACTAAATAAATAAGGAATAAAAAAGCTAGCAATTGTGAACATGAACATACTACACCATTGTCGAAAAAGAATCCACTGTCGTTATTCTGTCAGATCTATATGTAACTCCAGATTCACAATAATGTGGTTAATTCTTAATTCTTCTCTTAAATGCCCAACAAGTATTGCACCAAAGTGCTACAAGAAACAATAAAACCAGACGCACCACTGGGCATCAACTTAGGAAGTGGATATGATAAAGACACACGCTGGCCAACTGACCCCGGAAAGTCCTCCTCATTAACACCTAGTAACTTATGTAAAAGTTAAGAAAGTATGCATTACTGTGGTTAAGCATGACATAATCATATTCTCAAGAATCATCTCTTCAAACCAACCTCCCAAGATCCTCCATCACCATTGCAACGTGTATCCTGTCCAATAGATATACCAGAGGTGGTGAATTATGGTGTACAAATCAAGAGGAAGTTGGTTTGAAAGTCCTTAATATTGACTTGAGCCTTATGACGGCTCATGACACTGGACCAAAAATAGGCAAAAGATCAATCCTTCTGGTTACCAGCTATCATCCACCCTTAATTGATGATCCATACTCCTCCATGTTGAGCAGCCCTTCAAAGAAGCAGAGAGTTGCAAAGGCACAGAAATTACTCTGGGAGATTGACTTCAGTGTTTATCACCAAGAGTGGCTTCATCATACTGTCACGCAATGAGCTGGTTGAATCCTGAAATGTATGAAATGTATAGTAGCTGTATGCTTTTATAGTGAATCTGCACCAAATGGTGAGAAGCAACATAAAATCCTACTCAACCTTGTCCTCACCAATCCACCAGTCACTTATCTATCTGTCCATAACAGCATCGGTAGGAGTGACCACACAATCCCGAAACAGACCAAGTCCCAGCTTTAGACTGAACACACATATTGTTATGTTGTGTGATACTATTACCATACCAAAGTTTCAGAAATGATCTGGCAGTTTAAAAATGGACACCCACGAGATATTGTGAACTATCAGCAGCAGGAGAACTACATTCAATCCAGAATCTGCAAATCTCATGGTCTGGAATATTCCTCACCCTACTATTATCATAAAGTCAAAGAATGAATTTTTTATTCAAGGTTGAGCATCTACTGCTTCAATTACCAACTCTCAACTTCTGCCTCATAAACTCCTGACTGAAGACAGCCTTGAGGTTTACTCACATCCCAAGACAGCCTCAAGGATGGGAATTCTTATTTCTTCCTTCCCCACACACCCTAGGAAGTTACAGTACAAGTCCTGGAACCAATACTTCTCCAAGCATGGAACAAATAAGTTTCATCAACGCTAGATGATGGCACAGTGTATGGAAGGTACTGGAACTCAGGGAATGTGCATCTTAGAGTTGTAAAGGCAGTTGAATCTTGGACTCTAGACGAAATAGAAATGAAGACATGGAAGTAATGGAGATGTTGGCATGTGTCCACCAATGGAAGGGCTTAAGGTCCCTCAGACACCTTCCAATCAATGATGCATGTGTAGAGCACTTACACAGTTCCTCATCTTGAGGGTGCAGTTGAAATTCCCATACCCCACCATACTAAGGAAGATGCATACATCCACATGGAGCTAATAAGAGCAGACACTTCTTCAAATAAACTCATGTGCTATGGCCCAATCCGTACAGCATACACATTTACCTTAATGGTCAGATGAGGCAGTCAAACTCGAATAAGCCTGCTGACCACCAAACACTCCAGCTAAAAATTGGGAGCTGACTAGATTGCCATTCAGCCAGAGTTTGTCACAAACAGACAGAATAAATTTATTAAGATTTTCCAGAACAAAAAGCAACACTGGATTGCTGCTGAGGTACTGAGTCTCCCATTTGGAGAGGAGGGCTCAGCCATTGGTATTCCTTTGTACAAAATAGTGAAATTCCACCTTCAGATTCTGCAGCAACGTATTTATGTGGAGTTTCCTTCAAGGTGGCATATTCTGATGACTTATTTCTTCCATCAGGTATGTGACCTCAATGATGACGTGCAATCTCTATTTACAAAGTGAATGAACTATGTGCTCTTTTTCCAGGAATTGCCTGTGTTGTATTTGGGCCTGATCAAAGTTTGGTGCATAATCACCTTGCACTAAGTGCTCTTTTTTAGGGATTGGCAGCTGCCATAAGGGAGCTGCTAGTTAGGAACATGTTCCTTCATCAGTGACGTGACCAATGGCATGAAGAAGAGAGGGTTCAGAATGCTGGGTAGATGAGACTTTGGGACAGGCTGGATGACACCAGCATAATTGGTAGTGAGGGCATTTGTTAACATCCAGTACACAGACATTCCATGAAGAACCACTGAACTGTAGTAAACAACACTGAAAATGCACAGTGAATCCAAGCAGGCTCAGGTGTGCAGCGAACTTCCATTTGTCCGAAACTTGACATTGGCCCCAAATACGAGATCCTCCTTCAATACACAATCTGAGCCATCCCAGGGGAATCTTTCCTGTGCCCTCCAAAAGGTACAAAGGCTTTACATGTATGGGTTATTGTTGCACATTCTCCATTTTTGCACCCCTATTTGCCATTAAGATGTTTCTTGGCCTAATGTGCTACCTTCCAGCAGTGGAGTGAAGGGCTCTTAATAAGGGGGTCCTTCCTCTTTCCACTGAGGATCTAGGATAGAGAATATTGCACACAAATGTCAAAGGCAATAGAAGGTTACATAACTTCATCGGTGCCAGACCACATCGCGCTTTTGAAGCCTAAGGAAACTGAGATTCACATTGAAGGTTTTTGTTTGCAGTCCCTGATTAGTTTCTTAAAAGGGCTGCTTTTAAATCTATGGCAGCACATCATCCCCATGTTCTTAATCTATTAGCAGACTGTGTGGAAGGAGCATGGATAGGTCAAAAGCTCTTTTCCTGGATCTGGAATAAGTGACCATGAACATACAATCATAGAATTCCTACAGTGTGGAAGCAGGCCATTCTGCACATTGAGTCCACATCAACCCTTCAAAGTACACCCCACACAGACCCATACCCCTACACAATCCCTATAATACTGCATTTCTCATGGCTAATCCACAAAACATACACATTCCTGGACACTATCAGTAATCTGACAAGATCAATCCACTTAATCTGTAAATCTCTGGACTATAGGAAGAAACCAGAGCACCTGGAGGTTCAGGCAGCAGAGCCTGAACAACATCTTAGAACGGAAACGTCAGTGCCCTCAGGAAACATTGTTGAGAATTGAGAGTCCTGTAATGGGTTTCCAGCATTCTATGTTTGTATTGCCTGTGTAGCTTAAGACCCCATACAACAGTGTTGCATTAGTTTCTGCAAATGTAAACAAATCTCTATCTGAAATCAAATAATGGCTACAATGCAGAAGGTTATGGACATAGAAGGAATGCCATTACATAAAGGCTGTTTACATCTCTAAAAGGAATTGTGCACCTTTTAATTGCTCAGCATTGGAAACTTGTTCCTCTGCCTGGGAAGTAACTAACAACAACTGGAGCACAAACCTTTTTTAATGTTCACTCATGAGACGTGAACACCATTGGCTGGCCAGGGGATGCAGGTGCATAATTCCCTGAGAGGAGAGTCACGGATAGACAGGGTGGTGAAGAAGATGTTTGACACGTTTACATTCATTAGTGAGAACATTTAGTATAGGAGTTAAGATGTTATATTGCGGTTGTACAAGACATTGGTGATGCTACTTTTAGAATAGTGCACAGAACTCTGGTCCCCATTCTATGAGAAGGATATTGTTAAATGTGAGAGGATGTAGAAAAAGATTTACAAGGATGTTGCCAAGACTGCAGGATTTTAGAAATAGGAAAATAGGCTTGGGCCTTTTCCCTTGGAGTGTCAGAGTTACCTCATAGAGGCTTATAAAATCACGAGGGGCACGGATAGGTGAACAGCAAATTTCTTTCTCCTTGTGTGGGGACATTCAAGACTCGAAGGTATAGGTTTAAGGTGAGGGGGGAAAGATGTAAAAAGTGTTAAAAGGAGTAGAGGTGTACCGTACCTTTAAGAGAGCTGAGAAGCTAGCAAGGACTGACAAAACACAGAGTCCTGAACAAGGTAATAATATAACACTTAGTCAAAATAAATAGCAGCAAATGGGTTGTCATGAAACAAAAACAAATTCAAATTTGGCCAATCAGTTTAAATTATGCCCCAAGATACCAAAATCCAATCAAATTTGAATCTCGTATTTTGATAATGTTCAAACCAATGAAACAATCCAATGTTTTGGGGTATGAAACTGGACATTTTGAACAATTATGGGGAGAACTGACAAAGACCAACAAATGTAGCCTGCTAGCTGAAGTGCTCTCTGAAAGGTACCTGCCTGTGGGGAGTTTGGACAGCAGAACATCAAGGCTGACCTGGAGAGAATCTACAAAGGGTAATCGGCAAAACTGACTGGTTTTGAAACATGTTTTTTTTTTGTAAATCTTAATCGGGATTTTTTTTAATGGACCAGTATTGTAGAGTGAGAGGCAAGAGATAAGTTTAAGGAAAAAAAAGTTGTAAATAGCTGTTGTTTGAATGTTCTCTGTTGGAATTAAATCTAAAATTGTTAATGTTTACTTGAAATAGTGACCTCTGGGATAATTCTTTGCCACTCGAATTTCAACAGATTACAGGACGGGGTGGATCTTTTCGGTAAGGCAGGTTTAAATTAGCAGAGGGGTTTACCCTGTGTCATAACAGTTTTGGGGGCTCATCTGGGATTTGAACAGTTTGGGGGCTATTGTCTGTGATTTGGACAGGTTTAGAAGATCCAGTCTGAGACTTGGACAGATTTGAATAGATTTGGGGTACAAAAGAACCCAGTAGATTTAAACACTTGCAGGAGAGTGTCCTAGATCTTTAAATAAAATGTAGGTGAGACAATTTGTTTAATTTCATGACTTGTGATTAGTTAAACTAAAAGTGAGAGAAATGGCCCTTAAAATTGCTTAAGAAATCTGGGATTTAAAGATGATTCTCAAATTTGCCAAGAGCGTTTCAAAGGAAAGAAAAAGGCCATACTTTTAGACTTAGCAAATAAGTTAGATTTGAGTTTAATCAAGGACAAAAATAAAGATGAAATTGAAAGGGAGTTGCTCAAACACTTATGTGTGTCAGAAAATCAGACAAGTGCAGGTGAGGTAGAAAATATTAAATTACAATTGAGGAAAATGGAGTTTGAAGATAAACAAAGTAGGAGGGGGGAAAGAGACAGGAAGAGAAAAAAGAAAGAGAGAGAAGAGAGAGACAGAGAGAGGAAAAAGAGGGTAGGAGAGAGAGGAAAAAGAGACAAGAGATAAGGTTTTTCCCTGAACAAAGAGGGAAAGAAGAAAGGGAGAGAGAAGAAAGGGAGAGACAAAAAGAGAGAGAATGTGAACTTGAGAAGTTGCAACTAAGCAAAGTCAAGTTAACAGGATGGAGATTAAAAGAGAAGGTAGTGATATACAGGAATATGTCAAAACTCTGCCACATTTTGATGAGAAACTATTGAAGCCTATTTGTTTCATATGAAAAATTGGCTAGGCATATAGAGTGGTCTGAGGATTTATTAGTAATGCTAGTTCAGATTAAACTAGTAGGCAGAGCGAGTGAGGTACTTGCCGCACTGTTAGATGAGGGGTCAAGAGGATGTGAAGAGGTCAAATAGGCTATTTTCAGAGCTTATGAAATGGTACCAGAAGCATAAAAACAGCTGTTCAGAAACATGGACAAGGAACCAGGCCAGACTCACGTTGAGTTTGAAAGAATTAAACATAGTCATTTTGATAGATGGATGCATACTTTAAACATAGTTAAGACCTATGAGGCTTTAAGAGACATTATTCTGCTGGAGAAGTTTAAGGAACAGAAAGTTTTTTATTGCAGCAGGGAATGGCGGGAGCTAGGTGGAAGTGAGGTTGGAGCACAGAGGCTGCTGGGAAGGTTAGTGAGTGCTATTTAAGTACTTACCTTGAAGCCAGCGGTCTTTTTTGCAGCAGAGAGCGGTGGGAAATGGGCGGAAGAAAGGTCAGAGCCCCAGGCTGTTGGGAAGGTTAGTGAGTTCTATTTAAGTAGGTCCTACACAGTAGGGCCTCCATCCCAACCTCCTCCTCTGACCTAATTAAGAATCCACAGACTCACAGCAAACAAAATGGGTTTGAGGGAAGTGTCTGGTGAGAAAAGTGTGAGTCTTTGCTGAAGAGGCTGAGTGAGGAGATTACTCCACAGTTGAAATGGGGAAGACATAACTGCCAAGCTGATTCAGTATGTTGCGTGCATGATGTGGGAGGCCAGGGACACTGATGGTGTCTCTGGCTCCCATATCTGTGGAAAGTGTGTACACATTCAGCTTCTGACACAGCATGTTGCAGCACTAAAGAGAGAACTAGATTACCTCAGGCTCATCCGAGAGAACAAGAATTTTCTGGATGGGACTTTCAGCGAGGTCATTATACGGAGCATACCAGAAGAGAGAAGGGAGATGATGATGAGGAAGGAAGAGATGATTCAATTACAAGAGACCCTGGGTGAAGTATCTCTCGAGTACAGGTTGAATCTCTTGGAAACTGTCAAGACAGATAACCATGCCAGTCCGAGAGGCAGACAGGTCTGCCGATCGAAAATTGGTGTGGAGGCAGAGCCGAGGAGTCAGACATCATGCAGAGACGTGGTAATAGGGGACTCCATAGTGAGAGGGACTGAAAGGGGTTTCTGCGGCAACAGGCGGTATTTGAGGATGGTGTGTTGTCTTCCTGGTGTCAGGATCCAGGACGTCACCCACAGAATGCAGGGAATCCTCAAGGGAAAAGGTGAAGAGCCAGAGGTGGTGGTACATGCCGGCACAAATGACATCGGGAAGAAGAGGCGGGACATTCTACAGCAGGACTTCAGAGAACGCGGAAGAAAGCTGAAAAGCAGGACTTCCAGGGAGGTTATCTCCAGTTTCCTTCCAGTTTCTCGGGCTGGAGAGGGCAGGTACAGGGAGATAACGAACTTGAATATGTGGCTGAGGAACTGGTGCAGGAAGCAAGGATTTAAATTCTTGGATCACTGGGGTATGTTTTGTGGTAAGAATAAATTATACAAGAGGGATGGGTTGCACCTTAATAGGTGAGGGACCAGCATTCTGGCAGGCAGGTTTGCCACTGTAACACAGGTGTGTTTAAACTAAGAAATGGGCGGAGGGGACAATCTGGAAATTTAAGAAGCAAGTTAAAGGGAAAGTGAGAATAAGGGAAGTTAAGAAAGACAACAGGATCAATGGAGCAGAAAACTCAAGATCATACAGTATGGTCAAGTGAAATAGGAATTGACAGAAAGGATGAGCGGAGTAACAAATTAAAAATATTATATATGAATGCACAAAACATAAGAAATAAGGTGGATGAGCTTGAGGCTCAGTTGGAAATTGGCAGGTACAATGTTGTGGGGATAACTGAGACGTGGCTTCAAGTGGACAGGGCCTGAGAAATGAATATTCAAGGCAACACATGCTAACAAAAGGACAGACTGATGGCTAGAGGGGGTGGGGTGGCCTTATTGGTGAGGAATGATATTCAGTCCCTTGCAAGGGGGGACAGAAAATCAGGAGATTTGGAGTCAGTATGGATACAGCTGAGAAATGCTAAGGGTAGAAAGGCCCTAATGGGAGTTATGTACAGGCCCCCAAACAGTAGTCAGGATGTAGGATGTAAGTTGAATAAGGAGTTAAAATTGGCCTGTTGAAAAGGTATTACTACAGTTGTTATCGGGGATTTCAACATGTAGGTAGACTGGGAGAATTGGGATAGTACTGGACCTCAAGAAAGGGAGTTTGTGGAGTGCCTCCGAGATAGAACAGCTTGTACTGGAGCCTACCAGGGAGAAGGCAATTCTGGATCTGGTGTTGTGCAACGAACCAGATTTGATCAGGGACCTCAAAGTAAAGGAGCCATTAGGAGGTAGTGACCATAATATGATAAGTTTTAGTCTGTAATTTGAGAGGGAGAAGGGAGAATCTGAAGTGTCAGTATTGCAGTTGAACAGAGGGAACTATGGAGCAATGAGGGAGGAGCTGGCCAAAGTTCAATAGTTCAATACCCTAACAGGGATGGCACTGGAACAACAATGGCAGGTATTTCGGGATATTATGCAGAAGGTGCAGGATCAGTTCATTGCAAAGAGGAAGAAAGATCCTAAGGGGAGGCAGGGTGGCTGTGGCTGGCGAGGGAAGGTAAGGACTGTATAAAGATAAAAGAGAAGTATTACATAGCAAAGATGAGCGGGAAACATTTAAAGAGGAGGATAACTAAAAAGGAAATACACAGAGAAAAATTGTAGTACGAAGGCAAACTGGCCAAAAATATAAAGGAGGATAAGAAAAGCTTTTAATGTATGTGAAAAGAAGAAAATGGTTAAGATTAAAATTGGGCACTTGAAGGCAGAGTGGTGAAGAAGAAAATGGCAGAAGAGTTGAATAGGTACTTTTGATCTGTCTTCACTGGGGAAGACACAAACAATCTCACAGATGTAATAGTGGCTGAAAGACCTAGTGTAATGGATGAACGAAAGGAAATTTATATTTGGCAGCAAATATAGACCAGTTAGCCTGACGTCAGTGATGGGAAAGATGCTGGAGTCAATTATAAAAGATGAAATTACGACTTATTTGGATAGCAGCAACAGGATAGGTCAGAGACAGCATGGATTTATGAAGGGTAAATCATGCTTGACTAATCTTCTGGACTTTTTTGAGGATGTGACTATGAAGATGAACAAGGGAGAGCCTGTGGATGTAGTGTACCTGGACTTTCAGAAAGCCCTTGAAAAAGTTCCATTTAGGAGATTAGTGAGCAAAGTTAGGGCACATGGTACTGGGGGCAAACTACTGACTTGGATTCAAAATTGGCTGGCTGACAGGAAGCAAAGAGTAGTAATAAATGGGTCACTTTCGAAATGGCAGGCAGTGACCAGTGGGGTACCACAAGGTTCGGTGCTGGGACCGCAGCTGTTTACAATATACAAAAATGATATAGATGAAGGTGCTAAAAGTAATGTTAGCACATTTGCTGATGACACAAAACTGGGTGGCAGGGTGAAATGTGAGGAGGACATTATGAGAATACAGGGTGACTTGGACAGGCTAGGTGAGTGGATGGATGCATGGCAGATGCAGTTTAATGTGGATAAATGTGTGGTTATCCATTTTGGTGGCGAGAACAGGAAGGCAGATTATTATCTAAAAGGAGTCAAGTTAGGTAAAGGGAAGTACAATGAGATCTAGGTGTTTTTGTGCATCAATCAATGAAAGTAAGCATGCAGGCACAGGAAGCAGTAAGAAAACTAATGGCATGCTGGCCTTCATAACAAGAAGAATTGAGTGGAGGAGCAAAGAGGTCCTTCTGCAGCTGTACAGGGCCCTGGTGAGACAGCACCTGGAGTATTGTGTGCAGTTTTGGTCTCCAAATTTGAGGAAGGACAGTCTAGCTATTGAGAAAATGCAGCATAGGTTCACGAGGTAAATTCCCGGAATGGCAGGACTATCATATCATAGAGTCATAGAGTCATAGAGATATAGAGATGTACAGCATGGAAACAGACCCTTCAGCCCAACCCGTCCATGCCGACCAGATATCCCAACCCAATCTAGTCCCACCTGCCAGCAGCCGGCCCATATCGCTCCAAACACTTCCTGTTTATATACCCATCCAAATGCCTCTTAAATGTTGCAATTGTACCAGCCTCCACCACATCCTCTGGCAGCTCATTCCATACACGTCAAACCTTCTGCGTGAAAAAGTTGCCCCTGAGGTCTCTTTTATATCTTTCTCACCCTAAACCTATGCCCTCTAGTTCTGGACTCGCCGACCCCAGGGAAAAGACTTTGTCTATTTATCCTATCCATGCCCCTCATAATTTTGTTAACCTCTATAAGGTCACCCCTCAGCCTCCGACGCTCCAGAGAAAACAGCCCCAGCCTGTTCAGCCTCTCCCTGTAGCTCAGATCCTTCAACCCTGGCAACATCCTTGTAAATCTTTTCTGAACCCTTTCAAGTTTCCCAACATCTTTCCCATAGGAAGGAGACCAGAATTGCACGCAATATTCTAACAGTGGGCTAACCAATGTCCTGTACAGCCGTAATATGACCTCCCAACCCCTGTACTCAATGTTCTGACCAATAAAGGAAAGCATACCAAACGCCTTCTTCACTATCCTATCGACCTGCGACTCCACTTTTAAGGAGCTATGAACCTGCACTTTGTTCAGCAAAACTCCCTAGGACCTTACCATTAATTGTATTAGTCCTGCTAAGATTTGTTTCGCATTTACCTGAATTAAACTCCATGTGCCACTTCTCAGCCCATTGGCCCATCTGGTCCAGATCCTCTTGTAATCTGAGGAAACCCTCTTCGCTGACCACTATACCTCCAATTTTGGTGTCATCTGCAAACTTACTAACTGTACCTCTTATGCTTGCGTCCAAATCATTTATGTAAATGACAAAAAATAGAGGGCCCAACACTGATTCTTGTGGCACTCCACTGGTCACAGGCCTCCAGTCTGAAAAACAACCCTCCACCACCACCCTCTTTCTTCTACCTTTGAGCCAGTTTGGTATCCAAATGGCTAGTTCTCCCTGTATTCCATAAGATCTAACCTTGCTAATCAATCTCCCATGGGGAACCTTGTCAAACGCCTTACTGAAGTCCATATAGATAAAATCTACTGCTCTGTCCTCATCAATCTTCTTTGTTACTTCTTCAAAAAACTCAATTAAGTTTGTGATACATGATTTGCCACGCACAAAGCCATGTTGACTATTCCGAATCAGTCCTTGCCTTTCCAAATATGTGTACGTCCTGTCCCTCAAGATTCTCTCCAACAATTGCCCACCACCGAGGTCAAGTTCACCGGTCTGTAGTTTCCTGGCATGTCTTTACCGCCCTTCTTAAACAGTGGCACCACGTTTGCCAACCTCCAGTCTTCCGGCACCTCATCTGTGACTATCGATGATATAAGAGGCCCAGCAATCACTTCTTGAGCTTCCCACAGAGTTCTCGGGTGCACCTGATCAGGTTCTGGGAATTTATCCACTTTTAACTGTTTCAAGACATCCATCACTTCCTCCTCTGTAATCTGGACGTTTTGCAAGATGTCACCATCTATTTCCCTACAGTCTATATCTTCCATATCCTTTTCCACAGTAAATACTGATGCAAAATATTCATTTAGTATCT
This sequence comes from Chiloscyllium punctatum, assembly GCF_047496795.1. NCBI lineage: Eukaryota > Metazoa > Chordata > Chondrichthyes > Orectolobiformes > Hemiscylliidae > Chiloscyllium > Chiloscyllium punctatum. The sequence goes on from NC_092742.1 coordinate 68,423,569, forward strand.
CCCCCATTTTATGTGGCTCCACACAAAGGCCACCTTGTTGATTTTTGAGGGGCCCTATTCTCTCCCTAGTTATCCTTTTGTCCTTAATATATATGTCAAAACCCTTTGGATTCTCCTTAATTCCATTTGCCAAAGCTATCTCTTGTCCCCGTTTTGCCCTTCTGATTTCCCTCTTCAGTATACTCCTACTTTCTTTATACTCTTTTAAGGATTCACTCGATCTATCCTGTCTATACCTGACATATGCTTCCTTCTTTTTCTTAACCAAACACTTAATTTCTTTAGTCATCCAGCACTCGCTATACCTACCAGCCTTCCCTTTCACCCTGACAGGAATATACTTTCTCTGGATTCCTGTTATCTCATTTCTGAAGGCTTCCCATTTTCCAGCCGTCCTTTACCTAAGAACATCTGCCTCCAATCAGCTTTCGAAATTTCTTGCCTAATACCGCCAAAATGAGCCTTTCTCCAATTTAGAACTTCAACTTTTAAATCTGGTCTATCCTTTTCCATCACTATTTTAAAATGAATAGAATTATGGTCGCTGGCCCCAAAGTGCTCCCCCACTGACACCTCAGTCACCTGCCCTGCCTTATTTCCCAAGAGTAGGTCAAGGTTTGCACCTTCTCTCGTAGGTACGTGCACATACTAAATCAGAAAATTGTCTTGTACACACTTAAGAAATTCTTCTCCATCTAAACTTTAAACACAATGGCAGTCCCAGTCGATGTTTGGAAAGTTAAAATCCCCTACCATAACGACCCTATTATTCTTACAGATAGCTGAGATCTCCTCACAAGTTTGTTTCTCATTTCCCTCTGATTATCGGGGGGGTCTATAATACAATCCCAATAAGGTGACCATCCTTTTCTTATTTCTCAGTTTCACCCAAATAACTTCCCTGGATGTATTTCCGGGAATATCCTCCCTCAGCACAGCTGTAATGCTATATCCCTTATCAAAAATGCTACTCCCCCTCCTCTCTTGCCTCCCTTTCTATCCTTCTTGTAGCATTTGTATCCTGGAACATTAAGCTGCCAGTCCTGCCCATCCCTGAGCCATGTTTCCGTAATTGCTATGATATCCCAGTCCCATGTTTCTAATCATGCCCTGAGTTTATCTGCCTTCCCTGTTAGGCCCCTTGCATTGAAATAAATGCAGTTTAATTTATCAGTCCTACCTTGTCCCTGTTTGACTCACTTCTGTTCTCAGCTGTACCCGTCTCAGATCTCTTTCCTCACTATCTCCCTGAGTCCCACACCCCCACCTTACTAGTTTAAATCCTCCCAAGCAGTTCTAGCAAATTTCCCTGCCAGTATATTAGTCCCCTTCCAATTTAGGTGCAATCCGTCCTTCTTGTACAGGTCACTTCTACCCCAAAAGAAATTCCAATGATCCAAAAATGTGAATCCTTCTCCCATACACCAGCTCCTCAGCCATGCATTCATCTGCTCTGTCCTCCTATTCCTGCCCTCACTAGCTTGTAGCACTGGGAGTAATCCAGATATTACTACCCTTAAAAACCTCCTTTTTAAATTTCTGCCTAACTTTCTGTAATCTCCCTTCAGAGTCTCAACCTTTTCCCTTCCTATATCATTGGTTCCAATGTGGACAATTACCTCTTGCTGGCCCCTCACCCCCGTGAGAACATTCTGCACCCTCTCTGAGACATCCTTGATCCTGGCACCAGGGAAACAACACACCATTCTGCTTTTTCTCTGCTGGCCACAGAAACGTATGTCTGTACCTCTGACTACAGAATCCCCTGATCTCTTGGAAGCTGACATACCCCTCATTGCATTACAGCCAGTCTCAATACCAGAAACCTAGCTGTTCGTGCTACGTTCCCCTGAGAATCTATCACCCCCTACATTTTCCAAAACAGCATACCTGTTTGAAATGGGTATATCCATAAAAGACTCCTGCCCTAGGTGCTGACCTCTCTCACCCTTCCTGGAGTTAACCCATCTACGTGACTGTATCTGAGACCTTCCCCCCTTCCTATAACTGCCATCATCATATACTGTTGCCGGTGCAAATTCCTCATCGCTTCTATCTGTCTCTCCAACCGATCCACTCGATCTGATAAGATTCGCATTCAACAGCATGTATAGCAGATATAATCCGCAGTAACCCTTAAACTCTCTTTAAACTCCCACTTCTGACAAGAAGCACATATCACTGCAAAGGCTATTTTTTGCTCCTTCACAATCTACAGACCCAGAAAATAAAACCATCTTATTCCTCTCCAAAAAAACAGCCCCAGGTTAAATTAATAGCTATGGCTTATATTTTAAGTTTCATCAAGAGACTTATCTCCAAAAACATAATCAAGAAAGAATCCACTGTACCCACTACTACAGCCTTTCTCTTGGACAGACTTAACACAACAATTAACTTATTTGATTCTGTGCTGTGAACTTCGCCCAACAGTTCCTCCAAGACTAGATGTGAATTTCACTGTTTGTTAATTTTCCCAGATGCACTCCGATGTCCAGCGATACACGAATTCAAACAGCAAAGGCAGTAACTGTGCAGGTTCTCTCTCTCTCTTTGTCTCTCCTGCACTGTCTTCACCATGTGCTTCCTTTGTCTGTTCTTCTCCCTTTTAAACTGCTGTTGTTTTGACTTTTATTTTCCAAAGTTCCAAAACAATGCAATATGTTGAAAGATTGGAGTGACTGGACTTGTATATACTTGAGCTTAGAAGGTTGAGATGGGATCTGATTGTAACGCAAAGGATTATTAAAGGATTGAATAATCTGAAGGCAGGAAGCATGTTTCTACTGATGGGTGAGTCCAGAACCAGGGCACACAGTTTAAAAATAAAAATTTAGGACAGAGTTGAGGAGAAAAGTCTTCACCCAGAGAGAGTGGTGGATATAGGGAATGCTTTGCCCCAGAAGGCAGTGGAGGCCAAGTCTCTGGATAGGTTCAAGAAAGAGATGGATAGGACTCTTAAAAATAATGGAATCAAGGGTTTTGGGGATAAGGCAGGAACAGGATACTGGTTGCGAATGATCAGCCATGATCATAATGAATGGTGGTGCTGCTTGATGGGCCAAATGGCCTACTCCTGCATCTATTGTCTATTGTCAATTGAAGTGACAAGGGCAGCAGAATTAGCAGATGAATGCATTTTGGTGGATAAGACAAGAGTCTGGCCAGAAATTTGTGAGGGATAGAAGTTGGGAGAAGGGGAGATCCTACACTATGAGAGAAAGAGTAGAGAACACTGGTAAGAGTTTATGACAGGTTAAAAAAGAAGCCCAAGAGCGTGGAAAGGAGGTGAAAGGCCTCAGGTGTTTTCACTGTAATGGACTGGACACAAAAAATTACAGTGCCAGTGGTTTCAGAAAGGCACTGGGAAAAGGTTTTCACTGCGAGAAGATGGGACATGTAAAGTCACAGTGCTGGTCATTAAAGAAAGGCACTGCATTAAAAGAAACTGAGCCAGTGGCATTAGTGAAAGTAGTAAAGGAACCCCAAGAAAAGCCAAGGAGCTGCAGGAGAGTGCACAGCCTAGGCAGGGGCTGGGTATGGAGTTAGTACCTGATCTCTATAAAGAATTCATCTCTGTAGGTAAAGTTTACTCAGAAAGAACAGTGGGAGAAGGGCAAGAAGTTACAATTTTGAGAGATACAGGATCTAACCGGTCGCTGATAGTAAGAGATGAGCGAATGTGCACTCTTTCTGATCTGTTACCCGAGAGTGTGGTAATTTGTGTGATAGATGAACAGATATTCAGCATTCCCCTGTGTAAGGTCAGATTGGAGTGCCAACTCAAGACTCGGGAAGTAATATTGGGAGTGATTAACAGACTGTCAGTTCCAGGAATCCAGTTTTTTTATTGGGAATGATTTAGCAGGGTCCAAGGTGGGAATTCACCCCTTCTTCTTCTGGAGAAGTCCAAAGAAGACCACGAAACTGAGAAGATAAAACAGGAATATCCTGATATTTTGCCAGACTTTGTAGTAACAAAATCCCACTATCATAAGTCACAGCACGAAGCGAAATCCAAAGAGAAAGATGAAGGTGTTGAAGTTCACTTAGTGAACACCCGGTTTGACATAATGGTGCAGGAAAAACCTGAACAGGCAAAGGGTCAGACAGAAGTGTTTAGTCCTGAAAGGCTAAGGAATTTGCAACAGAAAGACAAGACGATAAACGATATATTTATATGGATGCATACTCGGAAAAGGAGGCAGAGGATATTCCAGAGGGTTATTATCTGAAAGATAGAAACTTCAGACTGAAATGGAGACCACGGCAGGTTAGTGCAGAGGAGAAATGAGCCGGAGTGCACCAGATTGTGTTGCTGATAGCATACAGACAGAAAGTGCTCGGGTAGCACATAAACTACGTGTAACAACGTCATCTAGGGGTACAAAAGACTCAGGCTAAGGTATGAAATATCTTTATTGGCTTTGAATGCACAAGGATGTGGTTAGAGTTTGCTAATGATAGGTAGGCCATAAGCAGTAATAAAACCAGCACCTTTGTTGTCAATTCCCACATTTGAAGAACCTTTCATATGGGTTATAAATGAATGTGTACGTCCCCTTCACAGAACTAGAAGAGAGAAGGAACTGAAGAAACAGTTGTTATTTACTGCCCTGCAGAGTGAGGAATCAAATCCTGATGTTGTGGATTTTGATGTGCCTAAAAAAAATGAATAAGTCCTGGGGGACTGTGATAGGTTAGTAAACTATCTGTCTCAGGAGCATAGAATGCAATTGAAAGGTTTATTACCGCAGTATAAGAACATATGTAAGAATCAGATGGGGAGGACTAGTGCTATTGTATACGAAGTAGACATAGGGAATACTGCTCCGATAAAACAACAGCCCTATCAGCTTAATCCCTTCAAAGCCAGACAGGTCCAGAAGGAGGTGGAGGCCATGGTCAACAAGGATATCATCAAACTGAGCTAGAGCGAGTGGAGTTCACCAATTGTCTTCGTTCCCAAACCGAATGAGACTAAACAATTTTGCGTGGATTATGAGAAGGTCAATGCCATTACAAAATTGGACTCATATCCAACTCTGAGATTGGAAGACTGTATTGAGAAAGTTGGAAAAGCCAGTGACATCATCAAGTTGGACTTACCATATGTTTACTGGCGGGTACCTTCATCAGAGACGGCAAAAGAAATTTCTGCATTTGTAACCCCAAATGGGCTACGTCAATTCAAAGTGATACCCTTTGGAAGGAAGAACGCATCTGCCACATTCCAAAGACTCATGAACAGAATTGTGGTTGGGTTAACAAACTGTGCAGTCTATTTGGACGATGTAGTGACCTTTAGTAAGTCCTGCCTAGATCACATGAGACAATTGGCAGAGCTCTTTGAATGACTGCGAGAAGCAAAACTGGTGATAAACTTAAATAAAACTGAATTCGTGAAAGCAGAGGTGAAGTTCTTGGGACATAACATCAGCCATGGAACGTTGACCTCATGGAATGCAAGGATGATGACCATCAAGGAATTTCTACAACCAACCTCAAAGAAAGCGGTACTTCAATTCTTGGGAATAAGTGGATTCTATTGGAAGATTGTTCCAAGTTTCAGAAGTGTAGTAGCACCGTTAACTGATTTGCTGAAGAACAATGCAAAGTTTTGGTGGACAGAACAATGCCAGGAGGCATTCGACCATTTGAAAGCAATATTAACCACTACACTAGTTTTAGCTGTACCAAACTTTCCAAATACTTTAAAAGTTGTCAACGATGCTAGTGACATAGGAGTCGGAGCTAGAAGGAGTGTAGTGCTACAGGAAGATAATGTTGGACTTGAATTGCCAGTTCGTTACTTTTTGAAGAAACTCAAGATTCACCAGAGGAAATACTCCATGATAGAAAAACAAAACTATTAAGTTTGGTACTGACTTACAACATTTTCATGTGTATGTCACGAAAAATGTGTTGGACACAGTTGTGTACACAGATCACAACCCTCTTACATTCTTGGAATACTTTAAAGACAAGAATATGAGACTGTTTCAGTGGAATCCTATGTTACAGACTTTTAATTTACATATTGTATATGTTGCGGGTTGTAAGAATATAATCACAGATGTCTTATCGCAGATTTAACTGATAAAGTATAAATAGGATGGTATCTGTTCAATGTTATATTTATTTGGGCAGAGGTTAAGATTAACTTAGGTTAAAGTCATATCTACGTCATGATATTGCGGTTAAGGAATAGAAAAAACATGAAACTATCTTTTCACTATGATGGTTCATTTTTTTCTTAAGAGCGGAGATGTTATGAAGGTGTACAGGTGTACTGTACTTTTAAGAGATTTGAAAAGTTAGCAAGGACTGACAAAGCACAGAGAGCTCTGAACAAGGTAACAATGCAACATTTGGTCAAAACAAATAGCAGCAGATGGGTTGCCATGAAACAAAAACAAATTCAACTTCGGCTAATCAGTTTAAATTATGACCCAAGATATCAAAATCCAATCAAATTTGAATTTAGTATTTTTATAATATTAAAACCAATGAAACAATCCAATGTTTTGGGGTATAAAACAGAACATTTTGAACAGTTGGGGGACAAGTGACAAAAGGAGAAAGTGAGGACTGCAGATGTTGGAGATCAGAGCTAAAAATGTGTTGCTGGAAAAGCGCAGCAGGTCAGGCAGCATCCAAGGAGCAGGAGAATCGATGTTTCGGGCATGAGCCCTTCCTCACTTCCTGAAGAAGGGCTCATGCCCAAAACGTCGATTCTCCTGCTCCTTGGATGCTGCTTGACCTGCTGCGCTTTTCCAGCAACACATTTTCAGGACAACTGACAAAAACCAACAAATGTAGCCTGCTAGCTGAAGAGATCTCTGAAAGGTACCTGTCTGTAGGGAGTTTATACAGCAGATCATCAAGGCCAACCTGGAGAGAATCTACAAACGAGAATCGGCAAAGCCGACTGGCTTTGAAACGCGATATTTTTTGTAAGTCTTAAATCGAGACTTTTTTATCGGGCCAGTATTGTAGAGTGAGAGGTAGGAGATAGATTTAAAAGAAAGGAGCTGTAAATAGCTGTTGTTTTAATGTTCTCTGTTGGACTTAAGTAATAAAATTGTTAACTTTTACTTTAGGTAGTGACCTCTGGGATAGTTCTTTGCCTCTTGAATTTTAGCAAATTACAGCACGAAATGAATCTTTTCTGTGTGGCCGGTTTAATTGGCAAAAGTACCAGAGGCGTAACTTTTTCATGCAAAGGGTGGTGCACGTATGGAACAAGCTGCTAGAGGAAGTAGTGGATGTGGATACAATTACAACATTTAAAAGCCATCTGGACTGGTACATGAATCGGAAGAGTTTAGAGGGATATGGGCCAGGTGCACGCAGGTAGGACTAGATTGGGTTGGGATATCTGGTTGGCACGGATGAGTTGGACTGAAGGGGCTATTTCCATGCTGTACATCTCTATGACTCTATGACTATTCCAGGGAACATCTTTGCGACACACGCACAAAACAACCCCAAACAACCACTTCAACTCCTCCTCCCACTCTGCCAAGGACATGAAAGCCCTGGACCTCCTCCACCGCTAAATCCAAGCCACCCTCATCTTCCACCTTGGGACCCTTCAACTACACGGCATCAATGTCAACGTCACCAGTTTCTTACCTCCTCTCCCCTTACCTCATCCCAGATCCAATCCTCCAACTTGGCACGATCTGCCTGAACTGTCTAACCCATCCATCTTCCTTCCCTTCTATCCGCTCCACCCTCCGTTCTGACTGACCACTATCATCCCACCACCTGCATCTATCTACTGCATTCCCAGCTACCTTTCCCCAATCCTCCTCATTCCCATTTGTCTCTCAGCACCCTTTTCCCCCCACATTTCTGATGAAGGGCTTATGCCCGAAAGTTTGACTCTCCTGCTCCTCAGATGCTGCCTAACCTGCTGTGCTTTTCCCGCTCCACACTTTTTGACTCTGATCTCTAGCACCTGCAGTCCTCGCTTTCTCCTTTAGAGACTGGTAGGCACAAAAGGATGCATCAATACCCTGAATAAAGCATGATTTTTATCAGTTTCTGTTCGGTTTTGTAAGTTTCCTCTGTTCAGATGATTTGCTTTTGTTACTGTTGTGATTGGAACCAAGTGGACCTTGTTGACTACAAGGTTCTTGATTGTGGTTGTTAATCTGGGCCAATCAGGAAATCCTTAGCTGACCAATACAGCCAGGAGATTAGAATCTCCTTCGAAGGAAAAAAATATATATAACCATAAGATTTAGAATCTCCTCAGTTCATGGTACTAACTCTGAGCTGGCTGGCCACACCCAGTGTACGAGGGGAAAGAGTTCTCTGGACTCGGAGACATTGTCTTCCTTTTCTTCTTTGTTTTTTTGTGTTCTTTTGTTTAAAATAAACAAAAGAAAACAAATTTAACCAAGAGATCAGATTTTCCAAATTCAGGGGACTGAATCCGAGCTAAAAAAATGCCTTATCAGCAGATTAGAATCTCCTCAGAAAAATAATGTAACTAGGAGATTAGAATCTCCTCAGTTGAGGACTAACTCCGAGCTGGCTGGCTACAGCCAGGGTATTGTGTACGAGTAAATAAAGGGTGACTTGGTGACAGGACCTGGCCTCTGTGAAAACATGAAGAAAAATATAACCACGAGATTAGAATCTCCTAGTTCAGGAGACTGAATCAGAGCTTCAAAAAAGGCATAACCAGGATATTAGAATCTCCTCAGGTAAGGACTCACTTCAAGCTGGCTAGCCAAACAGCCAGTGTACTGTTGTTGGTTTCTGGTAACTGATTCCTGAACTGGTTGATCTACACAGTCAGTACGTTACTGTTGTTTTGTAGTTCGCACCAGGGAACTGTTGTTTCACTGGCGGGTTGTAGCCTGTGCATTAATCTCCTTGTTTTTTGAGCAAGGACAATGCTGACTCTGTGGCAGGGCTTAGACCTTGCACTCTGGTTTATATTATCTGCACTTTTTTGCATGTATTTTCACTTTTTGGTGTTTGGGCTGAGCCCCTGTGATTCAACTGCACTTTTATAATGAACTGTATCTGTGTGAGTTGGCCTGGGCCTCTGTGCATGGATCAGGCCTCTGTAGAGACTGAATACCTGTGTATGTGCTGTGGGGTGTGCATTTGCTGGCTTCAAAGAGTGGACTCTGCCTTTGGGTGTGGACTTCGTTTCTGGTCATGGATTCTGCATACTGGAATGGACACTGTTTTTGGTAATGGACTCCGCTGATTTGCTGGTTGGTTTTCTCACCTGCACTGTCTTGTTTGTCCCTGGGTCTGGCAGGCCTTACTGTGAGCCGGAAGGTTCATAATCATTCCAAAAGCTGTCACCCCAAGAGCTGGAGGGCAGGTAGGCCATCCCATGAACCTGTCCTGAGAGCCAGAAGATGGGTAGGCCACCCTGTATGCTGTCCTCCTGAGGAACGAGAGGCACAGGATGTCCTAAGCGTGGCCAGAAGGCGTGTCGGGGTGGACCGAGAGCCAGGAAGTGATTAGGGGTGGTCCAAGGGCTGGAAGGTGTGAGCACCAAAGGAGGCATAGAGATCAGGTGTCCTAGAGGTAGCCAGAAGGTGCGTCGGGGCAGTCCATAGGCTGTGTCGAGATGGGCAAGAATCAAATGGTGCAAAGGAGTGGACTGAGAACTGGAAGATGGGTAGGCAGTCCTCAGTGCAGTCGCCCCAGGTTGTGGGGGGTTGGGGTAGAGGGGAGATGGGACAGGCCGTCCTTGAGGTGGATGGAAGGTGTGTCATGGCAGACCGAGAGCTGGAAGGTGGGTAGGCAGTCCTTAGTGCTTTCATGTCCCCAGGTGGGCGAGGGAGGGAAGGGAATGGGATGGGACAGGCTGCTTTTGAGGTGGCCGGTAGGTGTGTCAAGGCAGACCAAGAGCCTGAAGAGGCATGGGGTGGACTGACAACCGGAAGGGGCTTGGGGTGGGCTACTTTGTGGCCGGAAGTTGAGGTGGCCGGGTGGGTTTGCTGGGTTGTCAGGGGTGTTTGTGTTATATGCACTGTGTTATTGTTCAATTGATCGGACTGTTTTCTTTTTGATAAAGTAAGGTGGGATTTGGGGTTTGTCCACATTTCCCTATGAACTGGTTGTACAGTGGTGTTTGGGAGTTTGGCCTTGCTGCCACTTTCCCCTGTAAATTGCTGTTTCTTGTAAACTGCTGCTTACTGGTCATTGCTGATTGTTTGTTTGTATTTCGTACAGTTTAAGAAAGAAAAATATAACCAGGAGATTTAGAATCTCCTCAGTTTAAGGGACTGACTCTGAGCTGGCTGGCTATGGGAAAATGTTCCCTGGACTAAGAGACATTGCCTTCCTCTTCTTCTTTGCTTTTGTGTTTTTTGTTAAAAAAAGAAAACAATATAACCAGGAGATTAGAATCTCCTAGTTGAAGGGACTGACTCCAAGCTAACAAGAAGTGTTACCAGGAGATTAGAATTTCCTCAGAAAAATAAATATAATCAGGAGTTTAGTGTCTCCTCATTTGAGGACTGACTCCGAACCAGCTGGCTATAGTCAGGGTACTAAGCACTAGTAATTAAAGGATGACTGTGACAGGATCTGGCCTCTGTGAAAAAAAGAAAAATATAACCAGGAGATTAGAATCTCCTCAGTTGAGGACTGACTGAGCTGGCTGGCCACAGCCAGTGTGTTATTGCTTTCCTTTGGTAACTGATTCCTGAACTGGTTGATCTACACAACCTGTATGTTATTGTTGTATGTTTTGAGACCTGATTCTGAACTGCTGGTTACACAGGCAGTTTGTTCCTGTTGTTTTTTAATAACTGATTCCTGAACTGACTGATCTACACAACCAGTGTGATACTGTTATTCTTTTTTGAGGACTGATTTCTGAGCTGGCTGATCTACACAGCTAGTGTATATAAAAAAAGAAAAAAAACAACCAGGAGATTAGAATCTCCTCAGTTGAGGAGTGACTCCAAGCTAACTGGCCACAGCCAATGTACTGTGCCTAGTACATAAAGGGTGACTTGGTGACAGAAAACAGCCTCTGTGCAGTTATTTCAGTTACAATCATCAGCACGTCTAACCAGATTAATGTTCTGTGAAAGAGTGGAAAGGAGGATTAGTGGGCACACTGTAGACCACCAACAAGCTGCAGATAGTTTATTCTGCAAACCTGCAGCAGATAGCATGTACCAAACTCTTGACTTCTATAGATGCATGGTTTGTTCCTTCATTGTTGGGTCAAAAACCTGGAGCATTCTAACAGCATGGTGGTTGCATGTACATTAAATGAATGGCAGCAGCAGCTCAAAGGCACTGCTATCTATCACCTTTTCAAGGTCAATTTGGAATGAGAGTGATGCTTGTTTTCCTGAAAAAAAATGAAGTGCGAAAACACAATTCAATCAATCTTTTCTGATCCTTGTTATTCCTCATTTTAATCCATACTGATTCTACTCAGTGATCACGATTCTTTCTAATACTTATTAGGGCTTTATTCAGAGGGCTAGTTTTCCTACTATTTTCCTCCTTATCTATTGTCCTTCTATCCTGGAAAGTTTATTTTGCAAACTTAGTCGCTTTGCAACCATGGTGATTATGGAAGAGTTCCATATTGGAGCCAATGCCTCATAAAATGTCGTACACAACAATTTGAGTCATCCATTTGGTTTTCTAAAGTACTTGACCCTATGCCAAATGGAATGTGGTTTTTAAAAAAAAAATCCAGCATTTATTAACTTTGATCCCAGCATAGATCTACTGATAGGATAGTGGTTAGTGCAGCAGCAAAGTCAGGCGTTGCATGCCAGGACCATGTAGAAGCTTGACAAACCTAATGATTTGGGGAATTGCTCATGAAGTTTAAATTGCTGATGACCATTTACCTAGCTTCTGGAGTCCACTGGAAAATGTCTCCAGTGCTGACTTAGTGTTGGACTCTTTGACTGGTTCTAATTTAATTACTTTATTGGTTTAGAAAAGTTAATTTCAAACTCCACGCTAACACTGGTCTACTTAAAATAGCTTAGCAGCCACAAAAATAGAACAACAAAAAGAGGTGCACCTTTTCCTTCCTCTGCACCAAATTACATCTTTTATCAGTTTATCACTTTGTTTATGAGGCATCAGTTCTCTGATCATTCTATATTCCCCTGTCTCCCAAACTGTTGTTAGCCACAAATTTAGAAATTGTAATTTTCATTCCAAAGTCTAAAAAATTTATTAAAATTGAACAATATTGGTCGCAGCACTGATCCTTGTGGAGTTCAGTTTTCACCTTTTGCCTCTCTGGATTGTTACTTTTTAACCCACACTTTTTGCTTGGAAAAGATTCAACTCCCACATTTAATCCACCAAACTTTACCCAAACCTACTTGGCTGTCATTTTGTATTATCTTCCTTGTCCACACAGACCAATAAAAAAGATTGCAAGCAACATGCCTAATTTCTGCTCAATTTGGACCATCCAATGTGGAAGGATGGAGGCAGCATTCTAACGCTTGGTTCAATTGGGATAACTGACCGGTTGCATAATACAATTGGAAAGAAAACTATAAGGAGCAGATATGCATGCTCTAGTTAGATAACTGTCAGGCTCGGGTTTCTAATGGGGAAGGAGGCATGGCAAGTCCAATAATCTTGCATGTGATGGAGAACCCTTGTTTCAGTTCAGATGCAGGGTATTTGGTTCCCATTGGTCTCTTGATCATCCATTGTCCATCCACCACCTGTTTGACATTATGAGGTCTCAGCCACGTTTTTCATCAGCATTTTCTATCTTTACTTTTGTTAATTAAAGCATGTTCCTATAAGCTTTCTTCTCTTCCACTTTTAAAAGAAAACAGAAATTTACCTTTGAAAGAAAAGAAATCATGAATGGATTGCATAATTCCTTGAAAATACACCTCTGATTTGTATGGCACCTCCACACCATGATCTGTATGAGAGTATTATAATGGAATATGTACTCTTTAGTGTACTAGTCTGAGTTTGATAACTTTAAGCATTGTTTAGTACTTCAAATTCCAGAAGGAATCTAATCTAATCTAATCTAAGTACCATACCCAAGTTTAAGTTTACACACAGTACAAAAAATCTAAGCCTAAAAAAATTCTTACTGTGTATTTCACACAATACATTGACAACTGAAACAAAATTCATCTCTTACATTTCTAACCATCAATATATATTTTGGTAAAAACAAAAAGATCTTAAATATTCACAACATAAAGAAACATACTACCATGAAGGTTGATGCACAAATGTATACTGGAAAATTCCACCAATATATACAAATGTAAATGTTGAGAGAAAACGTAACTATTTGGAATTTTATAGTTGATGCCAAAAAGCTTTCGACAAAGGTTGAGATATTAGGAAAAACTGATGATTGCAAAAGAACTAAACATAAAGCAAACATACTTCTGTAACTAGAGACCACCATATTTACAGTTGTAGTACAGTAGTAGGAAATCAGTTCTACTGTTCTAATCTGAAATAATTTTCTTACCTTTCACAGATGTGTTAGGTGGGGGACCCTCCATTCTCAAATTCCAGGGGGGGTCACCTAGATTTGCAAAGTCCCTCATTTTCAAGTAACTAATGGTGAGGCGAATTATTGATGCTTTATCTAATTGGCTTGTGATGGCTGCAGGGAGAGGCAATAATTTTGCCAACTCATAGAACTCAAAGTTTTCTTTTCCACGGCGTGATCGAGCAGCATCTCGAGATTTCTCCTTTCGCAAGGCTTGTAAACTACGAGAAAAAAAATAGTTCAGTGCAGCAATAGTAAAATTAAAATTTGAATAGTTTTATAATTGTTAAAAAGTGTACATTTAGGCCAAATGCAAATTAAACATTTTGTTCAGTATTGTTCCCATTCTTCACTAAACCTTTTTATAACTAAGAGATATTCTCTGAATATAGTTTACATTAAGAAATTGTTCGAGGAAACAAAATTATTTTCAGATAAAATAAGATGCAAAACGAGGTGTCAAGGCTAAGGTGCATTGCTGCTTCGATAAAATATGAGACATTAGGATGTAGATTTGCTTTCATAATTCCAGTAGCAGCAATTTGCTAATCCCAATCCTATTATGATGCACTCAGTTGAAAGTTTGGTCTTTGCCACAGGAAAATTGAAGCACAAGAGAAATTCAAATAATTCTGCTTTACAATATTTTCAGTTACCTTTAGAAAAATGCATGACACGGGGAATTCAAAGAAATTTAAAGCAAATTGAAAAGAGAATGGTTTCACTTTGAAAGAAACACTTGAACTGACATATAGCATTCATTATCGGTGTAGCAAAATAATTTATACATTGTGATAAACTTTTCTATTCGGATCCCTTTTTCGTGCTAAGCAAGCCAGTGACCGACGACTGATTATAATTTTGGGACAGCTAGTTCCAAGAGTTGCGAGGTAGCAACATCTAATTTTGCCAAGCAAAAGGGAAGGAGCTCATTACAAGGTTTACAATTGGTCACTCAAATCAGTCAAGAGTTCAAAGGCTGGGAGTAAAGATGACCAAGACTCCATTCCGGGAGTATTATAGTTAGCTACACTTCACAATTAACCTTTCCAGCCTTCATGAAAAGAAATGTCTTTAACAGCTTGTTAAGAGTTTGTGCAGAAGAACTGCAGGGGTATGTAGTGTCGTATTATTGCAACACGATTATGTTCATTATAGACCTGTGAAGATTTAATTTCAGAATTTTCTTTCTGTATTACTGGGAGAAGGATCAAAGATAAAGAATATTAATGTTGTTTTGAAAAATGCGATCATTGTAAGATAACTAGATAAAAAATAAAATAGACTAGGTACTAAAGAAAGCATTTAGCATGCTTGCTGTCATTGTTCAAACCTTTGAGAATAGAAATTGGAATGTCATGATGAGGTTGAACAGGATGTTGGTGAGGCATATTCTGGAGTACTGTGTGCAATTATAATTGTCCTGCTATAGGAAAGACATTATTCAATTGGAAAGGATTTAGCAGAATGTTGCCCAAAAAGAAGGCTTGAGTTATTAAAATAGGCTGAGACTTTTTTCATTGGAATGTAGAAGGTTGAGGAGTGACCTTATCAAAGTTTATAAGATCATGAGGGTCATAGATAAGGTGAATAGCAATGGTCTTCTCCTTAGAATAGGGGAGTTCAAAACAAGGTGAGAGGAGAAAGATTTAAAAAGGACATGAGGAGCAACTTTTGTGAAATGAACTGCCAGAGAAAGTGATGGATGCAAGTACAGTTACAACATATAACAGATAGTTCAATAAGTGAATGAATAGGATAGGTTTGCAGGGATATGGGCCAAACACAGGCAGTGTGTCTAGTTTAGTTTGGGAACATGGTTGGTGTAAACTAGTTGGAATGAAAGGTCTGTTTCCATGCCGTATGACTCCATTACTCTAATTGTGTCTGG
This sequence comes from Chiloscyllium punctatum, assembly GCF_047496795.1. NCBI lineage: Eukaryota > Metazoa > Chordata > Chondrichthyes > Orectolobiformes > Hemiscylliidae > Chiloscyllium > Chiloscyllium punctatum. Next base: position 68,438,973 of record NC_092742.1, read on the forward strand.
CATTCTCAACAAAAAATCAAGCCGTAGGATGGCTCTGTGCTATTGGAATTCAGGAATAGGTGGTAGGAATTGGTAGACAACTAAGGGTTAAGAATCAGGTTTGAAAAGCCATTCTAAGAGTTTCAAAAATTGTCAGATAACTGTTGAAGGAAGCTGTGAGAGGCTTGGAAAAAATCCTCAGAGCATTAATACAGTAGTAAAACTGAAAGTGGCATTTAAAAACTTTCACAAAATATTTGGTGGATGGAGTTAAGCAAAATCTGAGCTCAAGGAACAGCAGTGTTAGCTTAGTGAAGGTAGTTATTGGTGAAAAGCCAGAGTTATGCTTGTGAATGCATACTGGAATGCAGTTTTAGAGGCCAAGTGAACATAGACTCAAGAAAGGAGGGTGGACAGTAAGAACCACAGCATTTATTGATGTAGTCCGTGATGTAGCTTCTTTTGAGAGGGAGATTCAAATTCAGAATGCAGAAGTGAAATATTGTGATCCCTTGTGATGTTAAAAGAAATTTGATAGCTCACTGTGGTATTAAGATCTGGTGGGATAGGGTAACTCATGAGAAGAAATCAATGGGATCTATCTTGATCACATTTGTTATTTGATGTATGCTATGAGTGTTCAATCACAGTCTATCACCTATACTTACCATCTTAATTCTGCATGTTATGAAGTATTTGTCCAAGTATCATCGATTGTATCACTGTTTAAACATTGTGCAGGATAATTTTTTGTAGTTCAGAACTGTTGGTGCTTTATTCTCTGATTGTCCATTGGATATCACACTTTGCTTTAAAAATAAAAGTTACTAGTCCCTGGCTAGACTGTAACATAACAATTGTGGTTTGATCTGAGATCATTGTGTAATTTGGGAGCTTGTCTGGGATTTGAAATCCCTAGTCAAATATGAGTGCTAGAACTTGATAAGGTTAACATTTATAAGATTTTCACAGTGAATTTTACTATACATATTGAAAATGAAGTAGCTTTTTCAGGTGCTACAACTTTTCTGGAAAGAGGTTTTTATTCCTGAGTGATTTGCAAGATTAACCATGGCTAAGCTAACAGCATTAGAAGAAATTTGGAGTTGGAAATAAAAGCAACAGCTAAGAAATCAAAATTAGTTGAGGTTGTAACATAACATGTACATTTGAAAGAAGAGATTTTGTGGTCTAAAGAAACTGGCCCAGTCAATAATAGGATAGAGAATAAAAATAATGTTAGAAAACCAGTTTGTATTCACTTGCATTCAACAAATGATTTAAATATAAACTACTTAAAGTTTAACAGTAAACCAGTATGGTTAATAGGAATTCTTAAGGAGTCTTTGGAAATAATAGCACCAATGAAGGAAATAGATCTTAAAATTGTGATAATGGTGTACTATCAGAATAGTCAAGGAAATAGCATCATAACAACATTTATAAAGAAATTATTTATAATTTAACAACAGCTCACAGTCAGGAGAACTTTCCTCTTGGATACAGAATTTTTCACTAGAAACAGGTGACATTGAGCTAGTAATCCAGTATCTCAGATGTTCAGGGACCATAGGTTCAAGTCTTACCATGCAAATGGTGAAACTTGATGTCAACAAAAAAAATTTATAATGAAAAGCTAGCCTGATGGCAATCATGTAACCACTGTTAACTTTACAAAATCTCATCTAGTTCTCTAATGTCCTACAGAGTAAGAACATTTCTGTCCTAGAAAGAAATGTTGACACTTTATTTAAATATTTTCTGGCTCTTTGTGAAATATAAAACTAAATTTTCCGTTTTAATCACCCTTAATCAGTGATGGGCAAGAAACACTATCCTAGCAACATTCATGTCACATGATTGAATCAAAAAACTCTTTACCTTATGCCAATAAAATGCTGCACAATTATCAGAGCAGATGAGATAGCCAAAGCTGTCAATCAAGCATATTTTTCCCTTGGGATGAGGCTGATTCAGTAGACTAATGGATTTCTGGGCTCTCAGCTAAGAATGCATAATGATTCCTGGGTGTGGAGAGGTATATTCTACCATGTGGACATGGGAAGGACCATTTGAACTTACCTTTTAAATTTACTAGGAGTCCTTGAATAGCCGCCCTAATTTCCTGAAGGTTTCAGAGACCTTGGATGTACTTATCTCTGTTATGGTGCTGGTCATGTCAGGAATGCAGGGTGTGGGCTCATGACCTGAACCAGTCTGCAAATTTAAAAAAGTATTCCTCCAACTGAAGCACATGAGAATGGGATCAGAAATCCCAAAATTGGGAGTCAAAATTCATCCCCCACTCCCCTCAAACAACACCATTCAAACCACCACCAGCACTGTCATTTTTAAAGAACTCCCAACTCATCCTGAATCAGTGAAAAACCAGACCAGTACTTCATAAATCTACGGGACAATTTCATCTGTTCTTTTTCTCTGCAACTATGTTTACACTTTATAATTTAGACTTTTTATTTGATTTGCAAAAGTTGAGAAATTAAAGGAGAAAATTAAGCTTCTTTTTTCTTTCACAAAGAGACACTGAAAATATTTAAATGAAATCTCAAATCTTTACTATATAACCTATTTAAATGAATATGGCTGAAATAATCATCCTTTTTACTGAATATATTAAAAGCTTAAATAGACATTATTATACAGTATGTTATAAATAAATGTATCAATCATGTACATGTTACTACCCAGTCATAACTTTTAATCTTTTCCAAATAGGAAACATTTGAAGTAAAATGCTTCTGAAATTTCAGGACTCTTTTACTTCTTTTCACGAGAAATATCAGTAATGAAATCTGTCACAATAGTCATGCATTATGTAGAACGCACTTTTTTGCTCAGATGTAAATTTGCTCTAGATCACTGACGATGATGCAAACAATAGGTAGAATATTATTGTTGATTAGCCACACAAATATAGATTACAATGTGTTGTATTTGTTATGATCCATGTAGAGGACAATAACTTTTTAAAATCATGGGACATGAGTGTTGCCAGATAGGTCAGCATTTATTGCGCATCCCTGGCCCCAGTGAAGAGTCAACCACTATGGGTCTGGAGTTGCATATCAGCCAGACCAGGTAAAGATGGCAGTTTCCTTCCCTAAAGGACATTAGTGAATGAGATGTTTCTTTTCTTGACAATCAGCAATGGTTTCATAGTCATTGTTTGATTAAAATTTCTAGATTTTTATTGACTTCAACTTACAATATCTGGCATAGCAAGATTCAAACCCAGGTCTCCAGAACATTTCTGGATCTCTGGATTGATAGCCATTGCCTCCCCAGTTTGAATTTCCTGTATTAAACTGAAGGGATCAAAAGGAATTTAAGAAATTTCTGTAAAAACAAACAAAAGACATCATTGTCTAAACACCATCCAGTAAGCAACTTGAATTCTAAATGGCACAATAAATCCCCTACTTAACATTTAAAATGACTGAAAACTCCTCTCCATGATTATATGGTATTCTGACCTTGAAGTGAATTCTTCATTCTCCAAGAATCAGTCCAAAACAATTTTCAGCTCCCAATGGCTTGCTTTCTTTTTCAACCAGATAACTTTTAACTTCTAATCACCAAACTCACATTCAAGTTAATGGTTACCTGATGATTACTCTCTTGAGGCAAACCTTCCAGACTCATGAGAATCTTCAGAAACTTCAATCAGAGCACAAGCTCACATCCGCATTCAGTGAATTAAAAAACAGAGACTGATTGGCTCTATCGCACTCACTCTCTTTCTCAGATGTTTTCGAAGGCTGACCAATCAATGAAGTTTGGGATGTTTCAATAAACCTATAACCTGACTCGATAATAGCTTGTTCTGGATACTTATCCTCTCAGTGCCCATCTCCACAGTAACTTGAATTCACAAAGGTCTAGCATTTGATAGAAATAAGTTGCTATCCTGTAGGCCCCAACTTCATTCTCCTTCCATTCTATTCACTGTATGGATAAGCCATGAGGGTGGGTGGGTGTCATGAGGACCACAGTGCAGGTGTAGTCTTAAGAAGGTTGAAGGCCAGAGAGTTTAACAGCTTCTAAAAAAACAACAGGAATAAAATTTCAAAGAAGAGAGTGCAGGCCTTTCAAACAGCCCAGCTCCAAACGCACTGACCCCTATAACTACCAATTATCTGCTTTCAGATTTGGCGGGCTGGATTCTGTCCAACTCAAACCTCCTGTAGTAAAAAGATGGGACTAAAAGTAACCTTGAAGCCAAGACGGGTGAGCCAAGTCAGATTATTTCTCAGCTTGAAACTTAGTAGCAGAAATTGAGGCCTGTCTCCCAACATTAGCACACTCATTATTGTCATTATTTAGAGATCTGAACATCTTGCACCTTCTTCCCAGTAAATCAATCTCGACCTTATCGTTGCTATAGCAAACAGACTACCCAAGCATGTCATGAAGCCGAATTCAGAACAGATCATACAACTCCCTTCACTATTCCATTTTATCTTAAATTAAATAGCTAATCTGAAACACACCAAACTTAGAAGCTTGATATTTGTAAGAGGACAGAAGTGTCTGCTGCTGGAGGCACTGAGCCTGGAGAAGAGAGAACTTAATTAGGCAGGATGAACCACTATTTAAGAAAGGTGGTAAGTACAAGCCAGGGAACTATGGACCAATTAGCCTGACGTTAGTGGTGGCAAGTTATTGGTGGGATTCCTGAGGACAGGATTTACACATATTTGGAAAGGCAAGGACTGATTAGGAATAGTCAATATGGCTTTGTGCATGGGAAATCATGTCTCACGCACTTGATTGAGTTTTTTGAAGAAGTAACAAAGAGGATTGATGAGGGCTGAGCGGAGGATGTGATCCATATGGACTTCAATATAGCATTCGACAAGGTTCCCCATGGGAGACTAGTTAGCAAGGTTAGCTCTCATGGAATACAGGGAGAACTGGCCATTTAGATACAGAAGGTACAAGACAGAGGGCGGTGGTGGAGAATTGTTTTTCAAACTGGAGGCCTGTTACTAGTGGAGCGTCACAAGGATCACTGCTTGTCATTTACACAAATGATTTGGATGTGAACAAAGGAGGTACAGTTAGTAAGTTTGCAGATGACACCAGAATTGGAAGTGTAGTGTACAGTGAAAAAGGTTACCTCAGATTACAACGGGATCTGGATCAGATGGGCCAATGGGCTGAGGAGTGGCAGATGGAGTTTAAATTAGATAAATGCGAGGTGTTGCAAGGTGGGAAAGCAAATCAGAGCAGGACTTATATTCTTAATGCTAAGGTCCTGGGGAGTGTTGCTGAACAAAGAGACCTTGGAGTGCAGGTTCATAGCTTCTTTAAAGTGGAGTCGCAGGTAGATAGGATAGTGAAGAAGGCATTTGGTATGCTTACTTTTATTGGTCAGAGTATTGAGCACAAGAATTGGGAAGTCATGTTGCAGCTGTACAGGATGTTGGTTAGGCTACTTTTGGAATATTGCGTGAAAATCTGGTCTGCTTCCTATCAGAATGATATTGTGAAACTTGAAAGGGTTCAGAGAATATTTATAAGGATGTTACCAGGGTTGGAGGATTTGAGCTATAGGGAGAGGTTGATCAGGCTGGGGCTGTTCTCCCTGGAGCTGAGGGGTGACCTTATAGAGGTTTATAAAATCATGAGGGGCATGGAGAGGATAAATAGACAAAGTCTTTTCCCTGGGGTGGGCCAGTCTAGAACTAGAGGGCATAGAGTCATAGAGATGTACAGCATAGAAACAAACCCTTCGGTCCAACTTGTCCATGCTGACCAGATATCCTAACTCAATCTAGTCCAGCACCTATTCCTATTCATATACTCATTCAGATGCCTTTTAAAATTTTTCATTGTACCAGCCTCAACCACTTCCTCTAGCAGCTCATTCAACACACGCACTACCCTTAGGTCTCTTTTATATCTTTCCCCTCTCACCCTAAACTTATGCCCTCTTACCTTTCCTGGAATTAACCCATCTATGTGACTATATCTGAAACTTTTTTCCCTTCCTGTAACTGCCTTCCATCACATCCCCTTGCTCTTGTAAATTCCTCACTGCCCCAAACTGTTGCTCCAACTGATTCATTTGATCTCACAGGATTTGCAACCAATGGCAGTAACACATAAACTCTCCCTAAACTCCCACATCTGACAAGAAGATCATATCACTCTACTAAGGGCCATTTCTGCTTCTTCCAATCTGCAGACCCAGAAAATAGCACCATTTTATTCCTCTACAAAATACTGCTCCTGGCTAACTTAACACTTATGGCTTACATTTTTAAGTTTAATCAAGAGATATATCTTAATAAAACGTATAATCAAGAAAGAACCCACTCTACTCACTGCTGTAGACTTAGAGCAAGGCCATACTTAAAACTATTTACTTATCTGTTTCTATGCTGTGACCTCTCTCAAACAGGTTCCTCCAAGATCAGTTGTGAATTTCACTCTTTATTAATTTTTCCAGATACACTCTGATCTCCAGTGATATATGAATTCAACAGCAAAGGCAGTAACTGCGCAGGTTCACTGCTGTGTCAGTTCGCAGTGAAGGGTGAGAGAAGAAAGATATAAAAAATCCTAAGGGGCAACTTTTTCACGCAGAGGGTGGTGTGTGGATGGAATGAGTTGCCAGAAGAAGTGGTGGAGGCTGGCTCAAATGTGACATTTAAAAGGCACCTGGATGGGTATATGAATGGGAAGAGTTTGGAGGGGTATGGGTCGGGTGCGGGCAAGTGAGATTAGATTAGGTTGGGATATCTGGTCGGTCTGGACGAGTTGGACTAAAGAGTTTGTTGAAAAATGTGGTGCTGGAAAAACACAGCAGGCCAGGCAGCATCCGAGGAGCAGGAGAATGAAGAAGGGCTTATGCCTGAATTGTCGATTCTCCTGCTCCTCGGATGCTGCCTGGCCTGCTGTGTTTTTCCAGCACCACATTTTTCAACTCTAGTCTCCAACATCTGCAATCCTCACTTTCTCCTAAAGAGTTTGTTTCCATGCTGTACATCTCTCTGACTCAATGACTCTATGGTAGTGGTGAACCAGAAACTTGCCATCTTTCTGTCTGCATCCAAATTAAATTGTGGCCCAAACTGCACCTTCCCACGACTTTGCTAATTGAGGACCTTAGTCAATTCGTGACCAACTAAAGACCTACTCCTGCCTGGGTTGCAATTATTTCAGTACCACACAGGACAGGAAAGAATCACACTACCTGACTGGGTAACCAGTGCAATCAAATTGTCAGATGCAGCGGAAGGGGTCCCTCAACTTGCATTTATTGGTTCAAGATCAAGGACTGGATATAGGAAATGGTGGAGATAGAGATACCCTTCCTCACTTCTTTTCAACCCCCTGTAGCATCCCCCTCTCCATCACCTATAATCTGTGAGACTTCCTTAAAACAAAGACTCTTCATGAAGTTGTACCTAACAACCATTATGACCTCCTTCGCAGCACTGCAAGGGTCTGGATCTGTGGCTTCTGTTTTACTAGTGGCTTTTGATGTCTGAGGCTTTCTCATCTTGAGTCTTAGACTGATCACCGGCAACCAACTGGCTGGTGGATTGACCAAAGATTTGCTAACTTCCACAGGCTTCCCTCCTCCAACCTTTCTGGGTTTTAGACTTAGCCTAAAAACAGAAAGATAACACCCATGATAACCATTAAATAACAGGACAGCCTTCATTTTAGATGTCTATCAATCTGTTTGCATTCTGTCTACAAAAACATGAATTAATATATGGTAAGCAGAAAAATAACTAAGTTACATTAAAATTATTTACATCGTGAAGGATAAATAGCTGCATTGGCTTTAAGACTAAAGCAATTTTAGATAGTCAAAGTTCTGAAATCACTTGGTTCAACTCAATACCACAAATTACTGTCCTTTTTAGTAATTTTCTACCTAAAATATACTAACAATGCACCACATGCTGCATATATTTTTAAAATCAATATAATTTCCTTACATTTTTTCAGAATTGATAAGATGTATCTTTTATCAATGTTTCCAATCATACATCAAATGGAATCATAAAGATACTACTAATATTAGCATAGGAAACAAAATCCTTAAATAATTGGAATAGACATCAGTGCCTTAAAGTATGCTTTGAGTATAGAAAACAGCAACTGGGAGTTTTCCAGGTCTTAAACTGCTTGCAATGGAAAAAGTCACTAAATCGAGATTTTGATGGAGACAGCACTTAATTAGCTTGAAGACAGGTTTCTTGCCATATTAAAGGTGGTGGGTAGGGATTTCATATCTCAAGGGCCAATTAGGTATTTTCCAGCTGGAAAGAAAACAGCCAGTTGTGTTAGAGGGTAAGTCTCTAGAAGAGAACTTGAACATGGAGTTGGACAAATACGTAAATAAGAAACAGATTCAGCAGCCAGGTCATCATTACAGAGGAGAATCCAGCGATTGGGTAGGCTTTAACTGCTAATGCAATTAACTAGTTGTGGGTGGGGTGCGAAGCGTCCATAGGCATCAATGGTCTACCTGCCAGCTGCTGAGTTTCTGCCCACATTGTTCCGAGAAATGAGATTCTCTTTGGAAAATTCCAACTGATCTCTTTTCAGTGCCCTTTTCAGGAGCAAGCGTCAATACCTTAAGGGCCTTTCAGGAATTTGCATGATGGAGAGAGAATAGGCTGATCAGAGTAACTATTATTTCATAGGATAGCTTTGCAAATAGCTCAGACTGTAATTGTCAGGTTCCCAATCAAGCCACTCTCATAGCACCTGGAACTGTAGAAATCTCAATGTATATATCGAACAATGAAATTAGGTTCACAGTCAACAGTACTGGAGAACTTCCAGCTGATCTTTTCATTAATCTTTGTTCACGATGCAAATTTGATGCTGAAGTAGTCCATCAAAGCTAATGGCTACCTTGATCAGATCATTTCTCACTGTATATCATGCAAACTCATGAAAGGCCTAACTTTAGTTTTGAAAAGTGCCTAGTCTCATGAGGAAAGTCATCTCCAAAGTTTGAACAACAGATGAATCTAGCTATTTTGCGCTACTACAATGCAATGGCAACAGAATATTCACCATGTTATTTAAACAAGATTTGACAGTTAACTGTCAATCATCATTACTTGATGCATTTTTCATGGCAATGTCTTTACCAATCAGACAGTGCTTGCCAACCAATCAGCAATCTCCTCTATCAATCTCAATAAGTGATAGTTTTCCCCCTTGAGTTAGTGCTCTTGCAAACTGACCTGAAGTTGAGACAAAAAGTTTTGACAAAATGTTTTTTATCAGTTATAGTTAAGTTCTATAGTACTAAATATTATGACTTTTGATTCACATTTAAGTGTCAAGCTCTTGTTGCAGATTGTTCCAAAATGCATGAGCAAAATGCACTAACAACTTTGATGTATAAACAAGGCTGCGGGAATCTGAAGCACAAGGAAGTCTTGTGAAGTCTTAGTTCGAGATTCTCTTAAGGTTAACATGCAGATTCAGTTGGCATTCAGGAGGCAAATGCAGTATTCACATTCATTTCAAGAGGGCAAGAACACAAGAGAAGTATAATTGAGGCTGTATAACGATTCAGTCAGATTGCATTTGGAATATTGTGAGCAGTCTTAAGCCCCGTATATATAAGGAGTCATGTTCTGGCCTTGGAGGGATGCAAAAGAAATTCATAAGAATGACCTGGGGTGAAGAGCTTGTCATTAGGAAGAACTGTTGAAGACTCTGGATCTGTACTCAATGGGGTTTAGAAGATGAAGGGGGATCCGATTGAAACTTATAGAATATAGAATGAGAGGCCTGGATCAAGTGGTCATGAAGATATATCCACTAGTCGGAGACACTAGGACCTGAGGGCACAGATTGAGAGTGAAGGGACAATCCTTTAGAACTACAGTGAAGATGAATTTCGTTTGCCAGAGAGTTGTGAATCTGTGGGACTAACTGCCACAGAAGGCTGTGGAGGCCAAGTCATCAAGTGTATTTAAGACAGAGATAGATATGTTCTTGACCAGGCCAGGGGCTTAAAGGTAACAGGGAGAAGGCAGGAGAATGAGATCAAGAAATTTCAGCCATGATCAAATAGTGGTGCAGATTTGATGGGTTGAATAGCCTAATTCTGCTCCTATATCTATGGTTTTATGTTTATCCTTTATAATGTATGTTGGGTGGCACACTATGGCACAAGGGCAAACTGTAATTTCTTTCATGTACTCAAATTAGATTTGGTTGAAATTAAATGAGTTTTGACCTTTATTCTTCATTGGGGTTAAACAATTTGACAGTATAAACAGTTGCTATTTTGATGGTATTCATCTTCAAGCGAACGTTCTAGCCACTACAAACAAAAAAGGAACTTTGTTTCATAATAAGTTAAAACACTGTAAGGGAAAAACAACATCTGGATCTTATATGCAAAATTTAAATATACCAGTACAGCCAATCATTCGTCAATTGAACTTAAGAGAACAAAACAAAATCAACAGCTAAAGTAGCTGAAAATCCTGTAAACTATCACTTCAGGATGGCACAAGTACTTTCATCAATGGAAAAATACCTCGACAGAACATACATCATTTTTGATTAGCACTCACTCTCTTGAAGCAATCAACGACATAATCACAAAAAAAACCTAAATACCAAGGCAAGTCAATTATTTTTGTGGCTCTGTCCATGCTGCAGCAAAATAGTTAATTTTCTGGGACCTACCATTCCATTTTTCAATAATTCTATTTTAAGAGTATTAATCCAACAAACGTGTTTCTGAAGACAATGCTGTTACTTTATAACATAACGATTAAATCGTAGACAGGAGTCTAGCCCAAGCCTGAAAATATTGCTCTCTTTTACTTCATTCTTTGTTCTGTCCAAACCTCGCCTGGCTCATCTCATCATTAACACAAAAAGCTGGCACTCATAATCCAATTCCACTAAAAACTTATTTTCTTTCCCACTTCCCAAACACAACGAAACAGTAAAATGGTTCCCTTTTTTCAAGCACTGGTTCCCTCCCTATCAAACAAGTCACAATCACAACTTTCTCTTCTCAAAACATCCAGGCTGTTCTTGCAAACTGTTACCTCATCTCCAAGGTCTTGAATATAGTTACTTCCCAAATGCCTGCTCACCTGTCTCCCAATACTGTGTTTAAATCACTCCAAACAGGTTTCTGCCTTTGGTTCAGCAATCAGCCAAAACCAAATACATAAATGATTTCTTATGCAAGTGTCCCACAACACACACTCTCTTTGTCCTCTCTGTAGATTTCAGCTTGATTAAACACACCACCCTCCCAAATTGGATTTTTAATGTTTTTTTTAAAATCACCCTGCTCAGAGATGTTATTACACACCTCTACGGCATGTGGGACTTGACCCACAATAAATACACTGATCATAAATTTAGATAGTATTAATCAAATTGTTCAGAATTTTTATTACACATTTCTGGAGCTTCCCAGACTTAAACCTTGGCTTCCTGTTCAGGAACATTGCTACTGTGCCAAAATAGACTTCAGACAGAATTTTATTTTAAAGAAAGATTGCTTTATTCTGCATGGTCAATCCCAGAAATATTTATGATCCTGTTCGCTCTTTCTGTCACTTCAACTGGGGCTATAACCAAGAATTTCACAAACACTGAGCTTGAGTTAATTAACATTTCACTGCTTACCAGTACAAGATGCTGCCAGGTTTTCTGATAATTTTCTAGCAATGCTACTATATGAAGTAAGTTATAGATAGTTTCTAATCAACTTGTTCAGAGATGTAACTACACAACTCTGGGAGCGGGTGGGATATGGATCCAGACCTCCAGATTCAAAGACAAAAATAGAAATTGCTCGAAAAGCACTGCAAGTCTGGCAGCATCTCCTGTTTCAGAGGTAACTACTGGGCTACAAAACTGCTTGGGCAGAATTTGAATTGTAAAGGTTAATTGGATTCAAGGGCAGTGGGTTAAATATCCCAAAATTGGATGTCACTTAAGTATTACTTTAAATTACACAATTGCTTAAAGAATGCATCATTTCAATTAGATAGAGTCAAAGAGTCATAGAGTCATACAGGATAGAAACAGACCCTTTGGTCCAAATGGTCAACACTAACCATGTTCCCAAACTAAACTAGTCCCGTTTTTAGAAATAGAATCAGTCTGAACATTGGGGCACAGACAGCCTCACATCAGGCACTTCACGCCTTCAATGCATTATCTGAGCCGACATGACACCTATTGCTAAAGTTCACTTGAGAATGTAACTTTAAAAAAACATGCTGGAAGTTACACATGAAAGAACTGAAACCAACATGGTCATTCTAAAATATGAGAGACTTAACAAAAAATCCTGGTCTTTTTCAATATATGATTTCAGTTACATCACACTATAAACCTTTGCTATAAATTCTGTGTCTTATGATCTTATACTCCACAACCACCTAATGGAGCAGCTCTCCAAACATGAGTGCTTCCAAATAAACCTGTTGGACTATAACCTGTGTTTTGTGATATTTAACTTTGTACACCCCAGTCCAACATCAGCACCTCCAAATCATAAACTAGTCCCACCAGCCCATATCCCTCCAAGCCTCTCCTGTTCATGAACTTATCCAAATGTCTTTTGAACGTTGTAACTGTACCTGCAACCACCGCTTTCTCTGGCAATTAACTCCACACACAAATCATCCTCTGTGTAAAAAAAAATGTTGCACCTCATGTCCTTTTTAAAATCTTTCTCCTCTCATCTTAAAAAATGTGCCCTAGTTTTGAAATACCCCCACCTGAGAGAAAAGTCCCTTGCCATTTTCATCTTATCTATGTCCCTCATGACTTTATAAACCTCATTAAGGTCATCCCTCAACCCCTCTGCTCCAGTGAAAAAAGCCCCAGCCTTTCCAGTCTATTCCTATATCTCAAATTCTCCATTGGAGGCAACAGTCTGATAAATCTTTTCTAAATCATCTTCAGTTTAGTAATGTTCTTCCTCTAACAGAGTGGCTAGAAATGCATACAGTACTCCAGAACAGGCTTCACCAATGTCTTGTACAGCCTCAACATGACATTCCAATTCCTATACTCAAAGATCCAAGGGACGATAGCAAACAAGCTAAACATCTTCTTAAGGACCCCGTTTATCTGTGACACAAATTTCAAAGAATTATGTACCTGAATCCCTTGGTGTCTCTGTTCTACACCACTACCCAGGGCCTTACCATTAATTGTTAAGTCCTGTCCTTTTTTTGTATTACCAAAATGCAATACCTCACATTAATGCAAATTAAACTCCATCTGCCACTCCTCAGCCCATTGACCCAAATCAGCCACTCTTCAGTCCAATGACACAAAACTTGAGGAGATTTTTCCTTGTGTGCAGCTAAATGGAGTCAGTTTACTGGAGATTATTGAGATTTTGTCTCTCAGGGCAAAGTATTCCCTTCTTCCACAAGCAAAACAAATAAACACATTAATAATTTGAAAGAAACTGGAGTAGTTCAATTGTTCATGGTGTATGATGATAAAATTTTTGTTCTAGCGGATTTGAAGAAAGAAAATTGTCGTGATTGGAACCAGATTAACCTCATTGAATATTAGGTCATTGATTGGGGTTATTAACCTGGGATAATCAAGAAAGCCCTGGCTGACCAATATAACTAGGAGATTTAGAGTCTCCTTAGTTTAGGGGACTGGTTCTGTTAAAAAAAAAGAAACAATATATATAAAACCAGGGGATTTAGAATCTCCTCAGTTTAGGGGACTGACTCTGTGCTGGCTGTTCCACGGTCAGTGTGTTTCTGCTGACACAAGTGGTTTCTGTGCTTTTAGGAGAAGAGTTCCTTTTTCTTTCCCCTTGTTCAGGGAAGATATTTGTTCCTTTGATTTATTGTGTTTGTGTTTTTTTGTTAAGAATATATTTATGGAGATTTAGAATGTCCTCAGTTTAGGAGATTGATTCTGTGCTGGCTGGGCCACAGTCAGTGTGTTACCGCTGCTGTTCGTTTTTGCTTTTTCTGGGGGATACCTGATTCTTGAACTGGCTGAATTATATGGTCAGTTTGCTAACAGGCATTCCGTTTTTTTTATTTCCCCAACACTACCGCTTATTTTTCCCCATCACCCATGTTAAGTGTGTGCAGGTGTCAGACACAGTGAAGAACAAATGTACAAATCTTTATTTATATTCCACCACCAGAAAGAAAGAAACACCAGAGTGGCCAGTAACAAGCAGTGCCCTTCTCATCAAAAGGCAATGCTACATGATCAAAAAGTGAAGGGGAGGGCAGGGATTAAATCAAAATAGAATTGGAAGAAGAAATAAAACACTCCACTTGCTGCAGTTCCCACCTCACCTGAAAACCTTGAGGGTGTTGGTAGACACCTCATGTTCCTTCTCCAGCAACACCCGGACATGGACAGGGAAGAGGGGCAAGCAATCAGTCATAACGACCCCTTCCACGGCCCACTGCCTGGACCTGTTTATGGCCAGTTTGGCCAGGCCCAGGAGCAGACCTCTGAGGAGGTCCTCTGACTTACCCTCCTTCCTCCGCACCAGGTGCCCAAAGATCAGGAGTATGAGACTGAAGTGCAACCAAAATCAGAGGAGAAGATTTTCCAGAAAACTAAAAATGGAGTGCAAACACCCACATCCCATATATACATGGTCCATGGACTCCACAGCACCATAGAACAAGCAGTTGGGCTGGGAGTCCGTGAACCATCACAACCTGCGATTGCAGAAGACTGCTGCATGCAGCACCCTCCACCCCAGATTCCTGAGCGAAAGGGGAAGGACTCCCGCGTAGAGAGCCCTCCACTGGGGATCACCACTGCCTGGCGGCAAATGGGCATGCCTTTTGATTGAGGATTGACTTTTAAACTTTCTGATTTAAACAGTCAATGTGTTACAGGTGTAACTCAGTTCTCATTAGGGAACTATTGTTCACTGGTTGGTTACAGCCTGTGTGTTACTCTTTTCTCCTTTATTTTAAGAAAATGACTATGCTGATTTTGTGGCAGGGCTTAGCCCTTGCACTTTGGCTTTTTTTGAAATGTGTCTTCACTTTTTTGGCATTTGAACTAAGCCCTTGTGAGAAATTACATCTTTCAAGATGAGCTGGCTTTATATGGATAGGAGAAAGTGAGGACTGCAGATGCTGGAGATCAGAGCTGAAAATGTGTTGCTGGAAAAGAGCAGCAGGTCAGGCAGCATCCAAGGAGCAGGAGAATCGACGTTTCGGGCATGAGCCCTTCTTTATATGGATAGGCCTTGCCCTTTGTGGGTGACTAGGCCTCTGTAAAGACTGAACGCCTGTGTGTGTGCTGGGAGGTGAGCAATTGCTGCATCGTGGAGTGGACCAAACTCCTGTAAGCTAAGTGCACCTTTACAATGTACAGTATTCCTGTGAGTGGGCCTGGTCCTTTGGATGAACCAGATCTCTGAAGACTGAACACCTGTGTGCGTGGCATGGACTCTGCCTTTGGGAGTGGATTCTGCCTTTGGGACTGGATCAAACCCTTGTGAGTTAACTGCAGCTTCATAATGTACTGTGTTCCTAAGAGTGGGCCTGGTTCTCTCTGGAAAGGCCAGGCCTCTGTGGACACTGAACACCTGTGTATGTGCTCGGAGGTGAGCATTTGCTACACTGTGGAGTTTGGGCTTGGACTCTGTCTTAGTACTGGAAACTGGTTGTATGATATTGTCCTGAAAACTGGGCAGTTTGCTACAAACAAAGATCTATTTGAGGTTTGGTGGTTGTTTAAAGGCGAGAAGTGGAGGTGTGGGGAAGGTCTTGGTGAGGTGCTCATCCTCATTGATAATGTGTTCCAGGCTGTGAAGAACATGGCGCAGTTTTTCGGCTCCTGGGAAGTACTGGACAACTAAGGGTACTCTGTCGGTTGTAGCTGTCTGTCTCCTGAGGACGTTATTTCGGTTTCTCACTGTGGCACATCAGAACTGGTGGTCGATGAGTTGAGTATCACACCCTGTTCTTATGAGGGCATCCTTGAGTACTTCCAGGTGCCTATTATGTTCCTCCTCATCTGAACAGATCCTGTGTCTGCGTAGGGCTTGATCATAAAGGATGGCTGTTTTGATATGTTTTGGGTGGAAGCTGGAGAAGTGTAGCTCTATGAGCTTATGTGTGGGTTTGCAGTAGAGCAAGGTGCTGAGGTGTCCATCCTTGATAGAGATGCATGTGTCCAAGGATGAGACAAATAGTAGAGACAAAAGAGAAAATGCTGGAAAATCTCAGCAAGTCTGGCAGCATCTGTAAGGAGTGAAAAGAGCTGATGTTTCGAGTCTAACTGACCCTTTGTCAAAGGACTTTGACAAAGGGTCAGTCAGACTCGAAACGTCAGCTCTTTTCTCTCCTTACAGATGCTGCCAGACCTGCTGAGATTTTCCAGCATTTTCTCTTTTGGTTTCAGATTCCAGCATCCGCAGTAATTTGCTTTTATCCAGATAGTAGAGAGGTCTGTCTGTTAAGTTTGATGGTGGGATGAAACTCGTTGATATCACTGTGTAGTTTTTCAGTGAGTCTGCACCTTGGGTCCAGAGGAAGAAAATGTCATCGATGTATCTGGTGTATAGTGTTGGTTGGAAGTCCTGCGTAGAGACGATGTCTTGTTCAAACTTGTGCATGAAAATGTTGGCATTTTGGGGTGAAATTTGGTCCCCATGGCTGTTCCGTGTGTCTGGATGAAGAACTGGTTGTCAAAGGTGAAAATGTTGAGGTCGAGGATAAAGCAGATGAGTTGCAAGACATTGATCGCAGATTGGCAGTTGTTGTTTTTGAGTACTGAGGCTACCGCCACGATGCTGTCATCATGGGGGATGCTGGTGTAGAGTACTGAAATGTCCACTGTGACGAGAAATATTCCCAGTTCTACTGGTCCGTGGGTGCTGAGTTTCTGTAAGAAATCTGTTGTGTCGGAACAAAAGCTGGGGGTCCCCTGTACAATAGGTTTCAAGCTGTCTTCGACATAGCCTGAGCGGTTCTCACACGGGGTCCCAGTGCCTGATATGATGAGACGTTGTAGTTCATTGGCCTTATGTATCTTCGGAAGGCAGTAGAAATCGCCTATGCAGGATGAGGGCACATAGGGAACTCTGAAGGATTGAATCTAAAGTCCTGATTGATGTTTTTAGTTCATAGATGTGCTCTTTGGTTGGAACAGTCGGTAGTTGCCTGGAGTGTTCCTGATCGTTCAGTTGTTGGTACACTTCCTTGCAGTAATCTGTTCTATTTTGAATGACGATGGCTTCTCCTTTATCTGCTGACAATGTTGTGATTGGTTTTGAGAGCATGGATGGCTTTGCGTTCTGATCAGGTGCTGTTTTGCTCTGCCTTGTGGGTGTGGCTGATGATTCTGACATATTACATATTTTCTGACAGTTTGAGCAAACACGTGTGCGCGTGAGCACACACACACACACACACACACACACACGTTTGTGGGGTGAACTTGTACTCAAAGAATTACATTTTATTTTGCTCAAAAATTACATGAATCCATGTAAGATTCTGTAAACTTGGTTTTTTTTTAGATTAGAATCAGTCTGAACATTGTAGTACAGACAGTCTCACAGAGGGCACCTCACACCTTAAATGCATCATCTGGGCCGACATAACACTAATTGTTAAAGTTCACTTCAGAATGTAACTTTAAAAAAGTTCGGCGATTTACATATGAAAGAACTGAAACCAACATGTTCATTTTAAAAGATGACAGACTTAACAAACAATTCAGGTCTTTTTCAATATATAATTTCAGTTACATCACACTGTAAACTTTTGCTATAGATTCTATGTCTTACAATCTTATACTCTACAACATGATGAAGGAGCAGCACTCCGAAAGCTAGTGCTTCCAAATAAACCTGTTGGACTATAACCTGGTGTTGTGTGATTTTTAACTTTGTCTGTGTTTGTTACTGTTATCTTTGTGATATCTGAAAGTGGGATTTGAAGTTTGTCCTCATCTCCCTGAAAACTAGTTGAATGATGGGGTTTGGGGTTTGGCTTTGCTGTCCTTTCCCCTGTATTTAGTGATGAACTGCTGCTTTCTATTTATTGCTAACTGTTTGATGTACTGTTCAATAAAATTTAGAAAAAAAACAGAAGATTTAGAATCCCCTCAGTTTAGGGGACTGACTCTGTGCTGGTTGGGCTATAGTCAGTGTGTACTGGTAACGCAGGACAATCAGGAAAGCCCCAGCTGACCAGTATAACCAGGAGATTTAAAATCTCCATAGTTTAGAGGACTGACAAAAAAAATAACCAGGAGATCAATAACCAGCTCATGGGAAAGTGGCATGGCGTAGTCCGGTCAGAACACGGGCAACTGGTAACTAGGCAGGTCAATGACCAGTCTGAAGGAAAGCAGGCCTGGGGAGGGTCGTTCAGTCCGCAGGGTGGCCAGAGACCGGAAGGCCGATGACTGTCCTGTAGGAAGGCTAGCCAAAGACGGTCTAATCAATATGTGGTGCGGATGGGTGTCAGGTTGCTTTTTATAAATATATTGGGTCTGTGTTCTATGCACTGTTTCTCATTTGATTGCAATGTCTTGTCTGTGTTTGTTAATGTTATCTTTGTAATGAATGGAAGTGGGAATTGAGGTTTGTCCTCATCTCCCTGAAAACTAGTTGAACGGTGGGGTTTGGAGTTTGGCTTTGCTGCCTTTGCTGCCACTATACATTGTGGTTGTTTTGTGAACTGCTGCTTTCTGTTTATTGTTAACTCTCTTTTGTACTATTGAATTGAATTGAATTAAATCGAATTGAATTTATTGTCATATGTACCGAGGCACAGTGAAAAGCTTTGTCCTGCAAGCAATACAGGCAGATCACATAGTTAAATAGCATACACGAATAAATAATCGGTAAACAGCAGCAAAACAAAAACACAGGTACAGACAAATGCTAAACGTTTGTGAGTCCATTCAGTATTCTAACAACAGTCAGGTAGAAACTGTTTCGAAAGCGGCTGCTGCTTGTGTTCAGGCTTCTGTACCTTCTCCCCAATGGTAGAGGTTGTAGAAAAGCATTGCCAGGGTGAGATGGATCTTTGAGAATGCTTGCGGCCTTTCTGTTTAACAAAATAAAAAAAAATAACCAGGATCAACAACCAGCTCGGAGGAAAGCTGCCCAGGGTAGTCCG
Source organism: Chiloscyllium punctatum (assembly GCF_047496795.1). NCBI lineage: Eukaryota > Metazoa > Chordata > Chondrichthyes > Orectolobiformes > Hemiscylliidae > Chiloscyllium > Chiloscyllium punctatum. The sequence goes on from NC_092742.1 coordinate 68,458,100, forward strand.
GACAGTACGCGGGGTGACTGGGAGCTGGGTGGTCGATGACCAGCCTGGAGGAAAGCAGGCCTGGAAAGGACAGTAGGCAGGACAGCCAGAGAGTGGAAGGCTGAAGGCTGTCCTGCAGGAAGGCTAACTAACCAAGGATGGTCTGATCAGTATGTAGTGTGGACTTTTTTTTAGCTATATTAGGTCTGTGTTCTATGCACTGTTTCTCATTTGATTGTACTGTCTTGTCTGTGTTTGTTATTGATATCTTTGCAATGACTGAAATTGGGATTTGAGTCATCTCCCTGAAAACTGGTTGAATAGTGAGGCTTGGCTTTGCTGCTATTTCCTCTGTATATAGTGTTTTTTTTGTGAACTGCTTTCTGTTTACTGATAACTATATTTTGTACTGTTCAATAAAATAAAAAATATATATAACCAGAAATTTAGAATCTCCTCAATTTAGGGGGCTGACTCTATGCTGGCTGGGCCACAGACAGTGTGTTACTGCTGCTGTTGGTTTTTGCTTTTTTCTCGGGACAACTGATTCTTAAACTGGCTGGTTTACAGCCAGTTTTGTTAACGGGTGTTCCTTTTCTACTGAGGACTGATTTCTAAACTGCCTGATTTACATAATCAATGTGTTTCCAGTGTAATTCAGCTTTCATTTGAGAACTGTTTCATTGACTGGGTACATCCTGTGTGTTACTCATTTACTTTGAGAAAAGGACTATGTTGCTTTTGTAGCAGGGCTTAACTTTGCACTCTGGTTTTCTTTTGAATGTGTCTTCACTTTTCTGGTATTTGGACTGAGCCCCTGTGAGAAAATACATTATTCCAGATGAGCTGCTCCAATGGGTAGGCCTGGCCCTTTGTGGCTGAATAGGCTTCTGTAAAGACTGAACACCTGTGTCTGTGCTGGGAGGTGAGCAATTGCTGCATCCTGGAGTGGACTCTGCCCTCGGTTGTGGACTTTTGTTTTTGGCAATCTCTGCAGATTGGAGTGGACTCTATTTCTGACAATGCACTTTGTTTGCTGGAGTGGACTCTGTTCCTGGGAATAGACTCTACATTTTGAAGAGAACTGTTTATAGTAATTGACTCTGTCTTGTTTCTTGTTGGGTTTATCACCTGCACTGTCTCGTGTCCCTGGGGTCTGGCAGGCCTTACTGTAAGCTGGAAGGCTCATAGGTCATCCTAAAAGCTATCATCCTGAGAGCCGGAAGGTGGGTAGGCCGTCCTGTGAACCTGAAGATGGGTAGTCTGTCCCAAAAGCCAGATGGTGGGTAGTCCACCCCAATGGCGGTTGCCCAGAGAGCCGGCAGGTAGGTAGGCAGGCCATTCTAAACATTGTCATCCTGAGAAGGGGCAAAAAAGACAGGCTGTCTAGAGGTGGTCAGAAGGTGTGTCAGAGTGGCCGAAAGCCAGAAGGTGTGTAGGGGCAGGCTGAGATCTGGAAGGCTTTTGGGCTGCCCTGTGCACCATCGTACCAGGGAGGGGTCAGGCTGTCCGAGAGGTGGCTGGAAGGTGTGTCAGGGTAGTCCACAGGCCGGATGGTGCATCGGGCTGGGCGAGAGCTAGATGGTACGTAGGGGCAAACCAAGTGCCAGAAGATGGGTAGGCCATCCTCAGCACTGTCACCCCAAGCAGGTACCGGGGCGGGCTGTCCCAGAGGTGCGAAGGGCAGTCAGGGAAGCTGAAAGGTGGGTAGGCTGTCCTGATTGCTGTCATCCTGGGGGAGTTGGGGAAACACGACAGGCTATCCTAGGGGTGGCTGGAAGGTGTGTCGGGGTGGACCAAGAGCCGGAAGAGGCGTGGGGGTAGGCTGCCTTAGAGTGGCCGAAGATGGGAGGGAGGGTGGGTTGCTGGGGGGAGGGTCTGTACTCTATGTACTGTTTCTTGTCTAATTGGACTGTCTTCTATGTATTTGTTACTGCTACTTTGGTGATGATAAAGTGAGATTTGAGGCTTGACCTCATTTCCCTGAAAATTGGTTGAATGATAGGGTTTGGGGTTTGGCTTTGCCACTCATCTCCCTTGCAAATTGCTGTTTCTCTGTACACAGCGGTTAATGTTAACTGTTTGTGGACTGTACTGTTTAATAAAATAAAAAATATAACCAGAATATAAAACAAAAAACTATATAACCAGAAGAAAGGGTTCAGTCAGTATGTGGGGTGGCTGCGTGCTCGAAGGCTGACAGCTTGCCTGCCTGCTTACGCAGGGTGACCAGGAGCTGGGAGGCCGATAACCGGGCCGGAAGAAACCAGGCTGGGGAGGGTCAGTCTGTACACAGGGCGGCTGGAGACCGGAAGGCTGACAAACTGCTTGTAGGAAAGTGGTCCGGGGTGGTCCAGTCAGTATGTGGGGTGACTGTGAGCTGGGTAGTTGATGACCAGTCCTGAGGAAAATGGGTCTGGGGAGGGTCAGTCAGTACGCAGGGGGTTGAACACCAGAAGGCTGACAACTGTCCTGCAGGAAGGATAGCCAAGGACAGCCTGAACAGTATATAATGTGGACCGTTATCAGGTGTGCAGGGTAACCAGGGAGAGGAGAGTGTCAGGAGGAGTTGAGTTGTGTAATCAGTGATTTTTATTGTGGAATGTTGTTTTTGGCACTATTATGTTTTGTAGACTACTTTCTTTTGTGCCTGGGTACAGGCGATGTGTAATGTGTTTGCAATTGTATATTGTGGGCTTCAGCCTGCTGTAAACTTTGCCCTTGGGGGCTGAAGTAAACTCTTTTCTGGATTTCTGACATTGTGGTACCTTTAAGAGGATAGTGACTTGTGTGAAAATTCTGAATGTTATTGTGGGATATGGTGGATTAATGTTACTTCTGCAATTATGCAATTCCATCTTACAAAGGAGGTGAACTCATACCAGTGTGTAATTGTTTTAGCCACGAGCTGAGTCAACAAGAATGGAAACAATGTGGAGGAAATATATAATTGTTTTTGTATTAGCTAAAACTCTATGTCAGAAGGTAGACATTATGGGCAAGTAGATAAGATGTTGTGAGGGGATGAAGTTAAGCTAGATACGCCTGTACAAACAGTGGGTAGAAACATGTGCTTCCCACTTTTACAAAAACACAGGAACAAACCCCAATTAAAAGGGTCATAGGGATCAGAACGGCCTCGGGAAAGACACAGATGAAGGGGGTAGATAATGATGAAGAAGGGATATGCCTAACAATGACCTATAACAGGGTAAGGTCAAACAGCCTTGTGAGACCAGAAATAAGCATTTTATCACAGACAAGGCCGGATAAGGCAAGAGGCAAACAGGGGTAATGGGGGCCGGTCTTAGGGAAGTGGACGATGTAAGCAGGGGAGGGAGCAGTGTAAAACAATAGACATCAAATCATATAAATGTTATGTATGAATTGAATTTAGTGTGTGTATGTCCCTTGCCTTGAGAAAGGGACATCACACCCACTTGCAAGTGTAAAATAAATGGCACTACTGATTCAGATCTTGTCTCGGACTGAAATTATTGAAGTGAGTGGGCTTTGTTTCTCACAGTTATGTCGTGCTGTTTTGTGAAATTTTGGGCACTTTATGGTTGTGTCCTTAATCCTCTTGTGTAATGTTGTTGTATTGTATTTTGTGTAACTATGAATAAAAACAAAGATTAGCACTATTGCTGTTTGGCAGTAGTGTGGGGATGGGATTATTTTAAAAAAACAGAATTTCCTCAGTTGAGAATTGACTCTGATCTGGTTGGCCACAGTCAGTGTACTATGCACTGAGTTGGTGAAGGTAAAAAAAATATAACCAGGAGTTGGAAGGGGCATGGGGTGGACTGACAGCATGTAGGGTTGCTGTGTTCTGCTTTTCATTTGATTGTACTGTCTTGTCTGTATTTGTTACTGTTTCCTTTTTGATGGGATTTGAGGTTTGCCCTCATTTCCCTGTTAACTGATTGCATGATAGAGTTTGGCCGTGCTACCCCTTCCCCTGTAAATAGCTTTTTTTTGTGAACTGCTGCTTCTTGTTTATTGTCAACTGTTTGTAATTTCTATGGTTTCAAAAATAAAATAAAAATCTGGAGACTATTTGGTAGTGTGAGAGCTTACCAAAAAAACACAACCAGGAGGTGAGATTCCTCTCAGTTCACATGATTGAATCCAAGCTGGCTGGGCATAGCCAGTGTGTTATTGTGGTTTATGTTTTGAGACTCAATTCCTGAATTGGTTGATCTATACAACCAGTTTGTTACTGTAATTCCTTTTTTGAGGACTGATTTCTGAGCTGACTGACCCCACAGTCAGCGTGTTACTGTTGTATTTAAGTTTTTAGATTAGATTAGATTACTTACAGTGTGGAAACAGGCCCTTCGGCCCAACAAGTCCACACCGCCCTGCCAAAGCGCAACCCACCCATACCCCTACATCTACCCCTTACCTAACACTACGGGCAATTTAGCATGGCCAATTCACCTGACCTGCACATCTTTGGACTGTGGGAGGAAACCGGAGCACCCGGAGGAAACCCATGCAGACACGGGGAGAATGTGCAAACTCCACACAGAGTCGCCTGAGGCGGGAATTGAACCCGGGTCTCTGGCACTGTGAGGCAGCAGTGCTAACCACCGTGCCGAGAACTGTTGTTTCACTGGCTGGTTGCAATGTGTTACTTTTTTTGTCCTTACTCAAAAGTAAGAAAAATGGTGATTTTGTGGCAGGGCTTAGCCCTTGCAGTCTGGTTTTTCAGTGTCTACACTTTTCTTTGAGTATGTGTTTTCACTTTCTGGAGTTTGGACTGTACCCCTGAGTCAACTGTACCTGTACAAATGAACTGTCTCTGAGTGGGTCTGGGCCTCTGTGGGTGGACCAGGCCTCTGTAGAGACTGAATATCTGTGTATGCTGTGAGGTGTGCATTTTTTACCTTCATGTGTGGACTCGGCTTTCAGGTGTGGACTCAGCTTTTTTTATGATTGGTTTTATCACCTGCACGGTCTTGTGTCCCTGGGTCTAGCAGGCCTTACTGTGAGCCAGAAGGTTCATAGGTCGTCCTGAAAGCTAGCACCCTGAGAGCAGAGAGTGGGTAAGCCATCCCGATGCCAGTCGCCCTTAGTGGGAAGGTGGTAGGCAGTCCTGAGCATCGTTGTCCTGAGGAAGGAGCGGGACAGGCTGTCCTAGATGTGTCAGGGTGGACCAAGAGCCAGAAGATGCATTAGGGTGGGCTGAGGGCAGGAAGGCATGTGGGCTATCCTGAGCGCCTTCGTCCCAAGGAGATATAGGAAACGGGTTGTCCTAGAGGTGGCTGGAAGGTGCATCAGGGCAGTCCACAGGCTGGATGGTGCATCAGGGTTGGCAAGAGCTAGACGGTGCATAGGGGCAGACTGAGAACCGGAAGGCGGGTAGGCTATCCTCAGCGCTGTCATCCTGGGGGGGAAGGGGGAGGGGGGGGGGAAGGGGGAGGGGGAGGGGGAGGGGGAGGGGGGGGGAGGGGGGGGAAGGGGGGGGAGAACAGGACAGGCTGTATTGAGGTGGTCGGAAAAGGTGTGTCAGGATGGACAGAGAGCTGGAAGAGTATGGGGTGGACCGGGAGCCGGAATAGGCATAGGAACGGGCTACTGTATGGCTGGAAGGTGGGAGTGTGTCTTTGCTGGATTGCCAGGAGTATCTGCTATATTCACTGTTTTATTGTTCGGTTGTTGGGACTGATTTGTATGCGTTTGTATCATTTTGGTAAGACAAGGTGAGATTTGGGGTTCATCCGCATTTTCCTGCAAACTGGTTGTGTGGTTGGGTTTGGCCTAGCTGCCCCTTTCTCCTGTAAATTGCTGTTTCTTAGAAACTGCTGCTTATTGTTCTTTGTTCACTGTTTGTTTATATTTTGTACAGTTTGATAAAATTTTTAAAAACCAGGAAATGAGACTCTTCTCAGTTCAGGTGACTGACTCCAAGTTGGCTGGCCACAGCCAGAGTTCTGTGCATAAGTAAATAAAGGGTGATCTGGTGACAGGATACCGGCCACTGTGCAGTTATTTCAAAAATGTATTAAAGTATGGTATTGGAATTTGTTAACCTGTTCTCAAATATAAAGTTAAGCGATGAAGTCATTCAATAAACAGAGTTGTTACTCTTGAAATTTTTGAGCTTACCTATCAAAGGGGTAGATTTAATGCTGGGTAATGGTGTCCTTTAATCAATCTATGTCAGCAAGAATAAAATTGATGAGTGAGAAAAGATGCAGAATACTGTACAGCTTTTTATTATTATAATCTGAATGTTTATAATTGCAAATGGGTTATTTTACACACATATCTAGTGTATAATCAGTGCCAAGAGGATTATTTTGTGACCTAATGTTTCTGTGGTAGTCCTGCACTAATTAATCTGAATTTACCCAAAATCCAATAGGTATCAGGGAAGTTCCATTAGTTTAATTCCTTGATTCTGCCAGATTGTACTAGAATTTATTGAAGCAATAAATTAAGATCAGGTGAGCCATATCTGAAATCACTTGTGTCAGTACAATAAATTACAATGGTTCAAAATTAATTTCACCTGAAACAGGTTCAGGGCCATGGTCAAATATGAATGGTCAGGGGCCTCTTGTGGCACAGTGATAATGTCCCTATCACTGGACCTAGAGAACGGGGATCATGCCTCACCTGCTCCAGAGTTGTGTAATAACATTTCTAATCAGGCTGTTTAGAAAAATAGCTTAAATTAGATTATAATATGCAAGGTTGAGGGCTGTTGTGGAACAATGGTTGATTCCCTACCTGTGGAGACCTGGATTCAAGTTTCATCTCTGAACAGGCTGATTTAAAAAAAACATGCAAAGTTATGCTAGTTCAGTGAGCTGCTTCAAACACTTTTTTAGGCTGCACTTGCATGAGGCAGGTTTTTAAAGTTTTTATTTACAACAAGGAATGCTTAATTTACAAAAAAAAAACACCTTTATAGCTTACACCAATGAAACTATTAAATGGTTTAATATGAAAAACAAAAATTGCTGAGGACACTTTTAGGTCACTCGACCCAAAACATTAACTTTGCTTCCTCTCCACAGACACTGCCAGCCTTGCTGAGTTTCTCTCTCAATTTCCATTTTTGCTTCAAATTTCCAATTCTTTTAGTATAAATGGTTCCATATTGTTGTAAAAATTTTCACTCATTAATAAATCTGATTACTGAGGTGATGTTTGGTGTCTAATTCATGTTCAGCCAGATTCTTAAAATTGTAAGAAGCTGCAAACCTCTAATTAATCAACAAATACTTTAAGGTAAAGAAAACAAAAAAAAATGCATTCCAACATGCTGCCAGATTATTACAGTTCATGGAAGATTTTACGCTCATAATCAAGCAAGTAAATTTAGTGGAAATGCTAACTTAATGGGCTGAATCTTACGTTTTGGTGTCATTTATGCTGAGTTTTATGGTGGGTGTAATGGGTTTTCTTGCTGAATCTTGGCAAGCTTACCTTATTAAATTTCTGCCCTTATGACATCCCCTTCATCTTATTCTAGCCCCATTCTACCACTCACCATTCTCAGAAGAAACAACCACTGCTACAATATCCCAGAATTTTTGGGGGGATTTGATTAATTTTTGTCACATGCAAGTATTGTATTGCATGCTATCCAAACAATCATACCTTGCATAAGTACATCAAGATAGTAGAACAGAATGCAGGATTACAACAACAAAGAAGGTGCAGAGAAAGATCAACTCTAATATATGAGAGGTCTGTTCATAAATCTGATAACAGTTGGAATGTGTTTTCAAACTCTTGTACCTTCTGCCGGGTGGAGGGGTTTTTAGTTATGTTGGCTGCCTTCCCAAGGCAGTGGGAAGTGTGGATGGAGTCAATGGAAGGAAGGCTGGTTTTTGTGATGTCCTGGGGCACATTCACAACTCCCTAATGTCTTGAGGTCTTAGGCAGAACAGTAACCATACCAAGCTGTGATGCATCCAAATACAATACTTTCTATGGTGCATCTATAAACATTGGTAAGAGTTACGAGTGGACATACCAAATTCCCTTAATCTTCTGGGAGGTTTTCTTATCTGTAGCACTGATATGGATAGACCAGGATAGATCATTGGTGATATTTACTCCTAAGAACTTGAAGCTCTCGACCACCTCCACCTTGACATCATTGACACAGACAGGTTCATGTCCTCCATTCAGACTCTTGAAGTTGATGACCAGCTCCTTCAACTTGCTGACATTAAGGGAGAAATTGTTGTCTTTATATCATGCCACTAAGTTGTCTATCTCCTTGTACTTTGTGTCATCATTATTTGTGATCATCAAATAAGTGGAGCTCCAGACAAAAATCTTCTAATTCAGTCCATTAGTCATGAACAAAATCATAACTGATTTTTGTTTAAGGAAAAAAAACTCTTTCCTGACTTAGGTACCATACTTACATTTTTGTGTACCCAGCAGGCAATGGTAAAGCAGACAAGCAAGAGGTTGAAAGAACACTGCAAGCCAGGCAGCACGAGGGGGTGGAGAATGCAACATTTTGGGTGTAACCCTTTAGGATTGGGGGTGGGTTGTAAGGAGAGCTGCAAATAAGATGGGGAGGGGCGGAGTGTTGAAGTAGTGATAGGTGAACACAAGTAGTGGGTACAGCCTCGTTGGTCGATGGGAGGAATGAATCCAGTTGGTAGCTAGAAGAAAGGGTTGGTCAGAGGAATGGAAGGGAGGAGGGGGTATTGGAAAGGGAGTTGGGGGATGGGAAGGAAGGTTATTTGAAATTGGAGAACTCAATGTTGAGTTCCCTTCTTCAAGCAGAAGATGAGATTTAATTCTTCCAATTTGTGGCCGGATTCGCTGTGGCAATGGAGGAGGTCGAGGATGGTCATGTCAGAGACGGAATGGGAAGGGGAATAGATATGGGTGGTGACTGGGTGGTCAGGTTGGCCCCTGCTGGCCTGGCTGAGATGTTGGGTGAAACATGCCCTTAGTTTATGTTTGGTCTCACTGATGCAGAGAAGACTACATCAAGAGCACTGGAGACAGTAAACTAGGTTGGAGGAGAGGCAGGTGAACCTCTATCTCACCTGGAGGGACAGCTTGGGCCCTGGATGGAGGTGGGGTGGGGTGGGGGGGGGGGGTTGTGCTGGCAGGTTTTGCATCTTTTACAGTTGCAGGCTAAGGTAGTATAAAGCTGCCTGCATTTGCCTTAGGTATAACAGAGAAAGGAAAACTGATGCCACAGTTTTAGGGCAGGAATCTGGAGGTTCTAGGGAACACAGAGCTGAAGAGGTGGGATTTCCTCATTCTCTCAGACCAGAAGAGGAGGCCATGATACCAAAACATGCTAGCTTGATCCAATGTTGCCACCTAGCTCAGTACAGTCTCAGCCATCTGGTGGAATGCACAGCAATGTCAGAAGAAGTTCAATGACCTTAATTTTCCATCAGCTTCAGTGCCACCATTTCCTCTCTGATAGAGCATTGTTTTGGCTCTCAGAATCACATGCAGTTTATCCTTCAAGTAGTTTAGCAGTTTTGATATCTTCAATCACCATCTGTAGTTGTTTGGCAAGTAGACATTTTTAGATGCTCAGTCATGTCAATGAAAGTTTGCTGTTCACTCTGCACTGTCTCTAGCATTGACTGTTCTGTTTTGGAAGACAGGACTAATACTTCCACCAGTCCTGTAAGGTCTGTCACTTCTTTATGTTGACAATATTAAATTCCAATGTGAATTAATGTTACTGGATTTATTCTTCAGTTCATATTGTGACATTAAACTCTCTCATACTACAGTACATTTTCTAGACGTAACATTTAATTTTACAAATATAGCATTCCTTTGTCATGTCTGCACATTGTCTTTACTTGTAAGGCCTTATTGCCCAAAAATGTTAACATTAGTTCTTAGTATCTGGTGTTTGTATTGTTACATGCTTCTTTAAAAGAACTTAAGAAATAAGAACTGTAGAAGGCCATTCCGCCATTCAATTAATTCATGATTGATCTGACATTCCTTGCATCCACTTTCCTGCCCTTTCTGCATTATGCTGATTTCCCTAATGATCAATAATTTACTTATCTCAGCTTTAAATATACACAAGGACTCTGCCCCCATAGCTCTGTACAGCAAGGAGTTCCAAAGCCACTCAATTCTCCAAGAGAAGAAACTCTTCTTCATCTCAATCTTAAATTGGCACCCCTTAATTCGAAGACCATACCCTCTGATCCTCAATCCTCCCTTAAGGGAAACATCATTTACCACATCAAGCTCATTAAGAATCCTATGTGTTTCAATGAGATTGTCACTTATTGTTCTGAAATATTAATAGTTTACAAAGTGAATGGACTCTGTCGTCCTCTTGAAATGGGGATAATCTCTGCTCAGGATCTCTTTGCTTTCTACCTTTCTACAAAGGCAAATCTTCTTTGGAATTTCTATTTATTGAGGTCATTAGAAGAAATCTGACAAAGCTTTATCTTTGTTGAAATTTGATTCCACATTCCAATCAGAGATTTATTTATATTGACAAAGATCATGAATTAAACTGTCCATGGACTTTTTGCGTGTTCTCTAGTTAAATCTTGGATGTTCAAGAATTTTATTTATTCTCAGGTTGAAGAAATCAAAACTTTTAGAACATCGTCAAAATGATTTGTGCACTTATCTTTAATATTCTGGCATTAAATCGTGTCACTCAGAATAAGACACATTGAAAACAAATAGGGCATTAACTTGTTCTGCTTCAGACTTTGTATTTACTCTTGAAACAACTCTGCATCCTAAAACTGTCTCATCCAAGGAGTACAATCTTGTATTCTATCTTTGAGAAGTGTGTGTAGATCTTCCACTGGCCAGACAGTTGTTACTCCAGTGTAGATTAATTGTGCATAGTGAAAGTGTTAGCCATCTCTGATTTTTCCAGACCTTTCAAAATGGCAATTGAAGAGGGTTGTGTCTTGTTACAGGATTATGAGTCAGGATTTCTCTAAGAAATCGTACTAGTATTAATAGAAGCATTCTATCATGGAAAAAGAGACTTTGGGAGTGTTGTTAGCTCTTCAACATACTGAAGTCTATATCTGCCACAAAAAAAAACGTTAATTTACACTCATGATAACCTACTAGTCTTCACTGAAATTTAAAAATTGGAACATGGGAGTATTCAGATGTAGTCTTTTCTTTCAACAGTTCAGTGTAAAAACTGTTCATAGTGATGGGAAAAGATAATGCATTGCGGATACATTATTCCAAATTTAAAATGTTAGAATAAGTTTAAGGTTTAAGAAATATTAAGACTTTAAGATTGTAAGGGGCAGGGTGCAGGAAGAATGAATGGACGCAAGTCTTGTTTTGATGTTTGTATGTCATTTTCAGTTTGTGTTTCATTTTCAAGAAGGTCAGAGACATGTAAGGATTATGTCTTTTTATTTTGTGTTTTGAACTCTTGGGATTGAAACAAGAAAAAGATGCAGTTTGAATGCAAGTAAATTGACACCCATTGCAGGCATCCAATAAACAACTGTTTTATAAGCAATAACTGCAGTTTGAAATGCAGATGATTTGGAATGAAGGCAGTATATTGATGTATTTTTGCTGGCAAGCAGAAGTTGATTGGTTTAAGGACAATAGTTACCAGTGACAGAGATCTTTTTGCCTGTCCTCAACTGTGTGAACAGTTCTATAGTAACCAAAGATTTCAGAGCTGGGAACAAGTTAGAGACAAAAGTGTTCAGTTCTTCCCCAGCTCAGGAGCTGTCTTTTCTCTGCAGTCAAAACATCCTGTAAACCTGAAGGAATCCAATTTATCTTTCCTGAAATAGTTGTTATAAACTGTGGCTTTTAACTGATATATCAGAGGCTTTGTACAAGTTCATCAGCCACTTTGTGTCCCTTAACAAACAGTGGAAGCAAGTGGAGAATGATAAATGAAGTAAAGCATTAGCCGCAGAAGAGTTATAAAGATCACCTAGGGACAAAGACTATTGATCTTTCTCATCTGCCAAAGCCTCTTTTACCCTGTCTGTGAGATGAAGCAGTTTATCAGGGGATGAGAGTTTTAATTTCTATTATAAGCCAACAATTTACAATTGTTTACCTGTGGCTAGAGTCTAAATACTTGAAATAAAATATGATTTTTGATTGGGACAGGATCCCCATCCAAGTATTCTATCGATTTCGGTCTGAAAGTCAAGTAAATTGGGAAACTTTGCATATTTCATAAAACATTTACATGTTATGATGACTCTGAGAATTGCAGGGCTTAATTTCATGGCCTACCGCAGTGCATTATGACAATAGAGTCTAGCACTGGGCAAGTGAAGGGTATAGGCTGGTACGGTGAAGGTTCAGGGTGTGTGTGGTTGGTTGTACCCAGTGGCAGGAGGGAACTGGGCGTTGTCAGGTTTGTGGAGGGGGGGTGAGGTGGGGTGGGGGGGGTGGTCGTGTGGGAGAGTTAAACAATGTGCAGAAAGTTTTTTTTGGTCTCATGACAGGGGAAGTGTCAGGTCAGGAGTGTATAGTCTGTACTAAGTGTGATTGGAGTATGTGTGCTAAGTGCACATGCTAAGCTTTTAATGCCTATTTTTTCCTGGGTAACTCATTCCTTAACTGCAGATGAACCCTCCAATTATCCAACTTAAATGGATACTCTCGGAGGGTTCCAGGTTTCACGAATGTACACAATGTAATCTCAATTTTTTGGGATAATCATTTATGTCAGGGATTCTACAGGGTCCTAATATGCAATTCCCATTTACTCAGCAGAAACTACCTGATCATCTGTACATCCGGGCCATTGTTCCAATTTTGTTCAGATCATTCGAAAAACTTAATTTCGAACACAGTCCATCACTTTGGGCATCATATCTTCAAAAGGATATTGAGGAAATGGACAATACTCAAAGAAGAATGATAGGTTAGAGTCATAGAGTCATAGAGATGTACAGCATGGAAACAGACCCTTCGGTCCAACCCGTCCATGCCAGCCAGATATCCCAACGCAATCTAGTCCCACCTGCCAACACCTGGCCCATATCCCTCTAAACCCTTCCTGATCATATACCCATCCAAATGCCTCTTAAATGCTGCAATTGTACCAGCCTCCACCATATCCTCTGGCAGCTCATTCCATATGTGGACCACCCTCTGCGTGAAAAAGTTGCTCATTAGGTCTCTTTTATATCTTTCCCCTCTCACCCTAAACCTATGCCCTCTAGTTCTGGACAAAAAGTAGAGGACCCAGCACCGATCCTTGTGGCACTCTACTGGTCACAGGCCTCCAGTCTGAAAAACAAACCTCCACCACCACCCTCTGTCTTCTACCTTCGAGCCAGTTCTGTATCCAAATGGCTAGTTCTCCCTGTATTCCATGAGATCTAACCTTGCTAATCAGTCTACTATGACAGACCTTTTTGAATGCCTTACTGAAGTTCACATAGATCAAATCAACTGCTCTTCCTTCATCAATCCTTTTCATTATTTTCATTATTTTCATGTTGACTATCCCTAATCAGTCCTTGCCTTTTCAAATACATGTACATCCTGTCCCTCAGGATTCCCTCCAACAACTTGCCCACCACTGAGGTCAGGCTCACCGGTCTATAGTTCCCTGGCTTGTCTTTATCACCCTTCTTAAACAGTGGCACCATGTTTGCCAACCTCCAGTCTTCCGGCACCTCACCTGTGACTATCGACGATACAAATATCTCAGCAAGAGGCCCAGCAATCACTTCTCTAGCTTCCCACAGAGTTCTCAGGTACACCTGATCAGGTCCTGGGAATTTATCCACCTTTAAACGTTTCAAGACATCCAGCACTTTCTCCTTTAATCTGGACATTTTGCAAGATGTCACCATCTATTTCCCTGCAGTCTATATCTTCCATATCCTTTTCCACAGTAAATACTGATGCAAAATATTCATTTAGTATCTCCCCCATTTTATCTGGCTCCACACAAAGTCCACCTTGCTGATCTTTGAGGGGCCCTATTCTCTCCCTAGTTACCCTTTCGTCCTTAATATATTTGTAAAAATCCTTTGGATTCTCCTTAATTCTATTTGCCAAAGCTATCTCATGTCCCTGTTTTGCTCTCCTGACTTCCCTCTTAAGTATACTCCTCCTTTCTTTATACTCTTCTAAGGATTCACTTGATCTATCCTGTCTATACCTGACATATGCTTCCTTCGTTTTCTTAACCAAACCCTCAATTTCTTTAGTCATCCAGCATTCCCTCTACCTACCAGCCTTCCCTTTCACCCTTACAGGAATATACTTTCTCTGGATTCTTGTTATCCCATTTCTGAAGGCTTCCCATTTTCCAGCTGTCTCTTTACCTGAGAACATCCACCCCCAATCAGCTTTCGAAAGTTCTTGCCTAATACTGTCAAAATTAGCCTTTCTCCAATTTAGAACTTCAACTTTTAAATCTGCTATCCTTTTCCATCACTATTTTAAAATGAATAGAATTATGGTCGTGGGCCCCAAAGTGCTCCCCCACTGACACCTCAGTCACCTGCCCTGCCTTATTTCCCAAGAGTCGGTCAAGATTTGCACCTTCTCTAGTAGATACATCCACACACTGAATCAGAAAATTGTCTTGTACACATTTAAGAAATTCCTCTCCACGTAAACTTTTAACACTATGGCAGTCCCAGTCGATGTTTGGAAAGTTAAAATCCCCTACCATAACCACCCTATTATTCTTACAGATAGCTGAGATCTCCTTACAAGTATTTCCAGGAATATCCTCCCTCAGCACAGCTGTAATGCTATCCCTTATCAAAAATGCCACTCCCCCTCCTCTCTTGCCTCCCTTTCTATCCTTGCTGTAGCATTTCTCTTCCTGGAACATTAAGCTGCCAGTCCTGCTCATCCCTGAGCTATGTTTCTATAATTGCTATGATATCCCAGTCCCATATTCCTAATCATGCCCTGAGTTCATCTGCCTTCCCTGTTAGGCCCCTTGCATTGAAATAAACGCAGTTTAATTTATTAGTCCTACCTTGCCCCTTCCTGCCCTGACTGTTTGACTCACTTCTGTTCTCAGCTGTACCCGTCTCAGATCAATCTCTTTCCTCACTATCTCCCTGGGCTCCCCCCCCCAACCTTACTAGTTTAAATCCTCCCAAGCTTAGTCCCCTTCCAATTTTGGTGCAATCCGTCCTTCTTGTACAGGTCACTTCTACCCCAAAAGAAATTCCAATGATCCAAAACTGTGAATCCTTCTCCCATACACCAGCTCCTCAGCCATGCATTCATCTGCTCTATCTTCCTATTTCTGCCCTCACTAGCTCGTAGCACTGGGAGTAATCCAGATATTACTACCCTTGAGGACCTCCTTTTTAAATTTCTGCCTAACTCTCTGTAATCTCCCTTCAGAGTCTCAACCTTTTCCTTTCCTATATTGTTGGTTCCAATGTGGACAATGACCTCCTGCTGGCCCCTCCCCCCCGGGAGAACATTCTGCACCCTGTCTGAGACATCCTTGATCCTGGCACCAGGGAAACAACACACCATTCTGCTTTTTCTCTGCTGGCCACAGAAACATATGTCTGTACCTCTGACTACAGAATCCCCTAACACAATTGATGTCTTTGAAGCTGATGTACCCCTCATTGCATTAGAGCCAGTCTCAATACCAGAAACTTGGCTGTTCGTGCTACGTTCTCCTGAGACTCCATCAACCCCTACATTTTCCAAAACAGCATACCTGTTTGAAATGTTTATATCTACAAAAGACTCCTGCACTAGCTGCCTACCTCTCTTACCCTTCCTGGAGTTAACCCATCTACGTCTGTATCAGAGACTTTCCCCCCTTCCTATAACTGCCGTTCATCACAGACTGTTGCTGTTGCAAATTCCTCATCGCTTCTATCTGTCTCTCCAACCAATCCACTATGGCAGATATAATCCGCAGTAACCCTTAAACTGTCTTTAAACTCCCACATCTGACAAGAAGGTTGAATGCAAACTGTTAAGATATCAGCTTATTTTATTCAAAGAAAAATATATTAAAGCAACCCAAGATTTAGGTTATGAACATTCTAAGCAGCTGAAGTGATGGCATTGTAAGTTGGCGATTTATTGTGATTGAAAGTTTAGAATAATAGCCTTCATTCTTTCTGTCTTTCAAGTTCTATCCCAAAATGTAAAAAAATAATTTCTGAAAGACTTATTTCATCATGCTACTACATTTTGAAACAAGTTGACTTCCTTAAATAAATAACACTTACAAATCTCATCACTCTACTCAATATCAATTGCCACAGATTTGAAGTATCAATAGGCAGAAATTTACAATGGGAAGTATCGCTTATACAGCTATAACTCAATACCCCTGAAAGCAAAGCAAGCAGCTGACAAGCCCCAAAGAAACCTGCCCTTCAACCATAACATATTGCTGGCGGGCTTGTGGGATGAAGTCCTACCCTTTAGAGCTGAATATATAATAATACTTCTCACATCTAGTACATTAATATGTTTAATTCAAACTTGGCAGTTTACTATCTGTCATCATGAACTGATGTATTCTCCATGGCAATAACTCATCATCAGAGTCCACTTTCCAACCAATCGGCACTCTCATCTTTTTATTTTCGCTTCACATTGGTATTTCTTGTGAATTGTTCTAATGAATGTAACATGAAAGACTTTGACCTGTCTTTCTTCAGCAATACTCAAGCTATGCACAGTAATACCAAACAACTAAGCACTTGTATTCATACAAAGGACCCCGTCTTTTGTTGACAGAAAGAATATAGACACACAC
The DNA here is from genome assembly GCF_047496795.1 of Chiloscyllium punctatum. Taxonomy (NCBI): domain Eukaryota; kingdom Metazoa; phylum Chordata; class Chondrichthyes; order Orectolobiformes; family Hemiscylliidae; genus Chiloscyllium; species Chiloscyllium punctatum. Next base: position 68,474,799 of record NC_092742.1, read on the forward strand.
AGGTGACAGTCCTTCACTGTCTCATTTTTCGGGGCATTATAATGACCAATTAGAGTCAACCTATCCAATTTAAACAAAGCTTTGCAGTTACCTGTTCGTAATCAATAACTGATGCATCCTTCATGGTAACCTCTACCAATCAGACTCTCAGACTCTACTTGACAATCAATTAGCATCATGCTTGCATTCAACGTTAGTGTTGTTTTCTCTTTACTCTGTTATTCACATGTATGGACAATAACCCTAAGTTAAACTTTATTTTCTCTGTTACTCTGAAACCACACAGTACTACTTTACTTTTCTCTTCCATTATTAAGTGTACTTTGTTGCTCCTCTTTGATATTATTTCTTCGTCCCCACATCCCTATCTATTTACTTTAAAGACTTCCAGCAGCACCAGTAAATAGCCTGACAAGGAACTCCTCACCAACTGAGTGGGTACATCCCATCAGGCTTGTATGGGACTCATCTCCCTCAATGGTGGTCATGATCCATCATGAATCTAAAGTCCTCCTTCCTGCACCATCTTTCCAGCCAGTTTCATACTAGCACATTGTAGTATAGAATGTAGCATCTACAGATTACTGCTCTTGAAATCCTATTTGCTAATTTCACACATAGCTCTCAACTTTAACCATATTACTTTTCCTATTTACATCACTGGTCTGATTGTGAACTATGACTGTTAGCTGTTTGCACTATCCTTTTGGGATGCTCTGCAGCTGATAATGGTATCCTCAACTCTCACTCCAGGGAGGCAACACACAATGCTGAAACCCCAAAAACACCTGTCAATTCTCCTATCAAATCTTCTGTCACGTTTCCCTTCCAGTTTTCTTTATAACATACCTCCCACCCCCCCCAACAATCCCACCTAAAACCCTGAGCAGTTAAATCAGCTGTATTGCCATGGACTTAGTTCGAGCTACATTCCTTAGAACTTAATACACTCCTTAGAATCCAACCACAGCAACTTGGTTAAATCTGAACTGGCTTCTGGGCAATTAGGGATGGGTAATTAATGCTGGCTTCTCATGTGTTTGTCTAGTTTACTCTTGAATGCGTTTGTGATAGGCACTTCAATCACACTCTGTGTGGTAGCAATTGAGTGTGTGTAGATCGGGTCCTTACCATTCATGAATGAATACAAAAATAAGGTTGCAGAGTGAGATGCCCTCAGAATACTGCATACTACCTGTCTGCTGCTTCATTGTTTGGTGGTCACACATTTCCTTTCTGCTTGACTACTCTGATGCAGCTTGGTGACCACATCTACAAACATGTATCCACGATGCTCTCACAAAAAGATGTTTTCATGAAAGATTAAGTACTAAAGGGTGAAAATGTATTAAATGGGCTTTTATGAATGAGAGTGTTTTTATCATATTGTGAAATCTCTACTAGATATTTAGAACTTTATTTCATCTTAGCATGATTCCATTGCCCATGGTGGATACTGTATTAGTTAGCATTGATGATGTAAGCAAAAGGATACTTGGCAGTCAAGAGTAGGCTTTGCAGCAATAAGAGGACAAAGGGTGTGGATGGGGGAGGGGGTGGACCTAAGTTGAACTGGGATATGAGGCAAAAAAAATAAAGAACTACAAATACTGAAAATCAGAAATAAAAATAGAAATTTCTTGAAAAACTCAGTTTGTGGAAGCAGCTGTGGACAAATGCATAGTTAATATTGCTAGGAAAACGTTAGTGTATATGCTGAAGATGTGGTGGAGGAAAGTGGGAGGATGAAGCAATATGTAGGAGCTGAAGCCCAGAGAGGGAGAAGTGTGGTTGGACAAAGATAAAGGATACATGTCAGCCTGGGAGAATCAATAGCTGCTAATGGGGACCATTACTGGCTGACAATGGATTGTTTATGGTATCAGAGTCAAGATTAGAGTGGTGCTGGAAAAGCACAGCAGGTCAGGCAGTATCCGAGCAGCAGGAAAATCATCATTCCTGATGAAGGGCTCCTGCCCGATACGTCGATTTTCCTGCTCCTCGGATGCTGCCTGATCTGCTGTGCTTTTCCAGCACCACTTTAATCTTGACTCTGATCTCCAGCATCTGCAGACCTCACTTTCACCCTGTTTATATTATCAGCCCAAGTGATGACAAGATCTTGTGTGTAGGAGTTGGGAGAAAGGAGATGGGTAAAGGTGCTCAAGCCCTAAAATTATTAAACTTGTTATTGAGTCCTGAGGGCTGCAGAAACCTCAAGTGGAAAATGAAATGTTGTTCTTCTAGCTTGCATTGAGCTTCATTAGACCATTGCAGCAAGCCTGACAGAAAAATGGTGGCAAGGGAACAGGCGGTGTGTTGAAGTGGCAGGCAACACAAAGACCACATTGTGAGCAGCGAACACAGTAGATAGGGGTCATGGACATGGCGAATGTGTGAAGAGCCTAGACAGCAGAATATTTAAGAAAACAATTATAATGATGTTCCATAGAATTGAAATCTGCCTTTTATAAAGCCTGCTTTGGCACCTGGTAGCCCCAGCAGTCAGGTAAAAACAATGACTGCAGATGATGGAAACCTCGGATGCTGCCTGAACTGCTGTGCTCTTCCAGCACCACTAATCCAGAGCCCCAGCAGTCAGTTCCATCTTTAACCATGGGTGGCGTGTCAGACTCCATCCTATACCACACCAACACCCCTGGATTGAAGATGCTTCCATTTGGTGCACTTTTACCTTGGGCAAATGGAAACAATCCTTTGTCTGTGTCTGGACCATCTGTTCTCTAAAGTCAGCCACTGTTCAGTTATTGTTTTGTTTGACAATATTTGATTCTACATGCCACCTTTTCCTAGCTGCCATCAATTCTGAAGGTTTACTGAACCCAAAATGTTACTTCTGCTTTGTCTCCATATATACTCTCAGATCTGCTAAGTTTCTCCAGCAATTTCTGTTTTTGGTCTGTTGATACCAATTAATCAGAGACCGATGCTTTCTTACCACATTTGCAAAGATGTCATCTAATTCCAGTCAATTTTAAAATGATTGAGTGATTACAATTATTTTAGTGTTTTTAAAATAGCAGAAATTGGCTATTCTTGCTCATGTTCTTTAAACATCAAAAACTAGCTATTTAATGAATGAACCTATCAATATTCATCAAAGCCTGTATACATGTCTTTACAAAGTCACTATGAGGCAAATAATATTATAACTTATGCCTGCTGATTAGGGTTCAAATATCACTGGGATAAATTTCAGATGCCTATTTATGCACTGATTTTTTTTATTCTACTAATTACTGTATTCATTTTGCTTTTATATTCAAAAGTTATGAGTTATAAACAACTACCTTTGTTAACTCTGAAACTATAAGAGATTTAAGCTTTCATTTGTGTTCATTGAAAGATGTACTACATATTGCCTTTATTACCAGACATTTACTGATGTCACTATTGTTATTTGTTTCATCTGAACCTCAATAACAGAGTCATCAGCATTTATACATCAGCTGTCATAAACTCAATTAATTTCTCAGTAAGATCAATAAGAATCTTGACCATGGGTTGACAAAATACATGGTTTGAAGAGACTGAAAGCAGTCATTTTACAAAAAAAAATTGTTTTATGTTCCAACAGCAGAGTATAATAGAAAAGCACTTACTGGTACTATTTCAAATTTGTCAATATCAACTTGTTTCAAAAGCAGTTTTACTGAAATTTGTTTGATATTTTGAAGTTTTGATATATTTTTCACTTCAAACATGGAAGACATTTGTTCAACTACCTTATAAGTGCTCCATTAGAAGTGGTTGCCAATTTTCACTTATGTTCGTAACTTCGATGTTCTATTTGAGCCTTGCATGACTTTCCGTTGTCATATTCACCTCATATTTACACTACGATTTCTGTATCTACCTCCATAGTATCATTTGATTTTGCCCCAGCCAACTCACCTGATGCTGAAATTCACATTACTGCTTTAAGTATGCCTAAACTCGACTTCTAACTTGACTTGGATTCTTGGCAGGTCTTCTACATGTTATTTCTCTGTAAAATTAACCTATTCATAGCTCACCATCTTAAATTACGCTAAGTTCAGTTCCCTTATTATCCTTTTACTTTCTGACCTACATTACCTCTTGATCAAGTAATGGCTTGATTTTAGGATTTTAATCCCTGCTTAGAAATATTCTCATGGTCTTGACCCTCCTTGGAGAGAGAATCTGCACTAGCAGATCGAGGAGGAACTGATATGCCTGGGAAGGATAAATTGAGGACAATGAGCTGAGCACTTGGAGAAAAAAAAATCAACAAAGCAACAAGGAATAGACATCTCTTGTGAAAGGATAAACTGCAGCCAAGGAATGGGGCCTATCATTTCTCTGGAGAGAGACTTTACAGCAGCAATAGTGTATCTGGAGTAAAGAGGTTTAAAATGTAAAACAAAACCAAATAGTGACATCATGTGAAAGCTGTAAATTAATTGGCTGGAGGGTAATGCTGCCTTTGTGTCTCCAAAGCCAGGGGAATGAGTCGAAGCAGCTGGGATTAGTTCAATTAGAAAAGTTTCAACAACATGTCATTTTCCCACATCTTTTGGGCATTACATTAAAGATCCAAACATCACTTATCGGAATTTCAATTAGTTTCTTAGGGCAGAATCTTAAAGCAGCACAAATAATGTGTACATTAGTGAGATTTATGGTAGTATCACATGAGAAGCCTGGCAAGGCCCATGTTGACATGAGAAACATCTCATTGCATCTTTGGCTGAGCAAAGAAGCAAGTTTCTTGTTAAGCAATGACAAGTTCGCTATTAAGAGAGATTATTGCTTGTTAAATGACTTATTAACAGCACATCTCACCTTATTAATATTCAGCAACTCATTTTACCAAATGCACCAAACAAGTTAAACACTGAGAATTAGAAGTCAGAATGGGGTACCTAGTGATTTCAGCTTGGCAATTGTTCTGAGGGTTCTCCATGTTAGGCACCAACATCTCAGCATATGCTTCATGGACACTAGTCACACGTTACCTCCAAGGACAGTGGGATCCAACATGTTCCACCCTCTAAAAACACATGGCATAAATCTGATCCATTTCTAATACAATTCCGCACTTCAATATTGCGCCTCAGGCAATTATCTATTGTAATTCTGGACAGGCAACATTCTATTGTAATTCTGCTGCAAGGACACTTTGTACTGATGGGCATGCAGCTCAGGACTGGACCAGGTTGCATCTCCAGACAATTCACTTAGTGTTCACTCAGTCTGAGGCTCACAGCATCCCTACCTTGCATTGACTTGTCTTGTCTTTCTGCCCCTTCATCCAGAGAGTTTGAAGTTTATATTACTTATGTTTTGCCTTGCCATTTAGTGCAAACACAAAGCCAGGAAGCTTGCCACAATTGTTAGCAGGCCTCAGTCAAGAGAGAGAGAGCCTTCACTTCGGGGTCTCTGGGACAGTGAAGTCAAAGGCAGCATCCAGTGCCAGTCCAGGGTCTCCAAACATGGTCAGTTAAGTGCTTGTGGGGGTCAAAGTAAGGATTTTCTAAAATGTGAGGGGCCGAATGTTGGCTAGCCTGCTACCTTTCTTGATTTTACCATCCTATTATAGACTGTTCTCCTCCTTGATTGAGAGAAAGACAAGTATTAACAGGAGTTGAAATTGGGTGGCGCAACTGTTAGTTTTATTGCAGGTGGAAAGATGTCCTGAACAAGTGAGTAGCTAGTGCAGAGTGCATGAATCATTAGTTGAGTCAGGGTTGGTGGAGTTGGGGGGGGGGGGTTTGTGGGGAGGTGGGATGAGAACTAGAGGGGAAGATGTTAGAAGCAATAGTAATAGTGAGAGTGGTAAAGCATGAATCTTGTTGGGAAATGGATGCAGTAGGAAGGACAGAATGAGCATGAGATATGAGAGAAGATGGTGGTATTGACATTAGAGGAGTGGAGAAGGTCATTGATCATCCTCTATATTGCTGGGCATTCCACCAGAAAGCGAGAATGCATTAAGCATCCAGACTGGAAGCAGGCACTAGGTTTGCAATCATCTGGTGCTGTGGCCTCCACTTCTGGTCCTTTTGTGTGGTGGGACCTCCAAGTCCCACCACACAAAGCTATACACCAATTCCCCCTTAGGTGCCATGTCTGAAGTTAATGTCAGGAACCATGCAGTCCAGCTGCAGATTGAAAGTGCATGTCTGGATTTACAACAGTCTTTTCAAGATGGCTCGGAACAATGGACGCCAATCTTTCAAAGGACATATAACACGTGACATATAATTGTTCCAGTAATAGCACATGTTGAGTTGGGGATAGAATCAGATGAGAGGGACACTATATTCGGACAATGTAGAGTTATTGATGCAAGTTTGATGAAATACAGTGAGAAATCTTGCAAGTGTTCATAGGTAGAATCACTGAATCAAACACAACACAACTTACATTGACCCGAAAAAAGCAAGATTCAGCTCTTAGACCTTGCTCCTTTCTTTACAAGGAAATCAGATATTAGACAGCTGCTATTCACTCAATTCAATTTATAGATTTCTCCATTCTCCATCATCAGTAATAAAATTTTTATGAATAAAAGTTACCCAAAATAGCTTATTATCAGTGTGATACTCAATGGGTATTACTGGGGAAATCCCTCTTAAGATTTTTTTCCAATAGTTTTTCAAAGAAAAATGCCACATACTACATCAACATGGACGATGGTTTCTGCCACAAAGGTATTTTTTACTACTTGTCTTTATAGTTTCTCAATGTAAAGGGTAAAATTTACATCTCTCTTCCAAAACAAAAATTATTAACCCTCCTGTATTTGAGAACCCATCATAGATTATTTGCATAGGAAGCATTTGTAAACCGTAAACAATAAATTTCACATTTTGAGTTCTGAGTTTTGAGGAAGGGCCGCTCAAACCAAAATGTTAAGTCTAATTTCTCTCTACTGATGTTGTAAGACCTGCTGAACAGTTTGAGCAATTTCTAGTTTTGTCAATAAATTTCCTGTCTACGGCATCTGTCAATATTGGAAATTTCAAAGCACAATGCTGCATTTTTAATTTTTTAATGTTTTGTTGGTCGTGAAAGTGTGTAAAGGACAGTACAGAGTTTTGATAACCACCAAGTGTGTAAAGACAGTCAATCGATGTGAATATATAATAATTATTTAATATTATAATCATGTACAAATTTTAATATGATTGGGTAGTATGGTCATGCCCACAATTTGGATATGATTGGCTAACATAGTAGTGTTTACTAACTTGGAATGTAAAGTATAATGAAAACTGTTGGATAGAGATAAGAATGTGTAAATGTGAAACCTTTCTATTAGAAAACTGTTACTGTAAAAATGGTATAAAATCAGTGGTTTTTAGCAAATTGGAAAATTTGGGCACTATCTTTGATGGGTACAACTCCCATCCATGCATGAATAAGCGCTTAGACTAAGAAACCCAAGTCTTATCTAGTCTTTCAGAAATCAAAATCCCTTTCAGTGGCATGGTCAGCAGGACTCCCCAGACTTCTGTGAAAGCAAGCAATCATCCAGTGAGTATTCTTCTCTTTGTACTCACCGGTTTTTGTGCCCACTGAAATGGATGTCCAATAGGATAGGCCTGAATTTTAGACCGAAGACTCTGGTTGATTTCAAAAGCAAGTGGAGTCATGTACATTCGGACTGGGTTGGTGGACCTACAGTGCAAAGTTGTGAAGTAAAGGCCAGGTTGGGTGAACTCTCAGGGCAAAGGCTCGAAGTTGAGGCAGGGTCAAGTAGACTTGGCTTGGGTAGATTCAGACCATCAAGGTGATAGGTAAATTATTTATGGTCACTGTCCTCTGAGAATGTGACTCACTTTGTCTTCCTCTGCCTCCAGTGCTATTGTCCTTAAGAGCACAAGGTTGTGCAAATGCAGAAACTGTGAAAATGATATGGAATTTTGCTGAGCATGAGTTGTGCAAAGCTTCCCAGTATTTATTGCAATTCACCCAGGGGATGTGGATGTTGCTGGATTAATTAATTACCCAATCCTAGTTGTCCTAAGAATGTTGTGATGAGCTGTCTTCTTGAACCATTGATGTCGGCACACTCACGATGTATTCCCAACTATGGGGTGAATCACTTGGAGAGGAACTTGCAGCTGAATGGTATTCCCATGTATCATGACTTTAATAAAGCTTTCCACCCATCTAGTTTTAAGAATTTAGCAGAGAGCATTGTGGAACAGATTTTTGTGTAGCGTAAAAGGTTATGGCATTTGCAGGGAGTTACTAACATTGTCAAAATTAACTGTTGACATTGCTTACTAAACAACACTGTCCTTGAACATGTTGGAACATGACAGAAATTAGAATTAATAATTGTCAGTTTTCTGCTGATGTTAGTCTGCTGAAGCTGTAGCTGAATAAACAGAAAACCCCAGTGAAATAGCTGCAATGTCTTATACTCATGGTAAAGCCAACAAAAGGCATAAAATCATCCATTGGTGAACAGAATGCTATAGCTGCAAAGAGAAAGGTGATCTGGCCAAGGCATGTCAGAACAAGATAAACAGATACACCGTTGACAGAAAAAAACAACAGTCACGGCATACAGCTGTTGGACAGTAGTTCAATGAGGGGTTGATTAAGATGCATATAATCTGACATGTAAGGATGTCCAATGGAAATTCACAGGGTATTATAGTCCAAGTAACAGTGGATGGAGCATCAGTAGAAATTGGAGGTCAACAAGAGAACATCTGTCAAAGTGGCTTCTGAATGCTAGACCATCAAAACATTGAGTCAGCATCAGATGGAGAAATCATGCATAAAATCTAAATTATGCAGGAGAGAAAATTGCCATAATGGGAAAAGTAATGGTCCCGGGCATCTACAAAGATGTACTAATGGGTCATAAACCAGCCTTGCTTGGAAGGAACTGGTTAAGAACTTTGAAACTGAACTGGAACAAGCTTTTTCAAATAGAAGCGAAACTCACAAAAAGACAAAGTAATCACCTAGCGCCCGAGGATGTTTAATGAAACTGGTAACCCGATTCAAGGGTATACAGCTGGCACATGGGTTCAGAGAAATGCCAGACCAGTTTACTGCAGAAACTGTATACTGCGGAACTTGTCTAGTATGTCATGGTGTAAAGGACAAAGTAGATTAAGAGCTGAAATGACTGGATGACTAACTTCGCAAATGTTGAACAAAGTAATTTTGCTACTCCCGACATATAGTAGCAAGGGTAGATAAGTAGTGTAAGAATATATGGACATTATAAAGAAACTATAAATCAGGCACAGTCAGTTCTTCTCTAACATGATGGTTGTGTTCTTCTGTATTATAGAAAAGTCACGCTTTTGAAACAGCACTTAAAGTGTTGCTGCTGTAATTGCATTACAGCCAACACATTTTTAAAAACTTTTTACTGGAGGAACAGCGTCTCCAATTCATCAATCGCATTACAGCAAAGTCATGTTGATGAAATGCATGTTATAACAGAATGAACTGTGCAAGGTTATAACCAATACAATAATGTGCCAAACATTGAGGATCTGTTCACCATGTTGACAGAAGGCCAAATTCTTTGCAAAATCAGAACAAGGAGGACCAATTTGCAACTTGAGTCAGATGATGGGTCCACGGAGGAAAAGTGAGGACCACAGATGTTGAAGCGTCAAAGTCAAAAAGTGTGGTCTGGAAACACACAGGTCAGGCAGCATCCGAGCAGCAGGAGAGTTAACGTTTCAGGCTTAAGGCCCAAAACTTTTTAAACTATAAATACATACATGGGTCTATTTCTGTTTAATAGGCAGCCATTCTGGTGCCAAGCAAGTAGAAAACATTCCATCACACTCCTGACATGTGCCTTGCAGATGTTGGACAGGCATTGGGAGACAGGAAGTGAGTTACTTGTTACAGAATTCCTAGTGTCCGACTTGGTCTTTTAGCCTCAGTATTTATATGGCTGCTCCAGTTCAGTTTCTGGTAAATAGCAATGCATAGGATGTTGACTGCAAGCAATTCAGCAATGGTCATGCCATTGAACATCAATGGCAATGAGTGGAATTCACTCTTGCTGGAGATGGTTATTGCCTGCCATTGGTGTAGTGTGAATGTTACTTGCTTTTGATTAGCCCAAGCCTGGATGTTGTCTGTGTCTTGCTGCATTCGGGCATGGACTACTTTAGTATCCGAGGGATTGTGAATGGTGCTGAACATTTTGGACAATAACTAGCAAACCTCCCCATTCTAACTGTATGATGGAGGGTGAAATAAATCTTCAGGGACCGGTATCCCAACACCAAGTCACCCTTTATTTATATCTGTATAGTATTTGACACTGATCCAGCTTTCTCAGAGGCAGTTCTCAGAGTGAACAGAACCTCTGACACTCTTCCTGATGAAGGGCTTTTGCCCGAAACGTCGATTTCGCTGCTCCTTGGATGCTGCCTGAACTGCTGTGCTCTTCCAGCACCACTAATCCAGTATTTGGTTTTCAGCATCTGCAGTTATTGTTTTTAACTCCTATTTATCTGTCAGCCAAGGGTCCTTGATTGGACCAGATTAACAGCCCCAATCAGGGAACTTATATTCTCTGAGGTGACCTTGTTGCATTCACTACTTCCCTACCCCTCTTAAGTCCAAAGACATAGGCCTGTTCTTTATCTTGCAGCCTCTCCTGGGGGATTTTGCACCGGATCGGGTTCCAACAACTCAGACAACTTAATACGGGTGGCGTATACCAGACTACAGCCTGCCTGCTGCACCTGGAGCATCTTGGAACAAATTCTTCACAGATTCCAAGTCTTTTCGATGTTAGAGGGGAGAACCCATGAATTTCGAGAGCTTTTCTGGCTGTACTGAAGGACAGGGTATATTTTACTCCTGTCCCATGATTGAGTTTGCAGCTTTCATGTGGTCCACGTGTTTGTTCAGGACACCTACCTGGAATTTATATGTCACTGGACCTGACCTTGCTCGACCATGCCTCTTACCCACACAAGGCTATTTCCACGGTTTTGGCACTAAACTTCATCCACTAAAGTAAATGGTCTCTCTCACTTCAAGGAGTCTCATGTCAGGCATTGACATTCCTGAACCTGATGTAGTCTTATCCCCATTAGCAACTCTGCCGGAGCTATCGCTATAGTTGCATAAGAGGTGGTCCGATAATCATACAGGAACCAGGACTCTTTGGTACCAAGTGAAGCAGTAGGGTATTTCTCTAAGCCTGCCTTCAAAGTTTGGACTGCTCTTACAGCCTGATTATTGGACAATGGATGGCATGGAGCCATTCAAATATGCCAAATGCCATTCAACTTTGGGAAATACTCAAGTGATGTCCTGCTGTCTGTGCCAACCCTCTGGGAGATGGTGTATTGCAAAAGATGATTTCAGCTTTTCTATCATTGTCCCTGTGTTTGAAGAATTAACTCCATGCATGTCCAACCACATTGAGCATCCACAATGACTAAGAACATTGAGCCCCTGAGAGGACCTGCATGGTCAACATGTAACCAAGTCCAGGGTTTACTTGGCCATTCCTATGAATGTAGGGGAGCTACTGGCAGTACGTTTTGTCCTTATTGGCACTCTGGGCACTGAACCACAAAATCTCTATGTGTGTATTCAGTCCTGGCCACCAGACATAACTTGTCACCAACATCTTCATTTTGGAAACCCCTGGATGACCTTGTTGGGGTTCAGCCAGTATCTTGTGGCAACCTTTGCTTGGGACAATGACTCTTGCTTCCTATAATAAAATGTCATCCACTACAGTGATATCCACCAGGTCCAAAAGGTTTTAATTCTGTTTGTGATCATCTTTTTGTTTCATCTATCACCACCAGCTATTTTAGTTTTTCCAGGATTGGATCATTTTGCATCCACAGTTTGATATTGTCAGCACCCCAATCGTCACATGACAGCACCAGGGATCAGTGTGCCAACACTTTAGATAAAGGGTGTCCAGAATGTTTAAAACCAGAACGGTCTCTTCCAGTGGTAGGTGGCTCAAGCCATCCCCATTTGCTACTTGGCCTCCCGGACAGTGTTTCAATTTGTTATTGTACGCACCTAGAATGAGCAGCCCACTGCTGAATTTAATCTGAAATTATGGGTGGCACAGTCATGTCCTCTTTGAATAACTCTAGCTTGGATTTGTAGTCTGTCACGATTACAAATTTGCATGGATAAAGGTATTGGTGGAACGTTTTCACACCAAACATGACGCCAAACCATCCTTCTCTATTCTGGGTGTATTTGCATACTATATCAGACAAAGTCCAGGAAACATCCTCTGAGCCAAAACCACCCCAATACCGTACAGGGAGACATCACATGACAGCACCAGAGATCATAGTGTGCCAACACCTGAGATGATGATAGCTGCTTCTTTGCTACCCTAAAGGCTACATCTTGGCTATGAGACTCTTTCCAAGGCTGACCCTTTTTCAACAGCAAATGTGAGGGTGCCAGGATAGAATCCAGGGTATTTATGAACATTTTACATTAACTCTCCAATCCAAGGAAAGACTTAAGCTCTGGTACAGATGTGAAAGCCAAGGCACCTTTAATCACCCTCACTTTATCTTACAATGGGTATAACTCAGACCTTTCGACTTCGAAGGCAAAGTGAGTCATTTGGGCTGCTTGCAACACATACCTTTCCCTTCTTAGGTGAAGGGAAAGGTATGGAAAGATACCTAAGGACTATGTCCACATTCTCTAAATGCTCTTTATTGGCCTTTCCTGTTATTAGCATGTCATCCAGACAAATGGCAACCTGGTGTAGACTTGGTAAAATGGTGTCCATCGTCTGCTGAAAAACGATATAGGCTCACGATACCCCAAATGGCATATTGGTACATTGGTAAAAACTTATGAGTAATAATTGTAGCATATTTCTGGGAATCTGCATCTAAACTGCAATTGCAGGTAAACATGGCTCAGGTCCAGCTGTGAAGGACAGCCCCCACCCACCCCACGCCACCATTGCACAGAAGTCCTCTATGTGAGGAGTTGGATATTTATCCAGCTACAAGACACAATTTACTGTCTGTTTAAAGTTTCCACAAAAGTGAAACAATCTATTGACCTTCACAATCAGTAGAACCGGTGCTGCCCATTCAGCAAACTGTTCTGGTTTGATTCCTTCATTTTCTAGCCTCCTGATTTCTGCCTCTATTTTTGCACATTTTGGCACTGGGCAGGCTTTGCAACATTGTGAAATTGCTTCCTGGTCAACATGCAAGGTGAACTTGGCTCCTTTGACCGTCCCTTGGCCTTCCTGAAAAACCTCCAAATATTTAATTAGAGCTTCACTCAGGCAGCCATTTTCTCATCACAAAATATTGAGCCAATCCAGGTAAAACCAATTTTACCCCATCAGGTATGCGCCTGAGCCTTTTACTACCATCCTGTTACTACAATCAGTGGTAACTGAACCAGCTGCTTTTCAAATGAGATTAGAACTGAAGTTATACCCTCAAACTGGAAAGGTTCTCCGGTATAGGCTCTCAGTCTAGACCCAAGGAGGAGGTATATGAAATAGCGAGGAAATAAAACTGAGAACTGAGGAGTGGGAAAAGTTTGGAATTCAATAAAGCAGGGCAAAAGGATTGATTTACAAGGAAATAGCCTAAGATTCTATATGTTCTGGAATAGTTCATACAGATTAGATGGTGGCAAATGTAACCCCTCCATTTATAAATGTTAGACAGAAAACTGGGATTATCGACCAGTGAAGTCAGCCTGACATCAGCAGTGGGGAAAATGCTCGAATCCATTAAAAAAGATTTAATAGCAGAGCACTATAAAAACAATGTTGAAGAGTGTGACATTGGAAAAGCACAACAGGTCAGGCAGCATCCAAGGAGCAGGAGAGTCGATGTTTTGGGCATATGCCCTTGCTTATGCCTGAAACATTGACTCTCATGCTCCTCGGATGCTACCTGACCTGCTGTGCTTTTCCAGTGCCGCACTTTTCGACTCTGACTCTCCAGCATCTGCAGTCCTCACTTTCTCCTAGTCACTATAAAAACAGTGGCAGGAATGTAAGCAGGGATTTACAAAAGGGAATTCATGCTTCGCAAATTTGCTGGAATCACTGAGGATATAACTCGCGAGGGTGAACCATTGGATGTGGTATATTTGTACTTTCAGAAGGCTTTGACAAAGTCCCACATAAGAGATTAGCATTTAAAATTAAAGTGGGCTTAGTATATTGAAATGGATGAAAAACTAGTGGGTAGAGAGGAAACAAAGAAGGAAATAAAAAGAATCTTTGCCAAATGTCAAAAGCAGCGGCGTGGGCTACCGCAGAAATTATTGCTGGGACTCCAGCTATTAACAACAGTTATTGCTGATTTAGATGAGGAAACTAAATCTAATATTTCCGAATTTGCAGATGACACTGGGTGAGTGGGTAAGCTGTGAGGAGGTAGAGATGCTTCAGTGTGATTTGGACAGGCTGAGTGAGTGGGAAAATGCATGACAGAAGGAGAATAATGTGAATGGATAAATATAAGATTATCCACTTTTGGAGTAAAAACAGGAAGGCAAATTATTGTGCGACTGGCTATAAATTGAGAGAGGGGAATGTGCAAAGAGATGTGGGTGGTCCTAGTGCACCACTCACTAAAGGTAACCATGCAAGTGCAGCAGGCAGTAAAGAAAGCAAATGGTATATTTGGCTTCATAGCCAGAGGATAAGTATAGGAGCAGAGATGCCTCGCTGCAATTATACTGAGCTTTGATTGCATCACAGCTGGAATACTGCGCACAGTTTTGGTCTACTTATCTGATAAAGGATGTTCTTGCTACACACAGAGTGCAGTGAAGATTTACCAGATTGCTTCTTGGATGGATGGACTGATGTTTGAGGAGAGGCTGAATCAATTCGGACAATATTTGCTTGAGTTCAGAAGAACAGAAATTTTATAATTTTTTAACAGGGCTAGACAGGCTGGAAGCAGAACAGATGTCCCTGATAGCAGGGCGTCTAGAACTAGGAGTCAATATAAGAGAAAGGGGTAAACTATTTACAATTGAGAAGAGGAGACATTTATTCGCTATTGAGCCTATGGAATCCGCTACCAATTAAAATAGTTAAGGATGAAACACTAAGTGTTTTCAAGAAGGAGTTGCAAGAAGCACTTGGGGCTAAAGGGATCAAAAAATACAGAGGAAAAGTGGGAACAGCAGGCTCAAAAGGCCAGAAGGCCTATTCCTGTTCCTATGTTCTGTTTCTAACTAATTTGGTAATGTCCATGAGCTGAGATAATTAATCTCCAACAGTTGTAATGACCTCCCTTTTTACTGGGTATGGCTTAAACCAACAAGCAGGTTTCCCCCAGATTCCAAACAAAAATAGAGATTGCTGGAAAAGCTTAGCAGGTCTGGCAGCATCTGTGGAGAGAAATCAGAACTAATGTTTTGGGTCAAGTAAACCTTTCTCAGAACATTAACTCTGATTTCTCTCCACAGATGCTGCCAGATCTGCTGTGCTGTTCCAGCAACCTTCTATTTTTGTTTTTTTTTTATTTGCCCACAGGTTCCCATTGACTTCAATTTTGTCAGGGCAACTTGATGCATACTCAATCAAATACTGCTTTGATATCATAGCAGTCAATCTCACTTCAGCTCTGGAGTTCAGCTCGTATCCATGTTTGGAAGTCACGAGCCATAAGATCTTGACAGAACTCAAACTCAGTATGACTGAGCTCGGGACCCCTTTGCAAGTGCCACTTGATAGCACTGACGATGACCTTTGCTGATAATCGAAAGTAGGTAACTGACTATGTTGGATTTGTCCTACTTTTTGTGCTCAGGGCATACCTGGGCAATTTTCTTGAAATCATTCAATGCTTTGTCCTCAACTGCTTTTTGTGATAGCAAATTCCACAGGAGAATAAATGTCTCCTCATCTCATTCCTAACTAGTTGGTAACAATAGCTGCTCTTGTTAAACAAATTAGTACGTTTGCAAATGACATCAAAATTGAAGGTGTAGTGGACAGCAAAGAAGGTTACCTCATAGCACAATGGGACCTTGATCAGATGGGCCAGTGGGCTGAGGAGTGGCAGATGGAGTTTAATTTAGATAAATGTGGGGTGCTGGATTTTGGAAAGGCAAATCAGAGCAGGACTTATACACTTAATGGTAAGGTCCTGGGAGTGTGCTGTACAAAGAGATCTTGGAGTATAGGTTCATAATTCCTTGAAAGTGGAGTTGCAGATAGAAAGGATAATGAAGAAGGTGTTTGGTATGCTTGCCTTTATTGGTCAGAGCATTGACTCTAGGGGCTGGGAGATCATGATGCAGCAGTACAGGACATTAGTTGTGCCACTTTTGGAATATTGTGTGCAATTCTGGTCTTCATCCTATCAGAAGAATGTTGTGAAATTTGAAAGGGTTCAGAAAAGATTTACAAGAATGTTGCCAGAGTTGGAAAGTTTGAGCAAGGCTGATTAGGCTGGGGCTGTTTTCCCTGGAACATCAGAGGCTGAGGGGTGACCTTATAGAGATTTATAAAATCATGAGGGACGTGGATAGGGTAAACAGACAAAGTCTTTTCCCTGGGGTGGGGAGTCCAGATCAAGACAGCATAGGTTTATGGTGAAAAGGGAAAAATTTAAAAGGGACCTAAGGAGCAACTTTTTCACACAGAGGGTGGTGCATGTATGGAATGAGCTGCCAGAGGAAGTGGTGGAGGTTGGTACAATTACAACATTTAAAAGACGTCTGGGTGGGTATGTGAATAGAAAGGGTTTAGAGGAATATGGGCCAGGTGCTGGCAAATGAGGCTAGATTAGATTAGGATATATGGTCGGCATGGATGAGTTGGACCGAACGGTCTGTTTCCTTGCTGTACATCTCTTTTACTCTGAATGCTAGATGTAAACCAGAAGAAATACCAGACAACATTGAATCATAAATGAGCAATTATTTTGTTTATTTATTGGAGCACACCTCACTATTTTCAGAAAATCAGCTTAATTTATTCTTAGAAGACAACATAGAATGAAGATTTTTTAAATCACTGAAACCACTTTTAACAATACCAGTAGAAGAACAACAATCTAGACTGAAAAATAAGCAGTATAGGGACATAGCGAGGGAGAAAGGAGGTTTCGGTGAAAGAGCATCATCACATTTGGTTGAAGTGGCTGTCAAGAAGAATTGTTAGTGTGTGCTCCTTGCACATATTTGGTCATGTTGTTTGATAGTGAAAAGGTTAGGTTTATACTAGAGATCATGTTTTACTTTAAATAGGCAGTGGGGTATTTGATTTCCATATGCTATATTGTTCTTTTTCTGCCTTACAAAGATATCACAACTTTGAGGGTGAGTATTCCAGAGCTCCCGATTCTATCAACATTTCTATATTTCAAAAGCTCAATGATTTGCCTGATGGTGGACCTTGTCGAGTCATATGGCAGTCGTTGTATGCAGAAGCTGTTGTTTTAGAGGAAACTCTTTATTCTCAGGATTTAGCAACAAAAGCAGTGGTCAGAAGAGCTGATGAAATTTGGTCTATCTAAAGATTTAGGAGTTGAGCCAGCTTCCTGGAAACCTGACCGATCCTCTTGTGGTCACAAATGCCATGAAGATTATGGGAGCAGAACCTCATTCTGCCAGAGAGGTGACTTTCTTCACTGACAAAAGCACCAACCTAAACTTGGGGCACATTGAAGAGATATGCAGGACTTGGGGAGGTCTGAAATCCCCTGCAGACAGATATTTGAGCTTATAAGCATCAGTACCATTTGTCAGAGCTGTCTCTCATCTGAAGCTGGCGGTAGCATCATCAGGGTCAGTGAATAATGCTTGCCACTGCCAAGAACTCTACATAAAGGTAATGCTGGTACCAGCATGAACGTACAGGCCAGGAGAAAGTGAGTACTGCACATGCTAGAGATCAGAGTCAACAGTCTGGTGCTAGAAAAAGCACAGCATTTAAGGAGCAGGAGAATCAACGTTTCAGGCATAAGCCCTTCATCAGGAAACATGCCAGCACTATAATGTAAAGGCTAAATTGGAGCTGGGGAATTCCTAATTAAGATAAAAGGTTAAAAAAAGAAATCAGCACATACTTGTGCACTGTTCATTTTTTATATTTTAACAATGAAGGAATGGTTCTATTTCCATAAGGCTGGATAGGAACATTACCTGAAAATTCCAAATTAATTCATGTCAGGAACTCTCAAAGTTGAGTACTGCTTAATAAGAGGTACATGTAATATAATCAGAAAATTAAATGAAAATATTTATTGATAGATAGCACCAAATTGAGACCAAACTCTTGAAAATGCTCCAATCACTTGTATGGATGGGATAATCATAGCATTGTCACATGTATCAAAATAGTTTTCAGAAATTCTCCAGTATCTGACTAGTCTGTTGTAAAAAACCAAAGCTGATTTCAGCTGTGCATAGTGTAGCATATTGTGAATAAAATTCATAGTAATGAGAATGTTTACTTGTTTTTTTCTAAACATCATGATGACAATTGATTTATATCACAGCATGTTTAGAATAAGCTAACGAATATGCTGTAAATTTTAAGACCTATCTGACTGTGATCTGGAGTTTCCCATGTGAATAACCTTGGTGTTAAAGAAGCCTCAACCTTGACCATACCTTCACAAAAATCTCAAATTATAATCTCATCCAGTATCTTATCAATAAAATTACATCCTTAAAATATAAAAATTTGATACTGCAGTTAATTTTACTCAACAATTCAATCCACTACCCAGCCCAAACCACTGTATGGTGTTAACCAATCCAATCTATTCGAATTAAGAAGGTTGCTTTTGCATAACAGAGAAGGCACAACAAGTAACCTCCAAAGTCAAGGAATAAAACTAAGAAATTTACAACTGACTTAGCTCTAATCATATGTATCAAAAGAAGATTCTTTACATGAATTATAATCTGTTTGTTGGAGGACAAATGTTCTCCATTCTGATGTTATTAGGATATAAATTTATTTCACACTTCTTTGGTTTGTTTACTTGTGGGATGTGGGTGTCACTAGCTGGCCAGGATTTATTGTCTATCCCTAGTCTCCCTTGTGAAGTGGTGGTGACCTGCCTTCTTTAACCACTGCAGTCCATGTGCTGCAAGGTAGACCTACAACGGATTAAAGGATAGAATTCCAAGATCTGAATGGGAGAACAAAATCGACAATAAAGTTGGCCACATATTCTTACTCTGTCCAGTTCCTTTTTCAAAACAATTTTATAATCCAGCATGTCCATTTTGCATCTGTCCAATTGCATATGTTTATGTCCTGGGCAAGATTGATTAATGTGATTGCTAGGATCATATCTGCTTTATTTTGACTTACATGTTGCAAGTCATCTTCAAGGAGGAAATCATCAACTGCTTGTCATTTTCAAATAGTAGTTCATCTTCAGTCCCAACTGTGGAAATGTGTTTGTGAATATTTCATATTGAAAGTAGAGTTCATCAGTACAATTCTGCCCTTTTCACTTATATTAAATTGATGGATCTTCAACATGAATATTAATGATTATTTCAGTTATGTTATCACCAAATACACATCAGCATACTTCTATTTCTGTAAAATGATGAACAAGCAGCAAATTAAATCTGTGGGGATGGCCTAGTCATATCAACAGTAGACAATCCAGAAACTTAGCTGATGTAGCAGTGACGCAGATTCAAACCTCACGACAGCAGATGGTGGAAATTGAATTTAATAAAAAATATTTGGAAGTAAGGATACAATGAAAGTATTGTTGATTGCCAGAAAAACCCATTTGGCTCACGAACGTCCTTCAGGGTAGGAAATCTGCCATCCTCGCCTGGGGGAGCATGATGGCTCAGTGGTTAGCATTGTTGCCTCACAGCAGCAGGATCGATTTCACCCTCAGGCAATTGTCTGTGTGAAGTTTGCACATTTCCCAGTGATTGCGTGGGTTTCCTCCCACAGTCCAAAGAAGTGCAGGTTAAGTGGATTAAGAATGGTAAATTGCCCCATGGTGGCCAGGATGTGCAGGCTATGTGGATTGACCATGGGAATTGCACTGTTACAGGGATAGGGTTAGAGGGTGTGAGTCAGGGTGGGATGCTCTTCAGAGGGTTGGTGTGGACTTGATGGGTTGAATGGCCTACATCTGTACTGTAGGGATTCTATGGTCTGGCCTATATTTGATTTCCAGAACAACAATGTGATTGACTCTCAAATACCTTCTGAAATGGCTGAGCAAGTCCCTCAGTTGTATCAATTGTTATGAACTCAAAAAAGAAAAGAACAGACCACCTGGTATCAACCTGAAAAGACAACATCAGAAACCGCCCAGTTGATCCTGTAAAGTCCACCCTATGAATATACAGGGTCTAGAGCCAAAATGGATGGGCTGTCTCACAGACTAGTCAAGCAAAGCCTGACATTGTCTGTCAGACATGATTCCATGAGTAAGACTATGTCCCAGACATCACCATCACCATCCCGAGATATATCCTGTCCCACCAACTAGAAAGATCAAGCACAAGGTTCAAACACAGTGGGATACAGTCAGGACGGAGTTGCCCTGGGAATCCTCTACATTGACTCCAGACACCATGATGCTCAATAGCAGCAGTGTGTACTATCCACAAGGTGCACTGCAGAAATTTACCAAAGATCCTTAGACTGCACCTTCCAAACCCATGACCACTTCCATCAAGAAGGACAAGGAAGAGATACATGGGGACACTACCACCTGCAAATTCCCAAAAAGCCACTCATCATTTCTCATTTGGAAATTCATCACCATTCATCATAGTAACCGGACCAAAATATTGGAATTCCCTCCCTGAGGTTATTGCAGGTCAACCTACAGCATGTGAACTGCAGCAGCTTAAGAAGGCAGTGCACCACCACCTTCTGAAGGATGTCAACTAGGACAGGCAATAAATTCTGGATCAACCAGTGACGCCCATATCCCATCAGTGAATACAAGAATGGCATACTCTTACTGACCAAACATGGCTTCATGGCTTCAGGTTAAACCTGGGCGAGGAAACCTCCTATTCATTACCAGATACTATACTGTCTCAGTTGATGAACTGGTACTCCTCCATGTTTATCAACACTTGGAGAAAGTAACTGAAGGTGGCAAGGGAACAAAAATGCACTCTGAGTGGGGGATTTCAGTATCAACCATTAGGGTGGCTCGACAGCAACACTAATGATTGAACTGGTCGGGTCCTGAAGGACACAGCATGCATGACTGGGTCTGCGACAGGTGGTGAGGGAACCAAAAGAGGGAAAAACATACTTGACCTCATTCTTACTAATCTGCTGGTGACAGACACATCTGTCTCTGAGAGTATTGGTAAGAGTGAACAATACAGCCTTTGTGGAGACAAAGTCCAGCTTTCACATTGATAGCACCCTCCATCATGTTGTGTGGCCACCATGCTAAATAGAATAGAATTTGAACAGATCTCACAGTTCAAAACTGGGCATCCATGAGGCCATCAGCAGAAGCAAAACTCCAGCACAATCTGTAAACTCATGGCCTGGCATTTTGACCACTTAATGATTACCATCGACCTAGGAGATCAACCCTGGCTCAATGGAGAGCGCAGAAGGGCATGCCAGGAGTAACACCAAACATACCTAAACAAAATACAAGTATCTACCTGGGGAATCAGTTGAACAGGACTATTTGCATGACAAACAGCATAGGCAACAACTGATAGGCAGAGCAGAGCAATCCCACAACCAATGGATCAAACTTAAGCTCTGCAGTCCTGCCACATCCAGTCAAAATGGTGGCTGACAATTAAACATCTCACTAGAGGAAGAGGCTCCATAATATCTCCAACCTCAATGATGGAACAGCTCAACACAGAGTGCAAAAGATACAGCTGAACCATTTGCTGCAATCTTCAGTCAATAGAGCCAAGTGGATGATCCATCCTGGCCTCCTCCAGTCATCTACAGAATACAGATATCAGCTTTCAGCCAATCTTGGCACTGGATATTGCCAAGGAAATGGGCTCTGACAATATTCTAGCAATAGTACTCAAGACATATGCTCCAGAACTTGCTGCTCACTTAGCTAAGCTCTTCCCATACAGTTACAATATTAGCATCTCTCCCCAACAATGTGAAAAATTGCCCAGGTATGTCCTATACATAAAAAGAAGGATAAATTCAACCCGACCAATTATCACCCCATCAGCTTACACTCAATCATCAGTGGAGTGATGGAAGGTGTCATCAACAATGCTATCAAACAGCACTTGCTCAGCAATAACCTGCTCACTGACGCCAATTTTGGGTTCTGCTAATCCACTCACCTTATATAGCCTTGGTTTAAACATGGATAAAAGAGCTGAATTCCAGGGATGATGTGAGAGTGACAGGTCGCATTTCACTCAATGTGGCATCAATGAGTCCTAGCAAAACTGAAATCAGTGGGTCTTAGAGACAAACTCTTCACTGCTGGGAGTCCTATCTGTCACTTGGTGGTTGTTGCAGGTCAGTCATCTCTGCAGGAGTTCCTCAGGGTTGTGTCTAAGGTCCAATCATCTTCAGCTACTTCATCAATGCCTTCCCCAATCATAAGGCCAGAAGTGTGGATGTTTGTGACTCCTCGATTCTGAAGCAGTCCATGTCCAAATGCAACAAGATCTGGACAACTTCCAGGCTAGTGTTCACAAGTGGCAAGTATCATTTGCATCACACAAATGTCGAGCAATGGCCATCTCCACAAGAGATAATCTAACCAATGCCACTATGACATTCAATGGTGTTAGTGTCACTAAATCCGCCACTATCAACATACTGGAAGTTATCATTGACCAGAAACTCAACTGGATTCA
Source organism: Chiloscyllium punctatum (assembly GCF_047496795.1). Lineage (NCBI taxonomy): Eukaryota > Metazoa > Chordata > Chondrichthyes > Orectolobiformes > Hemiscylliidae > Chiloscyllium > Chiloscyllium punctatum. The sequence continues at coordinate 68,497,611 of NC_092742.1, forward strand.
CCACATAAACACAGCGACTACAAGAGTAGATCAGAGGCTAGGAAAACTGTGGCAAGTAACTCACCTCCTGACTCCCCAAAGCCTGTCCATCATTTACAAGGCATAAATCAAGAGTGTAATGAAATACTCCCCGCTTGCTTGAAATGAGTGCAGCTCCAACAATACTAAAACTTGAAACCATCCACGAAAAAGCAGCCAGCTTAATCAGCACCAAATTGCCACTACCTTCCCAACTATCGATGCTCAATAGCAGCAGTGTACTATCTACAAGATGCACTGCAGAAATTTACCAAAGATCCTTTGACAGCGCCTTCCAAACCCATGACCACTTCCATCTAGAAGGACAAGGAAGAGATACATAGGAACACCACCACCTGCAAATTCCCAACAAGCCACTCACCATTCCTCACTTGGAAACATATCGCCAAAATACCGGAATTCCCTCCTTAAGGTTATTGTGGGACAACCTACAGCATGTGAACTGCAGCAGTTTAAGAAGGCAGCACACCAGGATCTCAACAAGGACAGGTAATAAATCCTGACCCAGCCAGCAACGCCCATATCCCATCAGTGAATATAAAAATGGCATACTCTTACTGACCAAACCACAAATTAAATCTCATCAAACAAATTTAGGATGCCACCTACTGCAAAATGAAATGCAGGTGTAGTTTACAGCCAATTTGTAATGGTACTGATATCAATGCAAATTTCCAAAAATATTTTACAACTTAAAGGGCGTTCTCAATTTTGATATAATGTCCTTAAATTCAATGAGAGATATATGGCATCTTCTATGACCAACTTCAAAACCCCAACAACTGAAAGCGCAGGTCATGCAATATGCTTTTAAATACAATAGTAGGTTTTTTGGGACACTGAAACTAATACAGAGGAACCTGAATTATCCGAATATCAATTATCTGAATTTCGGATTATCCATAGAAGATCTCAAGGTCTCAATAGAAACATTACATCAAGGAGGTATTTCCAACACTGATCATATCTTTTGTTTACAATAATTAAAAATAAACTCGGCTTACTGAAATGCTGCAGAGAACAGTCCTGGACATCGATGGGAGCCCAGGCACCGTCACCAAATGACTGACCGCCCACTCTCTCTTTCTCCCCACACTTTCCCTGGAATTCTACTCAGGGATGTACCCTAAACCCCCCTTCCCTAGATAATCTCTCCAACATTGTCCTGTACAGGGCAAAGGTGGAACTTGTCAAAATGTTGCAGTAAAAAATTGTGTGTGTGTGCACGTGCGTGCATGTGTATAACTATTTTGAGACTCGCCCCACAAGGCAGCAGCAGTCTTACTTTTGGTGTTCAGTCTAGCTGCCGGGGGGGGTATTGTGGCGAGGTGGCTGGGTCGGATGGGGGTTTGGGGGCATGGGGGTAGTGGGGGCTCATGCACAGTGTGTTGCTGCCTAATCTCCTAACTAAAAATATGATCTTAACCAATTGTTGAACTTATCGTACTTCTTATGGCACTGATTCCTTGGAGCTAAACTGTTGGCATTGACTGTGATGGCTCCCTGCTTCCACTATCTTCATATACCTGAATTTCATGGCATGGTGGCCTCTAGCCACCAGTTCAAAAGCTAATGCAACCTGTCCCAACTATGTCTGGAATCCCTGACAGGATTAAATTTCAATCAAGCCTATCATTAGAGTTCCTGTGCCTTTGGAGCTGAGGGCTGCAGCTCCAAAGTACTTCGAGCCAATTAGACAACTGACAGCTTTTTATATCCAGCAATGCAATCATAGAGTCATAGAGTAACAGAGGTGTACAGCATGGAAACAGACCCTTCGGTCCAACCCGTCCATGCCGACCAGATATCCAAACCCAATCTAGTCCCATCTGCCAGCATGCGGCCCATATCCCTCCAAACCCTTCCTATTCATGTACCCATCCAAATGCCTCTTGAATGTTGCAATTGTACCAGCCTCCACCACTTCCTCTGGCAGCTCATTCCATACAGGTACCACCCTCTGTGTGAAAACGTTACCCCTTAGGTCTCTTTTATAGCTTTCTCCTCTCACCCTAAACCTATGTTCTCTCGTTCTGGACTCCCCCACCCCAGGGAAAAGACTTTGTCCATTTACCTTCTCCATGCCCCTCATAATTTTGTAAACCTCTAAAAGGTCACCCCTCAGCCTCCGACACTCCATGGAAAACAGCCCCAGCCTGATCAACCTGTCCCTTTTGCTCAAATCCTCCAACCCTGGCAACATCCTTGTAAATCTTTTCTGAACCCTTTCAAGTTTCACAACATCTTTCCCATAGGAAGGAGATCAGAATTGCATGCAATAATCCAACAGTGGCCTAACTAATGTCCTGTATAGCCGCAACATGACCTCCCAACTCCTGTACTCAATACTCTGACCAATAAAAAGAAGCATACCAAACGCCTTCTTCACTATCCTATCTACCTGCGACTCCACTTTCAAGGAGCTATGAACCAGCACTCCAAGGTCTCTTTGTTCAGCAACACTCCGCAGGACCTTACCATTAAGTGTTTTAGTCCTGCTAAGATATGCTTTCCCAAAATGCAGCACCTCGCATTTATCTGAATTAAACTCCGTCTGCCACTTCTCAGCCCATTGGCCCATCTGGTCAAGATCCCACTGTAATCTGAGGTAACCCTTTTCGCTGTCCACTACACCTTCTATTTTGGTGTCATCTGCAAACTTACTAATTGTACCTCTTATGCTCACATCCAAATCATTCATGTAAATGACAAAAAATAGAGGACCCAGCTCCGATCCTTGTGGCATTCCACTGGTCACAGGCCTCCAGTCTGAAAAACAACCCTCCACCACCACTTTCTATAGTCTACCTTTGAGTCTACCTCTGTATACAAATTGCTAGTTCTCCCTGTATTCCATGAGATCTAATCTTGCTAATCAGTCTTCCATGGGGAAACTTGTCGAATGCTTTACTGAAGTCCATATAGATCACATCTACCGCTCTGCCCTCATCAATCCACTTTGTTACTTCTTCAAAAAACGCAATCAAGTTTGAGAGACATGATTTCCCACGCACAAAGCCATGTTGACTATCCCTAATCAGTCCTTGCCTTTCCAAATACAAGTACATCCTGTCCGTCAGGATTCCCTCCAACAACTTGCCACCACCAACGTCAGGCTCACTGGTCTATAGTTCCCTGGTTTCTCCTTACCACCCTTCTTAAACAATGGCAACACATTAGCCAACCTCCAGTCTTCCGGCACCTCACCTGTGACTATCGACGAAACAAATATCTCAGCAAGAGGCCCGGCAATCACTTCTCTAGCTTCCCACAGAGTTCTAGGGTACACCTGTTCTGATCCTGTAGATTTATCCACCTTTATGTGTTTCAAGACATCCAGCACTTCCTCCTCTGTAATATGGACATTTTGCAATGTGTCACCATCTATTTCCCTGCAGTCTATATCTTCCATATCCTTTTCCACAGTAAATACTGATGCAAATTACATATTTAATATCTCCACCATTTTCTGCAGCTCCACACAACGGCCGCCTTGCTGATCTTTGAGAGGCCCTATTCTCACCCTAGTTATCCTTTTGTCCTTTATGCATTTGTAAAAACCCTTTGGATTCTCCTTAATTCTATTTGCCAAAGCTATCTCATGTCCCTGTTTTGCCCTCCTGATTTCCCTCTTAAGTATACTCCTACTGCCTTTATACTCTTATAAGGACTCATTCGATCTATCCTGTCTACACCTTACATATGCTTCTTTCATTTGCTTAACCAAAGCCTTTCCCTCCCCACCCCTTTCTGCCTCCGCCGACATTTCCACCACCTCCAAACAGACCCCACTACCAGGGATATATTTCCCTCCCCACCCCTTTCCGCCTTCCGCAAAGACCGTTCCCTCTGCGACTACCTGGTCAGGTCCACGCCCCCAAACAACCCACCCTCCAATCCTGGCACTTTCCCCTGCCACCGCAGGAACTGTAAAACCTGCACCCACACCTCCTCCCTCACCTCGATCCAAGGCCCTAAAGGAGCCTTCCACATCCAACAAAGTTTTACTTGCACATCCACTAATATCATTTATCGTATCTGTTGCTCCCGATGCGGTCTCCTCTACATTGGGGAGACTGGGTGCCTCCTAGCAGAGCGTTTTAGGGAACATCTCCGGGACACCTGCACCAATCAACCACACCGCCCCGTGGCCCAACATTTCAACTCCCCCTCCCACTCTGCCGAGGACATGGAGGTCCTGGGCCTCCTTCACCGCCGCTCCCTCACCACCAGACGCCTGGAGGAAGAACGCCTCATCTTCCGCCTCGGAACACTTCAACCCCAGGGCATCAATGTGGACTTCAACAGTTTCCTCATTTCCCCTTCCCCCACCTCACCCTAGTTCTAAACTTCCAGCTCAGTAACTGTCCCCTTGACTTGTCCGGACTTGTCCTACCTGCCTATCTTCTTTTCCACCTATCCACTCCACCCTCTCCTCCTTGACCTATCACCTTCATCCCCTCCCCCACTCACCCATTGTACTCTATGCTACTTTCTCCCCACCCCCACCCTCCTCTAGCTTATCTCTCCACACTTCAGGCTCACTGCCTTTATTCCTGATGAAGGGCTTTTGCCCGAAACGTCGATTTCGAAGCTACTTGGATGCTGCCTGAACTGCTGTGCTCTTCCAGCACCACTAATCCAGAACCTCAATTTCTTTAGTCATCCAGCATTCTCTATACCTACCAGCCTTTCCTTTCACACTAACAGGAATATACTTCCTCTGGACTCTCGTTATCTCATTTCTGAAGGCTTCCCATTTTCCAGCCATCCCTTTACCTGCGAAAATCTGCCCCCAATCAGCTTTCAAAAATTCTTGCCTAATACCATCAAACTTCTTGCCTAATACCGTCAAATCATGTTCAGGTGTGCAGCCCTTCATTGCATGCACAATGTTGGCTGCAGGCTACTATCATGGAAATGAGCTACAATCATGAAGTTCGTATGAGCCCTGCATTGAAAGAAACAACTGCAGGTTGATCATACATCATCCATTTTTAGGGATATCCAAATCACACCCTCCGCTCCCCTCTCATTGACCAATTTGTTGCCACACCAGCTGAGAAATCATTATAACTGAACACAAGCAGCATGTGCTTGAAATGAATTGAGATTAACCTAAGATTAGAGTGACGGAGTGATAGACAATTTGTTCTGATAAAATAATTCTTATCACTGACAGATAGACTTTCTCAAAACCAGCAGCATCAGAACCGAGAACGCGCCAGTTTTAGTATTTTGCTTGATTTCAACAAATTTCAGGTTTGTCATTTACAGCACAGGAATAGACTAGTATACAAGCAACAAAGCAGATTAATCTGGCACCATGTAGTGCCTAGCCAAATTGTCTCTGGCAAGTTAATTTTACTTGAGTTCAATAAAAATAAAATGTCACATGATACTTTTCAAAAATGGTCAGTTTTCAAACAATCTGGTTTTCAGACAGCTGGTTTTGAAAGAGTGTACCTGCACTTGTGAGGCACAACTTAGTCCACCTCATGCAATATATAATAATAGTAGCAACTCTACCACCAGCCCTGATCTAATCACAATCACAAGACAAATGGCATCCTGTTCTTGATGGCACTCTTTAAATGCACTTCACCAGCTTTTATTTGGCTGGCCCCATCTTCTTTCTCCACCTGCTGGGTGTGCATTCTAATACTAATCTGATGGGGAGTGGAGGAGGATCCGGGAGGCAAAATACCTATTCTGATAGTCTTAGTTGTCTCTTTATCATGATGTCCTGTAGATACCTCTGGCCAGAATGCTCAGAGCTCAAACGAAGTTATCTATAACAAGGTTGGTCTGTGAAATTATTCTGTTGTGTTGTCCCCATAAAGATACACCTTTCAAAACTTCCTTAGAATACAGTATTCATATGAGGGCAAGGTATGTTATTTTCATCTGTTCGTAAGTAAGTGAAGTTCGTTATTTTGAAAGCTCTTGCAACACAGTGATTTGTATCCTAACTCCAACCCTATCTCTGGAGCAGAAGCCAATGTTCTAATTCCATCTGTTCCAGAAATGTGTCAAAATACTAGGTTGAGAAAAAAAGTCCATAGGCTACACTTCAAATGTAATTTGCTTGTTTTGAAGTACTTTAAAATGTTCTGAAATATAATATTGCATAAAAGTACAGTTGCTTTTTTGAGAAATTACCCAACAAGGCTTAACTTTGCAGAAAAGCTGTATAAGTCAGGTTCTATATCAGACTAAGACATTTTCAATTATCATTCTGTCACTGTTAAGCTTCTAAGAAATGGATCAAATTAAATACATCCATCACTTTAACTCTAACTCTAAATCATTCATAAGATTTTTACAATTTACTCTACGTTAAATATGATTGGATAGCTCCAGTTGGAACTTTACAGAAACTGGGGTTAGATCAGAGTGGTGCTAGAAAAGCACAGCAGGTCAGGCAGCATCCGAGGAGCAGGAAAATCGATGATTCGGGCAAAAGCCCTTCAGCAGGAATAGATAAATGGCTTTTGCCCAAAACGTCGATTTTCCTGTTCCTCGGATGCTGCCTGACCTGCTGTGCTTTTCCAGCACCACTCTGATCTAAACTCTGGTTTCCAGCATCTGCAGTCCTCAGTGTTGCCTGCTTTACAGAAACCCTCTTCCTACTGAGCAACAAGAAGTTTGAGGAAAAGAAAACTGGTATTCTAAAAAAATTCTACCCTAATGAAAGAAATATGAACACCACTGAAGCAAGTGCAATAGGCAAACTTTTGTCGAAATTAGTTAGATAAAGCCTAACTCAATTAAATTTCATCTTCTGTAATTGGTTTCATGTTATTAATAGTAAGTATCCTGCATTGAATGTGCTAAGTAACTTGGGTATCAGTATTCATTTCAGTTGAATATCGAATTATTCCACATCAGTGACTTCAGCATGTGGCTTGACCTGACAGTGATAAAAAGGGGAAAGAAATTGTAAATTTAAATTAATTAACGTCAACTATAGGATGAAATACTTTTAGAAATATGTTAGTGGCTACATGAAGGGAGAATGATGCTGGTAGTGAGTCTCTTTATACACTGATTGATTTATTGTCACATGTCCTGAGAAATCGTTTTACATGCTGTACAGGCAGATCAAACCATACAAAGCGCATCAGGGTAGGAGAACAGGGTATAGGATACAGTGTTGTAGCCACAGAAAAGATGCAGAGAGAAAGATCAGAATTAGCATTTGAGAAGTCCATTTAAATGTCCGATAACAGTGGGGCAGAAGTTATATGAATCTATTCATATTGTACTCAAACTTTTACAGCTTCTGTCTGATGGAAGAGAGTGGAAGAGAGTACAAGCAGGATGGGAGAGGGCTTTGATTATGTTGTTGCTTTCCCGAGGCAGCAGGAAGTATAGATGGAGTCAACGGATAGAAGGCTGGTTAGCATGATAGACAAGGCTGTGTTCACAAGTCTCTGCAGTTTCTTGTGGTCTTGGGAGGAATAGTTGCCATACCACACTGCAATGTATCAAGATAGGATGCTTTCTATGTAAAACTTCATAACAGTCCTTGTGGACATGCTGGATTTCCTTAGATTCCTGAGGAAGTAGAGATGTTTTTGTGCTTACTTGACAATTTGCACAGCATGGTAGACCAGGACAGATTGTTGGTCGTCATCATTCCCAGGAACTTAATGCTATCGACCATGTCCATCTTAGAACCACTGAAGCAGACAGCGACATGCCCTCCACTCTTGAGGTTGGGTGAGTGGGCAAAAATCTGATTGATGGTTATAGTGTGAGAAAATGTGAAGTCGGTAGGAAGAATAAAAAAAAGAGTATTACTTAAGAACAACTGAAGAATTCTGAAGGGCAAAGGAATTCCGGTGTTATAGCCATAATACGTAGTATACAGGTACAGCACCTAGTCAAGAAGGGAATTGACCCTTTATTAAGGGAGGATTTGTACAAAAACAGAAGGATATTTAACTTTGATTATACAGAACATTAGTGAGACCACATATCAAATACTGTGAGCAATTTTGGTATCCTTACTAAAGGAAGGATTTAAATGGCTGTGTGGTGATACTACACCTCCCAAAGTGAATTCTATCCTGGGTGTTTTTATGATAAAAGGTTGAAATGGAAGTGCTGAGCAGACTTCTCCAAAGCTGATAAATCAATTAGCTTGTTACGCCTTGGGCTTTTTTTAACATTGGAACTCTAGAAGCAGCCTGAGTGAGTAGGGTTAAGCTCCCACAGAACCAGGACTTTTTTTAGTTTTAACCTTCAGTAGCAGTTGCTGGGGTATTGAAGGTGGAACCGGAAGTTCTTATTCCTATCTCTGTCACAACAAAATCTGGGGTTCTCTTCCAGCTGCTATAACTGCTCGTGATACAATCTATTTTGCTGAATACACACACACACACACACACACACATATCTATATATTACAGCTTAGCCAGTCTATTTCTTTTATTTTAATTGGAGTGGATGAAGAAAGTGTGTTTTGTTTCAAGTCTGGCAGTTTGACCAATCAAATTAATCTGTGTAAGGCCTTACACGTACCTTTAAAATAAGAAAAACTTAGGGTCCAGGCTATCTTCTTAACATATTTTGAGGGGATTTGATCAGGTTCATAACAAATTACGGGTTCTTGTCAGGATCAAAATCTCTAATTCCAAATTGGGTTCAGGATTATTGGACTCGAAGTGGTGAGTGTTGGTATTTCTTTTTATTTCGGGTAATGCATTTGGTTGGTTTAAGCAAGGTGTGCCTTGTGTAGTAATAGCTCTCTTAGTCACTAAGAGCTGGAGTTGGGATTGCCTTTGTATGTGCAAGAAAGGTCTACATTTACAATTGCAATTGCAGCGATAGGTCTACATTTACAATTGCCAGGAATGCAATCAGAATTAGGGGGAATGTTCAAATTCAATTAGAAGTGAATTAGTTTAAATATGAAAGGAAATGAAATAGTTTGAATTGTGATTAAAAGCCAGGGAAACAGAAATAAAAAGGAATCAAAGTGAATTACAGCAAGTGCAGCTCACCCATAGTGATGGTACTAAACCCCGATGGTACCCAACATTTATGTTGGACTAATGCAAAGTTAATGCAGTTACAAAATCTGATTCATAACCTATTCCATGTTTGGAAAACAGTATTAAGAAGGTGGAATATGCAACTTATATTTATAAGTTGGACTTACTCAGAGGATATTGGTCGTTACCTTTCCCCAAAACAACAATGGAAATTTTGACTTTCATGATGCCAAATGGACTATATCAGTTTAATGTCATGAAATTTGGTATGAAAAATGCATCAGTCACATTTCAAATACTAACCAACAAAGTCATTTCGATGATCTGGTTATTTTTCGTCAGACATGGAAGAAACATTTTATTGGAATTGTTCAATTGATTTAGGGAGGTGGGCTTGGTGATAAACCTGGTTAAGAGTGAGTTTGCAAAAGCCCAAGTCATATTCATGGGCCATATCATTGAACATGGAAACATGGCCTCAAACGAAATGAAAATAGTGGTCTTTGGGAAGATTCCCATCCCATTGACTAAGAGGGAAGAAGTAGAATTCCTAGGAATGAGTTGTTTCTATCAGAAGTTCACATTGAATTTTAGCAGCATGGTTGCTCCACAGACTGACTTGTTGAACAAGTGCAAAACATTCCAGTTGATGGAGGAATGTCAAAAGGCATTTGATGGCTTGAAAGTTAGGTTAATGATTGCCTAGTGTTAGCCACACCTAATTACGCAAATCTATTCAAGATATCTATTGATGCAAGTGATGGATGTTGGTGCTGTACTCTTGTAAGAAGCTGAGGAGATAAAAAGATTTATTGGTTATTTTTCCAGTAAATTGATTGGTCATCAACAGAAATATTCCACAATTGAGAAGGTAACCTTGAGCTTGGTGTTGGCATTGCAACACTTCAACATTTGTATTGCCAGTAATGTGTCTCAGACAATTGTAAATACTGATCATTTGGAAAAATTTAAGGATAAAAATACCTGACTGTTTAAATGGAGCTTATTATTGTACCAATCAATTTGCAAATTATACACCTGGCAGGACAAGAAAACATAATTGCTGATGCACTGTCATGACTTTGACAAAGGCATTTGGTGGTGGGAGAAAAATGGACTGAAATCGAATGTAGTAGTAAATGCTTGCATGCTTAGAGTCAACGTATTATAGCGTACTAACAGCGCAAGACTGAAGTTTTTTTTTAAATGAAGCTATCTTTGTGTCTTGATAGCTCATTTTGTTAAGAGGGAGGTGAGACAATACAATGGCTTTAAGAGGTACATTTTGTCCCTTTTTTTGATGAAGAAAGATTGAGACAGAAATAGAAAGCAGTCTACTTCAAAAGCCAATAACTTAAATAGCTTTTGAATGTTTTTTTTTAAAGTTGGGACTCCAGATGATGCCTGAATGGGTGGTGTCAAGCTCCCACAGAACCAGGTTTTTTTTTAGTTTTAATCTTCAGTAGCAGTTGCTGGGGTATTGCAGCTGGATGTGGAAGCTCTCATTCCTCTCTCTGTTACAGCTAAAAACTGGGATTCTCTTCCTGCTTCTATGTGAGACAATCTATTTTACTGAATTTGCCTTTTCCAAGAGTGTGTTTATAGTTTGTTACTATACTGGAACAGTTAATTGGTAATAGTTAATATATACATTATTTTGTTAAGCATTTCAATAGAATTACAGTTCAGCCAAGGTGGAATTGGTTCAGAGGGGATTTACGAGATTGATGCCTGAGTTAGTGGGTTGCATTGACTGAACTTGTTTCTATTGGAGTTTAGAAGAGTGAAGATTGACTTGATCCTGCATGAATATCTTTTTATGACAGAGTGCATATATTCCTGTTAAGCAGAGGAATTAAAAGTTATTGGAGGTAGATGGGAATGTGAAATGTGAAGCACAAACAAAATCGAACAGCAGTGCAAGTCAGGAGAGTTCAAATGGTTCACTTCTGCATCTATTTCCAATGTTTATATATTTGATACATGTGAAGGAAGCTATATTCCCTTTAACTTTTCCTGCTATTGTATTGATCTTAAGTGGTATGTGTAGACCCTCCAAGTGTCTGCATGGTCACATGGCTGCACAGTGCAGAGAGAACAATGTAAAGAGACCAAACTGATTTTTAGGATTAGGTCTCATTTCAATAGTTAACAAGCTGCCAACCACTCAAAGAACACTAGCTGGCAGTGTGAAATTCAATAAATCAGAAATATGATGGCTCTTGAACCAGCTAAACCAAAACAACAAAGAAAGGAGTGCAGCAAATGTCTCGAAATATTTCTGTGGGTCCAGGAGAAGCATTAGTTCAGTATTTGACTTTCACAAAAATGTACAAGTTTGTTTTTGGAGCACAGTCTTGCAACCCTTTCTGGACCATTAGACCGGGCTTCCATTTTTACTTGAAAATTGTCAATTCTCTAAAACACACATTGGGCCTTCATTTGTAGATAAAAAGAGGGCTCATGTTTGTTTTGCGTAAAATTACTGTCTGAATCTGCCTGAAAAATCAGATTGGCTTTGACATTCAAGTAGCAACCAAGGATGAAGCATATCTATCCCTTACAATCCCAGTATCCCAATATCATCTAACTAATTTTAAGTGAGAAATAAGTGGGCAGCAGTTCAAAATTGTGTCTTTGCATCAATAAAATAAAAAGCACAGGACTTAGTTTCTTGGGGTAGTATGCTTAACTTCTATAACCTTCAACATTTCTGACATTCTGTTTGGACTTATTGCCTCCAGTGCAGTTCAGCAATTTATTTCACAACTCAAATAAATTAATAGATTGCACATTTACTAAAATAAATGCATTACTTTATTACATTATTTATTGATATGTTGTATACTTGCAGTCATCATGACATTGCTTTTGATATCTTTTCACCTGTGTGTAGGTAGTTGCACCAGGTACACAAAGCAAGCTTTTAAAAACAATATTTCTTTAATCTCAAAGTATTGCTGACATTTTTTAAATTAAAGTCAATTATCGCTAATTCATTCTAACTGCTGCTTTTTACTTTATTGTTAGCCATCTGTTATCTATTTGGATCTCATGATATGACTAATAGACACATGGAATTGTATAGTACACTTTCTGTTGTTTGGAGAAGTTCTGTGACAGATGTAAAATTTACAAATCTCAGGAATTTACAGGTGTTCATTCAATTGAATTTCCATAAGGTACATCCTTTTTACATATTTGTCAATCCCTCTTGAAATTTTGAAATAAAACAAAGAAGTGCAGATACTGAAGATCTGAAGACACTGAAGAAGAATCACTGGACTTGAAACGTTAACTTTGCTTTCTCTCCACAGACAAGCAGGAGACTGGAAGAACATAACAAGCCAGGCAGCACGAAGAGGTGGATAAGTTAATGTTTTGGGTGTAACCCTTCTTCAGAACTGGGGGTGGGTGTAAGAGGAGCTGATTCAGATAAAGGGGGGTTGGGGGACCAATCACGTCCATGACTGCAGCTTCGAAAGGGTGAAGGGCTGCTACTGCAATGCATAGATAATTGTTGAGAAGTCTCTTCCTGGACGACAAATTCCGACTTCACGCAGGTCGGCACCTTCTCTTCGTCCTGATGTTTCCACAAAGCCTTAACGGAACGATGAAGTTGATTGGGATTAGCGTCGACACAGTCCAGGTTATTTGTCTTAACTGCTGTGACAACAGAGGGCGCAGACAGTTCAATAACATGGAGTTATATTTAGCATTGGCAACGTGGAAATTCAAACCCCGGTCCCCAAAACAGGACTCACAACATTCTTGGAAGCGTTCAAGAAAGTCCTTGGCAGATTCCTTAATTTTAGGGCCACGTTCGAAGGTATGAGTACGAACAATAGGTTTTGCCAGTATGGCAGATGCAGCAGCAAGGATGTCGTCTTGTTCCTGCTGATCCTGAACTATGGCTTTGGCGAGGCCAGCAAAATCATGATAACCAAAGCGTTCAGTGAAAAGGGTGTATTCAGTGCGGGTAAGGATCTGTTGAATAAGGGCCCAAAGGTCTTGGGCAGTGCCATCATAAACTTTAATCTTTGTGTTTAGGAAATCAACAAAGTGTTGAGGAGCATTGTGGCAGTCTGGAGCATTACTGCGAATAGACATGATTTCATGACACTCCCAGGATTAGTAAACACGGATAGTGGCATTTTGACCGGCAGTGCCAGCCTGTGGATTCAGCAGTTCCCTCATAGGGAACGTGCCTGGAGCAGGTATTTCATCTCCTGAGTCTTCAGAAAAGGAACTCAGTGGGGTTTCTGATCAGTGGACAAATTGTGGCAAGGCATGGTGAGACTTTTTAGAAAATTGACAAGATTTCAATTTTAATTGACCACGAGTGTTCCAAGCAACAGAGTCGGTAAATTGAGGAGGAGGTGGAGGAACAGGCATGGCCGTGGCAGTGGCATATGTCTGAGGATGACCTGCAGCTGATGAACTAACAGGAATCTGAGGAATATGAGAAGCAATGGTGATGGCAGTGGGGGAACAACAGGGGCCGGTGGCAGGGAAACATTGGGGATTTGAGGATTCGGTTCAATAACAGTTTGATAAGCAGGAGGTTGAACAACTGGTGGGGGAGGGTTAGTGTGGGGGGCACTTGGGGCTTTTGACTTGTGATCCAGCAGGGAGTGCAATAACTGGGGGTGCATGAAGATTCGCTTGCGAGTTAGGTGGGGGTGGGGGAGCTGGTGGCAGTGCAAGGCGCAGATCACCTGATGAAGGAACAGCACTCTGAAAACTAGTGTTCCCAAATAATCCTGTTTGACTTTATCCTGGTGTTGTGTGATTTTTAACTTAAAAGAGAAAGGATGAATTGGTGGATGTAGGATGAAAAATGGACTGTTGAAGGCACAGCCATTATTAGTAGGATCATTTGTGGGTTGCACAATATTTGATACTGATTGGGGACATTTGGAAGTATATGTACATAATTTAATAATTTAGCTAAGCTTCTTGTTTATCAACTGCTCATCTCATGTAATGACTTCCTTAATATAGTTTTGATGGTTGAAAAAAGACTAACTCATGGATCATGAAGTCTTCAGTTATCTGAGGACATTTGATAAAGCTTATCTTTTATATTTGTGGCGTTTAAAGCTGTGCTAACGGTGTTGCAGACGATAAATGGATTTAATCCATATTTGTTACTAAGCTGTTCAGAAATGCACTATTTTATGCAGGTGTGAGTTTTATACAAAGCATCCATAATATTGGGTTCTGCTATGCCACTGGCACCAATGACGTAGAAGCCTTGAATTCTTTGCACAAGTTGTCCTACCAGCTACTTTTGGCAGACCACTATTGCAGGCTATGATTTGTGTGGAATTTGCAGAGGAATTGGCTATAACCGTCCAATCTTTCATGCAGAAATGATACTGGAAGATTGGAGGTTTGCAAGTGTTACAGCTTGCTTCCTTTGGGGTCAGTGCTTGGATCTGTGCTTCCTGTATATATTTGGGTGTACATGACACGGTTTCAAAATTAGCAGATTACATACAATTTGCAAGTGGAGTGAACTGTGAGGAGGATAGTTTCATCATCAAGTTGACTAGGCTGGTGAAATGACTAAACAAGAGGCAGATAAAATTTAACACCCAGAAATGTGAACTAATAGGAAGTAATAGTAATAGTACTTAGTAAAAAAAGAGAGACAATATAAAATAAAGAATGCAAAACTAAAGTGGATTCACGAACAGAGAAGTCTTAGTTATTTGTACACAACTTGTTGAAAGTGAAAGTGGCAGGGTGAATTGAGAAAGTTGTTCTTAGAAATATTGTTATGGATTTGAAGACATTTATTGTACCTTTAAGAGAGAGTGAATACTTTTCTGAACTGAGAAATTATAAGCACTGGATGGAAGTCCCAGAGTGTACTGGAAAATTGAAAATATGTAATATTTGGCTGTGAAACGGATACCTGAGTTTTGGCTGCCTTTTTGATAATAATTCAAATTTACCCAGTCAGTTCCAGCTCAGCACCATCCTCATGACCGGTCCTACCTGCCAATCTTCCTTCCCACCTATCCACTCCACCCTCCTCTCTGACCTATCACCTTCGTCCCAACCCCATCCATCCACTGTACTCTTTGCTACCCTCCCCCACCCTCCTCTCTGACCTATTACTTTCATCCCCAACCTCATCCACCTATTGTATTCTTTGCTACCTTCTTTCCAGCTCGATCCCCCTCCCATTTATCTCTCCATCCTGGAGGTTCCCTGCCTTTAGTCCTGATGAACGTTATTTGCCCTAAACGTCGATTTTCCTGCCCCTCCTCGGATGCTGCCTGACCGGCTGTGCTTTTCCAGCACCACTCTAATCTAGACTCTGATTTCCAGATCTGTAGTTCTCACTTTTGCGTAGCTTGTATTGAGTAAGTAGCATAGCCATCTCTCTCAAATTTCTGTTTGTTTTGCAAACTAAGGTGAAGATTAATTAAATATAGTTTTGTCTCAGCTATGAAAAAGGTAGCCCTGAGAATTAGATGAGCTGTCCTTCAACAAACCATTTCAAAAGCTTCAAGGAAGCTTCAAACACAGCAGTTAAAGCTTCAGTTGCCTAGTCATGATTGGTGGTTTAATGGAATTTAGGGTTTTTAGAAATGTACTGACAGAATGCTGTAGATAGGTTGTGCTGCTTCTCTACACTATTTTACAATTCACATATTTTCAGGTCATGGCAAACTTTTCTCAGCCTCTCCATTTATCACTTTAATGCTATTTTCTGTGGTATCTATTTTGGTCTGGACAGAATGATTCCTTCAACACAACTGAGTTGTATATTTGCTTTAATAATTCCAGACTTCACCAAACTAAGCAGCAAGTCAACTAAACTTCCTTATCCACATTGAAAACAACAATTCTCTAAAGAAGAACATACAGAATGGAAGCACATGAAAGTAGCCAAGATGGAGAAATGTTATGCGGTCTGACAAGGTAAAGCTTTTAGCAGTTTCCTATATTTTCCAATTCCACATATATATGACAAATGCAAAACAAATATGCACAAGTATTGTGGATATAGTACTACATTATTGAAATATAAAAATAATTTACTAATCAAACAAGACTTCAGGAATGTCACTTTCTCACATACATTTTATCTAGGCCTTTTTTCATTAGTTAAAACTCTGTAATAAAACTCTGTACCAGAGCTTTATGATTAATGGCAACTTAAAATCATTTTAAATATGTCCTGCCTTCACTCAACATGGAAAATATTGATAGGAACATTGAACATAATACAAATGTTCTTTTCTCTTAATTTTCTCGGATTGTGGTGTACAAATATTTAATGTAGTCACCTGAACTCACAATCATCACTATTTTAGCAAAAATAGTAGTCCATGGATTTCAATTGGTTAACAGCTCTGCTAAAATAGAGAAAATCTAAAACACACTCAAGCACTTGTATAACATTATAATTTCAAGACCACTGCTAAAATAGTACATCTGCTGCAAAACAAAAGAAATGTTTTGTCAGTAACAAAATAAATAGCATTTTTATAGATGAATGACCAATTAATTTGTTTTGGTGAACAATGCAGACTGAAGCATGAAGTTTGCTAATTCAAGAACCAGAATTTTGAGCACAAAATCCAGACTGAAAGTACAGTGCAAGTACTACATTGCCAGATGAGGCATTAAAACAACAATTCTAAGAACAACAGGGAATTTGCCTTCTATATGTAGATCATACATTTAATGATATGGTACTTGTTTAATTTCAGAACACTGATGTTACAAAACCTGTGCCTGGTTGGTTAATATCGTTATGTAAACCCGAAACCTCACATTCCAGTGTTTCTCCAAAAAGATTCCATCATGCAAATATCTCAATAAGTCCTTCACTGTCACTGGATCAAAATCCCGGAATTTTCTCCCTAATGGCATTGTGGGTCAAGCAATAGCAGGTGGATTGAAGCGGTTCAAGAAGGCAGCTCACCACCACCTTCGTAAGGGCAACTAGGGATGGGCAATAAATGCTGGCCAGTCAGTGGCACCCATATCCCACAACGAATAAAAAAAATTTTAAAAATCCTTATGTTTTGATTTTAGATCTTTCCTTAGCTTTCCTATCCCCCATATATGTGTCCAATATGCCAGCAATATTCTCTCCTTTCCAAACCCTAAAACATTTTGCATTCACCCCATTTTTAGTGACCAGATTCTTGCCAGTTGATCCAACACTCTGTAGTTTACCCTTTAACCTGCCATTATACTACTACTCTGAATTCTCGATTCCCTAACTTTACAGTTTACCACTTTGCATCATTTATATTTGTCAAACACTTAAAGCTGTTAAAGATGCTTTTCTAAATGACCCACCATCCCATTTCCAAGCACTAATCTATATACCTGTAGGTTACAAGACTTTATGTATCCAGACACCTTTTAAATGAGTCAAGCATTTCTGCCTCAACTATCCTTTCAAGTCATGCGTTCCAGATCCCTACCATAATCTTGGCAGGTTTTCTTTGCTCCGACATCTCCCTTTCAATCCTTCTACCAATCACTTTAATTTAGCAAAAACAAAGAACTGCAGATGCTGTAATTCAGAAACGAAAAAATGGAAAAGCTCAGCAGGTCTGGCAGCATCTGTGGCGAGAATCAGAGTTAATTTTTCAGGTCAAGTGACCCTTCCTCAGCACAGGAAATTCCGAGGAAGGGTCACTCGACCCCAAAGCGTTACATCTGCTTTCTCTCCATAGATGCTGCCCGACCTGTGAGCTTTTCCAGCAATTTCTATTTTTGTTTTTGCTTTAAATCTAGTCACTGAACCTTCCCATCCCTTCTATCAGGCCCATGAATCTTGCACACATCTACCAAATCTCCCCTCAGTCTTTTCCTAATAGTGGCTACCTTCTCGTCCTGGCAATCTTCTTGTAAAAATCTCCCATGTTCACTTTCTAGATTAATTATGTTCTTTCTATAATGAGGTGGCCAGACCTGCAAGCAGTTCTCAACTTATAGCTCAACTACAGCTTTACATTGCTCCAGCACAATATCCCTGATTTAATATGCTATGATTCAGTTAATAAAGGAAAGTATTCCATGGTATAAAATAAAGAGTGACTGATGCTGGAGATCTAAAGCAAAAACAGAAATTGCTGGCGAAATGCAGTGGGCAGCATCCAAGGGGAGAAAGCCAAGTAATATTTCAAATCCAGTGACCTTTCATCAGGAACTTTAGTCACCTTATCAACCCATCCTGCTCTCACTTCTGCAGGCAATGAGTTCTGAATTCCCACCAGCTTATGGACAACAATATTTTCCTCAATTCTCCGCAAAAATTGAGTCATATTATAGCAAAAAAGTTGTGAGGAATTTGTTATGAAGGTGTAGAGGTGTAGTGCACCTTTAATAGAGTTGAAGGACTTAGCAAGCACACAGAGTGCTGGAGAATTCACAATGTAACATTCGATCCAGCAGCTAGAGTACCTAGGTTGCTTTGAGACAAAAACACATTCAAATTCGGCCAATCAGTTTAAATTATGCCTCAAAATACCAAACTCCAATCAAGTTTGAATTTAGTATTTTAACAATATTAACACCAATGAAACGGTCCGATGCTTTGAGATATAAAACGAAAAGAAATTGAACAGTTGGAGGAGAACTGCCAAAAGACCAAAAGACGTGAGCTATTAGTCAGAACTCTCTGAGAGGTACCTGTCTAGAGAAGGCATTTGCTCAGAGCAAAAACCATCAGCACTGCCGTGGAGAGAAAATCTACAAAAGAAGATACAAAGAGAAGATTCGACAGCTGGCTGATTTTGACATTTGAATTTTTCAATAAATCTTAATTGGGGGTTTTATCGGACTAGTATTGTAGAGGGGAAGGTTAAAAGATAAGTCAGAGAAAGGAGTTGTAAATAGTTGTTTATAAATTATTCTCTGTTAGTCTTCAAAAAATAAAGTTGTTAATTGTTATTTAAATAGTGACTTTTGGGAATAGTTTCTTGCCTCTTGAATTTTAACAGGTAATAGCTCGAGTTAAACCTCTTTTCTATGTTGCTGTTTTAAATCAGTGTGGGGGGGTGTGGGGGGGTGGGGGGTGGGGGGTGGGGGGGGGGGGGGTGGTAACCCAGTGTCTTAACAAGTTGTTCAGCATGCATAATAATTATAGATGGCCTCATGATGCATACTTGGCTCATAGCCCAGACTCAAAAGGATTATCTCAGTTTGCCTTATTTTTTGGCAGAACTGTTGTCTGTGCCTCATTGGTATCTTTAAGTGGTTACAGTAAGGTTTTTTTAATATCATTTCTCAATTTTTCAATGTACAGTTTCATAATACGAACTGGTGGGAAGTAGATTCATGGAACAGTTACAGCACAGAAAAAAGGTCATTCAGCGGATCATATCTGCATTAGCCAAGAAAAAGCTAGTCACCCATACAATTTCCATTTCTTGTATCTGGTCTGTAGTCCTGCAGTTTACAACACTTCAAGTACCTTTGATATGAGTTGAGGGGTTATATTTCTACCACCAAACCAGGCAAACTCCAGACAACCCACTATTCACTGGATGAAAATTGTGTTCCTCAAATTGTCTGTAATCCTTCAACCAATCAGCTTAAATCTGAAACCGCTGGTAATGGACCTCTCCTCCGGTGAAACAGAGTGAGCAAGAAAGATCTATGCAGAATTCTCATAATTTTGTATTTGTTTGAAAGCTTTGCTATTGGTGTTTCAATGGTCTGTGTAATCAATAGTTTTATAGGGTTGTAGGAATAGCATTATTTTTCAAAAGATGATTTTGGGAATGGGTTTTACTTTGGTTATTTTTTTTGAGCAATTCCACACATGCTATTGTTACTCCACTACTCATTGGTTTGTCACATAACGTACAATGGATGAATAGGGCATAGAAGAACCATGGAGTAGGTCAGGAAGCAAGATGGCTCAAATGGATTTGTGGGGCTCAGGATGAGGGTGGTGAGTGGGGGAGGAGGAGGAGAAGGAGGAGGAGGCATAAATTAACATGTAAGTGGCATGGGGAGTTGGTGAATATTGAAGGATAAAGGCTAGAGTGCCCAATAACTGGGTTTCTTACCACCCCACCTCACCACACCATTTGGCTGGCCCCATGTCCTATTCTGTGTCTCCAACATCAATGGGCATGGCTCTACCTCACAACTAGGGCCCCATCGTGACATTTTTGAGTTACTTGCATTCATGGTGAAATCACAGTTCTCATAATCACTCATACTTGGGAAAGCAAGCCTTGTGTGGGAACCCTAAAATTTCAGCAGTGCATTTGTCAGCAATTTTTCAATGCAAATTACGGTATTTCTTCCTAACTTCCAGAGTTCAGAATAAATGAGAAGTGAGCGTGATGCTGTTCCACATCAGTCTCTTTTAACTCCAATACTTAAAGGAACCTGCAAAGAAGGCTAGAAGGATCGCATGGGTGCAAATTGAGCCAAAACATATGGAGAAATATTTGAATATTTGAATCTGCACTGGGCTTCTCTGATAAATTTCTGGAGATAATATTGTTGGCTTCAAGGGTCCACAGAAAAATTCTGTTTCCAATGAATAGTAAGAAAACGGGTAAAACTGAAAGTATGCAGATGTGATTGAGGAGGTTGGGGAACATCATTCCTGCATACACGAGCACAAAAGGTTCATTGATCTAATTGTGGCAAGAAAAATGATTGCTATACCATATTTAAATACAAAGTTCCTCAAGACTGTTTTTCAAATCTGTTTCTTGTATAGCTCAATATGCCTTGAAACTACACTCATTTCTTTGTGTTGCATCACCTCTTCCCTATCTGACCGGGTGTACTGACAATTATTTCATTTTATTGCACACTTACGGTCACTTCCATAAACGCTATCCTTACATTTTCTCAAAACATTCAATATTTCACTCTCCAAGTCTTTTCTTTCTTGCAAAAGATAAAAATCACAGAACATGAGGGAGCAATGGTGAACAAGTGGTGTCCCTCATGTCACGTCAGTTTCATAGCTCCAGAGGAAGTGCCTCTACAATTCAGGGATATTAGCATGCCTAGTCACTGGATATAGAGAAAATGGGGTGACTATCACCCAGCTGCAAGTGTTATGAACTAAGCCAAACTATTCAAAACGTTCTTAAGCAGGCAGCTCAGACCTTAACTTTGCAACTTGTTTTGGTAAGTGTACAGTGAAAATTACCCAGATTAGATTAGCTAGGTTGACTACTAGATTTTAAGGTTCTGGATTAGTGGTGCTGGAAGAGCACAGCAGTTCAGGCAGCATCCAAGTAGCTTCAAAATCGACCATTCGGGCAAAAGCCCTTCATCAGGAATAAAAAGAATTATGATCCCCAGAACATCAATCTGGAGTCCTAGAATACTAGTCCAGTGACACTGCCACAACACCACAAGGAACTCTGCCATTCATAATATGATTTAGTCTACATGTGACTCTAGGTCAACAGTTATGTGGTTGACTCACAACTGAAATGGCCCACTAAGATGCTCAGTTGTATTCCATCTCAAAAAAGGAACAAAATCAGTCAGTTCACCTGGCATTGACCTAGGTGCTGGAACTGCCAGCAACAAACCTAGCTCTGTTGATCCTGCAAAATCAACAGTGTTATCAAGATGTACTTGCTCTGCAATAACCTGCTCACTAATTGCTAGAATGGATTCCACCCAGGCAGGCAGCTCTTGACCTCATTAACTTTGGTTCAAATGTTGACAAAAGAGTAGAATTCCATTGGAGAGGTGTAAGTGACTGTCCTTGACATCGAGGCCATATTTGAACAAGTGTGTATCAAGGAGACACAGTAATTTTAAAGTTAATGGGAATCAAAGCAAAAAACTCTCACTAGTTGGAATCATACTTGGCACAAGAAAAATGGTTGTGGCTGTCAGAAGTCAATCATCTCTGCTCAAGGACACCACTCAAGAGTTCTTCAAGCTAATGTCCTCGGCCCAAGTATCTCAGCTGCTTCATTAATTATCTTCATTCTATTTTAAGATCAGAAGTGGGCATGGTCACTGTCAACAGGACAATGTTCAACACTATTTGTAGCTCCTCTGCTACCGAAGCAGTCCATGTCCAAATGCAGCAAGATCAGGATGATATCCAGCCTTGGGCCGACAAATCGCAAGTAACATTCATGCTATATAAGTGTCAGGCAACGACCACCTCAAATAAGACAGAATCTAACCATCATCCCTTCATATTCACAGGCATAACTATCACTGAAACCCCTGCTATCAATATCCTGGGACACTGCAGTAGTCATTGTACAAAGTCAGCCAGATGGATGGTTGGCATGCCCAGACCAAATGGACTGCAAAAGCTCACCTCCTCAAGGGCAATTAGGAATAGACAATAAATGCTGATCGAGCCAGTGAAGCTCACATCTCCATAATTATATATTTTTTACAAAACACATACACTATAATAGAGTTCTGTAAACCCACAGCAAAGATCATCACACACTTAAGATGTCTTGTAGACACTTAATTGAACATTACTCTGCACATTCTGACTGAACTCCTCCATTCATCATTAAAGTTAAAAATCACATAACATCAGGTTATAGTCCAACGGGCTTATTTGGAAACACTAGCTTTCAGAGTGCTGTTCCTTCATTCATTCATCATCGCTCTTCTGAATTCCTGTTCTCACCAGCATTACTCCTCCTTACATCCCCCAACTGACAAAATCCCTCAAGCTAATTGAAACCACATCTGTTGCACCTTTTTCACAGAATGCAAACAAAGTCAATAATTTCCTTGTGAGAATTCACATATGTCAAAAATCAGGTTTTGAAACATTACCGTGAGAGTGGTCCTTGCTAAACAGGGTTCAGAACTGTCAACATCCCTGTGCAGCCAACTTCCACTGTCAGTCCATCTCAGTACAAACCCCTTTAAGTACTCAAAATACAAAACAACACTGCACATTACTGAGGAGTGTCCTCTCTACAAACTAAGTAATGGAAGGATGCTGTGAAACTTGAAAGGGTTCAGGAAAGATTCGCAAAGATGTTGCCAGGGATGGAGGGATTGAGCTACAGGGAGGGGCTGAATGGACTGGGGCTGTTTCCACTGGCTTGTGGAAGGCTGAGGGGTAACCTTATGGAGGTTTATAAAATATATTGAGGAGTATGGATAGGGTGAATAGCCATGATCTTTTCCCTGGGGTAAGAGAGCCCAAAATAGACGGCATAGGTTGAAGGTGAGAGAGGTAAGATTTAAAAGGGATCTAAGGGGCAACCTTTTCAAGTGGAGGGTGGTGCATGTATGCAATGAGCTGCCAGAGGAAGTGGTGGAGGCTGGTATAATTACAACATTTAAAAGGCATCTGGATGGGGGTATGAATAGAAAGGGTTTAGAGGGACATGGGTCAAATGCTGGCAAATTGGACGAGATTCATTTATGATCTCTGGTCAGCATGGATGAAGTGGACTGAAAGATCGGTTTCCATGCTGTACAGCTGTATGACTCTATAACTAATCAATTCAAAATCAGCAAATGAGGAAGTTAAGTTTGGGTTTGGTGATTCACATTTGCTAAATAAATAAATAACTGATTAGCTTTTTAAAAATTAAAGATAAGCACATGTCTAAAAATAAAAAAGTGTCAAAAAAATTGATGGATTTGTCATCATAATGGAGAAATATAAAAATCTGCAAATGGAAAACTACTTTTTAAGAGACCGTAAGAGTGTCTATCAATAATGACGAAGCAAGTATTGTGTTAAAAATCTAGTCACACCTCATTTAACAAGGCTTAACCTATTCAAACGATTTTAACAGTGAAATGAACTACACAGCAATTGCAGTTTACATCAAATCACGATTTCAACAGAGGTTGCAATCTATGGGATTCTTTTTCACACTTCACGAAGGTAGTAACTCACCACTATCTTTTTCTAAGGCAATTAAGGATAGGTCACAAATGGTCATAAATTTTAGCATTGCTTTTATCGAAGTAGTGGACTTTTTCATTCCTTTTGGTTTTATTTCTTTTATTTCTGCTGTATTTTTATTTCGTTTTTTTAACAAAGTGTGTAACCAAGATGGTGCCAGAGAATGGTGACTTGCACACGTTTCACTGTACTCTTGTATTCCTAATACTTGAGTACACTTGACAATAAAGTCTAATTCCATTTCTAATTTTAATAGATAAATTATACTTGGACACATGGTCTGAGCATAGAAGTCTCACAGAGTTGACTTTATTTGATCCTAATGTTCTGGAACCAAACTGGATGAACAAAGGATCTTCCAGATTAGTTGTTAATTGCAATGAAGATGCAAGAGTCACAGAGAAGTACAGTATGGAAACAGCCCCTTCATTCTAACTCGTCCATGCTGACCAGATATCCCAATACAATCTAGTCCCACCTGCCAGCACCCAGCTCATACATATCCCTCCAAACCCTGCCTCCGCCACTTCCTCTAGCAGTCCATTCCACACATGTACCACTCTCTGCATGAAAAAGTTACCTCTTAGGTCTCTTTTATATCTTTCCTCTCTCACCCTAAACCTATGCCCTCTAGTTCTGGACTCCCCCACCCCAGGGTAAAGACCTTAGGAATAGGTTTTTCTTTACAGCCAGTGAGACACAGAGACTTCCTTTGCCGTTTTAGAGATTGAAGACCTCCTGGACCACATTTTGTTTGGCACCTTTCCCAATTGTGCTGCCACAGGTGACCTACCAGGAGAAAGAGGTCTCCAACACTGCAACTGAAAAGATTGTTGGAACACGCAATGTGACCACCAAAGTCACAATTCACAGAGTGAATCACATACCCATGTTTCTTGAAGAGCAGAATGCACACAACCTTTGTAACACAAGCTAATTTTAATGACTGCAGACAGGCTAAATATATTTCTATTGGCTGTATTTCGCATCACTGGGCCCACATTTATGCAAGATTAGCATCTACACTAGTTAAACCTAGCAACTATCTTTTAAAGAAGAGGCACATTTTGACTACAACAGGTGATGAAAGTGACTGGGAACATGTTTAACCTGCAACAGTAAAAGTTAAATGAAGAGGAGTGCATGCTTTAAGGTGATTTAACTTTGGAAGAGAATAGGAAGACAAAGTCGCCTATCCATAAGACATATCAGATAGACACTGGTGTATCCCAAAGGTCAAGGTCAAACAGTGGATTCAGATGACCACTTTGATGGAATGACCTACAGAAAAAGGCTTTCACAAAGGCTTGATACATTTGAAGGTTTTGTCACACCTCAGTAGGGTAGCATGCTGGAAATAAAGTTCTGCTATTCCTAGAATTACCACAAAAGTTGAAGATTTTATCAAAGTATGCAAAATTATTTTTAGAATCAAGTTAAAAGGAAGCATAGATCAAGTTTCCTTTATTAAGAAAAAATATGATTTATTACAAGATCAGGTCACAGCCAAGGAATACTGCAGTTAGTAACTCACTTTTGACTTCACAAAGCCTGTCCAGATGGAATATTTCTCACTTGCCTTAATGGGTACAACTTCAACAACACTCAAGAAGCTTGACACCATCCTGGACAAAGGAGCCACACATCCATAAGCATTCACTCCCTCCACCACCGATGCAAAGTCACAGCAATGTGTACTGTTCATAAAAGGCTCTGTCGCAATTCACCAAAGGTCCTTAAACAACACCTTCCAAAACGATGACCACTTCCATTTAGAAGGACAAGGGCAGCAGATACATGGGAACAGGGTTACCTGCAAGTTCCCCTCCAAACAAACCTGCAGGTAGGGGTGGCACAGTGGCTAGCGGTTAGCACTGCTGCCTCACAGCACCAGGGTCCTAGGTTTGATTCCAGCCTCGGGTGACTGTCTTTGTGGAGTTTACACATTCTCCCTGTGTCTGTGTGGGTTTCCTCCGGGTGCTCCAGTTTCTTCCCACAGTCCAAAGATGTGCAGGTTAAGTGAATTGGCCATGCTGAATTGCACATAGTATTAGGTGCTTTAGTCAGGAGTAAATGGGTGGCACGGTGGTTAGCACTGCTGCCTCACAGCGCCAGAGACCCGGGTTCAATTCCCGCCTCAGGCGACTGACTGTGTGGAGTTTGCACCTTCTCCCCGTGTCTGCGTGGGTTTCCTCCGGGTGCTCCGGTTTCCTCCCACAGTCCAATAATGTGCAGGTCAGGTGAATTGGCTATCCTAAATTGTCCGTAGTATAGGCAAGGGGTAGACGTAGGGGTATGGGTGGGTTGCGCTTCGGCGGGGCGGTGTGGACTTGTTGGGCCGAAGGGCCTGTTTCCACACTATAGGGAATCTAATCTAATCAAACCATTCTTGGATATGTATTGCTGGGTCAAAATCCTGAATTCCCTCATTGTAGGTCCACCTCCAACATGTAGGCTGCAGTGGTTTAAGAAGACACCTCTTCACACCCTTCTGCCAAAAGCAGCTAAGAACAGACAATAAATGCTCGCCAGCCAGCAATGCCAATGTCACACAAGATAATAAAACAAAGTAGATTCTAGCTACAGGTAAACAACTATGGACTGATGACAATTAACTATTATTTAAAACTCTAATGTCCTTATAAAATTTCCCCTACACATACATACAGATAGACATAGGCAGACAAAAAGAACTTGGGGGCAGTTCAATGCCCTCTGTCCACAGATTTCACTGAGATGATCCTTTTGCTTGCTTCCAGGACATGCTGTTCTTCAATCTTTCTTCTCCAGGTAATTCTCACATCCTTTCTTGGTTAACAGCAACAGCTAACAGCAACTGGTGGAAAATCTTGTGGCGCGGAGGTAGTGTCCTTATCTTAGAAACCTGGGTTCAAGCAGCACCTGCCCCAGAGGTACATCATAATATGCCTGGACAGGTGGATTTAAAAATGTCCACAGCAATTGGTGGGAGAAGTTAACTGACTTTCTTCAAGGATTGACTGCAGATATTCACCACTTCTTGAGGTCTCAATACTTCTGGCCAAATTGTTCACACCTACAAGTTGTTCCTCTACCCATTGTTGACATCAGCTGTCATTATTGACATCAAATGTCATCAGCTGGCCACACTCCACAAATCAATCAGCTCTTTCTTCATTGCTGTACAGACCCTCTGGTGTCAGTCTATCTGTATCATACTCCACACTTGTTGAACAATCAAATAGACTAAACACTAATTAGAATGAGTTTTCTAACTTGCTTTAAAAAGTTCAGCAATTCTTTCCAGAGTTGCTTGAGATTGTCTTGTAATTCATTTGCTGAAAAGTGTGTTGCTGGAAAAGCGCAGCAGGTCAGGGAGCATCCAAGGAGCAGGAGAATCGACGTTTCGGGCATAAGCCCTTCTTATGCCCGAAACATCGATTCTCCTGCTCCTTGGATGCTGCCTGACCTGCTGTGCTTTTCCAGCAGCACATTTTTCAGCTCTGATCTCCAGCATCTGCAGTCCTCACTTTCTCCTTGTAATTCATTTGGCAGACTCCTCCACTGAAAATCAACAGCCCTTTGCCCACTATGCTGCAATCCATGGATAATACTGTATAGAAAAACTCAGCATGCAACAAGACAGGTACCATGACTCTTGGCTGCAATGCTGTATGGTATGTTCCATAACATTGGTTTTGTGCAGCTGTTTTGTGGTAATAGTGTTGTGGCTAAGAAGACACTGTAATGGTCCATGTCAGTGAGGGGTGCAAAATTGTTTTCGATGTGGTTAACCAACCTCTTCAGAAATGTTATGACATGAGTCTTTTTTTCACTGAGGGGCAAGAGTGTAGGCAGCAGCAAGAGATCAACATTCAGATATTCAACATGACTGACTTGAGGGATCCAGCCTGTGGCCAGTCATGGAGCTGGCAAAACTCGAGAGCAGACAAGGTGAGGGTTGGCCTCTTCCTGAGCTCCATGTTGACCTAAGTGGCTGGGCCCGACTGAGCTCTGAGTGAATAAACACTCTTTAATTCATGATTTCTAATACCCAGTCCCCCGAAAGGATCTCATTTTCTGTGAAACTTTTATGTTCGTTGTTCATAGCACTGCTTCTTATAGCATTAAAAAGGCAGACAGTGGGAGCAGTGCACTTTAACTTATGACTTTTATGCTTATTTGGGCTTAAATAACCAACCATATGCCACCCACCCACCCCCAGACACCACTTGCATTTGCTGCAAAGTGAGCACAAAGGTTTCTTATATATTGAGTTAATCCCCAATTCCAGGCACAGTTATAAATTGCATTGGGGCAGCTATAACCAGAGCAGGTCATTCAAACCATCTGTTTTGCTGTGTTTACATCACTGCACTCAATCCTATCAAATTGTCATTGTCCAAAATGTCTCTGCATTTAGAAATACTGAATGATTCTTGTTTTTTCTTTGCAGGTTCTGCCTACAAGTCCTCTTCTGAACCCATTGTCTGAGTTCACCTCTGTGTGTTGTATTATTTTATGCAATTCATCAGATGCAACTTCTAAGTTTCAGCTTGTACAGACAACTAAAAGATGAACTCCAGTATGAATTAGATGTGTCAGTTTGTGGGTGCCCAGATTTCAGATTATTCCCTGTTTGCTTTCTTATCTGTGTTTTGCATCTTGTTTAAGAAATGGGTTCTGGAGTATGCCATTAATCCTGAGAACCTGTTCCAGCTTTTGACAGAAAGGTTCCAGCTTTTGACAAAAACTGATCTACCTTAAGTCCGTCCATCTGCACTATCTCCATAAATGTCTAATTTCCTTACTGGCTAAAAATCTGTTGACTCCTCTCTTGAAAATCGACAGTTCTCTAGTGTCTTGAAAATCGACAGTTCTCTGTAGTGTCTTGAAAATCTACAGTTCTCAGTCGTAAAGAATTTCAAGTGTACATTTCTTTTCAGCAAATTTCTTCGGATCCTGTCCAAAATTACTGATTTATTATTGACTTATTCTGAGATTTGTGATACTGTGTTCTAAATTCCCCAGCCAAGGGAAATGTTTTCTTGGCTTCAACCTGCCCAACCTTGAAGAATGTTCTCTTCCAATTAGACTGCTTCTCATTTTAATTTTTCTAAACTCCAAGACATGTAGGCAGACTCATTCTTTCTTTGGAAAAACTACTTACTTCTTATAGAGCAAGTTTGTCCCTCCTTTGGTAAGGGGACCAAAAGTGACACCCACTACTCCAATGGTGATTTCAGCTAGGTTCTGTATAATTGTAAGACTACAATAGTCTGGTACCCCAAACCAGAGAAATGCTATCATACCATTTGTCTCTTGGAAATATAAACTGACATGTTTGTAAAGTCTGACTAGTTTTGAAAATTCACTTTTAGTGTTATGAATCATGTGAAAACTGATGCAGTGGTTAAAAAAAAGACCTTCATCCAGCGTGTGGGCAAATTTCTTGTTGGAATTTTCCTTCAAATAAAATGTGGAGCTGCATATTGGCTCTCATAAGATCAGTTCAGTAATCAAGGCCTCAAAGTTAATCAGGATTTTCATCATGGAAGATATTCCTCAAATGGGCCTTACAGAGGTTTATAAAATCATGAGGGGCATAGATAGAGTGAAAAGTCAAGGTCTTTTACCTTGGGTGGGGAGTCCAAAACTAGAGGGCATAAGTTTAAAGTGAGAGGAGCAAGATTTTAAGAAGAACATGAATGGTGTGTTATGGAACAAACTGTCAGAGGAAGTGGTGGAGGTGGGTACAATTACAACATTTCATGGGTATATGAATAGGAAGGGTTTAGAGGGATATAAATGCTGGCAAATGGAACTAGGCCGGATGGGATCCCTGGTCGGCATAGGTGAGTTGTACCAATGGGTCTGTTTCCGTGCTGTATAGCTCTATGACTCTGGGGCAAATGGGATTTGAATCCAAGTCTTGGCATGAGGAATTCAGGCTATATTCACCAGTACTGTAGGTGGATCTGATGATCACTTGGCCTGGCTGAAAATGGGATTTGTTGGCTGCCTTCTACCCTCTTCCCCAGTATTATCTTGCTGGCTGCTGGTTTCAAGGACTGTGACCTCACAATGGCATCCAACTACAATGAACTGAGATGTATATTTCAGTGATTCTTGAAGTGCTTCTTCATATTAATCCAGCAGCGAGATATTTTTTGGGCGCCCTAATGAAAGGTATACTTTATGATGTTTGTGTGGCAGCATAGTTCACATTATATACCTGCTGGTCATGTGTGGTTAGATTACACACCAGTGTCATCTGCCAGATGGTCTGCAGATAGCCCAAGCCTCTCAGCAGTCATCTTCTACTGGCTCAACACTGAGGGAATACAGTCAATGACGCAGCATAAATGTATCGTTATTGTCACATTATGTGTATATATAAGGAAGTATACATTATTACATCAGTCACAACATCAGGTACATGTAACAAATCCAATATAGGAATTGACATATCGACGTTGAAATGGTGTATTAGAGCATAATTTCTGCATCAATTATTCAATAAGCTCCTTTTAGGTATATTTCCAAATCAAACTTCCAGTTTTAGAGTAACAGGTGAACAGCATTAATGGCAAGACAACATAAAATCCATTTTATTTAGATAGCATAATATTGAATGAGACTGGCAATTTATGTCAGAAATCAATCAACTGAAATTCTTTTAATTGAATAAAATGACAGTAATATTAAATAAGCAGCTAAATATAGTGATAAATACCGCTGTAACAAAGGCCGTTTAATTTGGACAATTCTGTTTTTTTAAATTCATTCATGGGATTGGGATGTTGCTGGCTATTTATTGCCTATTCCTGAACTACCCAGAGAACAGTTAAGAGTCAACCACATTGATGTGAGCCTGGAGTTATCTGTCAGCTAGACAGGTAGGGATAGCAATTAAAGGACACGAGTGAACCAGACTGGTTTTTCCTGACAATCAATAATGGATTTATGGTCATCATTAGTTTCTTCATTCCAGACTTTTAGTAGATTTACTTCCACCAAGTGTCGTAGTGGGATTTGAAGTCAAGTCCCCAGAACATTATCAGGGTCTCTAGATTAGCAGTCCAGCGATAATACCACTAGGCTTCCCCCTCCCCTGTACAAACCCAGTTCTTAAAGGTAACAGCTATCCTGTCGAATTATGAAAAATAGGAATACCTAAATATTTTATTTTAATTTATTTTTCTCATCAACCTGTTCAGAGATGTAATTACACACCTCTGCAGCAGGTCGGACATGAACCTGAGTCTCCAGATCTAGGTATAGGGACAGTACCACTGCACCACAAGAAGTCCCCTGGAGAAAGATTTACAGAATACAAAATAGCCTATTTCTTCCAATGGAACCACAACAAAGACACTGGATGTATCTGAGTTATTGTCTTCTTCTGGGATACTCTGGTAATTCCATTTCTCCTGCTGATCTGATTATCTTATGTAAGAAATTGATTTTTGTATTCATAAAAGACTTACTAAATATTTGATTATGATATAATTATAAATGTTAAACATTTTACACAACAGAATTCTTTAAGTTTTGCAATTAATTTGAACCACAATGTGGTTTATAAACCAGAAGAAACATATAATATAACAAAATTGCAACATTTAAGAGTTGGGTATATGAATAGGAAGGATTTGGAGGGATATGGGCCGGGTGCTGGCAGGTAGGACTAGATTGGGTTGGGATATCTGGTCGGCATGGACGGGTTGGACCGAAGGGTCTGTTTCCATGCTGTACATGTACATCTCTATGACTATGACTCTAAATACAGAAATAGCTGGATAAGCTCAACAGGTCAGGCAGCATCTGTGAAGAGAAATCAAAGTTAATGTTTTGGGTCTGATGACCCTACCTCAGTCACCAGACCTGAAATGCTAACTCTGATATCTCTTCACAGATGCTGTCAGACCTGTTGAGCTTTTCCAGCAATTTATGTTTTTGTTTCTGATTTACAGCATTGGCAGTTCTTTTCATTTATATTTTAATATAACGCATGTAATTGATCTACTGAACATGGTTCTTAATGTGCAGCAAATTGCAATGAGATTGAATTAAGATAACCTCAACTTGTTATTTAAGTCTGGTTCAATACAGGATATTAACAAGGGTTTCTCAATCATCAGTTTTCTCTCATTATACGTTTGCTGCTTTAACAACCAAGAATGTACCCTTACTGACCAGTGCTGAGTCATGCAATGTTATTATATTCAAAACCCATTACACATACACATTCAAAATTAGGCCCAGTGCCTTTTTTATTAATACAAGTTGTTGGATTACTGGTCTATAATACTGGTCTATAATACTGGTCTACATTGCTACCACATCCCAATTCATGCTCATCTTTTCTGAAACACTATGTTTGTATCGCTCCAATCAGGTTTGTGTCCTTGTAACAACACTAACAAGCCTCTGATAAAAGTGACAAATGTCATTCTATGAAAAAGGTGAAAGTATCCCTCCTCATCTTCTAAACCTGTCTTCAGCCTATGATGCAATTGATCTCACCAACCTCCTTCCACCCCTGCACTATCATCCAGCTGGTTCCATCCCTATCTCTAACTAGAACCAGAGTATCACCTATAATAAATAACTACAGGATCCTTGCTCTGATGCCTCACTATCTTTGATCTCTCTCCATTTTCCATTAATATGCTATTCCTCAGTGACATTGTGATGGGTTTTATGTTTTGAAAAAGGACACATAAGCAAGTGGAACAGAATGGGCCAGGAAAAGTTTAGAGGGTGAGGGAAATTAGAGATCACTGTAACAGGACAAAAGGCAAAACGAATGGTAATGGCTGGAGAAAAAATATAAAGTATAGATCCAGAGTAGGTCAAAAAGCAAAACTTAAAATGACAATACAAAAATTTTGAACAAAATAGACCAAAACATAGAAGATAAATCATGGCCCAAAGCTGTTGAACTCAGCATGGAGTCCAGAAAGCAGTATTCACATTATTGGAAAATTAGACATTGTTCCTCAAATTTGCAGAAAGCATCACTGGAAAACTACAGCGAAGGCCTAGGGCTAGAATGTAAACATGAGGGCAAGATGGTGCATTGAAATTGGACTGAGTGGAGGTGGTGTACAAAGCAGTCTATGTTTGGTTGACACAGTGTAGATGGAATGCATTTCAAGTTGAAAATACATAAAGACAGATTTAAAGATGCACCAAAAAATCACTACATCATTGTGGTTCTGTTCGCCGAGCTGGGAATTTGTGTTGCAGACGTTTTGTCCCCTGTCTAGGTGACATCATCAGTGCTTGGGAGCCTCCTGTGAAGCGCTTCTGTGATGTTTCCTCCGGCATTTATACTGGTTTGAATCTGCCGCTTCCGGTTGTCAGTTTCAGCTGTCCGTTGCAGTGGTTGGTATATTGGGTCCAGGTTGATGTGCTTACTGATTGAATCTGTGGATGAGTGCCATGCCTCTAGGAATTCCCTGGCTGTTCTCTGTTTGGCTTGTCCTATAATAGTAGTGTTGTCCCAGTCGAATTCATGTTGCTTGTCATCCGCGTGTGTGGCTACTAAGGATAGCTGGTCGTGTCGTTTCGTGGCTAGTTGGTGTTCATGGATGCGGATCGTTTGCTGTCTTCCTGTTTGTCCTATGTAGTGTTTTGTGCAGTCCTTGCATGGGATTTTGTACACTACATTGGTTTTGCTCATGCTGGGTATCGGGTCCTTCGTTCTGGTGAGTTGTTGTCCGAGAGTGGCTGTTGTTTTGTGTGCTGTTATGAGTCCTAGTGGTCACAGTAGTCTGGCTGTTAGTTCGGAAATGCTCTTGATGTATGGTAGTGTGGCTAGTCCTTTGGGTTGCAGCATCCTCATTCCGTTGTCTTTCCCTTAGGCATCTGTTGATAAAATTGCACGGGTATCCGTTTTTAGCGAATACATTATATAGGTGTTCTTCTTCATCTTTTTGCACTTCTGGTGTACTGCAGTGTGTTGTGGCCCTTTTGAATAGTGTCTTGATGCAACTTCTTTTGTGTGTGTTGGGGTGGTTGCTTTCGTAGTTCAGGACTTGATCTGTGTGTGTGGCTTTCCTGTATACGTTTATGGTGAATTCTCCGTTAGGTGTTCTCTGTACCATCACGTCTAGGAATGGGGGTTGGTTGTCCTTTTCTTCCTCTCTGGTGAATCGGATTCCTGTGAGTGTGGCGTTGATGATCCGGTGTGTGTTCCCTATTTCTGTGTTTTTTAATGATTACAAGGTGTCATCCACATATCTGACCCAGAGTTTGGGTTGAATTTGCAGTAAGACTGTTTGTTCTAATCTTTGCATTACCGCTTCTGCTATGAGTCCAGAGATGGGTGAGCCCATTGGGTGTACCATTGATTTGTTCATATATTTGGTTGTTGAATGTGAAGTGTGTTGTGAGGCACAGGTCCAGTAGTTTGAGTATGCCGTCTTTGTTGATAGGTTCAACATCCTGTTGTCTGTTCTGTATGTCCAGCAGGTTGGCTATTGTTTCTCTGGCTAGGGTTTTATCGATAGAGGTGAACAGTGTCATTACATCGAATGAGACCATGGTTTCTTCCTTGTCTATGTGTATATTTCTGGTGATGTCCAAGAATTCCTGTGTTGATTGTATAGAGTGTCTGGATCCGCTGATCAGGTGTTTCAGTTTCTGCTGCAGTTCTTTAGCCAGTTTGTGTGATGGTGTTCCTGGTAGTGATACTTTGGGTCCTAGTGGGATGTCTGGTTTGTGCACTTTAGGTAGTCCATAGAATCTGCAGTGTTGTTGCTTTCAGGTTTCATTCTTTGTAGGTCAAACCTGGTTATCTGTCTATTTTTTTGTAGGTTCCTCAGTGTGTTGTTTATCCTATTGGTGGCTGTGGGGTGGGGTCAAACTTCCTCTTTTGGTAGGTGTTGGTATCCGCAAGTAGTTGTTGCGCTTTTTGGATGTAGTCTGCTTTGTCCAGGATGACCGTCATTCTGCCTTTGTCTGCTGGTAGTATGATTATGTTCTTATCGTTTCTTAGTGCTTCCCTCTCCTTAGTGTTGAGGTTATGTGTTTGTCTTTTCCTTGTTATCAGTGGTATGATACTTTGTCTCGCTGTTTGTTGTGTCTCTTCTGTCAGTCCATTGTTCCTGAGTGTGCATTCGAGTACTGCTAGGAAGTCTGCTGTCTTGGCATCCCTGTGGTTCTAATTGAGTCCCTTGGCCAGTATTGTTCTTTCAGAGAATTCATCCCATGCAAGGACTGTACAAAACACTACATAGGACAAACAGGAAGACAGCTAACGATCTGCATCCATGAACACCAACTAGCCACGAAACGACACGACCAGCTATCCTTAGTAGCCACACACGTAGATGACAAGCAACATGAATTCGACTGGGACAACACTACTATTATAGGACAAGCCAAACAGAGAACAGCCAGGGAATTCCTAGAGGCATGGCACTCATCCACAGATTCAATCAATAAGCACATCGACCTGGACCCTATATACCGACCACTGCATGGACAGCTGGAACTGACAACCGGAAGCGGCAGATTCAAACCAGTATAAATGCCGGAGGAAACATCACAGAAGCGCTTCACAGGAGGATGAAACGTCTGCAACACAAATTCCCAGCTCGGCGAACAGAACCACAACAACGAGCACCCGAGCTACAAATCTTCTCACAAACTTTAAATCACTACATCACCAGGACAAGTGGATGATGACCTGGAGTGTGAGGAGAGAAGAGGCAAAACAGTAAGTGTTACAACTCCTGAGAATGCACAGAAAGGTACCATGGGACAAGAATGAGGTATTTTTTGGTGTGGTGATAGAGGAATGAACCAGGATGTTGCAGAGAGAAGGGTCTCTTTGGAATACTAACTCATTAAGGGGATAGGCAGACACAAATGGCAGAGAATAATCTTTTGAATCAGGAGTTGGTAGGATGGAAAGTAAGAATAAGGGCAACACCATTGCGGTTCTGGAAGGGAGGGACAAGGGTGAGGGAAGGAGTGCAGAAAATGAGTATGATACATTTGAGAACCCTGACAATCACTGTGGGGGAGATGCATGTATGAGGAGAAATGAAGACACGTCAGAGACAGAAATGGAGAAACTGAGAGAATGGAATGGAATCCTTACAGGAAACACGGTGCAAGTAAGAGTACATAAGAACATAAGAAACAGGAGCAGGAGTAGGCTATATGGCCCATCGAGCCCCTCCGCCATTCAATGATCATGCTTGATCTTTTGGTGGACTCAGCTCTACTTACCCACACATATCCCTTAATTCCTTTATTGTTCAAAAATATTTTAGCTTTAAAAACGTCAACTACTTCATTGTGCAAGAAATTCCATAAACTTACAACCCTCTGGGTGAAGAAGTTCCTTCTCAATTCAGTCCTAAATCTGCCCTCTTGTCCTAGTTTCACCTCCCAGTGGAAACATCCTCTCTACTTCTATCCTATCAATTCCTTTCATAATTTTATATGTTTCAATAAGATCCCCCCTCATTCTTCAAAATTCCAATGAATATTATCCCAGTCTACTCAGTCTCTCCTCAAAGCCAACCCCCTCAACTCCAGAATCAACCTAGCGAACCTCTTCTGCACCCCTTCTAGTGCCAGTACATCCTTTCTCAAGTAGGGAGACCAAAACTGCATGCAGTATTCCAGGTGTGGTCTCACCAGCATCTTGTAAGGCTGCAACATAACCTCCCTGCTTTTACACTCAATCCCTTTAGTAATGAAGGACAAAATTCAATTTGCCTTCCCAATCACTTGTTGTACCTGCAGACCAACCATCTGTGATCAGCCCTCTGTAGATTAGACTGTGGGAGGTGGTGGGTTTGTAGTGAATATTAGTAGAACAATCTATCCCCCAAAATGGAGATAAAGACGTCAAGGAAGAGAATGGAAGAGTCAAAACCGATCAGATGAAGGCGAGATATAGTTGGAAATCTGATGCTAAATGTACTAATTATTACAGTTCTAGATGATATCTGGAAGCAGTACCAAGACTAACATCAATGTACCAGATAAAGTATTGTAGCAGAGGGTGTAGGATGGACTGAAACAAGGGATGTTCCATAAACCCCACAAAGAGAGAGGCATAACTGGGACCCATCTGAGTACCCTTAAATACATCTTTTATTTCGAAGAATATGCATAAGTATGTTGACAATGTCTAGCTCTACTTCACCACAACCTCTCTCAATCATTGTTGCTAAATTATCAAACTGCATTTCCATAGCCCAGTACTAAATGAGCATACATTTATTCTAATTCAGTATTAAGACCATCAAAACATTTGACTTGGACTCCTGCTACAAACAATTCCTTTGCCCTGGATGTGATCTATATAGGAATCAGTAAGGTGTTTGACAAGGTTCCCCATGGGAGAGTGGTTAGCAAGGTTAGCTCTTATAGAATACAGGGAGAACTAGCCATTTGGATACAGAATTGGCTTGAAGGTAGAGGACAGAGAGTGGTGGTGAAGCGTTGCTTTTCAGACTGGAGGCCTGTGCCCAGTGGAGTGTCACAAGGATAGTTGCTGAATCCACTACTTTTTGCCATTTATAGAAATGATTTGGATGTGAGCATAACAGATATAGTTAGTAAGTTTGTAGATGACACCAAAATTGGATGTATAGTGGATAGCGAAGAAGGTTACCTCAGATTACAGTGGGAACTTGATAAGATGGGTCAATGGGCTGAGAAGTGGCAGATGAAGTTTGATTTAGATAAATGCGAGGTGATGCATTTTGGGAAAGCAAATCTTAGCAGGACTTATACACTTAATGGTAAGGTCCTGGGGAGTGTTGCTGAACAAAGAGACCTTGGAATGCAGGTTCATAGCTCCTTGAAAGTGGAGTCGCAGGTAGATGGGCTAGTGAAGAAGGCATTTGGTATGCTTTCCTTTATTGGTCAGAGTATTGAGTACAGGAATTGGGAGGTCATGTTGCAGCTGTACAGGAGATTTGTTAGGCCACTTTTGGAATATTGCGTACAATTCTGGTCTATTGGAAGGATGTTGTCAAACTTGAAAGAGTTCAGAAAAGATTTACAAGAATATTGCCAGAGTTGGAGGATTTGAGCCATAGGGAGAGGTTGAATAGGTTATAGCTGTTTTGCCTGGAGCGTCAGAGGCTGAGGGGTGACCTTATAGAGGTTTATAAAATCATGAGGGGCATAGATATGATAAATAGACAAAGTCTCTTTCCTTGGGTGAGGGAGTCCAGAACTAGAGAGCATAAGGTTTAGGGTGAGAGGGGAATGATATAAAAGAGACCTAAGGGGCAACGTTTTCACGTAGAGGGTGGTGTGTGTATGGAATGAGCTGCCAGAGGAAGTGGTGGATGCTAGTACAATTGCAACATTTAAAAGGCATCTGGATGAGTATATGAATAGGAAGGGTTTCGAGGGATATGGGATATGCTGGCAGGTGGGACTCGATTGGGTTGGGATATCTGGTCGGCATGCTTACGTTGGACCAAAGGACTGTACATCTCTATGACTCTATCCCTCTCTTTGAGAGCTGATCTGAGGTGAACTAAACTGTATTGTGACCTTGCTATCATTTCTGTCATCACCAAGACACACTATTTCCTCTATGTAGCATTTTCCAACTCTGCGCCTTCGTTAGCTGAAACCTTCACCCATGTTTGTTGCATCTAAACTTGGCCAGCCTCTCACATTCTCTTTGCTTATTTTATGTCATCCAAAACTCTGCTGTGCATATCCTTACTCACACCTTGCTCAACACCCTTATATTTGCTGACCCATCATCCTCCTCATTAAGCGATGTCCAATTGAAATGAAAATTATTACCTGTGCTTTCAAATGTCTTGGTGTTATTGCTTTTCTTATCTCTGTAACCTTCTACAGTCATGCAATCATTTCAAATAAGTGTGCTCCTTTAATCCTAACCTCTTGAGCATTCTTGATTTTACTTGTTCCATCAGCTGTCAGCTTTCAGCTGACAAGAGTTGAACCTCCACAACTTCACCTTTAAATCTCTCCATCTTTATATCAGGCTTTCATTCTTTAAGATATTTCCAAAATCCCACTTCTTTGATCAAATTTTTGATCAAGTGCCCAAATCTCACTTCTTGTTCAGTTTTGTGTTTTGCATTATAATGTTCCTTTAAAACCCCTTGAAACATTTTATTGAATTAAAATGCGACATAAATATAATACAGTGTTGCTGCTAATATTATATTAAAAGCAGGCCACACCACATAAAAACATAAATAGAGCTGCAGTAGACGTTTTGGGCCTTTGAGCCTTCTCCATTATTCAATAAGATTATAGCTGAACTCAACTCCACTTTCATGTATTAGAATAGCCTTTATTGTCACATGCACTCAAATGAATGCAGTGAAAAGTTTATAATGTCGCTTCTCGACACCATCTTAGGTACAGGATACCTTAGTACAGATACTTTAAGTGCTGTTAAAGAATTGAAATATTATTAAAATGAACAGAATGAGTATAAAGTGTATCTTTCAAATAATCAAGTTATAGTTCTTTTTCACTGAGACCGTGCCTGCTGGGCTTCAGAACATGAGGCTATGCTGCCTCCAAGCTCTGGCCTCTGTCCAAACTTACCTCCAGGACTCATATCCGGCCAGCCCATGCTCACTCTGTTTTGAGCTCTGGCCGCAACTCACTTCCAGGACTTGGATGCGCTCGCTCTGTTGCTGCTCTGGCCGCAACTCACCTCCTGTGTGAGGCTGGTCTTGGACTCCTGTGGAAAATGTGTGGAAGTTGCTTCAGCAGAAGTCATAAGACTCAGCTATCTGGGGGGGGGGGGGTGCACGCTAACAATAGACCACGGACGGATGTGGTAGAATGGTTAGACTAGCAGCTGTAATTGTCACGTACAAGGAACTGGATATGATAAAGATAACCAAACAAGGCAAGAAATAAACATGGGTAGAGGGGTGATAGAATGAGTAATGGGAGAAGTAAACAGAGGCAGAGTGAAGCTAGGGCTTGTGATAGGCTATGCGCATTAGCAAAATAAACCAATGAGGTAAAAGGGGAAGTACCGAGAGAATCACAGAGACTGTGTAAAAATGCACTGATAGTGTTCAACGGTGTGCCTACTTTGTGGACACCCGCTCTTGCAAGAACATAGGAATAAAGACCGCTTCGGAATTTGACTCGGACTAAAATTATTTGGCAGTGATCTTCGTTTCTCACACTCTATTCTCCATTCCATCCGGGTAGGATACTTTAAGAAGCTAAAAGTTGTGGGGAGGTGGGGAGAAAAACTGCAGCAAGGGAAAAAAAATGAAAGGGAAAGGAGCTGGCGAGCAAAGGAAATCCACCTGAAGCGTCTTACTTGCTGCCATCCTAACACGATCCCTGTATTCCATGATCTTCTTAGTACCAAATATCTATCAACAATAATTAATATATTCAACAACTGAGCATCCACTGCTTCTAGTAGAGAGAATTCCAAAACGTCACATAAAAACATTTTTCCCCGTCTTAGGTCATTGCAACTGCCATTACCATACCTCCCAATCTAACCCCACTCTGGGACTGCAAACCTTCACTTCAGCTTCCACACAGGAGAAACACAGATTCTGTAAACTAGTTTAGAATTTTCATATATTCCAATTTTATCACTTCTCATTTTTCTATCCTCCATGTTATACACATCTAGCCCAGTCAATCTCTTTTTATAAGAAAATGCTCTCAGCACATGAATCAGTATAATGTATTTTCATTTAATGAGTTATAAAAACTTTTCTCATCTACAGTATTCAAATAGTTGACACTAAATTAAAGCATGGATCAGTCACCCTGGATTGAACTTTCACTAAAACAGGCAGAAAACAAGGGTCAGACTGAAATCTGGTCAGAAACCTGCTTCTAATGGAAAACAGATTAAAAGTTAAGACAAGCTGTTAGTCTCTCTAAAATGCAGGCCCCCATGCCTCATTTTCATTCGAAATTTCCCTTGATTGTATTTCTATCTGCCTGTGATAAATTGCCACAAAGACTGAGCTGTGACTCTCCCTCAACTCTGTGGTACAGTCTATTTTGATACCTCACAATACTTCCATTCCTGTGCAATCCTGCATTATAGGAAAATTGCATAATAGCACACCATTTAAAACAATGGGATCTGAATCGGAATTGTCATTACAGGTAACAAAAATTTGCATTCGACAAACATTGGTCTAAATTCTTCAATCACATTATAGCCAATTCACATTGCAGAAACGCATGCTATAGCAGAACTGACTGGACAATAATTGGTCAGTGGGGCTGCCAATCAATGATGTACAGCAATTCCTGCGGAGCTCATATGAAGAAAGTAATCACATGTCAAATTAAGTTTTCTATTGAAGTCTGTTCACACTAACCCTTATCAAAATCTGGTATGGCATGCAAAGAGTATGCAAATATTCATGTTAAAGGACTAGCAATTCAGAAGCTTGCCCTACAGATTTCAACTGGGTTCACTTCATATGTCAGCAGAGTGTGCTTTCTGTGAATCTATCCAATTTTTTCACCAAACTGGCTAGTTTCTGGATTGAAATGTTGATATCCTGA
Organism: Chiloscyllium punctatum; assembly: GCF_047496795.1. Lineage (NCBI taxonomy): Eukaryota > Metazoa > Chordata > Chondrichthyes > Orectolobiformes > Hemiscylliidae > Chiloscyllium > Chiloscyllium punctatum. Next base: position 68,539,059 of record NC_092742.1, read on the forward strand.
AAAATGTCAGCTGGAAGATTCAAATACAATGAACAAATTTGACACCTGGTAGAAAACTTAGATAAAATCTACTTCAAGAACAGAGAAACAAAACTAATTCAGGTCCAAATTCTGAACCTCCAACAACTAAAAACTTCAGCAATTTACATTACATTTTAAATTTGATGTGTAACCAGCATTTTATCAAGAAATTTTGCTTCTGGGGAAGAAAACATAATAAACCAGTTATGTCTCTGGGTTTTTTGTTCGAATGTTGAAAATGCCATTAGAAAATTCGAACAGGAATAGCCCACCCTGCTGTCACAGAGAAAGTGTTTAATTTATGGCAAGAGTAAATAGTAATTCACTGTAATTTTATCACAAATTAACTTCTGTAATGCCTCATATCTCTGCTTGCATATCTTTGCAGATTATGATGAATCTGAATCCTACTTTAAGAATATCATTAATTTGAGTCCCACCTTCCCCTCCATTCATTGATGCTATTGTTGACCATTCATATTGCCCATTGACAGCCAGTCCTTAGCTGCCAATGAAACATGCCAAAGCTTTGCTTGAACTCAAGACCCAGAATCCAATTCTGTTGTGGTAATTGCCTCCATATTTCCCAACCTAAAGCCATATCAGAGAAACACCATTCACATTTCTAGAATATAGTATTATTGAGACTCTAATTAAAAAAAGTTGGAAAAATGAGACCAGTATCAGTCTTCAGAATGTATCATTAAAAGAATGCTGCTGTTACAGGCAGTATCCCATGCATAGTCTTGTTTCAATCTTTACATTGTTCACTTAGCTTAAGAAGCTTGAACAGCTCTCTACAGACATTTATTGTTAACTTAGATAATGTGTATAAGTTGAGGTTATGTGGCCTTAACAATATTAATTCTTGTGTATTATAAAGGTCAACCCATACAGAGATTGAGAAATGCCTTACAAGTTATATTGCTGGACTTAAGTTCTGTTGACAGAAGAAATTAGCTTTTCAGTCAACGTCTACCGAAGTAATGTGAATTTAGCATCTATTTCTAGATTCTGTCATTGAGAATGTAAACCTTCTAAAGGCATTTTATGGAGCATCTTGGACAAGCACTTTGTTCTCTTGGAGTTGAAGTGGCCTCCAAACTATAGCATTATCCTGGTGGGAGAAAGCGAGGACTGCAGATGCTGGACATCAGAGTTGAGAATATGATGCTGTAAAAGCACAGCAGGTCAAGTACCATCTAAGGAGCAGGAGAATCGACGTTTTGGGCATAACCCCTTCATCAGGAATAAGACTTGTGGGTCGGGGGGCTGAGATACAAAGGAGAGGGGGATGGGGCTGGAGGGAAGGTGGCTGGAAATGTGATAAATAGATGAAGGTGGGGGGAAGATGATAGGTTGGAGAGGAGGGTGGAGTGGATAGGTGGGAAGAAAGATGGACAGGTCAAGAGGGCAGTGCCAAGTTAGAGGTTTGGGAGAGTAATAAGGTCGGAAATGAGGAAACTGGTGAAAACGACATTGATCCCGTGTGGTTGCAGGGTCCCAAGGCGGAAGATGAGGCGTTCTTCTTCCAGTCGTCGGGTGGTTAGGGATTGGCAATGGAAGAGCCCGAGACCTGCATATCCTTGGTGGAATGGGAGGGGGAGTTAAAGTGTTTGGCCACAGGGCTGGTTGGTGCGGGTGACCCAGAGATGTTCTCTGAAATAGAGTCATAGAGTCATAGAGAGGTACAGCATGGAAACAGACCCTTCGGTCCAATCTGCCCATGCCGACCAGCTATCCCAACCCAATCTAGTCCCACCTGCCAGCACCTGGCCCATATCCCTCCAAACCCTTCCTATTCATATACCCATCCAAATGCCTCTTAAATGTTGCAATTGTACCAGCCTCCACCACTTCCTCTGGCAACTCATTCCATATAGGTAACACCCTCTGCATGAAAAAGTTGCCCCTTAGGTCTCTTTCATATCTTTCCCCTCTCACCCTAAACATATGCCCTCTAGTTCTGGACTCCCTGACCCCAGGGAAAAGACTTTGTCTATTTATTCTATCCATGCCCCTCATAATTTTGTAAACCTCTATAAGGTCACCCCTCAGCCTCTGACACTTCAGGGAAAACAGCCCCAGCCTGTTCAGCCTTTCCCTGTAGCTCAGATCCTCCAACCCTGGCAACATCCTTATAAATCTTTTCTGAACCCTTTCAAGTTTCACAACATCTTTCCGATAGGAGGGAGACCAGAATTGCACGGAATATTCCAACAGTGGCCTAACCAATGTCCTGTACAACCGCAACATGACCTCCCAACTCCTGTACTCAATACTCTGACCAATAAAGGAAAGCATACTAAACACCTTCTTCACTATCCTATCTATCTGCGACTCCACTTTCAAGGAGCTATGAACCTGCACTCCAAGGTCTCTTTGTTCAGCAACACTCTCTAGGACCTTACCATTAAGTGTATAAGTCCTGCTAAGATTTACTTTCCCAAAATGCAGCACCTCGCATTTATCTGAATTAAACTCCGTCTGCCACTTCTCAGCCCATTGGCCCATCTGGTCCAGATCCTCTTATAATCTGAGGCAACCCTCTTCGCTGTCCACAACACCTCCAATCTTGGTGTCATCTGCAAACTTACTAACTGTATCTCTTATGCTCATATCCAAATCATTTATGTAAATGACAAAAAGTAGAGGGCCAAGCACCGATCCTTGTGGCACTCACTGGTCACAGGCCTCCAGTCTGAAAAATAACCCTCCACCACCACCCTCTGTCTTCTATCTTTGAGCCAGTTCTGTATCCAAATGGCTAGTTCTCCCTGTATTCCATGAGATCTAACCTTGCTAATCAGTCTCCCATGGGGAACCTTGTCGAACGCCTTACTGAAGTCCATACAGACCACATCTACTGCTCTGCCCTCATCAATCCACTTTGTTACTTCTTCAAAAGACTCAATCAAGTTTGTGAGACATGATTTCCCATGTACAAAGCCATGTTGACTATCCCAAATCAGTCCTTGCCTTTCTAAATACATGTACATCCTGTCCCTCAGGTTTCCAACAACTTGCCCACCACTAAGGTCAGGCAACTGATCCACAAATTAGCGTCCTGTCTCCCTGATGTATAGAAGACCACAGTGGGTGCAACAGATACAGTAGATAACGTGTGTGAAAATACAGGTAAATTTTTGTCGGATGTGGAAGGATCTTTTGGGGCCTTGGACGGAGGTGAGGGGGGAGGTGTGGACACAGGTTTTGAACTTCTTGCATTGGCAGGGGTAGGTGCTGGAAGTGGGGTGTGGGCTGGTGGGCGGCGTGGATCTGACAAGGGAGTCACAGAGGGAATGGTCTCTCCGAAACACAGATATGGGTGGGGAGGGAAATATCTCCCTAGTGGTGGGGTCTGTTTGTAGGTGGCGGAAATGGTGGAGGGTGATGCAATATATCCAGAGGTTGGTGGGATGGAAGGTGATGGTGGTATTCTGTCCTTGTTGCAATTGGAGGGGTGGGGTTCAAAGGTGGAGGTGCAGGAAGTGGACAGAATGTGCTGGAGGGCATCATTGACCATGTGGGAGGGGAAACTATGATCTATGAAGAAGGAGGCCATCTGGGCAGTTCTATGGTGGAATTGGTCGTCCTGGGAGCAGATACGGCAGAGGCGTAGGAATTGGGAATAAGGGATGGCATTTTTACAGGAGGCAGGTTGGGAGGACAAGAAATATTGATATGGCCTTTAAACATTAAAAACACGTACGGGATCATGTTCATAAGTACAAGGCTCATCAAATGGACATTAGTAAATCAGGATCTCCTGTACACCATAGCATAAAAGTCCATAAAAAGTCAGCAATTAATTCCATATGTAATGACTGCTGAGCGTTGGTCATTAACGGCAGAGTGTGAAACCTACAGAGTAACAAATGTATGAAAGAAACAAGCAGATTCTTCAGACTCCTCCACTGTGACAATTGCTCTGCATGTATCCTCTAAATTACTTAAGAGTAATAATTTGTTCATGAAATTGTGTAATTGGCCCAGAATTTGGCAAAAAGCATCTACAGCATGTTCCAGTACCTAGGCCTCATCCTACACTGTTCAGCTCTTAAATGGTTCAAGCTGAAAACTGCTGCAAATTTGAGGTCGTAACAATGTGATAAGGGCAATGGAGCACAAGCACCTTAGAGACTGGTGGACTTCCTTAAATTAAGAGATTTAAGGGTTGAGAAAAATACAAAACTGATGAAATAAACAGAATGAATTTAAATTAAATCAAACACAGAAAGATAATGAAGAGAAAGAAAAAATTAACAGAAACTAAAAGAGGTAGGAAAGAAAAAGAAGAAAAAAAAGACATCTGAAATTTAAAAGCTCCACTAACAATTTGTGGCTTACATGAATCAAACTCAAGTTCCAATTATTCCTTTTATCATTCTGAGAAGTTGTCATAAACCTCATCATTAAACTGGTCCTTGTGCTGTTAGGTACCAGCCCTCCATTGCTGCAGTGGGTTTAATAGGTAATTAACTTGTAAATACTGCAATTTCTAAAAACACATATGGAGGTCATCAGCAAGGTGCTGTTTTCATAAGTTCAACAGAAGAATGGCACAAATTATGCAGTAATTCAAAGAACATTGCTTCTTTGTCACAAACTGACTGACTATTTACACACTAATAATAGTATGCATGTTAAACATAATTATTTTGTCAGAAAATTCAAGGAACTATTACAAAAATTATTGGAAAGTAAATCTTGTGAATACAAAGTGACAGTATTTATTTTCCATTGTCTTCACTTTCCAGCCCCATCAGCCTCCAGATTGAAAAGATCATTGTTTGCCATCTCTAACACTTTGCTACCAACTAACATATCATCTGTTTCCCTGACATTTCAGTATTTTAAAGTGACGGGTCCCTCTGCAAAAGCTTGATTCAGCTCTTCAATTACTCAACATCCCTCCATTTCCAACAGCACCTTTCCTTGCAAGGACAAGAAATACAGTACTTTTTACATCCCCTCTTCCAATTGCCAAGCACTCCCTCCAGTTGAAACAGCAATTTACTTAAATTTGTTTCTTGCAACTTTCAAAGCTTGCTGCTCATAATGTGGTCTCCTCTACACTGGGAAGCCAAACATAATCTTTTTGCTGAACACCTCTGTTCCGTTCTTATGCTTCTAGTTACCTGCCATTTCAATTATCAATCCACTTTCACTGCTTTCAGCTTTCTATGTTGTTCTAATGAAACTCACCGGAAACTAGAGAAATATTACATCATTCTACTTCATGCAACTTAAAGTTCAACAATTTAAAATCATAAACACTGTTTCAACATTTTCTCAAAAATAATTCTGTTCGTAATTTACAGGATCCCTGTATCTTTTGTCCCTTTATTTGACTATTCGCTTTTAGAGAATAGAACAGGAAGATGTGACACTGATGTGCTTCTGCAGAAGATGACAGAACAAATAAGCTTTGAAATAAAAATTAAGGCCTGGAAACATTCAACAGCAACTGTGAAGACAGACACAGTTAGTTTCAGGTGAATGATCTTTCATGTGCTCTAGTTCAAGAACTGTGAGGGGATGCCTGTGAGGAAAAGTTGAACAGGCTTTGGCCCTTCTCTATAGAAGCTGGAATACTGATAAAGGATTTCAGGAAATGAAAGAGTTTGATAGGGAAGATGAAGAGAAGATGACTGTACTTGTGGGCAAGACCAGAATTTGAGTCCATATGTATAAGATAGTAATTACTACATTGAATAGGGAATTCAAGAGAATAGTCTTGAACCAAGAAATGGTTAGAATATTGCACTCATTGAGGACAAGCCAGAAAGATAACATCACAGGTCTGGGTGAATCTATGGCGAGAGAAACAGAGTTAACACTTTGAATCTGATACAAATCTTCAGAACTCACTCTGATCCCTCTGTTTTCAGCCCACTTCTCAAGAAAAGAGTCATATCAGAGTTGAAACATTAACACAATTTATCTCTCCTCAGATGCTGCCAGATCTGCTCAATTTCATAAGCATTTCCTGTGTTTTTTATTTCAGATTTCAATGGGTGACATGGTGTCTTAGTGGTTAGCACTGCTACCTCACAGTGCCAGGGATCTGGGCTCGATTCCACCCTCAAGTGACTGCCTGTGTGGAGTCTACACATTCTCCCTGTGTCTGCATGGGTTTCTTCCAGGTACTCTGGTTTCTTCCCAAAGTTCAAAGATGGGAAATGCAGGGTTACAGGTACGGGGTGTAGGATGCTCTTTGGAGGTTCCATCTGGACCCAATGGGCCGAATGGCCTGCTTCCACACTGTAAGGATGCTATGATTCAATAACTTTCAGCATTCACAGCATTTTGCTTTAATTGAGACATATCTTGATGTGCTTAAATGAAGAGGTGTGAGAATTAAAATCAGAAAATGCTAGAGATACTCAAGCAGATCTAACGCCTTCTGTCAAGAAAGGAACAAGAGTTAAAACTTTGAGTCAGATATGGCTTCTTCAGAACTGAAAGGGACTATAAAATGGTGTTTTTTGTGCTGTTGTCAGGGGGAGCAAGAACAAGTGGAACAGTGGACTACAGAAGTACCTGAGTACAATGAAAAAAAAGTAAAATGTCACTAATCCCTGTGCCATCTTCGGTACAAACCCTTAGGTAAAAAGTGAGTAATGATGATGGTAAAGGAAAGATAGAGAGTTCTGAACTGTTTTGCTTTTACAAGAGTAAGGAAGCTTGTATGGAGCAAAAGCACAGGTCTGGACAAGTTGGGCCAAAGGTCTGTTTCTATGCCATAAATATTTGATAGAAACAGTAAATTTTTGACACAGATACTGATTTTATAGATTATAGATGAATGTGAAAAGGCTTGTGACTTTGACACAATGAAGATTTGGAATATTATCATCATCTACCACTCAATGTGAGGATGGCATCTACTCAGGCTTTCAGAAAATACAAGGCTGATATAAATTATGATTATGTATGGTATTACGTGATGCAGCTGAATTAGGAAGTGGAGGCTGAATGCCTTTGAAATCACTGAACTTTGAATTATTAATGTTAAAATCATAATGGAAGAGTATTGTTGCAGTACTAGATTCCCTGTTTTTGTACTTCATGCTTCTATTTATAAAGTTCAGTTTGCTAGAAACCTTATTAACTTCATTCTCAATAGGCTCTGCCACATTCAATGATTTGGTCTCACTGCTCATACATCCCCCCAGTAATGGTTATTGAAAGTTTATTACGGTATGCAGAATGTATGAGCTGTATGTTTGTAGGTCCGCATTGTAAACAGGCAATGCATTTAGTTTCAGGTACAAGAAGATAAATGCAGTGCATCCTTGCGCAGAAAGACCACAAAGAAGTCAGCTAGAAAATGACAAAACACAGTGATAAAGTCTTCATACATCAAAAACCAGCATAAGAAAGCAACTAAGACAATGGTTTCTGAACATTTTGAGCTGAGCCTCCTTTGAACATTCATGTTTCATTCATAAACTTCTTCCCTTTCCTCTAAGAAAAAGCATTTGGTAATCTCCCATGAAGATAAGACAGTTCATTTTTTGGTCTAAAAGCCTGGGGAAAAAATTTGAAGTTTAAAACACAATACTGCTTTTGGTAATATAAGGTTCATGTGATTCAAATCTCAATTGCATCATGGATATCTACTTTCATGAAGCATAACAGTAACTTTCAATTGAAATACTACAACCTTAAATCGCCAGAACAGTGTATTATGATCTAGTGTTTATAAAGATTCAGCACAGGTTCCCTATTTTTGTACTTCATGCTTCTATTTATAAAACTCAGCCTGCTAGAAACCTTATTAACTGCATTCTCAACAGGCTCTACCACATTCAATGATTTGGTCTCACTGCTCATGTATTCCCTTCAGAGATGGTATACTTGAGTTATCTTAAACTCCTGGTTCTTCCAACCTCTTTCCTCACAGTTTCTATGTAAAATTCATCTGTCATGTGCCCACCCATTCCACCAGCCTGTCTGTCCCTATATCCTCAATCCACCTTTCACAACAATACTTCTGAGGTTTGTATTATTGGCAAATTTTGAAACTGTATCTAGCACCCATATCTCGGTTATAAATATATTTCAGCAGTGCAAGTAGCAATGCGAATAGCAACCTTTGGAGCAACCCAATTCCTTCCTTCAGTTCAAAAGTAAACCATTGACTATTACTCTCAGTTTTCTGTCATTTAACTGTCTCTACAACCACATTACCACTTTTCCTTTTATTCTGTGAACTTTAAATTTCCTCACAAGTAAAATCAAATGCCTTCTGGAAGCTCACAGACAACACATCAACCACATTACCCTCATCAGCCTGTTATCTCTTCAAAAAGCTCAAAAACCTTAATTAAACATGATCTGCTTTTAACAAAGGATGTGAACTGGATTTTCTTGATTAATCCATATTTGTCAAAAATGTCTGTCCTAGATAATTGTTTTTGAAACCTTTTCCACCTCTCAGGTTAAACTGACTGAAGTACAGTTAGTAGGCTTATCTCCATAACCTTTTTTGAAGAAAGGTTATGTCTCTAATTCTATAGTCCTCTCGTTCCCAAATCTAGCCAAAGTCTCCCCAATTTTCACTCTTACTTTGCTAAATATCCATGGATACATCTTATTTGGCCTTGGTGACTAATCAACTTTAAGAACAGTCCTTTTTGGTTGTTCATCAACCTCACTCCTTCTTTTACTCCAGTACCATAAGCTTGGTATATTTCATTCAATTGTTGTTTAATCTGCCAAAATGGATCAAAATACTGTGAAGCCTAGAGACTAGATGTAGCGAAGATCTCTCTGGGAGACACGAGAACCTGAGGGCACAGCCTCAGAATGAAGGGATGACCCTTTAAAACTGAGATGAGCAGGTATTCCCTTAGCCAGAGAGTGGTGAATCTGTGGAATTCATTGCTACAGAATGCTGTAGGTGCCAAGTCTTTGAGTGTATTTAAGACAGAGATAGATAGGTTCTTCATTGGTAAGGGGATCAAGAGTTAAGGGAAGGTGGCAGGAGAATGAGCCAAGCTCAAATGGCTAAGTTGACCCAGTGAGCTGGATGCCCTTATTCTTCTCCCTCTGTCTACTGGTCTTATAAAACATGTAGTTTGATAAATACCTGAAATATTAAGAGAATTTAATATAAGTTTCAGCTAGTTGTGGCATATCTTTAGATGTGCCGTAGGAAAAGTGAATGAATCTTAAAGATTTCATAAGGAAACTCTTACAGAGGGTGCAGAAATATCATACAGTCATATTGTCAGAGAGTTAATAGGCATGAAAATAGACTCTTCAGTCCAACTCGTCCATGGCGACCAGATATCCTAAAGTAATCTAGTCCCATTTGCCTGCATTTGGCCTTTAAACCCATCCTATTCATGTACCCATCCCGATGCTTTTTAGATGTTGCAATTGTACCAGCCTCCATCACTTCCTCTGACAGCTCATTCCATACATGCACCACCCTCTGCGTAAAAAGTTGCAGCTTCGGTCCCTTTAAATCTTTCCCCTCTTACCTTAGATCTGTCTCCTCTAGTTTTGGATTCCCTTATCCTGGGGAAAAGATCATGTCTATACACCCTATCTATGCCCCTCATGTTTTTATCAACCTCTATAAGGTCACCGCCTCAACTTCCAATGCTCCAGACAAAATAGCAAAATAATCTCAGGCTAAACAGCCTCTCCCTATGGCTTAAACCCTTCAACCCTGGCAACATCCTTGCAAATCTCTTCTGCACCAAGTTAAGTTTAACAAAATTTTTCCTGTAGCAGGGAGACCACAATTGAATGCAGTATTCCAAAAGTGGCCTAGCCAATGTCCTGTACAGCTGCAAAATGACACCCCAATTTCTGTACTCAATGCTTTGACCAATAAAGGTAAGTGTACCAAACTTCTCCTGTGAGAAAAATTAGAACTGAGTTTATACCTTAAGTCTTTCCATGTGATATACGACATATGCTATAGTTTTGTTAACAGTGCTTAGATGTAATTATCTTTTGGGTGTTTCAAACTTTTCTTTAAACAATAAATTTCTAACAGGATTAAAACAGGTTATGACTGATTTCCTTGGTACAAGTTGTGATATGAACTGCAAAATGAAATGACAGTTAAGAACTGTAAATTAATATTTCATATGTTGCTGTGAAATTAAGTTAATTTATAGTATGTCTGTATTGACATTTTCAACCACAAAGCCACAGAAGCCATAAAAAAAGACATCACATCAATTCACTGTCATTTTGTACTGACCAACAAATGGACAAGGTAGATGCAATGAATGACAAACCACTGTGAAACTACCAAAAACTGTGAAAGTTGATGAAAGCAAATACAGCTGTCTATGCCATTTAAAAAGAAAGCATATCACTTTTGATTCATCTTTTAAATCATAAAAATCTTTTAAAGAAATTAAATAACATCCTCATGCTGACTATGATCAATAAAAACAGCAGTAGGCTAGTCAACCCTTCAAACTTATTTGCTATTCAATATAGATTATGGCTGATCACCTTGCAGTGATTGTAACAAGGCTAGCCAGTTGAAACTCATAAATTGAGTTCCCTGATTGAGGATGTTAATCTCGACCAATCAGGGAGACATATATCAGCCGATATACCAGCCGATAAAGGCAAGCATGCCATATACTTTCTGGACCAGCTTATGTACTTGTGTTGCCACTTTCAGGAAACTGTGGACATGTATGCCCAGATCTCTCAATATGTTAGTGTTTCTAATGGTTCTGCCATTCACTATGTACTTCTCTCCTGTATTAGACCTTGCAAAATACATCATCTTACATTTGTCTGGATTAAATTCCATCTGCCATTTCTCCACCCCGTCCATTTGTATCCTGCGGCAATCCTCTTAAATATCCGCAGGTCCCCCAGTCTTTGTGTCATTCGCCAACTTACTCATCAGACCACCTACATTCTCCTCCAAATCACATATATCAAAAAACATGAGACATGACCTCCCTCGCACAAAGCCATATTACCTATCACTAATAATTCCTTTTTTTTTCAAATGTGAGTAAATCCTGACCCTAAGAATCTTCTCCAATAATTTGCCTATCACTGATGGCAGGCTCATTGACCTAATTTCCTGTCACCCTTCTTAAGCAAAGCAACACTGTTGGATATTACCTAGTTCTCTGGGACCTCTCCTGTCACTAAAGAGGATGCCAATATTTTCGACAAGGCTGAAGCCATTTCCTCCCTTGCCTCCCACAGTATTCTGAGGGGGCGGGGGAAGACATCCCCTCATGTCCTGGAGATTTGTCTACCTTAAAGCTTTTCAAAACACCAACACCTTTTTTGTATTGACATGCCCTAGAATACCAACATGCCTCTCTCTAGATTCACTATCCATCATGTCCTCCTCCTTTCTGAATACCAATGCAAAGTATTTATTAAGAACCTCATCCACTTTCTCCACCTTCATGTATAATTTCCATCCTTGGTTCAAGTGGATTTACCTTTCTTGAGCCACCCTCGTTCATATGTCTAAAATGCCTTGGGATTTTTTAAACTCTGTTTACCAAGGACCTTTCATGGCCCCTTTCAGCACCCCAACTCCTTGTTAAAGTCCTTTCCTGTTTTCTTTATATTCTTTGAGGGTATTAAAAATGAGTAAGGAATTCAAATAGGGTAGCTACAACGAAACAAACTATTGGAGGAATTTTGAAGACTCGACAGAAGCCGGTATCCCATCACCAGGTCATTCTTTAGTTTACCAAGTCCTTGACACTGGTCCAGCTCCCTCAGAGCCAGCTCTTAAGTGTTAGAATGTCTGACACTCCTGTCTATATTTTCTTTTCCTGCCAAACAGCAGTAATGCTTATTTCCTACTCAGCATCCAGGTCGTATGCATGTTTGTGTAGGTCACAGTGAAGAAACATTGAGTGCAGAAAATTTTATTCATATTACACCACCAGGACGAAAAGTAATACTCCTGTTTATATCAGTCAGCCAGGGCTCCCTGATTGGACCAGATTAACAGCTTCAGAAAATTCATTCAATGAGGTCCACCTGCTGACCTTGTTACAATCACCCTCCGAGTCCAAGGACATAGGCTGGTCCATTTTTTTGTCGCGCCTCCTAGAGGTTTTAGCACCAGATCCAAATCCTATGACTCTGCATCGAATATGGGCGACATGTAACATAGGAGTTCGCCTCTTGCTCCTGGAGCCTCTTGGGACATGCCTGACGGCAAAAATGATGATGTGGCGAGATCAGCTGTGTCCATTTCAGATTCAGCCGTCTCTTCAACACTTGACAGAGAGGGAGAATCCACGAGTTTCGACAGCCTGACTATTCTGAGGCTGAGGGCACATTTTGCTGTCACATCCTTTGCAAGTTCGCGTCTTTCATATGGTCCATTTGCTTGTTCAGGACCATCGCTCCAACCAAATTTAATATGACACTGTTCCTGAACTTGTGTCAACCATGCCATTTCCATGGTACCTGCATCAAATTTCATTTCCTGCAGTAAATGGTCTCTCTCGCTTAGCGGAGTCATGCATCCAGCACTGACATTCCTGATGCTGTTTCACCTGCCCTTGTCCCCACCCCCAAGTCCAAGAAGATCAGATTTAACCTGCCACAGAGTCTTTTCCCCATTAGCAACACTGCTGGAGCTACCCTTGTAGTTGTATAAGGGGTGGTTCTTTAATCAATTCAGAACCCAGACAATTTGGTATCTAATGAGACTGTAGTCTAATTCTTGAAGCCTGCCTTCAAAGTTTGGACTGCTATTTCTGCCAGGCCATTGGATGATGGATGGTCTGCATGGTTCCTTATTTGCTAAATCCCTTTCGACTTCAGGAAATACTCAAATTCCCTGCTGGTAAACAATGGCCTGTTATCAGTGACCAACATTTCTGGGAGTCACCGTGTTGCAAAAGATATGTGTAATTTTTTATTGTTGTTCCTTTGCTTGACGAATTAACTCTCTACATGTCCAACCATTTTGCGTGGCTGTCTACAATGATTAAGAATAATGAGCCCATGAAAGGACCTGCATGGTCAATGTGTAACCGAGTCCAGGGTTTACCTGACCATTCCCATGAATGTGGGGGAGCTGCTGGTGATACTTTTTGTCCTTATTAGCTCAGGCTTGGAGGGCCGAAGGGCCTGTTCCTAGCCTGTAAATTTTCTTTGTTCCTTGTTGGCACTCTGGCCACTGCCCCTCCAACGCACCTATGATATGGTCACCAGATACAACATCTTCGAGGAGAAAGTGAGGACTGCAGATGCTGGAGATGAGAGCTGAAAATGTGTTGCTGGAAAAGCACAGCAGGTCAGGCAGCATCCTCATTCCTGAAGAAGGGCTCATGCCCGGAACATCGATTCTCCTGCTCCTTGGATGCTGCCTGACCTGCTGCGCTTTTCCAGTAACACATTTTCAGATATAACATCTTGCCAACACCTTCATTTTGGAGACCCCCCTGGAGGATTCTTTTGGAGATCAGCCAGTATCTTTGCTCAAGGCAATCACTCTTGCTCCCCATAATAACATGCCATCCTTTTACTGTGAACTGGTCTCTCCAGTTTCAAGAAAGTTTCAGTTCTGGTTGTGATGGCCCTTTGCCTTCCCCCATCACCACCAGCTGATTTTAGGTTTGTCAGGACCAGATCTCTGAGCCCAAAATCTGATATTGTCAGCTGTCACTGGAAGCGCGTCCAGAAAATTTAAAACCATTACGGATTGTTCCAGAGGCGATACCACTGGTTGTGTACCTGCTAATTGGAGGCGGTTCAAGGCATCGACATTCACTATTTGGCATCCATATTCGCTACTTTGCCTGCCGGATGGTGTTCCATCTTGTAACTATAAGCACTTAGCATTAGAGACTGCTGCTGAATATAGCCTGAAGCTATAGGCGGTACTGCCTTGTACTCTTTAAGTTGACAAAGTAGGGGTTTGCGGTCTGTTATTATTATAAAATTTACATCTGTAAAGATATTGGTGGAAATTTTTGACTCAACATACCTGCCAAACCGTCCTTCCCTTTCTGGGAAATTTTACACTCTGCATTAGTCAAAGTGCTCAATTCATATGCTATTGGCAATCCTCTCCATTGGGCCACCTATGCGCTAATACTACTCCAATGCCCTACACGGAGACATCGCATGTCAATACCAGATCTCACCTGGGATCATAATGTGCCAAATCAAAATGTGCTTAGAGGATGACAACTATTTCTTCACATCCCTGAAAGCTATGATTTGGCTATGCGACCATTTCCAAGGCTGATTTTTTTTTTAAGAGTCAAAGAGTGTCATGCTGGAAAAGCACAGCCAGTCAGGCAGCATCCAAGGAGCAGGAGAATCAAATTTTCAGGCATAAGCCTTTCATCATTCAGCGATTCTCCTACTCCTCAGATGCTGCCTGAACAGACGTGCTTTTCCAGCACCACACTCTGACTCTGACCTCCAGCATCAGTAGTCCTCATTTTCTTGTAGTTGATTTTTTTTTTAGGAGTTGATGCAAAGGTACCAGTATGGAGGCCAGATTATGTGCGCACTTTCCATAATAATTCACAGCTCAAGGAAAGCCCCAAGCTCTAGTACAAATGTGGGAGCCGGAACAGCTTTGATTGCCATCACTTTATCTTCCAATGGATGTAACCCAAATGTGGCTAAAATACACATTTTTCCCTTCTAAGGTGTACATCCACTCGATCGGGCGATATGTCTGAGGACTATGTCCAAGTTCTCTGTGTTCCTTATTGGTCTTCCCTGTCATCGAAATAAATGGCGACTTGAGGTCAACTTTGCAAATTTTTTTTAATCATCTTTGAAATATTGCACAGGCTGATCCTTCAAATGGCAATCTCGTATATCTAGATAAATCCTTATGAGTATTGATTGTAACACACTGGGATTCTGAAAATCCTCATTTAACCTCAATTGCAAGAATGCATGGCTCATGTCCCACTTCGTGAAAGATATACCCCCAGCCAACTTTGCATATAAATCCTCTATGCAAGGGAGTGAGTATTTATCCAGCTGCAAAAAGCTGTTTATCATTTGTTTAAAATCCCCACTCAAGGCAAACAGACCGGTCAAGCTTAAAAATCGCTAAGATCAGTACTGCCATTCTGCAAGCCAGACAGGTTTGATGATTCCTTCGCTTTCCAGCCTTCTGATTTCTGCCTGTAAGGCAAGCTGGACTGGAAGAAAACTGTAAAATTTTATTGTTCCTGGACAACTGCTCCGCACATCCCCCTACTGAACTACTTCGAAAAGTAATGTTTTTGGTATTTACTTGCTCCTTAATGTGCTATCTGTATGACAGCCTTGTAACCAAGGAATTTTATGCTCCATGAAGAGCAAGTATAAAGACTATATTTTTAAATTTGCTCCAAGACTTCCTGAAAGAGTTTAGTGTTAAGGATGCCATTTACGCAGTTGCCAATACTTGGAAGAATATTGATAAATCAACATTGACAAATACTTGGCACAGACTATGGCCTACAATGATGTTTCATGTAAATGAACCTACAGGTGAAGACTTTGAAGGATTTTGTGTTACTGAAGAGAAAAAGATGATAACAAGCCTTGTAAGTTACCTACAAAGTTCATCGGACGAAAGTGTAAATAAATTACAGGAAGCTGACATCAAAGAAGTGCTGAACATTGCTAATGATGCACCTTTCGTGAATTCCTTGAGCGACGGGAAAATTGCTGAAATGGTTTTTAATACAGATAAGTGTGAGGATAGTAGTGATGATGATGATGATGACTTAGTGAACACAGTTGAAACAATTCCCATAGACAATATGGTGAAAATGTGTGATCATTTATATTGCTGGACTTGAACAACGTTCATTTATCAGTGTGCAAGAGATTATGGCAATTTACTCAATTAAAGAGAAATTACTTAGATAGAAACCTATGTTAATAAGACACTTAAAAAGTCTTTAAAAATGCCGTCTGCCAGAGTGCTGAAGCTGTGTATGTTTAAGTTGTACCTAATAATTTTCTTGGAATGTTCTTTTCTGGAAATAAAATGTCCTTGAGTATTTATGGTCTATGTATTTCATTTATCAATATATTACTCTATAAATAAACTGTGGTAGTATTTCTAGTCTTTACCTATCCCACTTAGTGTGAATATTCATACGTTTTTGCTGCAGTATTGATGGTTGATTATGGGGTGCTGGCCTGGACCCTACATTTGTTCCAAAATACGAAAAATTCTGAATTCCAAAAAACAGCTGGCCCCAAGGATTTTGGATAAAGGATTGTCTACCTGTACTTCAAAATAGTTTTCATGTCCAAAATGAGTTAATTTACAATAAATTTCAGAAATTAAGATATTACAATGGGAAGGAATTTATTCAACAGTATGCTATTCTCAACGACATAACCAGAAATGTACACCATTTCCACTCTCTATTTTGCCATATCAGATATTTTTCAGCAGCTGAAGAAGGATGCAACAATCAGATGCCTAAACTGTGGGAAGCGGGGGGGGGAAACCAGGCCCTTCCTGAGCCCCATACAGATGAGGGGCCTCTCACTCTGGTTATAAAAAGCCTACTGAATATGCAAAAGGTAATGTAGGATAATATGGCAGAGATTCCAGAAATTATGTACCGCTTTGCACTGATTATAGAGTAATCCATGGACACCATGAGTTCTGCCATGTTCCATTTGAGAACAAGGCTTCATCCATGGAGAGGATGATATGTGTCATGGAGAGCCAGGATAAGCATTCAATCTAAATGTGCATTGAGCTGCATTCTATTGCTCAAGCCATGAGAAGTGCTTGGGTGTTCTTCCAAACGTCCCTTCCCATCTGGGAGACAGGGAGGCGCATTTGCAAAATCAGATGGAAGAGGAGTGTATGCTAGTTGCCATAAGAAATAGGAACAGGAATAGCTCATTTGACCCCTCACTTCAGCTTCGCCAATAGGATAATGTCTGATTTTACACTCCTCACAAATGTTTTTCTGCCCGTTCCCCCATAACCCTTGAGTCCCCGATTGATCAATGATCTATCTCAGTCTTATATATACAAATGGATTTGGCCACTACAGCTCTCTGTGGCAAGGAGTTCCAAAGACGTACAATTTTCTGAGAGAAAAAATTCCTCCTTATCGCAGTTTTAAATTGGCACCCCTTTATTCGAAGACTATGCCATGTAGACGTTGACTCTCCCACGAGGGGAACCATTCTCTCAGCATTTACCCTGTAAAGTCCCTTAAAAATCCAATATGTTTCAAACAGATTTACCTCTGATTGTTCTGAACTCCAGAAAGTAGAATCCCAACCTGTTTAGTCTTTGCTCAGAACACAATCCCTTCACCATGACAAAGAACATCCCAGTGAACCTTCTCTAAACTGCCTCCAATGAAACAATATCTTTCGTTAAGGGGACAAAAACTGCTTACAGTTATCCTGATGTCATTGCGCCAGCACCTTGTATCATTGCAGTAAGACTTCCTTATTCTAACATTCCAAACCCTGTGAAATAGGGGTCAACACTCCATTGGCCTTCCTGATTGCCTGCTGCCCCTGTGTGCTAGCCTTCTGTGCTTCATACACATGTACCATCACTTCCCTTTGCATTGCAGCTTTCTGTTGCTTTTCTCCATTTAAATAATACTGTTC
Organism: Chiloscyllium punctatum; assembly: GCF_047496795.1. Classification (NCBI taxonomy): domain Eukaryota; kingdom Metazoa; phylum Chordata; class Chondrichthyes; order Orectolobiformes; family Hemiscylliidae; genus Chiloscyllium; species Chiloscyllium punctatum. Next base: position 68,556,681 of record NC_092742.1, read on the forward strand.
TTTTGTTTTCCCTTCTGAAACAAAAATTGTATCTTATCATATTATACTCCATTTTCCAACTCTTTTCACACTGATTTAATCTATCAATGTCTCTCTGTAAACTGTCTGTAACCCCTTCACAACTTAACTTTTCTACCTACTTTTGCATTGTCTGCAGTCCATTTGCTTCCTTTCTCCAAGTTAGTAATATATGTTGGAAACAGTTGCAGTCCCAACACTGATCCCTGTGGAACTCCATTGGTTACAAGTCACCAATCTGAAAAATAAACTCCATAACCCCACTCGCTGTTTCCTGCCCATTCACCAATTCTCAATCCATGCACTATGTTACCTCCAATGCTGTAGGCTCTTTTCTTAAGACTTAACCTTTTGTGAGGTACCTTGTCAAACACCTTATGGAAGCCTAAATACAACAAATTTACGGTTCACCTCTATCCACTCTGGTTGAGACTTTCTCAAAAGACTCTAATAAATCATTCAGACATGGTTTCCCTTTAGTGAAGTCATGTTGACTTTTCTTGATTAATTACGATTTTTCTACATGAGCTTTTACTTCCTTAATTGATTCCAACATTTTTCCAACAATAAATGTTAGGCTAGTAAGCCTACAATCAACTGCTTTTCTGCTTCCTTTTTCAATAAGAGTGTCACATTGACAGTTTTCCAATCCTTCAGAACATCTCTGGAATCCAAGGAGTTTTTTCAAAGTTAAGATCAATGGATCCACTGTCTCTACAACTTTTAGGATCCTTGGATGCAAGCCATCAAGGTCAGGTGAGTTACTTGCTTTTAGTCCCCATTAGTTGGTGTCATACTACTTCTCTAATGATGAGGACTTAATTCCTATCCCTTATTTTTAGTACTAATGGGCTTATGCCCATTATGCCCTTCATCAGCTTATGCCCACACGTTAACTCTCCTGTTCATCAGATGTGCTTTTCCAGTGCCACCCTTTTCAGATTGTTAATACATACAAGTATGGTTACTGACCTTTGAATTCAAGTAAATTGAGCAATGGCACAAACATGGCTGACCTCGCCACCTGGCTCTCTTCATTTGTGAAGAAGTGGGTAAAATCATTGCCGCAACACAGTAGGACATCAGTCATCAATTATATACCTATGTATGTCAGCCTTATCCATCATGAGTTGGATGCTACAGCTGGAAGAGAAACAGAGTACCTCTGTGATCTTGAAAGCCACTGGCATGGACATCCCACTAAATAAATGTCTCTCCGTGTCTTAATGAACAATCTGGCCTAACATGTTGCCTATTTCGCAGGACACACTCAAATGTTTCTGGCATCACCTCCTTGACATCTACAATAAGACTCTTCTTCTTGAGTGGATGCGGCTAGGCATCAGTGCCTGCCTTTGCTGATACTGTCCTGAATGTCCCTATAAAGCTGCCTGCTATTAGATTACAAGAAGTTCTCTTTCTTTGTATCTATTTCTGCAGCTCTCGAGATTAAAGGAATTTAAGGTGTTTGGCACTAATGGTTACTTCAGCATTTGTACTATACAAAAAGGACACAAAATGGACATAAAACCGTGTTCGTCCATGGTTCTCATCTGTATAACTAATGTATGGAATGGACGATCAGGAGCCCAAGTCACGAACTTTGAGGTTTCAACCTCGATGGCAATAATAGCTGTCACATTGCTCCTCCCTCTCCCAAGTTCCCTGTTCTCATAGGTCTTCTCCATGCATGTATTCACCACTTCCTTTGGTCTCACATAGGGGTCACGACAAATTCAAAGCTCAAAATATGGGAACGAAATTGGAAAAAAATTTACTAAGCAAACTTGGAAAGTAAGATTCGTGGTTAGTGTGTGACTGCAGCAGAGTAAGACAAATGCCGAGTGAGTTACTGACTAAGATCTGGTGCAGGGGAGAAGGATTACCTTTTTGGTCATTGGAATCTCTTCTGGGGTAGAAGTGACCCGTACAAGAAGGATGATCGCATCTAAATTGGAAGGGGACTAATATACAGGCAGGGAGATTTGCTACAGCTGCTCGGGGGGTGGGGGTAGGGGTGAATTTAAATTATAAACTATAAGATGGGTGGATGGGAAATAGTGAGGAAAGAGATCAATTTAAGAATGGTACAGTTGGGAAAAGAAGCGAGTGAAATTTGGTTCAAGGTGGAAATTCAACTGGTAAATAATGTCCAAGCTGAGTTTTAGAGTTAAAGTCAGATTAGGCCAGCAGCTTTTAATTAAAGCATAATTAAATGAAGTAGTCGCCTGATCCTGCCCGTGAGAATTCCTTTATCTAAATGAGGTATTGATCACTGTCGGTAAACAAGTTCTCTGAACAGAGTTTCATAAGAAAGACAATTTTTTCACTTTATAGTTAATGAGGAACATAGTCAGTGTGGAACTGCAACATAAGGAAGCAAAAGATCCTTGAGTTACTGGCCTGTTGGAAATTTGGTTCAAAGTTGAAATTCAGTGCAAAAGGGGACAAGGTTGCTTTAACTAGGGTTTATTGCAAGAAGTTAACTCAACAGATGAGAGGTAAGGTGGAAGGGATAAAAGGCACAGATTGAGGGGGTTACATACAGTGAGACCAGTGGCAGAGTGAAGTCACAAACCAATGTCTAATGTGAATGCAGGGAAAGAAGCTGATTGGTAAGTAAGACTGGTGCATATTTCTATCTTTCAGGTAAAAGTAAAGTATTAAATATTAATGAAGTATTCCCATTCTGCCTTTAAAATACTGCTTATGTATTAGATTGATACTGATGATGCTTTTTCTTTAGTTTATAAAAATGAAAAATAGATGGGTTTAAAAATCATCAGCATTAACATTCTGGGTCTGTAGACTGTTAAGGTACAAAAATGGCCTTTAGTAGAATGATGTGTTCTTCCTTTGCAATTTAGGGAGAGTTTCCATGTTACCAATGATTATGTCTGCAGGAAATATCTTTGGTTGTGAATCCTATCAGATCGCACAGGTCGGTTGGAGCAGCAGCTAGAGGCAATGAGGAATTTACTAGTGCTAGGGAGTGTGCAGTTATAGGAAGTGAGAAAAGCTGCAGATACAGTCATGTAGATGGGTTAACTCCAGGAAAGGTAGGAGGGGTAGGCAGTAGTGCAGGAGTGAGCTGTGGCTATCCCTATTTCAAACAAGTATGCTATTTTGGAAAATGTAGGGGGTGATGGTCTTTCAGCGAATGTAGCACAAACAGCCACAACTTTGGTACTGAGAATGGCTCGAGTGTCATAAGGGGAAGTCGGGTTCCAAGCGATCCATTGTGATAGGGGCCTCTCTAGACAGAAGCACAGACAGATGTTTCTGTGGCCGGCAGCAAAATACTAGAATGGTGTGTTGCCTCCCTGGTGCCAGGATCAAGGATATCTTGGAGAAGGTGCAGAATGTTCTCACAGGGGAAAGGGACCAGCAGGAGGTTGTTGTACACATTGGAACAAACAATAAAGTAAGGGAAAAGGATGAGATTCTGAAGTGAGAATAGTTAGACAGGAATTTAAAAAGGAGGTCCTTGAGGGTAGTAATATCTGGAGTACTCCCAGTCCGACGAGTTCGTGAAGGCAGGAATAGGAGGATAGAGCAACTAATGTGTGACTGAAGATCTGGTGCAGGGGAGAAGGATTACCTTTTTGGTCATTGGAATCTCTTCTGCGGTAGAAGTGACCCGTACAAGAAAGATGATCGCATCTAAATTGGAAGGGGACTAATATACCGGCAGGGAGATTTGCTACAGCTGCTCGGGGGGTGGGGGGAGGGGTGAATTTAAACTATAAGCCATAAGATGGGTGGATGGGAAATAGTGAGGAAAGAGATCAATTTAAGACTGTTACAGTTGGGAAAAGAAGCGAGTGAAACAGTCGAGGCAGGCAAGAACAAAGCAGAGAACAAGGTAGGACTGATAAATTACACTGCATTTATTTCAATGCAAGTGGCCAAACAGAGAAGGCAGATGAACTCAGGGCGTGGTTAGGAACATAGGGCTGTGGTATAGCGATTACAGAGGAACCTCGATTATCCAAATATCAATTATCTGATTTTCGGATTATCCGAAGGAGATTTCAAGATCCCGATAGAAACATTACATCAAAGAGGTATTTCCAACACTGATTGTGTCTTTTGTTTACAATGATTAAAAACAAACCCAGCCTGCTGAAATGCTGCTGAGAACAGTCCTGGATATTGATGGGAACCCAGGCACCTTCTCCAACTGACTGAGCTCCTGCCCTCTCTCTCTCCCACACTTTCCCTGGAGTTCTATATAGGGGTGTACCCTAAACTCCCCCTTCCCCAGATAATCTCTCCAACATTGTCTTGTACCGGGCAAAGGTGGAACTTGTCATGGGTGGCACGGTGGCACAATGGGCAGCATGGTGGCACAGTGGTTAGCACTGTTGCCTCACAGTGCCAGAGACCCGGGTTCAATTCCCGCCTCAGGCGACTCTTCCCCGTGTCTGTGTGGGTTTCTTCCGGGTGCTCCGGTTTCCTCCCACAATCCAAAAAAAAAGTGCAGGTTAGGTGAATTGGCCATTGTAAATTGCCCGTAGTGTCAGGTGAAGGGGTAAATGTAGGGGAATGGGTCTGGGTGGGATGCGCTTCGGCAGGTCAGTGTGGACTTGTTGGGCCAAAGGGCCTGTTTCCACACTGTAAGTAATCTAAAACAAAAACTAAAAAAAAATTGCAGTAAAAAGTTGTGCGTGGATGTGTGCGTGCCATTTGGAGACTCACTTCCCCCTGCCCCCCCAAAGGCAACAGCAGTCTTACTGTTAGTGTCCAATCTAGCTGTCCTAGGGGTGGTGGTGGTTGGGTTGGGTCAGACGGGAGTTGGATGGGAGGGCGGGGATGTGGATGGGGGCAAGGGGGCGAGTTGGGGCAGATGTGTGGCAGGGTTGGACAGGATTGATGGGGGCGGCGGTGTGGGCGGATGGCGGGTGGGGCGGATGTGAGCGGGACGTATTTTATGGGTTTGGGGGTGGACGGGGGCGGGGATGGGGTGGGGGCAGATGGGGGTGGGGTTGGACAGTGGTGGGGAATGGGGGCATGGGAGGTCAGGGTTGGGGGGCAAAAAGGGGGTGGGAGCTCGCACACCTACTCTCCTGAATGGGGAGTGGATTTAGCAAGTGCTCGCTGTGTCAATCTCATTGAACTGATGGGGGATGGAGAAGTCAGCAATGCTGCAGGTCCCTTACACTAAAGTGTGTGTCTGCTCAGAAACTAATCCTGAGACAGAGAGACGGAGCAAGGCAGGCAGAGCGAGGAAAAAAGAAACTTCAGAAACTTCTGAGCCCCAGAGGAGAGGCATTGAATCAATTAACAGAATAATCAATTATCCAAACGAAATAGTGCTCGCCCATCTCGTTTGGATAATCGAGGTTCCTCTGTACATAAATGTGGTTCAGGGATGGACAGCAGTGGCAGTTTAACGTTTCAAGATACAAATGCTATGGGAAGGGCAGAAAGGAGGGCAAGAGAGGAGGGGGAGTTACATTTTTAATAAGGAATAGTGTTATGGCTGCATTTAGGGATGATATTCCTGGGAATATATCCAGGGATGTTATTTGGGTGGAACTGAGAAATGGGAAAGAGATGATCACCCTATTTGTGGGCGGCACGGTGGCACAGTGGTTAGCACTGTTGCCTCACAGTACCAGAGACCCGGGTTCAATTCCCGCCTCAGGCGACTGACTGTGTGGAGTTTGCACGTTCTCCCCGTGTCTGCGTGGGTTTCCTCCGGGTGCTCCGGTTTCCTCCTACAGTCACAAAGACGTGCAGGTTAGGTGAATTGGCCATGCTAAATTGCCCATAGTGTTAGGTAAGGAGTAGATGTAGGGGTATGGGTGGGCTGCGCTTCGGCGGGGTGGTGTGGACTTGTTGGGCCGAAGGGCCTGTTTCCACACTGTAAGTAATCTAATCTAATCTAATCTATTGGGATTGTTAGTATAGACCCTCTAATAGACAGCGGAAAATTGAGAAACAAATTTGGAAGGAGATCTCAGTTATCTGTAAGAATAATAGGGTGGTTATGGTAGGGGATTTTAACTTTCCAAATATAGACTGGGACCGCTGTAGTGTTAAGGGTTTAGATGGAGAGGAATTTGTTAAGCGTGTACAAGAAAATTTTCTGATTCAGTATATGGATGTACCTCCTAGAGAAGGTGCAAAACTTGACCTACTCTAAGGAAATAAGGCAGAGCAGGTGACAGAGGTGTCAATTGGGGGAGCACTTCGGGGCCAGCGACCATATTCTATCAGTTTTAAAATAGTGATGGAAAAGGATAGACCGGATCTAAAAGTTAAAGTCCTAAATTGGGGGAAGGCCAATTTTGATGGTATTAGGCAAGAACATTCAAAAGTTGATTGGGAGGCAGATGTTTGCAGATGAAGGGACAGCTAGAAAATAAGAAGCCTTCAAAAAAAGGGATAACAGGAGTCCAGAGACAGTATATTCCCGTTAGGGTGAAAGGCAAGGCTGGTAGGTGTAGGGAATGCTGGATGACTAGACAAATTGAGATTTGGTTTAAACAAAAAGGAAGCATATGTCAGGTTTAGAGAGCAGAAATCTAGTGAGTCGTCAGAGTATAAAGGCAATAGGAACATACTTAAAAGAGAAATCAGGAGGGCAAGAAGGGAACATGAGGTAGCTGTGATGAATAGGGTTAAGGAGAACCCGAAGGGATTTTATAAATATATTAAGGACAAAAGGGAGAGAATAGAGCCTCTCAAACTCACAAGGCAGCCTATGTGTGGAACCACAGGAGACGGGGGAGATACTAAACAAGTATTTTGCATCAGTGTTTACTGTGGAGAAGGACATGGAAGATACAAAATGTGGGGAAATAGATGGCGACATCTTGAAAATATTCATATTGCAAAGGAGGTGGTGCTGGATGTCTTATAATGCATAAAAGTGGATAAATCCCCAAGACCTGATCAGGTGTACCCTAGAACTCTGTGGGAAGCTAGGGAAGTGATTGCTGGGCCTTTTACTGAGATATTTGTATCATCAATAATCACAGGTGAAGTGCCAGAAGATTGGACTTTGGCTAACGTGGTGCCACTATTTAAGAAATGTGGGAAGAAAAAGCCAGGAAACTATAAACTGAGGAGCTTGACATCAGTGGTGGGAACGTTGGGAGAGGGAATCCTGAGGAACAGGGGTTGCATGCATTTGGAAAGGCAAGGACTGATTAAGGATGGTCAACATGGTATTGTGCATGGAAATCATGTCTCACAAACTTGATTGAGTTTTTTTGAAGAAATAATGAAAAGGATTGATGAGGGAAGAGCAGTGGATTTGATCTATGTGGACTTCAGTAAAGCGTTCGACAAGGTCCATCATAGTAGACTGGTTAGCAAGGTTAGATCTCATGGAATACAGGGAGAACTAGCCATTTGGATACTGAACTGGCTTGAAGGTAGAAGACAGAGAGTGGTGGCGGAGGGTTGCTTTTCAGACTGGAAGCCTGTGACCAGTAGTGTACAAGAAGGATCAGTGCTTGGTCCACTGCATCTTATCATTTATATAAATGATTTGGATATGAACACAGGAGGTATAGTTGGTAAGTTTGCAGATGAAACTTACCAAAATTGGATATGCAATGGACAGCGAAGAAGGTTACCTCAATGAGTCCACACCGATCCTCCAAACAGTAACCCACCCAGACCCATTTACCCCTGACTAATGCACCTTACACTATGGGCAATTTAGCATTGTCAATTCACCTAACCTGCACATCTTTTGGATTGTGGGAGAAAACTGGAGCACCCGGAGGAAACCTACGCAGACACGAAGAGAATGTGGAAACTCCATACAGACAGTCACCCAAGGCTGGAATTGAACCCGGGTCCCAGGTGCTGTGAGGCAGCAGTACTCTTGATCTTGATCAGATGGACCAAAGGGCTGAGGAGTAGCAGGTGGAGTTTAATTTAGATAAATGTGAGCTCTGCATTAAGGAAAGGCAAATCAGAGCAGGACATATACACTTCATGATAAGGTCCTGAGGAGTGTTGCTGAACAAAGAGACCTTGGAGTGCAGGTTCATAGTTCCTTGAAAGTGGAGTCGCAGGTAGATAGGATAGTGAAGACGGCGTTTGTTATGCTTTCCTTTCTTAGACAGAGTATTGAGTATTGGAGTTGGGAAGTCATGTTGCGGTTGTACAGGATATTGGTTAGGCCACTTTTGGAATATTGCATGCAATTCTGGTCAGCCTCCTATCAAAAGGACATTGTGAAACTTGAAAGGTTTCAGAAAAGATTTACAAGGATGTTGCCAGGGTTGGAGGATTTGAGCAACAGGAAAGGCTGAATAGGTTGGGGCTGTTTTCCCTGGAGTGTTGGAGGCTGAGGGGGGACCTGATAGAGGTTTATAAAATCTTGAGGGGCATGGATAGGATTAAATAGACAAGGTCTTTTCCCTGAGGTAGGGGAGTCCAGAACTAGAGGGCATAGGTTTAGGGTGAGAGGATTAAGATATCAAAGGGGCAACTTTTTCCACACAGAGGGTGGTGCATGTATGGAATGAGCTGACAAAAAAAGTGGTGGAGGCTACAATTGCAACATTTAAAAGGCATCTGGTTGGGTACATGAATAGGAAGAGTTTACAGTGATATGGGCCAAGTACTGACAAGTGGCACTAGATTAGGTTAGGATATCTAGTCGGTATGGACAAGTTGGACTGAAGGGTCTGTTTCCGTGCTGTACATCTCTATGACTCTATAATTCTATGTGCAGTATTAAAGCCACTATGCAATATGTCCCCACGTTGACTTACCTGGCCAAAGTCAAAGTAAACCACCAATTTCTGCAGGAATGTGGGATATTGCACCTCAGCAGCTACAGGAAATGATTGATCTTCTGGGCTCATGGGCCACTAGTTTGATCAGGAGATCACAATTGCCATCCCTGTGGCCTGGATATTCAGCTGTGAGGAGAAACTTCACCATCTTCATTGTTGAGATGGCCATGGGCAGGTTCCTCCTTCCAGCAGACATTAGGTACAAAGGTGCTCCCAAGGCTAATTAATGTGTATGTCCCTTGGTAAAGAGTGAATGGTTGGCCTTCCTTCCGCAGCTACCGCTACAGCCAGCAACATCCAGGCCAGTCATGCGATGCAGCTGGATATGAAGGGGCTAACAGCAAACTGGTGCAACATCCAGACTCCTGATGGAAACGTTTAAAGATGCCAAGCTGCATATCAACTTCAGCACCCCTACATATGAAGTAAACATGGATATACCTGGTAAGATACATCCGAGGGGGCTATCCACAAAAGGTTAGATTTCCTGTTTTAGAGATGTACAGCATGGAATCAGACCCTTCTGTCCAACTCGTCCATGACAACCAGATATTCGAACCTAATCTAGCACCCGGCCTGTATCCCTCCAAACCCTTCCTATTGATATACAGGTGTCCTAAATATTCTTGGTCAGATCCCACCAATGTCAAGCCAGTATTCTTCTCTGACCACAGCCTCCCATTGGCAGATTGATACCTACAGAATGACCAGTGGGCTGGCAAGGAAACATGAAAGCTGAATGTGAAACTGTTGACCTCAGAACACATTTAGCAACTCAAAAGGGAGTACACAGGTTGGAAAACTGTGAAAGCCCTCTTTGAGTCTCCAGCAGGATGGTAGGAAACAGTCAAGGGGAACATCAAGAGGCTCTTTATCCTCAAAGATATTCAGAAGATGAGAGAGATAGGGAAAATTTAACGAAACTCCAGAAAAGCTCCAGTCAATAGAGGTTGATGTCAAGGAGGATATATGGGAGATGGAAAGCCAGAAAGCCTTGTTCTTTGCCTGAGAGTCCTCCAATATAATCTTCCAGTCGAGGGTCCATTCTGTGGATGAGACATGCTCACGTTTCTTAACATGAAAGGGAGTGCCCTGTGATCAGCAGCTTGAAAGAAGATGATAGCTCAGGAATATAATTTTGAGGTTTAGTAAATCCTTTTATGTCAGATTGTGTGACATGAAGCCCACACAAAGCACAACGTTTCAGTCATTCCTGTCCTAAAACGCGGAGGTCTTAGACAACCGCATGTGGAAAAGGTTGGATGAGATAACCAAGTGTTATGGTCCAGACCAAAATCACTCAAAATATATTAAGAAGATAGTCTAGATTCCAACTGTTTCTTATTTTTAATGACAAGTGAAAGGTGCTGTGTTCTGGATGCAATTCGATTGGTCAAACTACCAGGCTTGAAGAAATACAGACTTTAATCTTACACTATAGTTAAAAGACAGACAAAATAAGAAGAAAAAAACGTCAGCTAACTATAACTCTGTCAAAATACTTAACAAGGTAACATATATGTTAACTACCACTGATTAGCTGTTCTAAGATAGTACCATCCCATAAACACACCAAATTCAGTAAAATAGATTGCCTCACATGCAATGTTTCTCCAATCTAGAAGGAAAGAACTTCAACAGAAAACTCAGACAGAGAAAACTCAAGCATTTTCCTCTAGCAGGGAAAAAGCAGCCTCCAAACCCCAACAGCTACTGAAAGCTAAACTAAAATCTTGGTTCTTTTGTAGCTTGACTCCACCCTTTCATACTGCTTCTGCTAAATTAAATTAGAATCCCTACAGAATGGAAATAGCCCTTCGGCACAAGTCCATACTGACCCTCTGAAGGATAACCCACCAAGCCCTATTTCACTACCCTATATTTACCTCTGATTAATGCTCCTAGCCTGTACACCCTGAACACTATGCACAATTTAGCATAGCAGTTCACCTAACCTGCACATCTTTGGACTGTGGGAGGAAACCCTCGCAGACACGGGGAGAATGTGCAAACTCCATACAGATGGTTGCCTGAGAGTGGAATTGAACCTCAGTCCCTGGTACTACAAGGCAGCAGGACTATCCACTGAGCCACCATGCATTGCTCCAACTAAAACAAAAACCCAAGGCCTCACAAGCTGTTTGCTTTATTGGCTTGAAACAGACCACACATCGCCTCTACCTCAACCTCTCTTCATCAAAAAAGGACAATATATACCTCTTAAAGCTACAGTATTGTCACACAAGGTCCTTGAATCCTTTGAGGAGAATAAAGTACTAAGAAATGACAGCTTATTGGCCAAGTTGTATTCAGCTCTGTCGGACTTGGTTGGCCATGATTTTCTGGAGATATATGACTGTATTCTTCTGGCAGGTAACATGTAAGAATCCATGAGGAAAGGTATTATCATACTCATTACATGTGGAAGAAGAAGAGGAAGGAAATTAGAAAGTGATGATCAATTTCACTGTTGCATGTGATTACAAAATCCTGTTTAAGGTCATTACTAGTCAGGTCAGGTCTGCTCTGGGATTGATGCTTCACCCTGACCAAACCTGTCTTCACTGGACAGGAAGATCTCAGAAAGTCTTGCACACTCTTCAGGGATATGATCATCTACTTATAAGACAGGGATTGGGCAGCTGCCTCACTAACCTAGACCAGGAAAAGGCTTTTGACAGACTATCACATACCTACATGAGGGGCATGTGAGTTTTGAAGATGGAATCCACAAATGGATCCAACGACTCAACACCAATATCAGTAGTACAGTCTCAATCAATAGGTGAAAATCAAAGTTTCTCAATCATATTTGGAATTAAACAGGACTGCCCCCTTTCTCCAGTCTTATTTGTGTGTTATATAGAAAATAGTCTTTTTTCAAATCCATCAAGAAGGTTGCAAGCCTAAGAAGGGTGACTATTCCAGGTAGGGAGGCCTACAGGTCGAAGCCTCACTATATCTGGATGACATGGCAATTTTGTGCTGGGACCCACTGTCACTGTGGAGATTCCTGAGCATCTACAACCAGTTCAAATTGGTAAGAGTGAGGCCATGTTATTTGGAAACTAGTCTGACCGATCTTTTACCCTCTTCACCATCAGGACATATTACCTAAAGGTGCTGGGACATATGCTAAAACTTGAGGAGAGCATTTGCTAAGGTGAGGCAGAAATCTGGCCGAAGGGAGTAATGTGCGTGGACCCTTGGTACAAAACATTCACTGTATACTGAGATTTTATCTGCCCCTGATGCTTTGAAGAATGGACATGGCCGCACTTCCACGGAACACTCCAGGTAGTTGGACCATTTCATATCACCTGTCCCTCACAGAGAAATCTGCAAAAGAAAACATCTTGGACCACAACTCCATCAGGCAGTGATCAGCACGTAATGTCCCTAAGACCCACATGATCTTGTCATGTGATTCCATGAAAAAAATGTTAAAGTCATTTGGCAGAATACTTCATTGCCAGAACCTTCCAACAAGCACCAAGATGGAGCTTGGCTGATGCTGAGATGGGCAGTATCCATCAGATCCTTCATGTATGTCTGAATGCTCAGTGCCACCTCAGGCTGCCCTCGAAGCAACTGTGGACGATGGTGGTGGTGTTGATGGTGGTGGTGAGGGGGTGGGGGGAGGAGGGGTGCTGGCAGGGTGCACAGACTATCACACTATCACACACCTCCTTCTAGAATGTGCCTTTGCAAAGAGGGTCTGGACAGAAATGCAGGGAGATTTTGTCATGGTTTTTTCCAAGCAGCTCCATGATGCAGGACTCTGTGCTCCACAGGCTGTTTCATGGGGAATACAGCAAGATGAACATTGACTGCACTTAGAAGGCCATCAACTTGGTGAAAGATGCTACTTAATCTGTCTGAAACTTGTTGGTCTTTCCATATCAAGCACTGACTGGCACACCCACATTCTATTTGTGGGGCACTGGGGTAGAAGGGAGCTGTTCTGGTGGATGGGTTTCACTAGTGCCACACTGAGTGACACACTAAAGCTTGGGACAGCTGCCACCAAAGTGTAGTAGTAAAGACCTCCATCAAAGATCTTTCTGCCAAAGTGTAACAGGAGTTTGTTCAGTTGTCAGACTCCCTCATTGCCTCCAAATGTAAATATTTTATTCCTGAATGAGCTAAAAATTGCCTTATTATTTGCAGCTGCATAGTAGCTCTTGGGGATGTAAAATTCTAGTGTATCATTTGCATTTCCTTTTCCTCAGAAATATTGTACAGAACAGAATGATAACATTTTGTATGTACTTAAAGATTTTCTTTCAGGAATTTAGTATATTTTTACAACAAAAAAATGTAGAAGCTGCCAGGTAGCAACATGATCCACAGCGAGCATATCAGTATCAAGTGGCTGCAGCTCAAGGAACTTCAGATTCAGGAAATGCAGTTTGAATTGCAGACGTTGTGCCATATCAGGGGAAAAAAACCTGGATACTTTGCTCCAGAGGGCAGTCCCACCCCTCAGACTAGGTAATTCAAAATTGGTTTGTGATCAAAGTCAGGGTTCTAAATGAGAGGATAGATACAATTCTCTGCAGCTATGAGCAGGAGTCCCGAAGGCTGTGTTGCCCGTCTGGTGCCAGGGTTAAAAATATTTCCTCTGTGCTGGGGAGAGATCCAGAAATCATCAACCCTATTGGTAGCAATGACATTAGTAGGGCTATAAAAGAGGTTCTGCTGAAAGATTTTCAACAGTTGGTAGCTGAACTAAAAAGCATAAATTCCAAAGTAATGATCACTGGGCCACTGGCAAACTGGTCTCGGGTAAATAAAGTCAAGGAGTTAAATGTGCTGCTTGAATATTTGTGTGGATGAAATGGATTTCTGTTCATGAGACACTGCGGGAAAAGGGAGCTGTTGTGGTGAATGGCTTTCACTTGAGTCATGGTGGGACTACTGTCCTGGCAAATTGAATACTTGAACGTAGATCATTAAAACTAATTGAAGAGACAGGAGATGCAGGTGTACAAGGCAAGAGGATATGATAGCATTACAGAGCATCTTAGTACGTAATGATACTCAGACTAGGCAGGATGAAAGAGTAATCAAACAGAAATCCAGCAGCAAATAGGGTAAAAGGGGAAAATAATCATAAAACGGTAAAACTAATGGCTCCACTTGAATGCTCATAGTGCTAGCAACAAAATAAATGAATTAATGGCACAAATACAGTTTAATAAGTTTAATCTTATTGCCATAATAGAGACATGCTTACAAAGAGATCGAAGCTGGGTATTGAACAGAGAGGAGCATGTGACCTTTTGAAAAAGACAAGCAAGAAGGGAAGCAAGGTGGGGTATCTTTCTAAGCAAGTAATGGAATAAGTACAAATGCAAAAAATGATCCAATTTCAGTTGATGCTGAATCCATTTGGCTGGAGTTATGAAATTACAAGGGGAAGAAGATACTGATGAGAGTAGTTTGGAGACTACTTGAATGGAGAAAAACAACAAAACTACAGAACACAGAGATTTGGGAGTTTTTGTGCATGAATTACAAAAAGCTAAAAATAAAATTCAGCAGGTAATAAGGAAGGTATGTGGAATGTTGGCCTTTGATATCAAAAAGAATGAAGTTTAACTGTATTTTTTTAATTAAAATTATACAAGGCATGATTCAGACGAGAGCTGGAATACAGAGAGGAGTTTGGGGTTAATTCCACAAGGAAAGATATAATGGCATGCAGGCAACCAGAGAAGGCTCATGAAGTTGATCCCAGGTAGGAATGGATTACCTTTGAAGAGACTATGATAAGATCAGGCATGTACTCATTTGAATTTAGGGAAACAAGAGGTGACCTTGTTGAAAAATTATGATTAATTGAATGAATGATTGAAGTTTTATCAGACAGCGCTGTTGAGGTTGTGTCGTTAAGTATATTCAAGGCTGAAACAGACAGATTTTAAATCAGTAAGGGAATCAACAAATATCAAGAAAAGGCTGAAAAGTGGAGTTGAGGATAATCAGATCAGCCATGATCTTGATGAATGGCTGAGCACACTTGATTGCCTCAATGGCCTACTTCTGCTCCAACATTTTATGGTCTTAACCAGTGGATTAGGGAATCCCTTTATTCCTGATGAAGGGCTTTTGCCCGAAACATCGATTTCGCTGCTCGTTGGATGCTGCCTGAACTGCTGTGCTCTTCCAGCACTACTAATCCAGTTATCCCTTTAGTGGCCAATTACACACAACCTAAAATCCACCCACCTGAAATGGTGGTTTTCCCAGTTTAATTGAGATTATATTTCGAGAAACTGTATCTTGAACCAGTCTTTGGCATATACATCCTTTGAGACAGACTCCTGTCAACCTCATGCTTATCCTCATCATAACATTTTGCCTTACCTCTGTGACCTTTCTCCTCAAAACATTTCAAGAAAGTCGTCCAGACCCTAACTTTGCTAGTTGTTTTAAGCAGGTTTTAACACAGACATTCCAGGAGAGGAGCAGTTGGTGAAACCCCTTAGTTTTAAACAGAATTTATTTACAAGACTACCAAATGAAACACAAACCAAAGAGAACAGAATACCTAATAACTTAACCTATCTGAAAACCCAACAGATCATCCCAACTTAATGATGCTGTTCCAATTACTTGCACAATCCCCATAAACCTCCTTTGGCAAAAAAGGTAAAATGAAACACAGGGTCTTACAAGAGAGAAGTGAGATAGAGAGAAGAGGATCAGTCTGGACCTGCTTCTCTTGGGTCCAGCAGCTTTTACACACCACTGTGCTAAAAACAAACCAAACCAGAGAAAAGCTGAGGTGGGAGCATTGGCCACTCCCCTTTCAGTATACAAGTGTTTTATTAAAAAGTCTTGAAAGCTTTTTCCTGAGGTAGTACCTCTTAGCTATAATCAAACTGGCTTTAACACCCATCCAAACCAAGACTTTTCATAATCTATATCTTTTACGACTTCCCTAGATTTAAAAAAAACAAGGACAACAAAACCTTGTTAAAGGAGAAGCATCGTCACACCTTTGAGCATCCCCGCCATAACTCTGGACTGTATCATCTTTTCTGCTGACATTGTCTCCCTCCCACAAGAGGGAGAGATATAGTGGCTCAATGGGTAGCACTGCTGCCTCACAGAACCAGGGATCTGGGTTCAATTTCATTCTCGGGCGATTGTATGGAGTTTGCATGTTCTCCCAGTATCTGTGTGGGCGTCCTCTCGGTTGCTGCAGTTTCCTCCCACAATCCAAAGATGTGCAGATTAGGTAGATTCACCGAGCTAAGTTGCTCACCAGTGTTCAGAAATGTGCAGGCTAGGTGGGTTAGCCATTGAAACTGCAGGGTTACAGGATAGGATGGGAGGGTGGGTCTGGGTAGGATGCTGTTTGTAGAGTCGGTGTGAACTCAATGGGCTGAATGCCTGCCTCCACACTGTAGTGATTCTATAATTCTGTACTTACACCCATGGCACCCTACTTTGACACTGATCCTCTTCTACTTACTTTTATTCCTTCCTATGACCCACCCCACAAGACTTTTGAATATTTGACCCTGTCCGTCTGACCAAATCCAAGTCCCCCATTACTGTGACTGTTTTCTCTACCAACCTGTACCCTCAATTTAACCCATAAGACTTAACTTTGATTGCTGCTGTCCCACCATTTCAGCCCATTATCGCAATACCACATCTAGCGACTCTCTGTGTGGAGTTTGCACATTCTCCCCGTGTCTGCGTGGGTTTCCTCCGGGTGCTCCGGTTTCCTCCCACAATCCAAAAATGTGCAGGTTAGGTGAATTGGCCATGCTGAATTGCCTGTAGTGTTAGGCGAAGAAGTAAATGTAGGGGAATGGGTCTGGGTGTGTTGCGGGTCGGTGTGGACTTGTTGGGCCAAAGGGCCTGTTTCCACACTGTAAGTAAGTAGTAGTAGTAGAAACATCAATCACTGGGAAATCAAAATTATGCATTTCACATTGGTTAAACACCATGGCTAAACAATGCCAATCACTACAATTCTTGCTCTTGTTTCAGAGCTCTTTCTATTAATCAAACAGGCTCTTTTTCAGCCACTTCTTTTTTATGAACTGTAGTTTATTTTCTTTCAGAATCAAAAGCACAGTATTGTATTCAAATTTCAAGCCAAGCCCTAAATATCATTTTAAATCAAATAACCTCAGGCCATAAAAAAATCATATTACAAATTAAGACAGAAGCCCTTATAAACTATTGATTCGATTAAATTTCAAAACCTCTCTAAAATTGGCAAGCTGATGATCTGAAAACAGAAGTTAAGAGAGACATAGCAACTGAAAGTCAATTCAAAGATATTAACTTTTCCATGTATCGATATCCATGACCAAACTGAAATATTTTCTTCAGAAATGCACATTTGCTCCACCTACAGAACATCAATTTATACTGATTTTTATCCAGCACATACAAGCCAAGAGTTAAAATAGTAACAAATATTAACAATTGTTACTACCCAAGAATCTTTTTGTCGTTATAGAATTAATATTTACGCTACAAATATGCTCCTGCAGAGGTTGTTTATCAAAAATGCTTTTTGATTATTTATTATCTGTTTTACTGATCTATATTCAAAATTCAAACTACTGATGAAGAGATAGTACTCCTTCCAATAAAAACACAACACAACAGCAAAACAGCAGTTTCCCACTGAAAAAGATGTTGCTTAATGTTAAGCCTCTGTTAGTGAACACACACTAAATAAATTTTATCTTTGCATGAACCTTTACTCTGTATTTGTCATTCACCTGAATAATTAACAACTACACGGTGCCTGCCAGCAGTTCAGAGAATAAATTTTCCATAATGAATGGTGCTCATGTGCTTCATACAGAAACCAATATACCACTACAATGTAGTTTTAATACCTTTCACATCGACTTAAAAATGTGAGAACTGGAAAATTATAACCTCATGATATTTACTCATCCGAACATTACTTATGAGCAATGAATAGAATACAGTGTATAACAAAGAATACATTCATGGTCCTCATGGACTGCTTAAGAAGTAAAACATATATTAAAATACAATATCAACAACAACTGCATTCACAACATCAATTGATATATCCCAGAAATAATGGGGATTTTTCAGCTATATTAAACTGAATAGAAGTGCTAAGTAATCAGAAATTGGTGTATGCATTAGTGTTCAAGTTTCTGCTTTGTATTCATAACAAACTTGTACATTGGGCCTTTATTCTGTGTTTACAATCTCATTTTGGAGCAAGATATCATTCTCCAAATTCAGGCTGCACTCAAGTTAGAATTGCATTGCAGCAGAATTCATTATTTACTTTAAGAGATATATGGAATAACATCCATGCAACATCCACAAATAAAAGAACAACAACAAACTAATTCTTAAAATCCTCCAGCTGCATGAAAAATCTACCAAATTTATTTTTCTTCTTGGTGTTTATACACTGTACAAGCGATTCAAATCTCAAAAGAATCTGCAAAGTTCACCAAATCAGCTATCGAGACCTGCTACATTAAAACTCCTTAACACTTTAACAGAACTTGTACAATAATTAAATAATTTTAGAGGATAAGTTGATTTTAAAATCAAAGACACATACTTAGATTTTGTGCATTGTGGCTGCAAATCCAGCCAGAAATTCATGGGTTTGCATGAATAGAATGCATGTTTCAAGCAGGGACCGAACCAAATTATTCAGAATTAGTTCACATACTTTTTTTTTCTGAACACTGGATTAACCTGTCAACCAGCAGTCATGAGCTCACTGACATTAACCAAGCAGATGACAATGAGGAAATATCACAAATCAGATAGTTCAACCAGTCTCTGCTCAAAGCCCATCACACAAATTTCTGATCCAAATTTATACAGAGGTGAAGCACACTAATATAATGCAGTGATTATAGTCAGGTCAGCCAGATCGACTTCATGGAATATGAGTTCCCTGATTTGACCAAGTTAACAGCCCCAATCAGGAAGCTCTGGCTTATAGATATAAACAGAAATGTCAGATGAAGCCAGACCAGTGCTATGCACGTGTAAACAAAGGGTGATTCCGTTACGGGATACCGGGCTCAGTGGAGTTATTTCAGTGGTGACGAGTGAAACAAATATGATCCTGAAGAAATTTGTTTCTAACAGTAATCTTTGAATTGGGGTAAACGTTTTTAGAATCATGCCGAAAACTTGTAAGCTTAACTCATTTGATCCTGCCATTGAAGACTGGGCCCAGTATGTGGAAAGATTGCGTTACTCTTTCCAGGCAAATGATACTGGGGCAGATGAAAAGCAGTGAGTAATTCTCCTAACAGCTTGTGCACCCATAGCTTTTTCATTTATTAGGAGTTTAACATTTCCTAAGGCACCAAATACTAAAACCTTTCAAGAGTTGACAGATTTGGTTCAGGAACATTATGACCCCAAGCCTCCTTTAATTCTGAAATACTATTTGTTTTGCTAGCAATTCAAAAACCAGGGGAATCTGTAACAGGATTTTTGACTGGGTGAAGAAGACTGGCAGAGGCATGTGACTTTGGTTTAACCCTTAATGAGATGCTGAAAGACCATTTGGTAAGTGGGATTAATGATGTAACCATGAAAAAGTGCCTTGTATCTAAACTCAATTGGACTGCAAACAAGCACAATAACTGGCTCTCATTAGAAAATGCGGCAAGGGATATGCAGATGGAAGTGAATAGCCTGGCTCAGCTGACTGAGCTTGAGGGATACCACGTGTGAAGGCAATTGCACAGCCTCACTCAGGACATATCCTGAGTTGCGGGAATCTAGTTCAGCCCACAGCAAAGCCCCCAAAACAATGCCAAGCCTCAGCCAAACGGTTAACATTTTCTTCAGGATCTGGGCCAGCAAGCCAATGTAGTTGCTGCCAGCATGCAGACTTGAGAAGTGCAAGAATCCCACTAGACCAAAATGGAGTAAGATAACTTATAAGTCGATATCCAGGATAGTGCACACCCTGGAAAGCACACATACATCTGGCTTGGAACAGTTAAATTGCTTAATGACATCCAAATCAGAACCAATTGAAATAAACATTTGGTTAAATGGTCACATGGTTCTAATTGATACCAGCACGGCTGTTTCAATGATTCAAGAACCAGTCTTCAATACAATTTGGTATAGACTCCAGCTCTTAAGTTTGTGTGAGATCTTGGCTAGAATGAGAACCTATACTGGAGAACCCCTCCAGATTAAGGGTATAACATCAGTTCCGGTCTCATATGAGAAGCAACTGGTATGTTTATTACCAATTGTCATAAAAGGCTCAGCACCAAGCATGATGGGGTGAAATTAGTTGAGAAAAATTCACTTTAATTGATTCAATATTTTTTGATTAGAAAATGGCTGTCTGAATGAAGTCCTAATTAAATACTTGGCGGTTTTTCAGGAAGTTCTAGGAACTATCGAAGGAGCCAAGGCCACCTGCATGTTGACCAGGAAGCAATTCTATGATTCTGCAAGACCTGCTCGGTGCCATTTGTCTTATGTGCAAACGTTTAGGCAGAATATAGGAGGCTAGAAAGTGAAGGGATAATCAAACCAATATAGTTTGTGGAATGGGCAGCACCCATCGTACTGTTTGTGAAGCACAACAGGTCAGTTCGCCTTTGTGGGGACTTTAAACAAAATGGGTAAATCACTTCTCACAGTTGGATAAATACCCAATCCCTCGCATGGAGGACTTCTACACAAAACTCACGTGGAGGGTGGGGGTGTCCTTCACAAAACTGGATGTCAGCCGTGTGTTCCTGCAATTATGTTGAGATGAGGATTCCCAGAAGAATGTCACAATTAATAAACTTTAGGGCTTTTACCAATATACAAGTGTGCCATCTGGGGTATCAGCATTCTATGCCTTTCTCCAGCTGATAACGGAGAACATTTTACCCCAAGTTGCCATTTTACTGGATGACATGCTAATAACAGGGAAGACCAATAAGGCACACTTCAAGAACTTGCACACAGTCCTTAGATGTTTCTCCAAGGCAGGTGTAATCCTTAGAAAGGAATAACCTATGATCCAGGCACCCTGAGTAACCTACTTGGGGTACAGTGTTGACAAGATTGGTTATATCCATTGAAAGATAAAATGAGGACAATCAAAGGTACACCAGTTCCCACATCGGTACCACAGCTTAGATCTTTCATTGGATTTGTGAAATATTTTGGAAAGTACATGCATAATCTGACTCCATCCTGGCACCCTTACATCTGCTGTTGAAATTTGAGTCAGCTTTGGAAAGGGTCACGTAGCCATGACATGGCCTTTAGGGAAATGAAGGTGCAGTCATTGTTATCTAAGGTGTTGACTCACTGTGATCCTAAGAGAGATCTGTTGTTGGCATGCGATGCCTCCCCATCTGTCCTGGGAACATGTTGGCACACAGATGACCCAATGGAAAGCAGTGCTCAATAATGTATACATCCTAGACTTTGGCTGATGCCAAACAAAAAATATGCGTAGATAGAGAAGGAAGGTTTGATGGTCATCTTTGGTATGAGAAAATTCCATCAATACCTCTTATGGATGTAAGTTTCTAATAGTAACAGATCACAATCACCTGCAGGGGCTACTCAAAGAGGACAAGGCCATTCCACTCATAGCTTCAAGTCAAATTCAGCAGTGGGCTCTCTTTCTGAGTGCGTACAATTACAAGTTGGAATACAGTCCTGTATGCCAAGTGATAAATATGGATACCTTGAGCTGTCTTCCATTGGCAGATACACCAGTGGTGGTACTGCTGGAAAAGTCTGTTCTGGTTTTAAACATTTTGGACACTCTTCTGGTCACCACTGACCATATCATACTGTGTAAAACAAAAAGATTCAGTCATGGCAAAACTAAAACAGCCAGTGGTGATGGGGTAACAAAAGGACCATCGCAGTCATAAATGAAACCTTTCTGGACCTGGTGAGACCAGATCATCGTAGTGGACGGCATTTTATAATGGGGAGCAAGAGTGACTGTCCCAAGCAAAGGTCGCCACCAGATACTGTTTGAAATGCCATCAGGAACGCTAATGCCAGACACAAGACTCCTCTAATTGAGAGAGACAGTTTACTTCAGGTAGCAGCACACCACATAACTCACCTCCCCAATACTTCAAGCACAGTGCATTGCACTCATTTGCTTTCTCGGAACCCATTAAACCAAAAAAGAAGCCAAGTCTTCTACAATGGGACTACGCAAGAGAGAAGATAATGCAATTCATCGGGCAGAAACCAGGCCCAGCATTAATTCTATATATCCACAATGGTCATTAAAGACAAAATAATGTGCAAGTACAGAACTTGAAAATGTACTGAGGCATATTTCATAAGTCAAGACAAATCACAGTACACAATGACAGAAACAGCACAAACATATAGAAGGCATGTTTAGTGAGATCCATTGGCACAAGAATTTGATTGTCATAGCACATTTCTTTGATCAACTTTCACGATTTTCCATAGCATGTAAAGGGGTTGAATTAGTTTCAGTTCATTAAGAAACAAGTTTTTAGTCAGAAATGAGGATCTTCAGTTACAGCAGTTTGAGGAACCTTAAATATACAAAGATGAGGAACTGTAAATGTGCAGAGTCCCAGAGAATGGAATGGCCAAGAATGTAGGGGGGTGATACAATTAGCAAAGATAAAATACAAATAATGCCTGTACATTGAGTAAAGAGAATAAACTAACACTGGAATATCTAATCAACATAGGATGTGAATTGAACAAATAGGAATTTACTATATATAAAACTTCGTATAAAATCTCTGAAACTCTGCAAAGCGAGTCTGATGCTGATAAGAGTGACTCTCCTTGCTCGTACTCTTTATCCTAAGTTGAAGTCTCCTGGCAGTTTGTCAAGTTGAATGACAACAGCACGTCTATGTGACAGTTCTCAAACATAACTGCCTCTGCTTGTTCCAGTCAGCACAAAAACAGTTGCAGAATATCTGGTTTAGAAAATCTACCAACCTCATGACTGACTTTGTTAGCATGTTGACCATAAGTCACTACTTCTATCAATTACTATATGTCTTACTTCGAGATTAATTAAGGATTCATCCACAATTTCAACCAGCATGCTGCAAAGAGACAAATAAAGCAAGTTGAAAAAAATATTAGTTAGGAACTAGACTAACATTCCTCTCCCACTTAACAAGATTATCTGTTGATGAATTCATTATTCTGTTGCTTCCCTATATTGAAAATACTTAATATGTTCTTTTGAACAAATGGACATAATGGCATACCCCATATGGACACCAAGGAACTCCAAATCGATTTTCAGGTGGTTAGGAATTAGAAATATTCCATTCAAAATAATCAATCACACTCTTCCATAATAAAACCAGAAACTGCTCAAGAATGTTCAGTAAGCTTGGCCTTGTCTTGTCTGTGCAGAGAGAAATAAGAAATTAACAATCCAAGTCTGTTACTTTCCATCACCGGAAACTTTTGAACAAAAGGTAGGTAGGACAAGAACAAAAGAAAGATCTGTGATAGGTCAGAATACGGAAGAGGCTGAATGACAGAAAGGTTAGTCCTTCAGGGTCAAAGGGAATAGTGAAAAGATAAGAAAAAGAGATATAAATCTGCCTCAAAAAAGCTGAAAGAAAATGGAAATTAAACAAGGAAGGAAAAGGAAACAAAACGTGGGTAGAGTATACAGATCAGAAACTGTTGAATTGAATATTGAGTCCCAATGGTTATAAAGTGGTTCAATGAAAGATGACAACTTGTTGCTCAAGATTATACTGAGCCTCACTGGTAAAGTGTAATAGGTTAAGGACAGCAATTTTTGCATAAAGTTAAGGTAGAGAATTAAAATGAAAGGTTGCTGGAAGCTAGGGTGCATGCCTGTGAACATTCTTCCATTTTCTATTCTGACTACATCTTTGTTCTTTATCCAATTTCAAGTCTAAACTATTCATCCTTGGATGTTGAAAAATCCAAGTTTCTTTTTCTGTTTGTATTTTGCCAGATATCTTCAATGATTTCTGAATCATTAGATGGCCAAGTCAATGAGTCATTAAAATGCCCTCTCACCAATTGAAGATCTCAGATTTCTCTAAATAGATATTCCTTACAGCTTTCAGCAAATTACTCAAGAGCGATTCAAAAAACCAACTTCAAAGTTTTGCCAAAGTAGAGTTTTGTTTTGTTTTCTCTACAAAAGTATTGCTTTCATTCAGCTCCTTATCCAATTCATTTTGCATCTCAAAGTATATTCTCCATCCAATAGTACAAAGCATTGAACTTACACTTCACAGAATATTATCATTAAACCAGATCAAATTGTTACAATTGACATCAAAGCTGTCTTAATCAGCAACAATTGCATCCAAAATTTCTCTTCAATTTCCAGGATGTTGCTGTTTGACTGTAAAAATAAATATATTACATGCGCTATTGCAGGATTCTGAAACTGTTTCAAATGCAAATTCTTAAAGAATTTGTTCATTCACTCACAATAATAAAGAGCAATAGTTAGTCCATGATGCTGACATAACTAACATAAAAACTGACATTTGCTAATGCAAGATGTCGATGGAAATAAAGGAAATGCATTTGCTATCCTAACTTGTTACGAATGGAAAATTGATGTCCATTGCAAAAGGAGAAATCGTTTACTGTTGACAGAGCAATTTCTATTCTGCCCATTCGTTGCCACATATCATGTGCTGTCCCTGTTTTGAAACTAAGACTTTGTTTGTCTGTCTCTGGTGGCCATAACATTGGTCAATTAACAGTCTTTGGCTACTCTAGCATGTTGCATTGTCTGCTACATCAACCAAATCAGACACTAAACCATTTATGCACTCTCAGTTTACATTTGGTTTTCACTTAAATCTATTTCAAAATGATAAAAATAATGTTCTTCTATTATAAATATCTTAAATACCTAGAATTTATAAAGTTATATAGTAGATAGAAAGCATTCTCAATTCAGCAACCACTGTTAATAAAAAGAAAAATTGGACAGCGCTCACAACTTGTTCAGCTTCAGGAAAAAAGGCATATTATTATTCCTAAATCCCAGCACCAGAATGACAGCAAAACATTATGATCTTTGCTACTTCTACTAGGTTCAAATCCAGATAATGTTAACATAATTAATACTCAATTTGGCAGATTGCAAGGTAAAGCAGAAGTAAAATTTTAAACAATTATTTTCTGATCCACACACCTTTCAAGCATAGTTCAATTTTGGGAGCATTAAACTTATCTTCCCCTGTCCCTTTTAGGTGTCCATTTGCTTTTGGACAAGCAAATGGACATACAATAAATACATTTGTAATGGGACTTCCAGCAGCAGGTAGCCATGGTGAAGGCAGGCACCAAGCAGGGGAATCTGAGCAGTCTAACCATTTCTGGAAGAAAGGGAATCTTGTGTTAAAGATGCTTTATGGAGACAGGGCAAGGCACACAAAGGACATATTCAACCAAATGTGATCAACCAAATGTAAACTATATTCTTAATTTGATGTAAATACTCTGTTTTCCTCATTTAATTTCCCTTTCATGTTTGTTAATGCCTATTACCAGTGCATAAAGAATTCGTGCTTCATGATCTTTAAGCCAATCTTATACTCAGATTTTGTATTACATTTCTGGAATAATCGGCAGGACTGACAGTAGAATCATTAAGCCACCTCCAAATAATGGAGCTGATTCTGGAAGAGTTGCAACTAGGAATGTCCATGAAGGAGAGAAAAACTGTACCTGTTATGATACAGAGACAGACCACCAAAACAAATCAGCCTCCCAGTCCCTGTATTTATAACGCTGTAAAATGAAAATATCCAATGATTCTCAAAATTAACTGTGATTGTTCCTAACCAAACTTTGTGCCGAACCAATACCAGAAATCAAGTTTATAGTTTGAACAAAATAATTAACAATTTATTATTAATGCAGTAACATTAATTAAACAAAGCAATCTAATTAATGGTTATGATTTAAGCCCAATCTTTTTTGATTCATAGAATCCCTACAGTGGATGCAGATGCTTCAGCCCAACAAGTCCACACCAACCCACTGAAGAGTATCCCATCCAAACCCACTCTCATACCCTGTTACTGTATATTTTACCCCTAACTAACACATCACTGAACAGTATGGGCAATTCACCTAACCTGCACATCTTTGGATTGTTGGAGGAAACCCATGCAGACACGGGGAGAATGTGCCCAACAAACAGTTGTCCAAGGCTGGAATCAAATCTGGGTCCCTGGCGCTGTGAGGCAGCAGTGCTAACTACTGAGCCACTGTGCTGCCCCAAATTCTAACCCCAACTCATACAAGAACAGTCAGACAAACAGATGCAATTAAGAAATAAATCAGAATGAAAAGTGAGAGAGATTTAACTGAAGTTCACTGAAGCAGCTTCCACGATGCACAGTGTAAATATATGACTTACTTATAAATATAAAGCTGGCTGCGAGTATAAATATACTCGGCATTCGGAAGCCTTTGGGGATGCGCGCGCGCAGAAGGAGGTCACGTGGTGCTCTACTCCATTGCAAAACAAGGTCACGTGAAGTCAGACATCCGGGAATGCAAGGAGGTGGAGAATGGAGTCAGATCAACAGCCAATCAGAAAATGATTCCACCTCAGTGATTGCATGCCATTTTTTTATTATATAAAAGACTGGGTCAGGGACAGAAGGGTGTGGTATTTTTCTGAACTGACACACTGTATAGTTTGTCAGGGACAGAAAGGTCTAGACCCAGAGCTCTGTATGCTTTATCCACTAACTGCTAAAATAAACTAAAAGTGTGAGACCGAATATCTTCTCCTATTGCTTCATTGAAAGAACATGCAGGACTTGGCTCACACATAGAAGAAAGTAAGTTAGTAGATTAAGCCAAAGTCCGACAACAGTAATACAGACACATTGTATTCTATCATGCTTAATTTCTGAAGACATCAGTCAATGCATATAGCTTCCAGTAGGCGACAAGAAATATTAATTTAATTGAGATTCTGTTCTCAAAATTTCAATAAGTTGATAATGTGAGGATAACTAGGGAGCAATCAAACCTCCAACCTCTCGCTTTCACAGCCACAATCCTTCTAACAAAAACAGTTCAAAAGTAGTGCAACCTTTGGTTTCTCAGTCTTTTTTTTTCAACATTTTCTTTGCTAGGTTCATTGATACCATAATTCCCTGTGTGGCTCCAGTTAATATCCAACATCTGCCATCTGCTTGAGTATAATGCATCTCCAGAACTGAAACATCTACAGTGTTCTTTGAACTAGAAATCAAGCTGCAATTAACATCAAGGCCAGGTCTCTTAAACAAATATCAGTCGTTCATTCTTTTTTTTAAACAAGTTCACAGTTCAGAGGTCATCAGGTCTCAATTCACAGCTCTAAACCAAAAATGAGAAGAATAAAAGTAATGATCATTTAAATTACATATTAAAAACATGTCACTTCAGATCAAACCAAGCCAGAAGTTCCAGATGCATTCCACAGAGGAAGGAAGCTATATTCCTGGCTAGATATCCAACTTGCCAATTTGTAGGAAGCTGGAGAGATTTTGAGAAAGCTTGAAAATACCCAATGGTCTGGCAATATGTATTAAAGATGCACAGCTGGTTATGATATCTAGGAGCCTAAATGCAAGTGACCAATCCATGTTCAAAGTGTGGATGTACTGATTCAGTACTCAGTACCAACAACTACCAATTTCCAAATGCCATCCTACAACGCATCTGCTTCATCCTTGACCACAACATCTTCACCTTCAACCATCAGTTCTTTATCCAGACATATGCTACAGCCATGGGAATGGATTTGCACCACAATATGCTGAGATTTTCATGTACAAATTCGAGCAAAACTTCTTCGCTGTGCAGGATCTCTGACCATCACTATACACCAGGTACATCAATGAAATTTTCTTATTTTGGACTCACAGTGAGGTATCACTGACGTGACTACATTGCAATATCAACAAGTTTTATCCCACCTAGGGAATCTAATTTAATCTAATCTAATCAGATTTATAATGGACCCCACTTCAGAATCAGTCTCATTCTTGGACACACGCATCTCCAGCAAGGACAGACATGTCAATATCTCACTCTATTGCAAACCCATAGATAACTCTACAATGCTGCACTTCTCGTGCTTCCACCCTAAACATATTAACGGAGCCATCCCCTACAGACAGGCCTTGCGCAGGGGGGGGATCTGCTCAGATGAGGAGGAACACAATGGACACCTGAAGAGTTTGAAGGATGCCCTCATAAGAACTGGATACGGTGCTCAACTCGTTGATCGCTAGTTCCAACGTGCCACAGCAAGAAACTGTAACAACTTCCTCAGAAGATAGAGGCATGATACGACCAATACAGTACGCTTCATCATCCAGTACTTCCCTAGAACGGAGAGTCTACACCATGTTCTTCACAACCTTCAACACATCATCAATGATGACGGGCATCTCACCGAGATCATCCCTATGCCTCCACTTCTTGCCTTTAAACAACCGCCAAACCTTAAACAGACCATCATTCACATCAAACTACCCATCCTTTAGGACAACATCGACCACAACACCACACAAATCTGCCAAAACAACCTCTGCCAGACATGTCAGATCATCGACATGGATACCACCATCACACATGGGAAAGTGACCCACCATGTACATGGCAGATACTTGTGTGACTCTGCCAATGTAGTCTACTTCATAAGCTGCTTGCAAAGATGCTCGAGGCATGGTATATTGGCAAGACCATGCAGGTGCTACGAATGGACACTGCACAACAATCACTAGACAGGAAAGTTCCCACCTAATCAAGGAATACTTCAATGGTCAAGGACATTCAGCTTCCGATCTTTGGGTAAGCATCCTTCAAGGCAATCTTCAAGGTACACAACAACACAGAATTCCCAAGCAGAAACTGTTAGCCAACTTCCATACTCATGAACATGGCCTCCACCGTGATCTTGAGTTCATGTCGCATTTCATGTGACCTCCACCACACTGTTCTATATCTGTAAAGTCTTCCTTACTGTCCTGTTTTGACACCATCACCTTGATAAATTGTAATACTCTCTCTACATTAATTAGTTTGTACAATTTTGGATTACTTATTACTTTGTTTCAACCATCTGCACGCAACTCTTCTCCCTATCATATTATTTCAGTCAAATAAAAACCAAAAGAACTGCGAATGCTACAAATCAGTAGCAAGGGCAGGGGTTGCTCGGAAGGCTCAGTGGGTCTGATAGTATCTGTGAAAAAAGATCAGAGATAACATTTCGGTTCCATTAACCCTCCCTCTGGTTTTTCTTCACAGATGCTGCCAGACCAGCTGGACCAGTGGCTTCTGTTTGTGTTCCATGTTATTCCAGTCATTTGGTTTGCTTCTAGCACCACCTTATTTTAAATTTTTTGTAATTATCTCTCTGCCTCATTTAATTGGTTTATAGGTCACCCTTCAGTTGTTATTCAGCTATTGACACTTTACTCACACCAGAAGAAAGATTCATTCCTGATGAAGGGCTTATGCCTCATTCTCCTGCTCCTCAGATGCTGCCTGACCTCTGTGCTTTTCCAACACCACACCCTCAACTTTACTCACACTGTCCAACACCCTTGGTCACCTGCATTTGACATTCCATTTGTATGACCTTTTGATCTGTATGCCCTTGATCTCTCTGTCCATAAATTCTGTGTTCTGTGTGCTGCCCTCTCACTTCACGAAGGGGCTATTCTCTGAAAGTTTGTAATTTCAAATAAACCTATTGAAATATAACCAGGAAAGACCATCAGGAAATATGGAAATGGTACAGGTGTTTAAAAGTGTTGGAAAAAGATCTCTGAGGCAGTAACAAAGATTTTTTGGGTTAGTGGCAGTTTATGACAACTAAGTTTTTTTTTAGCATAAGTAAGCTGAAGGAGAGGACCTGGTCTCCAGGTAAAAGCAAATTACTGTGGATGCTGGAATCTGAAACCAAAAGAGAAAATGCTGGAAAATGTCAGCAGGTCTGGCAGCATCTGTAAGGAGAGAAAAGAGTTGACGTTTCTAGTCTAACTGACCCTTTGTCAAAGCTGACAAAGGGTCAGTTAGACTCGAAACATCAGCTCTTTTCTCTCCTTACAGATGCTGCCAGACCTGCTGACATTTTCCAGCATTTTCTCACCTGGTCTCCAGGTACCTGGAGCTGAGGTTGTTCAGCTGCATCATCCTCCAGAATCTCTCTTCTGCAATGGAAGTACCACACAGCTGAAGCCATAAGCAACAGGAACATCTAGATGGATTTGTAAAGACTTAATGGTGACAAATCTCTATTCTCCTTCTTTTGTGGTGCATCCACATCATGGGGAGAAATTGGACTTCTGAGACCAGGAAAATGGCTACCAGGAGGAGGTTTCAGTCAGTGCTAACAAGGATGTAGACCTCAGGCTAAAGGGGCAGATGAGATATCTAGATGTGCAGAAAACCCTGATACAGTCATTGCTATTGCAATTCAGATCAAGCATATAGATAAGACAACATTACTCACCCAGAACAGCTTCTGACATTGATGACTACTGCCAACTTTGAAAGATGCATTCTTTGGGCAAAGTAGGGAACCAACTTCACACTAGCATGGGATCCCTGATTGTTAAGCAATCTCCATTGATCCTTGCAAAGGATTTTTAAATTCTTGAACCCAGCACTAATGGGACTGAACACATTCTCTTATACACTGATGTCTTCATCAAGTTCACATTGGTCAATCCCACCCATGCCAAAAGACTTCAGCTATAGCCAGAGGATTAGTACATAATTGACCTGTCTGTTTGGAGCTCCATGTTGAATGCACACTGATCAGGAGTAGAAGTTTAAGAGCAAAATCATACAGGAACCCTGCAAGGATGATAGCATTTTCAAGAGCCACATCACCCTCTAACATCTGGAGGATAATGGACAGTGTGAAAGATTCAACCATATGAAGACCTGACTGAACCTGACAATAATGTGGGTGATCCACCACAGAGTCTGTATCTCACAAAGTACAAGTACAGATAGAAAAGTCCTCTTGAGCAAATGTTGGACAACACCTGAACTCTTACCATTTTCCCAGATCAGTGATGCAAGATTAATGCAAGGTGAGAATGCTACCAGAAACATAAACACTAACATTCAAGCCATCATGGCACAATCAAACCTGCTAATAATATAACTGATTAGTAAATTACCACTGCATGCAACATTTAGTTGCTAGGACAGCAAGTCTCAAGCAGTGAAGTATATAACAGGATATGTGGCAATGGTGAGGGAGGGCACCAAGCAGAGGAGCTGAAGCATTTGAATGGACTGGCTCTAGGTTTTGTGAGAGTTCTCATTACTTCTTTGAGCAGAGGAGAAAGTGAGGACTGCAGATGCTGGAGGTTAAACTAGGAAACCAATATTTACATGAATTTAAGCCTGAAATTTGCATTTTCTAACAACATCTACTTAAAGAAGTCGAAAAGTATTGGCGCTGGAAAAGCACAGCAGGATTGGTAGCATCCGAGGAGCAGGAGCGTTGACATTTCGGGCATAAGCCCTTCATCACATCATCACACCATCATCACATTCCTGATGAAGGGCTTATTCCCAAAAAGTCAACTCTCCTGCTCCTCAGATGCTGCCTGACCTGCTGTGCTTTTCCAGCGCCATACTTTTTGACTTCTTTAAGTAGATGTTGTTAGAAAATGCAAATTTTAGGCTTAAATTCATGTAAATACAGGTTTCTAAGTTTAACCTTCATTTTCTTTAATGTTTGTCAAGGGCATGGATTGACAAGTAGAACTGCGATGTTGCTGCTATCACAGAGACATGGTCAAGGAGCTGAAAAACTGGCAACCTGGCATTCTGGGTGTAGGATCTTCAGGCAGGCAGGGTAAGGAAAGGAGAACATTAGAACAAGGAGTAGGAGAAGGCATTTCAGCCCGTCGAGCCTGCTACACCGTTTGACACAATCATTTTGTGATTTTAGCTCAGCCTCCACTCCATGCCCCTATCTGCTTTTCACAACCTTTCAAACTATTACTAATTAAAAATCTGTCTAGCTCCTCCGTAACTTTACTCAATGCCCACCGCACTCTGGGGGGAGTGACTACCACAGATTCACGACCCTTTGAAAGAAGTAATTTCTCCTCATCTTTGTTTTAAATTTGCTACCCCTGATCCTAAAACTATATGGTTTCTCATTTTAGATTTTCCAAGGAGGAAACATCCTTTTTACATCTACTTTGTAAATCCCCTTTAAGCATCTTCTATACTCACTTAAATTTTCTCTTTTATTCTTCTAAATCCAGATAGGCCTAAACTGTATAATCTATCTTCATAAAACAAATCCTTCATGTCTGGAATATCAATCTAGTGACCCTCTTCTGAACTGTCTCAATGTAAAGGGACCAAAATTGTACACAACACTCCAAATGTAGTCTCACTAATGCCTTGTGCAGTTGCAGCAACACTTTCTTATTTTATACTCTATTTCCTCAGCAATAAATTCCAAAATTTCATTTGTCTTCCTTGTTACCCACTGTACCTGCATACTTTACTGCAATTAAAGTAGGAGGACACCCAGATCCATCTGCACTGAAGTACTCTGAAATTTTTCTATTTACATAAAAAATTAGTTTTTTATTCCCCTGACCAAATGATAACATCACACTGATCCACATTAAACTTCTTCAGGACAGGACAAAAAGGAAAAGGCACAGATTAACAGATTATCATGAACCATAAAGCCAGAGAATATTGGTAGTTAAATAAGTACTTCAGATCTGTCTTTACCCTGGAGAAGAAGCACGAAATTACAGGAGTTGAGAAGATGAACTGTGACATTTTGAGCAGATTGGTGTCAGAGGCGAGAAGAAATTAGAGGCTTTGACAGATGTATGAGTGGACAAATCCCCAGGTCTGGATGAGTTGTACCTCAAGCTGCTGTGAAAGACAAGGGAGGAAATTACAGTAGTCCTGACCAAATTTTTAATTCCTGTCTGACTAAAGGAGAGGTGTCAAAGGACTGAAGGACAGCTAGTGTGGTTCCACTTTACAAGAAGGGTGGTAGAGATAGGCCAGGGATTGATCAAGCAGAGAGTCTAACATCAGTGGTAGGGAAACTATTGGAGAAAATAGTGAAGGAGAAAATTATGTCCATTTAAAGCCGCAAGATTTGTTCAGGGGTAGTCAACATGGCTATGTCACAGAAAAGTCATGTTGAATAAAAGGGATGGAATTTTCAAGGAGATGACTAAGTGTGCAGGTGAGGTAGGACAGTTTATATGGCCTTCAGCAAGACCTTTGACAAAGTCTCAAATAAGAAATTGATAAATAAGTAAAAGCTCATGGAATCCAGGGTAACTTAGCAAGTTGGCTTATTGGCAAGAAACAGAGGGTAGTGGTCGAAGGCTGTTTTTGTATGACTGGAACCCAGTTGCAGTGACATACTACAGGGACCTGTGCTTGGTTCCTCATTGTTTGTCATATAGTCAATAGCAAAGCGACATAATTTTAAAGTGAAAGGCAGAGGTTTAGAGGGGTTTTGAGGAAAATCATATTCACCAAGATGATGATAGGAGTCTGCAATGCACTGCCTCAGTGGGAAATTTCACAACATTTAAAAGTATTTGGATAGGCACTTGAGGTGTCACAACATTTAAGGATATCCATGGACCGAGTGAGGCAAATTGGGACTAGTCGTCATGTATTTTTGACAGTATAGATCTGATGGATCAAAGGGCTTATTCTGTACTGTATGATACTATGACCTGACAACAGTGGAATAAAGAGTCCCTACTGCATAATCTTTAGGCCATCCATGTGCTTAAATCTCACACTACACAACTCAAGATTGTTATGGAAAAGGACAAGGATGGGCCTGAAATGAAATTTCTCAACTGGAGAAAGCCTGATTTTAATAAGATTAAATGTGATTTTGTC
Organism: Chiloscyllium punctatum; assembly: GCF_047496795.1. Classification (NCBI taxonomy): domain Eukaryota; kingdom Metazoa; phylum Chordata; class Chondrichthyes; order Orectolobiformes; family Hemiscylliidae; genus Chiloscyllium; species Chiloscyllium punctatum. The sequence continues at coordinate 68,590,418 of NC_092742.1, forward strand.
AGAGTGGATTGGAGCTGGTAAATCTGTCTCAGATCAGTGGGATGCAATCACGAAGAAAATAAGAAGAGTACAGGACCAACATGCTCCAAGAAAGAAAATGGACCATCAAATCCTGTGAACACTGGATATCAAGGGAATATAAAGCATTGGATTAAGATAAAATGGGAGGTTTATGGCAGATACAGAGGGCTCAAAATAGAATTTGCAAAGAGAAATTTAAAAGATTAGGAGAGCAAAACAGGGGGCATGAAAGGATACTGGCAGGTCAAATACTGTAAATTAAAACCCTTAGTCATTTTACAGGTACACCAAAGGTAACATGATAATGAGGAAAAGAGCATGGCCCATTAAGGACCACAACAATAATTAGTGCATGGAGTCAGAGGATGTAAGTAGAGGGTCTAAATGAATATCTTATGTTGGTATTATATGATTTGGGATGAAATGGGTATAAAAATTAGGAGAAAGTTGGTGATACAATTAAAGAAATTAGCTCAGACAGAGTGGGTTTCTAAGTGGTATGACAGGCTTAAAAGTTGATAAATATCCAGGGCAGGATGAAATGTATGCCAGGCTGTTGAGCAAGGCAAGGGAGGAATATTAGGGATGCTTGCAAAAATTTTCAAGTCCTCCCTAGCTTGAGGAATGGAGTGCAGCAACTATGGTACCTTTATTCGACAAAGGAGCAAATGATAAATCAAGAAGCTACAGGCCAGTCAGTCTAACCGCAGTGGTGGAAAAACTATTGCAAGCAATTCTAAGGGACCGAGTTTATCTGCCCCCAGAGAGATACGGATTAATCAAGGACCGTCAGCATGGTTTTGTTAAAGTCAGGTCATGCCTGGCCAACTTGAGTGAATTTTTCAAAGAGGTGACCAGGTATGTTGACAAGTGTAATGCTTTTAATGTAATCTACCCAGACTTCAGCAAGGCTTTTGATAAGGACCCACATGGGACGTTGACAGCAAAGGTAAGAGCTCATGGTATCCAAGGAAATTTGGTAAATTGAGCCACAATTGGTTGAGTGGCAGGAAGCAGAGAATGATGTTGAGGAGTGTTTTTCCAACTGAAAGTCTGTGTCGAGTAGGTTCCCACTGGGATCAAAGTTGGGGCCCCTGCTGTTATTGGCTTATATAAATGATATAGACTTCCTTGTCAGAGAGTTGTTCAACACACTCACACATGACACAAAAATTGGTGGGATGAGACATAATGACGATAGCCTTTGGTTAAAGGAGGATAGGGCGGGCTGGTCAAATGAGCTGACCAGTGGCATAAATGCGAGGTGGCGCAGTTGTGCAGGACACAAGGCAAGGGAATACATGAACAATAGGACATGGGAAACACCGAGAATCAGAGGGATCTTGGTGTGCATGTTCACCAGCCCCTTAAGGTATCAGTGTAGGTGGATAAAGTGGCTAAGAAGGCACATGAAATACTTGCCTGTATTAGCCAAGGCACAGCATTTAATAGCTGGAAGGTCATGCTGGAACTGTATAAAATGCTGGTCAGGCCACACCTAGGATATTGTGTGCAGTTCTGGAATTCACATTATAAGAGGAACGTGATAGCATCAGAGACGGTGCAGAGGAGATTGACTTGGAGGTTGCCTTGGCTAGAGATTTCAGTTATGAAGAGAGATTGGACAGACTGGAATTGTTTTCATCAGAGCAGAGGAGATTGAGAGGGGACATGAGTGAGGTGCATAAAATTGAGGGGCATACATAGTGTAGACTGGAAAATATTTGATGGAGGGATCAATGACCATGGGCATAGATTTAAGGTAGGGATCAGAAGGTTTAAAGGAGATGTGGGGGCAAACTGTTTCTGTCCAACACTACATGAGCATCGACTCAGAGAGGTCACTGAATGCTGAGGCATCATTGGGAAATCGTTGAAGAAACTTGACTCTGCATTTAATCAGGCGAACCTCGGAGTATTTGAGAATGTTATCAAGACAGGTAAGCATTCTATTTTGCAGCACAAACCCATAATTTTGATGAGAGATAAATGTGGAGGTTATAGTTCGAAATTCGGCCAATGACTAAAACTGAACATTGGCAGTAAAATCATATTGTCTTGGTTATTTATATGGATGTTTTGTTTCAGAGTATTTGAGAAGATTTGTGGCTCAGGTTGTGGATGAGGTTGTTGACTTGCTCACTGAGCTGGTAAATTTGATGGCAAACATATTGTCATCATTTTAGGTAACATCTAGTGAGCCTCAGGTGAAGCATTGTTGTTCTGTCCCGCTTGTATTTATGTGTCTGGGTCTGCTGGGGTTGGTGGTGTCATTTCTGATTTTGTTCCTTGTACTCAACTCAGAACTCTCCAAACACACATGTAGAGTTGGCCTCCATATACCAACCACTATAAAACAGAACCAGCAACAAAATCAGAAATGACACCCCCCCAAACCCAGCCAGACCAGACACATAAATAGCAAGCGGGATAGAACAGTGGAAGCACATTGAAGATGTTTTAGTTGTCATGTTGATTTTTTTCGAAGGAAAAGGCAGTTTTTTTCAATTTCAATATATTAGTTCATATCTTTCCTGCATTTACATCATGAAGATTTCCATCCAAAAATTAACAGTACATACCAATGTTACGTAGTGACAGCATTTTTGAATTTTCTGCAGCTCAATAAAGATTTTTCTCATTTTTAAAAAATTTCTTATTGAGGTCTGGAATGTAGATAATGTAGCTCTACACCAACAATACACATTCTCACAGTGGAATAAGTGTAACAGAGAAAGAAGGGGAGTGGAAAGAGAATAAATACAAAAAGGTTCTAGAGAAACTCAGTCATGGTAAGAGTTTCAACTAAAACAGAGACAGAGTGTGAACTAAAATGTGGGTAGGAAGGAATGAGAGGACACCAGAACAGAATCAATGTGTACCAGAAAAGAATGAGCAGGAATTAGAACAAAATTATGAATGTAAAATATCGTATGAACTTGTAGAAGTACATGATCTGAAAGAGAGAGAAAGAGCAACAAAGAAAGAGCAAGAGGCAGTAAGGAGAGGAAAATGAATAGGGACAGAGGCAAGAAAAATATCAGTGAAGGAAGAAAATGGATTGCATATGTATAGTGTCTTTCACATCCTCAGGACATGCCCAAAATGTTTTACTACCAATAATGCATTTTTGAAGGATTTTCTCTTGCAATGTTAAAAATCACACAACACCAGGTTATAGTCCAACAGGTTTATTTGGAAGTACAAGCTTTTGGAGCACTGCTCCTTTGTCAGGGAGCTACTGGAGCAGTAATCATAGGACACAGAATTTACAGCAAAAGATCATAGTGTCATACGACTGATGTGACATATTGAACAAACCTAGATTGCTGTTAAGTCTTTCATTTTTTCAATGGGTTGCAGGTTTCGATTCATTAATGTGTGGTGATGACAGATATTTGTTTAGATATATCAATATCACTGTCTGTAGAGAGGTGTGAAAGGCAGAGAATGTTTGGAACATTTTGCCAAGAGTAAAATGTTGAAGAAGTATTGAATATTTTGGACTAATAGTTATTGTCAAGGATGAAGTGGGATGTAATAATTTAAATGTGTCCTTGGGCATGAATCACAAAATTGTCGGATTACAGGCACAGCAGGAGATTAAGAAGGCAAATGGAATATTGTCCTTCATTGCTGGAAAGATGGAATTTAAAATAGGGTGGTTATTCTGCAACTGTATAGGTTGCTGGTGAGACCACAGCTGGAGTACTGTGTACAGCTTTGGTCTCCTTACTTGAGAAAGGACATATTGGTACTGGAGGAGGTGCACAGGATGTTTACTAGGTAGATTCAGAAATTGAGAGGGTGGGCTTATGAGGAAAGACTGAGTAAACTGGGATGATACTCATTAGAATTTAGAAGAATGAGGGGGAATCTTATTGAAAAATTTAAAATTATGCACAGAATAGGTAAGATAGAAGCAGACAGGTTGTTTCCACTGGTGGACGAAACTAGAACTAGGGGGAAGAGGATGAACTTCTTCACAAAAAGGGATGTGAATCTGTGGAATTCCTTGCCCAGTGAAACAATTGAGGCTACCTTGTTAAATGTTTTTAAGGCAAAGATAGATAAATGTTTGAACAGTAAAGGAATTAAGGGTTATCATGAGTGGGCAGGTGCATGGAGTTGAGTCCATGAATGGCAGAGCAGGCTCAGTGGGCTAGACGTGCTCCTATTTCTTATGTTCTTATGTTATGTTCTTAAATAAAAATGAATTTTGAATCTGAGCATCAGTATTTTGCTCCAAGATCATTTGTACACAAATGATGAAATCATTCAAACTACAATAAGAAATGACATATTTTGAGCTACTACAAAACTACTGCAGCTTCACAATACCACGTGATGTCAAACTATTTGAAGCACACAAATTGCAAAGATTTCCAAGAAATTAAATTGGTTAAATTAACAATTTTCCTTCAAATGATTAAATTCAAATTCACATTCACAAAGGTTTATGCTCCCCTCAACTACACATTGCGAGAGAATAAGTAAAAACGTGTAGAAATTTCCATTAGCAGAAAGGAAGTTAATCATTTCTAATGTCACCACAACATAAGTGCACGCAATTATTTCCAGAGTAACTAACAACGTAATAAAATGATTGAAAGCAAATCCTAGGTGCAGGTTAATAAGTGTTTAAAAACAGCATTTATTTTTTGCACGGGTGTTAAGAATTTGTCAATTACAGTCAAATAAAGCATTCCTAACAATTTATCACAAGTTTCAAAATCAGGTGGTGGCAAAAAGCCAAGCACCAAATTAACAAAGACTAATTTCTAAATGGGGAAAAATTTCAGAAATCTGAAGCACAAAGGAATTTAGGAGAACTAGTTCAGGATTCTCTTCAGGTCAACATGTAGGTTCAGTTGGCAGCTAGGAAGGAAAATGTAACATTAGTTTGCATTGCAAAAGGGCTAGAATACAAGAGCGGGGATGTTGAGATTATGTAAGGCTCTGCGGAGACCACATTTGGAACATTTCAAGCAGTTTTGGGCCCTGTATCTAAGGAATGATGTGCTGGGAGCAGGGAGTACTCACCCAGGAGCTTAACAAAATTGTTGCAGAGAGCAGTCATGAGGGCACTTGGGCAGCAGACAATGTCAGGGAAGAATGGTATACTAACAGAGTCAGTGAGACAGCAGCCGACACAGGGAGCATTCACCAAGGGGACTCAGGCTGTAAATGGTCACAAAACTCAAGTAGACTCAACAGAAAAGACTCTCACTAGTGGAAAAACAGAATGGCAGGCCAAATAAGATCAATGAAGAGAGACAGAAATTTGGATTCTGTACACTGAATATTTTAATGTATACTTAAAGATGAAATAAGTTTCTGAAGATATAATGGTGCTGGTTTCATTGAGTACCGTTGGCAGCAAGACCTTCACGATTCAAAGGAATCTGGTACAACCAGAGAAATCCACAAAGAAGTACCAAGAAATATGCAACATGTTGGGAAGATCGTTTGTACGAAAGCCACTAATGATCACGGAAAGTTTTGTTTTTTATAAACAGGTACAGCATGAAGGAGAATCTATCTCCCAATTTCTGGCCGCCTTAAAGAGGTAAGCAGAACATTGCAAATTTGGAGGGCTCCTCCAAGATGCTTTGTGAGATCGATTGATTTATGGCCTCTGATATGAAACCATCTCATGGAAGCTATTAACAAGAAGAGACCTGGATTTCACAGCAGCTTTCAAAATTATTATCTCGATGGAACTGACCACTAGCAAAGCAACAAAGTTGAGTTTTGATGCCTGAGTAACGGATACTCAGCAGAGTGTGGTAGCAACTATAGAATACTAACAATGTGACAAGAGTGATCACAAGGAGTCAATATGTCAGACTTGAGAAAGCCAGTCCCACAGGTATAAGCGAGTGGGCCATATTGCCCAAAATTGCCAACAGAAGTCAAGCATAAGACCATAAGACCATAAGACATAGGAGTGGAAGTAAGGCCATTCGGCCCATCGAGTCCACTCCGCCATTCAATCATGGCTGATGCGCATTTCAGCTCCACTTGCCAGCATTCTCCCCGTAGCCCTTAATTCCTCTAGACAACAAGAACCTATCAATCTCGGCCTTGAAGACATTTAGCGTCCCGGCTTCCACTGCACTCCGTGGCAATGAATTCCACAGGCCCACCACTCTCTGGCTGAAGAAATGTCTCCGCATTTCCGTTCTGAAATGACCCCCTCTAATTCTAAGGCTGTGTCCACGGGTCCTAGTCTCCTCGCCTAACAGAAACAATTTTCTAGCATCCACCTTTTCAAAGCCATGTATTATTTTGTACGTCTCTATTAGATCTCCCCTTAATCTTCTAAACTCCAACGAATACAATCCCAGTATCCTCAGCCGTTCCTCATATGCTAGACCTGTCATTCCAGGGATCATCCGTGTGAATCTCCGCTGGACACGTTCCAGTGCCAGTATGTCCTTCCTGAGGTGTGGGGACCAAAACTGGACACAGTACTCCAAATGGGGCCTAACCAGAGCTTTATAAAGTCTTAGTAGTACATCTCTGCTTTTATATTCCAACCCTCTTGAGATAAGAGACAACATTGCATTCGCTTTCTTAATCACAGACTCAACCTGCATGTTTACCTTTAGAGAATCCTCGACTAGCACTCCCAGATCCCTTTGTGCTTTGGCTTTATTAAGTTTCTCACCATTTAGAAAGTAGTCCATTCCTATATTCTTTTTGCCAAAGTGCAAGACCTCGCACTTGCTCACGTTAAATTCCATCAGCCATTTCCTGGACCACTCTCCCAACCTGTCTAGATCCTTCTGTAGCCTCCCCACTTCCTCAGTACTACCTGCCTGTCTACCTAACTTTGTATCATCGGCAAACTTCGCTAGAATGCCCCCGGTTCCCTCATCCAAATCATTAATATATAATGCGAACAGCTGTGGCCCCAGCACCGAACCCTGCGGGACACCGCTCGTCACCGGCTGCCATTCTGAAAAAGAACCTTTTATCCCAACTCTCTGCCTCAGGAGAAGAGGTATCTAAAGGAGACAATTCTGAGGACAAGGCATAAGGGACATGCTGCCAGCTAGGAAATAGACAAGGACGAAGCCAGGTCTGCGGGAAAACCAGAATGCCCAGAGTCAGCAAAGTTTTGCGTAAATACCTGTTGGTACGAAGTAAGGCCGATTGTTTCTGGGTTCTTCCCAAATTAGAGGGAAAGATAGTACAGATGGAAGTGTATATGGGTGCTGTGATGTCGCTGATTCCCAAATCAATATGTAAGTAAGTTAAAGGCAGTACTATTGAAGCCTGCTAAGATTACACTACAAACATACACAGAACAAATGATGCCATTGAAGGGTTATATACTGGTAAGAGTACAGCTAAGGGTACAGCTGTGACTAATTGATTGTATGAAAGACATGAAAGGCCTTGTTTTCAAAAATTAAAGTTCAATTGGAGTATGGTTAATAGGCTGGCAGACTCTAAAACAAGTTTGCAAGAGATTTTGCACATGTATAATAATATCTTCAAGGGAATCCTGCGGGGAAAAGAAAGGAATATAAATTAAACTTCAGTTTAATTGGGAGGCTCGACTAAGGAGTCTGAAGACTAAGGAGTCTAAGGAACTAGTAGCCACCAGTGAATGGGCCACTCCAATCATTCCTGTCTAAAAAAACAGATGGCACAGTGAGGATTTATGGTGACTTTAAGGTCAACATGACCCTGTGTGTGGATCAATAGCCACTTCCACTCATTGAGGACCTGTACACTGGACTGGCTGGGGGAAAGAAGTTCTCAGAAATGAATCTGTTAGAGGCCTACTTGCAGATGGGGCTCGCAAAGATGATTGTACACACAGAGGCTTGTTCTGCTACAAGAGACTTCCATCTTGGCAAACAGAGAGGAAAGGCCCATTGTGTTTGCACCATGGTCATGAACAAAGACAGAGAAGTATGTTCAAGCAGAAAAGAAAGGATTGTGCACTGCAATCTATATTAAGAAGTTAATTTCCTTTTCAGAAGGCACATCATGCTGTTGACAAACTACTGGCCACTAACGTCCATTTTAGACCCATATACAGCACTACCATCAATTGTCAGCAGCACACCTGCAGGGATGGGCACTGCCTCTGTCAGTCTAATGATATGAAATCAGATACTGAGAGTCAGAAAAATAAGGATGTTCTCAACTGGAAACTGAAAATTACATACTTTTCCCAGGGTCCACAACACTATCCAAAATGGCCCAGTTTTGATCCTAGCTGTGGACAAAATCCTGAAAGGAAGGACTTGTCATGGAAACTGCCCAGAATTTTGCCCTTCCTGAGGTGGCAGTTGTCCGTATTGAGCTGGTATTCAATGTTGGGAATGAGAGCTATATTCCCTCCCTCAAGAAGATGAAAAGTGCTGGAACGCGTGCACAGTGGGGACCTTAGCATGATGCATAGCCAGTAGAAACTTTAATGATTGAAGACGGACTCCCAGATTGAGGGGAAACCAGGATCATGTGAATCCTGTGCATTAGTAAGGTGTCTCAATCACCTTGGCAGCTGATACACATCAATTTTGTTGGACCAGTGGGGGGATAGATGTTACTAGTGGTCATGGATGCCCACTTGACATGGCCCAATGTGGCTATCATGAAGTAGGTAACAGTGGAAGCAAGAAACAACTGACTGGATTAAATAGTTATCAGGTTCAGAAAACCTGAACAAGTTGTGGGCAACAGTGGTCCACCATTTGTGGCACAAGAGTTCGAGGAGTAAAATCACAGATTCAGACACATGAGATTGTTGATATATCACCCTGCAACAAATGACCAGGCAGTGAAATTTGTATAACTCCTTCAAGCAGGCCTTAAATGGGCTCAGAAAGGAAGGGTTTGCTAGGACAGTGACTCAACAAGTTTATCAGCAAGTATAGGAACATGCCATACAGGACAACCCAGTGCTTGATGGTATCCTTAATGTTCAAGCACCAGCTGAGAATCATGTTTGACCTCCTGTGGCCTGAAGAGAACAGAAAAGAACAGAGAACAGAGAACAGCAAAATCAAGATGGATATGTGATCAGAAGGACAGAAAACTCAAGGTCAAGGGTATTCTAAAAAGAAAAGACTGTGTTGGCCTGGCATTATACATCTGGGAAAATAAAGGATTCCAATTGTGGAGGTGACTCAAACAGGACTGTTGTCATGTATGGTGCAGGCCAGGGATGCAGTGGTCTGGAGGAGAAATGTGAATTGCCATCCTCTCAGGTATGTGCTGCCTGTTTCAGAGAGTGGGTCAGGTGACATGAGGTGAGTATGAAGGAAGACAGTGGAAAGCTGACAATGGAGCTGAGAGTACTCCTGATAAAGTATTTCCTGTTCAAGTTTACCCTCCATCTGCCTCATGTTTTATTTATGGTTCAAGTGAACCAGACATAAACAATATTGAGGATGATGAGAGATCAGCACGGTGGCTCAGTGGTTAGCAATACAGCCTCACTACAGCCTCACAATCGAACCTCCCAGGTTCGATTCCAGCCTCGGGTAACTGTCTGTGTGGAGTTTGCACATTCTCTGTGTGGGTTTCCTCCAAGTGCTCCGGTTTCCTCCCATTGTCCAAAGATGTGCAGGTCAGGTGAATTGGCCATACTAAATTGCCTATAGTGTTAGGTGCATTAGTCAGAGGGAAATGGGTCTGGGTGGATTACTCTTCAGAGGGTTGTTATGGACTTGTTGGGCTGAAAGGCCTGTTTCCACACTGTAGGGAATCTAATCCAAGCTCACTGAAACTGACAGGCCTGGATAAAGTGGACATGAGAAAGATGTCTCCACTAGTAGGAGAGACTATGATCCGAGGGATAGCCTAGACCCTAACTTTTTCTAATTTAAAGGCAAGTATATGGTTCTGTGTTCCAAATGCAATTTGATTGATAACATTACTTGGCTTTCAGTAAAACACACTTCATTTTTATTCTGCAGTTAAAATACAAACAGGAAAGAAGATTCTTTAACTCTATTAGATGTAACTTTAACCATTAGAAAACTTAACAAAATAATAGATTATTAAAATACTAAACAGCAACTGTTCCAAGACAGTAACATCCCATAAACACATCATTGGCAAGGAAAAATTCAGTAAAAAAAATTGTCTTATACACAATTCTCATAGCAAAGAGAACTCCAGATTTTTGCTGTAACAGAGAGGAGAATAACAGCTTCCACATCACAACAACTACTGAAAACTAAACTAAAACCCTGGTTCTGTGGGAGCCTGATCCCACCCATTTATGCTGCTTCTATTGTTCTAAGTTTTAAAAAAGACTCAAGATCTCACAAGCAGTTTACTTAATTGGTTTGGAACAGACCAGTCTTAACCTCTCTTCACAAACAAAAAACCAAGACAAAGTATACCTGTTAAAGGCATTGCATCATCTCACCTCCCCCCAAAAAAGAAAGAGAACCATCAATCTACAAAGATAGCTTCACTTTTTAAACCTTTCGTTTTAAGCTATTAGTACACTACGATATGCATACATTACATTGACTCTACAAGCATTCAATACTGCAGTCCGCTTCAGTCTGTTTCTTCCACCACCAAGTCGTGACAACAAGTTGGCAATTATGTTCTCTCATCCTGCCACATATATAATTTTCAAATGAAATGGCTGTAAAAACAAACTCCATCTAAACAGTCTGGTACTTTTATCTTGCAATTTTTCCAAAAATATTAACGGGTTATGACCAGTATATACAATTGTGTCAGACACATGATTGGCAACATAAATAGTGAAATGTTGCAAAGCCATTTCAAATGCAATGTCTCCTCAATTGTGGACTATTCAGCTTTCTGGAAAAATACCCAATAGGTTTTTCTATCTTTTCATCATTCTCTTGCAAGTGTACAGCAGTGGCACCCACATCTTTCGCGTCAACTGCTTTAATAGCTATGGGTATATTGGTGTGGCTATTGCAGGGACAATGGTTATCACAGCTTTCAGGCTGTCAAATACTTTGACATTTCTCTATCTGCTGAGATTTTCTGCAATTCTTCAACAAGTCAGTTAGTTCAGTAACCACACTTCTAAAATTTGATACAAATTTTCTTTAAAACCCATTGAGTCCCAGGAATTGTCAGACTTCCTGTTTCATTGATGGTACAGGAAACTCCACAATAACCTTTGTTTTTACATCCTGTGGAGCCATCTGTCCATGTCCAATGATATGGCCTAGGAATGTGACTTGGGCTTTTGCAAACTCACTCTTAGACAGTTTTGTCATGAAGCCTGCCTTCTGACGTCAGTTGAACAACTCTGCAAGATTCTCCAAATGTTACTTCACCACACAATTGGATAAGTCCGAAATGATGCTATTGGCTAGTCTTTGAAATTTTAACTCGTGCACTTTTCATATCAAATGGCATAACTTTAAACTGATAAAATCCTTTTGGTGTCATGAAAGTGGAAATTTTCTTCATTCTTTTGGATAAAGCTATCAGCTAGTATCCTTTGACTAAGTTCAGTTTTAAAATAAAAGTTGCTTGTCCCACTTTCTTAATACAAACGTGGAATAGGACATTAATCAGATTTCGTAACTGCATTGATTTTGCAAAGGTCCACTATCTACTACTATCTGGCTACTATCTGGTTTTGGCACCATTACTACAAGTGAGCTAAATCGAAAAAAAGAGGTCACTGAACTCTAATTCACAAATTTCTACTTAATTCATTTCAGTGGTCCTCTCACCTCATGCTCAAAAGCTAATTCACATGGACTGAATTTAGTTGACTCAGTTGGTGCATTCCTTGAATAATTTTGATGTAACATTTTACACTTGATCTGATTACTTTTCAGGGAGCAGTCTGCATTTAATAAAAAAAGTTGAGTAACTCCCCAACAATCCTATTGTCCATGATACTGCATAATGCCTCTGCAAATCTGGTAGACACATCTATTATGTTCAACAAACATTGATTCTGACTTTTTGTTTTAGGGTGGAAATTATGCAATCAATTAAGACTCCTGTAAGGTTCTTCAAATGCTGGAATAGGTGTTAATTGTGCTGGTTTTATCACTGCTTAATGTTTTACTATTACCTGTCATCTATGACAGGTCCAACAAGATTCCACTATATCCTTATGCAGTTCAGGCCAATAAAAATGTTTTTATATTTTGGCTTGAGCTTTTCTTACTCCCAAATGGCCTTGTACTGGTCATTCATATGCTAACCACAACATTTAAATTCTCTCACCTGCTGGTAATACCTTCTGCTAATTTTTTATCCACTTGAATATATGATAATCTTCATTTTCTCAAAAATACATTCTTTTTAAGGTCTTCCTCTGCGTACACTTTTTGATACAACTGCTTTTTTTTCATATATCTGTTGTAATTCAGTTAATTTCTCTAAACTAAAAATATCCACTTTGTCCTCTATCTGTTCTTCTTTATTCTCAACCATTTGATCAAACATAGTCCCTGATAATTGAACTTCAACTTCCTTATCCTTATTCTTTGCTTTTCCTTCCTGTTTCAACCTGTGGCTTTGTGACTTTGTTACCTCACAATCAAGAAAGGAACCAGGATGTACTTCCCATAATAACTGAGTTACTTAATTTTTTATTGGCCTTTCAACCACAATAGGAATACTCCCTCCTGTGCTCCAGCTATATCATTACCAGGGATAAAATGTATTTCTGGAACTGAGAGTTTTCTTTTTACTCCTACCAATGCTTCACTATTTTTCATCGGACTCTCCAACCTCACTTTCTATAAGAGAACACTGCTCTTCACACCATAAATTCCACACATTACCAATATTCCTTCCAAAGTACATATCTCCTCATCTCATACTATGCCTGAATCATGGTAAACATGAGTAAACCTCATCCACTTAGGTAAATTCTTTAAAAGATCTGGTCCCTTATTAACCATTTCCTAACCAGGCCCTTACATTCTTTTGCAGCTCTTTAGCTTCAAACGGGATCTCCTTTACTGCTTTAATAAACCCTACTGGCTTATAGATAGGCAGTTGTCCACTGGTAGTATCACTAGACTCTAAACAGAGTCTGGTGATGTTCTATGGACCTGGGTTCGAATCCTGCCATGGCAGATCTTGGAATTTGAATTCTATTTTACAAAATCTGGAATTAAGAGTTTAATTGTTATGATGAAAAGCCATTGTTGATAGTCGAAAAAACGCATCTGGTTCATTAATGTCCTATTGGGAAGGAAAGTCCTGTCCTCATGTGGTCTGGTCTATATATGACTCCAGACCCACATCAATGTGGCTGACTGCCTACTGGGCAATCACAAAATGGCAATAAATGCTGGCCTGGCCAGTCACACCACAATCCATGAATGAAAAAAATCTTGTTTTGCCACATGCATCTTCCCAGTGCTGTGCCTTCATGTGTCCTATTTCTTTGCAATAAAAACTCCAGAGGGTCTTTACTTCTCTTTCCCCCAATGGGTTTTCTTTTTAACCTGAGGTAAACTATCTTTACTATCTTCAATGAGATCTCCTGTTCCTTTACTATCTGAGGATTTTTCTTTCCCCCATTTTCGATCCCTCACGAATTGAAATTGATATTGGAAGACAAACTTTGATTTCTGAACTAGTTCATAATCATTTATCATTTCTGCTGCTAATCTTACAATTTTAGAACTCTGCTCTTCCACATGAGTTCTCACTACTTCAGGAACTGAATTTTTCAACTTCTCCAAAATAGCAATCTCTCTAAGGACATCAGAAACTGTGGGTGGCACGGTGGCACAGTGGTTAGCACTGCTGCCTCACAGTGCCATAGACCCGAGTTCAATTCCCGCCTCAGGCGACTGAATGTGTGGAGTTTGCACGTTCTCCCCGTGTCAGTGTGGGTTTCCTCCCACAGTCCAAAGATGTGCAGGTCAAGTGAATTGGCCATGCTAAATTGCCCATACTTTTAGGTAAGGGGTAAGGGTGGGTGGTGGGTCGGTGTGGACTTGGGCCGAAGGGCCTGTTTCCACACTGTAAGTAATCTAATCTAATGATCTATTTGCAAAGCCCTTATCCACCTCTCAAAGTTTCTTTGTTTGATCCTTTCAAACTAGATGTACGTTTAGACCAGGTTTCTTCCTTAGATTCTAAAATGTTATCTGTAGGCTAGTGGCACTAGTTCCTAATCACTTAAGATGGCTTTTTTCACCTCATCATAAACCCCAAATATCGCCTCTCATAGTGATGCAAATACCTCACTGGTTCTACCTACTAACTTGTTTGAATCAACAATATCCACATGGTCACCATCCATTTCATTTGTTTAGCCACTTTCTCAAATGAAATGAAAAAGGCTTCTATGTCCTTGCCATCAAACTTTAAAAATATGCTTGAGCATATTTAAACAGTTCGTCACCAGGCTTTTGGATACAATGGGTTTGCTCTTCATCACTCTCCCCAACAATTTCTACCTCGCCATTTTAAGTCGACTTTCCTCTTTCATTTCCAATTTGCAAAGTTCAAAAATTCGCACTTTCTCCCTCCACTCTCTTTCTCCTCCTGCAGCCTTCTTCTCCTTTTCTTTTTGTTCAGCCAGAGCTAGTCTTATTTTCTTTTTCCTCTGTTTTTAATCATAATTCAAACTGCTTCATTTCCTTTTCATATTCCAGCTGCTTTATTTGCAATTGAATTTTAGCCATTTTCAATGATTTTGTGGCAATTATAAATGCAGAATTATTGCTGCAATTATCTCCCCATTCCTCACAAACACATGCAAATCCAACTTCAGCTTGTTTGTCAATTCTGAAAGCACTTCTTCCAAACCCCAAAAAACTCTTTGTGACTGAACGAGCCATTACTACACAAAGAACACCCTGTTCAAACTATCTGAATAAGCTATCTTGAAAAAAAACACCAACATTCATCACTCACTCTCAAACTGGAACTTGAGGTTTTTATTCTTGACTAGTCCACAATTTGTTATGGACCAGACCAAACCCCCTTCAAATATATCAAGGAGATAGCCTAGAACAGAACATTTTCTTATTGAAAAGCAACTGTAAGGTATTGTGTTCCACATGTAATTCGATTGGTCATACTATCTCGGTTTAAGCAAACCACACTTTATTTTTACTCTACAGTTAAAATACAAACATAAGAAATAAGAAATTATATAAAATAAACACTCTTGGAAAACGAGCTGGCTGAAGAGAACTGAGACATGGAGTTGAAGGAAAAGTTCATAAAGTCATATAGTCATACAGCATGGAAACAGAACCTTCAATGCTGATCAGGCCAAACTAAATTAACCCCACTTGCCTGCATTTGGACAATAATCCCTCCAAACCTTTCCTATTCTATGTACCTTTCCAAAAGTTTTAAATGTTGTAACTATATCTGAACCTACTACGTCCTCTAGCAGCTCATTCCACATATGAATCACCCACTGTGTGAAAAGTTTGCCCCTCAGGTCCATTTTAAATGTTTCTCCTCTCACCTTAGAAATACGCCCTATAGTTTTGAATTCCCCCACCCTGGATAAAAGGTGTTTGCTAGTCACCTTATCTGTGCCTTTCATGATCTTATAAACCTCGATAAGCTCACGTCTCAAACCCCTATACTGCAATGAAAAAAAGTGCCAGCCTATCCAGCCTCTCCTTATAACACAAACCCCAAACTCCTTCCTATACTCAATGCACTGACCAATAAAGGAAACCATACTGAACAACTTTTTCACTATCCTGTCTATTTGGGACTCCACCTTCAAGGAACTATGAACGTGCACTACAAGATCTCCTTGTTCAGCAACAATCCTCAGGACCTTACGATTAAGTGCATAAGTCCTGCCCAGACTTGCCTTTCCAAAATGTAGCACCTCACATTTATCTAAATTAAACTCCATCTGCCACTCTTCAGCTCATTGGCCCATCTGATCAAGATCCTGTTGTACTTTGCGGTAACCTTCTTCGCTGTCCACTACAACTCCAATTTCGGTGTCACCTGCAAACTTAGTAATCATACCTCCTATGTTCAATCCTGCATGCCACAACACCAATCACTAACTTTCTGTCTGAAAAACAACTCACCACCACCACCCTGATCACTGACATACAATAGGAAGTGCTCCTAAAGGCCATGTTTGAACCTTAACAATCTACAGACCCAGCAAATAGCCCAGACTTACTGCTCTAAAAACACTGTTCCAGGTTAACTTAGTAGCTATGTTTTATATTTTTAGAAGTTTAATCAAGAGACAGATCTTAATAAGAACCACATAATCAAAAAAGAATCCACTCTACTCGCTAGAGTAGATTTACAAAAAAAGTATGATTACACTTGAAAGACTTAGCTGCTCCTCTGCTACCCACACAGGTATCTCCAAAGTCAGCTGTGAATTTCACTGTTTGTTTTGATTTCTTAGATGAACTCCGATGTCCAGGGTACTTGAAACCAAACAGCAGAGGCATTCGGCTGTGCAGATACACTGCTGGATTAGACAGCTGCATAGATTTACTTCTCCGTTTGAGTCACTCCCCATGTGGCCACTGCTTTGTCTCTCTTCCTCTGTTTAGAAGTGCTATTGTTTTGATCTATTTTCCAAAGTTCCAAAACAATTGAACAGCTTATAAAACAGTAATTACTGCTTCTAGACTTCAACGAAATCAGCTCCAGTACTGAAAATATCTCAAAGAGGTAGCAGATCTTATAGCCACAATTTTCTCCAGTCCTCCATCTTGGATTACCCAAAATTGCAGTTATACAGGACATTGATTAGGCCACTTTTGAAATACTGCATGCAATTCTGGTCTCCGTACTATAGGAACAATGTTGTGAAACTTGAAAGAGTACAGAAGAGATTTACAAGGATGTTGCTAGGGTTAGCAGATTTGAGCTACAGGGAGAGGCTGAATAGGCTGGGGCTGTTTCCCTGGAGCGTTAGAGGCTGAGGGATAACTTTATAGAGGTTTGTAAAACACAAGGTGAAAACACAAGGTCTTTTTCCTGGGGTGAAGGAGTCCAAAACTAGAGGACACAGGTTTAAGGTGAGAGGGGCAATATTTAAGAATAATATAAGGGGCAGAGGGTGGTGCATGTATGAAATGAGCTGCCAGAGGAAGTGGTGGAGGCTGCTAAAATTACAATATTTAAAAGGCATCTGGATCAGTATATGAACAGGATGGGTTTAGAGGGATATGGGCCAAATGCTGGCAAATGGGACTAGATTAATTTAGGATTTCTGGTCAACATGGATGAGTTGGACCAAAGGGTCTGTTTCCATGCTGTATAGCTCTATGACTCGAAGTCTGTAGCCCCAGCAACATCCTGGTAAGTCATTTTTGAACCCACTCCAATTTAATAATATGTTTCCTATAGCAGGGAAACCAGAATTGTACACAGTACTTCAAAAGTGGCCTCACCTATGTCCTGTACAATTTCACATCTCAACTCCTATACTCAATGGTCTGAGCAATGTAGGCAAGCTTGCTAAACACTTTCGTCACCACTCTGTCTACCTATGATGCAGCTTTCAAAGAACTATGTATCTGAATCCCTAAATCTCTCTGTTTTACAACACTATGCAGGGCCCTTCCAATAATTGTCTAAGTCCTATCTTTGTTCACTTTACCAAAATGCAATACCTCAAATTATCCAAGGTGCAGAGGAGGTTTACCAGGATGTTGCCTGGCATGGTAGGAAGATCGTATGAGGAGAGGCTGAGGCACTTGGGGCTGTTCTCATTGGAGAAAAGAAGGTTTAGGGGCGATTTGATAGAGGTGTACAAGATGATTAGGGGTTTAGATAGGGTTGACAGTGAGAACCTTTTTCCGCGTATGGAGTCAGCTGTTACGAGGGGACACAGCTTTAAATTAAGGGGAGGTTGGTATAGGACAGATGTTAGGGGTAGATTCTTTACTTAGCGGGTTGTGAGTTCATGGAATGCCCTGACAGTATCAGTGGTGGACTCTCCTTCTTTATGGTCATTCAAGCGGGCATTGGATAAGCATATGGAGGTTATTGGGCTAGTGTAGGTTAGGTAGGCTTCGGTCGGCGCAACATCAAGGGCCGAAGGGCCTGTACTGTGCTGTATTTTTCTATGTTCTATGTTCTATGTTCTATAAACTCCATCTGCCACACCTCAGACCATTTGGACCAATTGAACAAGATCCCTTTAACAATCTTCAATAACCTTCTTCACAGTTGACTATACAAGCAATTTTGGTGTCATCCACAAAATTACTAACCTTGCCTCCAAAATTCTCATCCAAATCATTTATATAAATGACAAACACTGGACCCAGCACTGATCCCTGCTGTTCACCACTGGTCACAGACCTGTGATCAACCCATTACCAATACCCTCTGATTCCCAGCATCAAGCCAATAATAGTAAATAGACAGTTAAGGAGAGATTACATATCAGTAAAGATACACTCCAGTGAGAAAGAAAGAAGTTTGGGCAAGAATGCTAAGGAGAAAAGATACAAATAATATCAAGTTGAACTCAAAATATTACAATTCCATGAAGATTAGCAATAAGTCAAAAGACTGGACAGAATATTTTCAAAAGAACCACCAAAAAAAGGGAGAAATTACAATACTGGAGAAAACTACCTAGAAATTCAAAAACAGACAATATGAATTTCCACAGGCCTTTAAAATGTATGTGTCTGTCCACAAGAAAGAGTCCTGAGATTTATAAATGAAATATAAGAAAATGGAATATATATTGAACAGATCTTTTGCATCAGTCTGTATAGCATATTAAGAACATCATATGAATAATTATGAATCAAGAGGTGAAAAGGAGCGAGGAACTGAAAATAGTTTAAAACACCAGAAAGTTATTAGAATTAACAGTTGAGAAGCCCTTAGGTTTATGCTAGTTTCTTAAAAGAAATGGCTGCTGAGATAGCCAATACATTGGTTTCATTTTTCCAAAATTCTCAAGATTCTGCATAAATCCAATAGCAAATTTAACATCTCCATTCAAGAAAGAAATGAGAAATTGAGCAGGAATTCACAGGCCAGTTGGCTTATTACCTCTCACAGGGAAACGACCTTCTGAAATGGCCAGCAAGGCACACAATTGTATTGAACTGCTAAAATGTCTCAAAGAAATGAAACCAGATGGATCACCTGGCACTGACCTAGGCACCTGAAAAAGTAATGAGGAACGCAGCCATGTCAACTCTGCCAAGTCTTTCTTACTAACATCTGGCAGCTTGTGGTAAAATTGGGAGAGTGGTGTCACAGAGTAGTCTGATGTAGTCTGAACAGCCTGATGTAGCCATTATCAGAATCACACTTTATAAATAATAGGGAATCGAAAAGAGTGGTGCTGAAAAAGCACAGCAGGTCAGGCAGCATCCAAGGAGAAGGACAGTCAACGTTTTGGGCATCAGCCCTACATTCCTGATGAAGGGTTTATGTGTGAAATGTTGACTCTCCTGCTTCTTGGATGCTGCCTGATCTGCTGAGCTTTTCCAGTGCCACCCTTTTCGACTCTGACTCTTCAGCATCTGCAGTCCTCACTTTCTCCTACTTATAGATAATACTCTAGACAATACTAGCATCATCCTTGGGTATGTCCTGCCCCACTGTCAGGTGAGACCCAGATGTAGGAGCAAAGCGTTGTACTGCAGGAAGGGGTTGTTCTGGGAGTTATTAACACTTAATCTGTCATTGCATATAACATCGCATCAGGTCAAAAAAATCCTGTTGATTCCTATATACCCCAACCTCACCCCAGCCAAGCCAGAAATCAGTATTCCTCTATGTTGAATATCACTTGGAGGAAACACCGAGTTTGACAAGGGCTTTTTCATCAATGATCTTTCCTCAGTCAAATGTCAGAAGTAAGGATGCTCATGAAGATTCCACAATATTTATCAACATTCGCAATTCCTCAGATAATGAAGTAGTACATGTCCAAATGTAGCAATACCTGGTCAACATTCAAGCCCGAGCTGACAAGTAGGAAGTAAAATTCATGCCACAAAAGTGCCAAGGAATGATCATCTCCAACGAGAGACAGAGAATTCAATCATTGCCCCTTGACATTCAAAGGCATAACATATCATTGTCAACATCCTGGGGATACTACTGACCATTAACTGAAAAAGACTAAAATCATAAATATTGTAGCTGCAAAAGCAAACCAGAAGCACATTTCCAACTTGCCAAGATGGTTACAGTTCCAACATTCAGAACCAAGATAAAGCAACCCACTGTTTGGCACTGCGTCCACAAACATTTACTCCTTCCACTACTGACACACACTGCCAGCAATATGTGCTAACTACAAGATGCACTGCAGAACTGGCCAAGGAAGACCAGGACCACTCCTGTGGGGATGGGGAGGCACTGATTATCCAACAACCCAATAAGTTGCATATTGCTCTGCTTTTGTCAGATAAGTAGTAATGCTAGCTCTTTGCTCTGCATAAATGTTTCTCCATCTTCATCACTAAATTACTTTTCTTCTCTTATGCAGACACTAGCAGCACCCAGAGAGCATCATCCATGTTTAGGCTGTGGCCTTTCCCCTCCTTGACAGCACCAGCTCTGAAGAGGAAGAATGTGATCCCTCAGAAGATGCACCAGTAAGCATTCACCTGTATTCTCTAACAGCACAAAATCAATCACCTCAGATACTTTGTCTAGTCTAAACTTGGTTCACAACCGAGTGAGCACATCACTGATGCATTTCCAATGGAGGAAGAACCACCTGAGGTCTCTGACACAAATGGAAATGCTGGAGACAAGGCACCTGTTCAGCTCAATGGGGTCGACGAATGACAGTCAGGCAACCTTCCAACTTCTTCTCAGGCCATTCCAGAGGTGCCTCGCCCCTCCACCTCCCACCATCTGTTATGCCAATGCCCGTAGCAGTTCAAATCCAGGAGTGAGTGTCTGTACCTGGGCAGGAGACTCCCAGCATATCTTGTGCTCAAGGCCAAAAGATGGCAGGGGCCGAATGCCCAGGTCTTCAAGTTCACCAGGGCTTAGCAGGCTTCCTCCACTCCAGCTGTGTTAGTCAGGCCTGCACCTAAACGTAGTGGAAGGGAGAGAAAGATAAAAACATACCGAGGGAACATCGGTAGCATGGTTATTCAATTATTTTGTAAATTTTGTAAGTATATTCACATACACTGTTATTACATTTGCTATAGTCCAAGTATACTTATAGGATATCCTTAAGCTCCAAAATCTGAAATCGAGATCATAGGGATGAGTTGCATTGCAATAACCAAATATTGGTATATTTTCATAGCAGCAAATTAGCTAACTGCAGATAGCCTAAACTGTCAGAAAAGCTCACACTGTAATTTTGGAATTGAGACCAAAGAGCTGCAGATGAATCTCAGAGACATTACGCAAAAGGTATATTGGAGGACAGAAGCTAGGGCCTAGAGTTTCCATTTAAGTTCATCTTTCATATTCATCTTATGACAGAGGTGTTTTCACACAAATCAAAAGGAAAGGTTTGTTCTATACTTGTCCATCTCAAAGAAACACTGTAACAATGAAATGCAATTGGCCAGCTCATGCTCATTTTCACTCATCACACAATATGATGTGGAGAAGTTACTCAATCATAGCCCATTGCAGTTAACATGCTGAGGAATAGCAAGGGACTAGTTTCACTAACTCACTGCAATGTGAAGCATTGAAAGGGTGGTCATGGACAGTCTCACATAAGACGCATGTTTAGGATGAGTGATAAATTAGTTGTCTTCATAAGGAAGTAGCCGTTAAGAAACAATATCTGACTGTTTTACTGATTAGAATAACAAATACTGCCAAATCAAATCAATTAAGACAAAAAGCAGAGGATTGGATATGATTACACAAATTACGTTTTGCAGGTGGTAAGTTTTCACCAAGCTTAGCAATTCAGGAAACAGCTGGCAATTAATTTGTTTCTGGTCTCTCAAAAGTTCTAGACCATTAGTCCTTCTTCAATCTCCTCAGAGGATTTCTCTCTCTGCTGAAATCTCTCCTCATCCAACACATTCCCCCTTTGATGCACAGTGAAGGGCCCACCCAGCACACTCAATGACATAGGACATGCTGTCTGCCTATGCTGCATGGCTTCATCTGACATCCAGGCATTATTACTTCACCTTCGGGAAATTTACCATTTATTTCATAACATTCCTTGTTAAAGCACGTGTTGTACAGTTGTCCGTACACATTGTCTCACCAGAACTCCAAGGATTGCTTAGTAGGGACTGGAGCCAGATTTGGAGAAAGTATCCGATATTAACCAGTGATCATCCTTCTGTTATGAAAATGTGGGTGTATTGTAAAAGCTAGCAGCACTACCTGACAGCACCAAGTGTTCTGTCAGTTGGTTACTTTTCAAAGAAGATCAACATCCACCAGAGGAAATACTCCACAATTGAAAAAGAACTACTGAGTTTGGTACTGGCCTCACAATTTTTTAAAAATGAGGAAAGTGTGTCCAGCAGGCTAAGCTAAAAGGTAGGGAGGAGGGACTTGGGGGAGGGGCGTTGGAAATGCGATAGGTGGAAGGAGGTCAAGGTGAGGGTGATAGGCCGGAGTGGGGTGGAGGCGGAGAGGTCAGGAAGAAGATTGCAGGTTAGGAAGGCAGTGCTGAGTTCGAGGGATTTGACTGAGACAAGGTGGGGGGAGGGGAAATGAGGAAACTGGAGAAATCTGAGTTCATCCCTTGTGGTTGGAGGTTCCTAGGCGGAAGATGAGGCGCTCTTCCTCCAGCCGTCGTGTTGCTATGGTCTAGCGATGGAGGAGTCCAAGGACCTGAATGTCCTTGGTGGAGTGGGAGGTGGAGTTGAAGTGTTGAGCCACAGGGTGGTTGGGTTGGTTGGTCCGGGTGTCCTAGAGGTGTTCTCTGAAACGTTCCGCAAGTAGGCGGCCTGTCTCCCCAATATAGACGAGGCCACATCGGGTGCAGCGGATGCAATAAATGATGTGTGTGGAAGTGCAGGTGAATTTGAGGCGGATATGGAAGGATCCCTTGGGGCCTTGGAGGGAAGTAAGGGGTCCGTTTAGAGGTGGCGGAAATGACGACGGATGATACGATGTATATGGAGGTTGGTGGGGTGGTAGGTGAGGACCAGTGGGGTTCTGTCCTGGTGACGATTGGAGGGGGCGGGGCTCAAGGGCAGAGGAGCGGGAAGTGGAGAAGATGCGGTGGAGGGCATCGTCGATCACCTCTGGGGAAAATTGCGGACCCCACCACCAAGGATATATTTCCCTCCCCTATCAGCGTTCCAAAAAGACCACTCCCTCCATGACTCCTTCGTCGGGTCCACACCCCCCCCACCAACCCAACCTCCACTCCCGGCACCTTCACCTGCAACCGCAAGAAATGCAAAACTTGCGCCCACACCTCCCCCCTACTTCCCTCCAAGGCCCCAAGGGATCCTTCCATATCCGCCATAAATTCACCTGCACCTCCACACACATCATTTATTGCAACCGCTGCACCCGATGTGGCCTCCTCTGTATTGGGGAGACAGGCCGCCTGCTTGCGGAACGTTTCAGAGAAAACATCTGGGACACCCAGACCAACCAACCCAACCACCCCGTGGCTCAACACTTCAACTCCCCCTTCCACTCCACCAAGGACATGCAGGTCCTTGGACTCCTCCATCGCCAGACCATAGCCACACAACGGCTGGAGGAAGAGCGCCTCAACTTCCGCCTATTAACCCTCCAACCACAAGGGATGAACTCAGATTTCTCCAGTTTCCTCATTTCCCCTCCCCCCACCTTGTCTCAGTCAAATCCCTCGAACTCAGCACCACCTTCCTAACCTTCAATCTTCTTCCTGACCTCTCGGCCCCCACCCCCACTCCGCTCTATCACCCTCACCTTGACCTCTTTCCACCTATCACATTTCCAAAGCCCCTCCCCCAAGTCCCTCCTCCCACCTTTTATCTTAGCCTGCTGGAAACACTTTCTGCATTCCCGAAGAAGGGCTCATGCCCGAAACATCGATTCTCCTGTTCCTTGGATGCTGCCTGACCTGCTGCGCTTTTCCAGCAACACATTTTCAGCTCTGATCTCCAGCATCTGCAGTCCTCACTTTCTCCTCACAAATTTTTAATGTGTATATCACGAACAATGTGTCGGAGACAGTGGAGTACACGTATCATAATCTTCTTACATTCTCACAATGCTTTAAAGACAAGAATATGAGACTAATTCGTTAGTATCTTATGTTATAGATTTCTAATTTAAAAATTGTACATGTTGCCCGTCATAAGAATATTATCGCAGATTTAACTGATAAAGTTTAGATGAGATTTGTAATTATTAAATTTATATGTATATACATATATATATATATATATATATATATATATATGCATACACACACACACACATACACACATATATACACACAGTTATACGGAAAGAAGTTACGGTCAACTGAGATTAAAGTTATTGGTATGTTAGGGCAACATGTTTAAAAAAACAGAAAAAGAAATGAAGCTATCTGTTCATTATGATGGTTCTTTTTTTTCTTAAGGGGCGAGGTGTTATGAAGATGTGGGTGTACTGTACCTTGAAGAAAGTTAAATGCTAGCAGAACTACCTGACAGCACCAAGTGTTCTGAACAAGATATAATGTAAACTGTTGGTCCAGCAGCTAGTGTAGCTGGTTGCCTGGAGACAAAAACAAATTCGAATTAGCTGAAATTATACACAAAAAATACCAAATTCCAATCAAGTTTGAATTTACTCCATTGACAATGTTAAAAGCCAATGACACAATTGATACTTTGGGGAATAAGATTAGGAAAAATTGAACAGTTAGGGGAGAACTGCAAGCCACCAACACATGCAGACTGCCCGAAAAAATTGCTCTCTTAAAGGTATCTTTATTGATCAGTGACCTGTGAAACGGACATCCCTAAGAAGAAGAAAAGAAGACAGGAGAAGATATAAAGAGAAGATTTGACAGTTGGCTGGTTTTGAAATTTGAATTTTTGGTAAATCATAATCAGGCATTTTATCGGACTAGTATTGTAGAAAGGAAAGTAAAAGATATATTTGATAAAGGATTGTAAGTAGTTGTTAGTTAATTATTCCCACTTATACTTTAAGAAATAAATTAGTTAATCTTTACTTCAAATAATGACCTTTGGGATAGTTTTTGGCCTCTCAAATTTTCACAGATTACCACACAGGGTAAAGCTTTTCTGTGATGCTGGTTTAAAGTAGCACAGCGAGGGGGGTTTACCCCATGTCGTAGCAGGTTGGGGACGTGTTGTCAGGATTTGAAATGGTTTAGACAAATTTGGATTGATTTGAGGTACAAAAAATCCCAGAAGAGTTGAACACTTGTAGGTTAGTGTCCTAGATCTTTAAATAAAATGTGGGTGAGGCAATTTGTTTACTTTCAGTGATTGTGGTTGATTAAATTAAAAGTGAGCGAAATGGCTCTTAAAATTGCTAAACAGCTTCTGGGATTTGAAGATGATTCTCAAATTCGCCAAGAAAGTTTAGAAGGAAAGAAAAAGAATTAGCACAGAAATTTGATTTGGATTTAATCAAAGATAAGAGTAAAGCTGAAATTTTAAGGGAGTTACTTACTCACTTCAGTGTGTTAGAGAAACAGACCAGTGCAGTAGAGGTAGGAAAACCTGAATAACAATTGAGGAAAATGGAGTGAGAAGAAAACAGAGAGAGAGAAGCTTCGTAGTTAAGCAAAGGCAGAATGAGGAAAGGGAGAGAGAAAGACAGAGAGGAGAGAGCGAGAAAGAGAGACAGAAGTGTGTGAGGGAGAGAAAGAAAGAGAAAGGAAAAATAGAGAGAAGGTTCTTAGTTGAGCAAAAAGAGAGATAATTTGAACTTGAGAAGTTGTGACTTAATCAGCAAAGTTAACAGGATGGAGATTAAAAGAGATATATACACACTTGTCAAAAATCTGCCACATTTTAAAGAGAAAGATGTTGAAGCCTTCTTTATTTCATTTGAAAAATTAGTTCAGCAGTTGAACAGTCCGAGGATTAATAGTTAATGCTGCTTCAATTTAAACAGGTAGGCAGAGTTACTGAGGTATTTGCCGCTCTGTCAGATGAGGGGGTCAAGAGATTATGAAAAGGTTAAACAGGCTATTTTAAGTGCTTATGAATTGGTACCCAAGCATAAAGACAGCGGTTCAGGAACATAAAAAAGGAACTAGGACAGACTTATGTTGAGTTCAAAAGAATTAAACATGGGCGGCACGGTGGCACAGTGGTTAGCATTGCTGCAGAGACCCGGGTTCAATTCCCATCTCAGGCTACTGTCTGTGTGGAGTTTGCACATTCTCCCCGTGTCTGCGGGGGTTTCCTCCGGGTGCTCCAATTTCCTCCCACAGTCCAAAAATGTGCAGGTTAGGTGAATTGGCCATGCTAAATTGCCCGTAGTGTTAGGTGAATGGGTAAATGTAGGGGAATGGGTCTGGGTGGGTTGATCTTCGGAGGGTCCGTGTGGACTTGTTGGGCCAAAGGGCCTGTTTCAATTCTGTACGTAATCTAATCTAATCATAGTCATTTTGATAGAAGGGTGTGAGCCTTAAAGATAGATAAGACCTATAAGGCTCTAAGAGAGATTACTCTGCTGGAGGAGTTTAAAAACTCACTTCCAGAGATGGTAAGAAGTTCAGGAAGTGAGAAGGGCAACAGATTAGCAGATGAGTACATGCTGGGACATAAGTCAAGCTTCCAGCCAGAATTTCTACCTATGAAGGATAAAAGTTGGGAGAAGGGGGGATCCTACTCTATGAAACCCCAAGAACAGAGAGCACTGGTAAGAATTTACTACAGGATAAAAAAGAAGCCCAAGAGGGTGGAAAGGAGGTGAAACACCTCAGGTGTGTCCACTGTGGTAAAGTGGGACACGTAAAGTCACAGTGCTTGCCGTTAAAGAAAGGCATTGTGGGAAAAGATGTGGTCAAAGAAGCTAAACCCGGGGCATTAGTGAAGGTAGTAAAGGAGACTCCAAGAAGAGCTGAGGAGCAACAGCCTAGGCAGGGGCTGGGTTTGGACATAGTACCTGATCTCTATAAAGAATTCACCTCTGTGGGAAAAGTTTACTCAGAAAGAGCAGGGTGAGAAGGACAAGAAGTTATAATTTTGAGAGATACAGGATCTAACCAGTCGCTGATAGTAAGAGATGAGTGAATATGCACTCTTTCTAATCGGTTATCCGACAGTGTGGTAATTTATGGGACAGATGGACACAAATTTAGCATTCCCCAATGGAGGTTGGAGTACCAACTCAAGACTGGGGAAGTAACAGTGGGAGTGATTGACAGAGTGTCAGTTTCAGGAATTCAGTTTGTTCTTGGGAATGATCTGGCAGGATCCAAGGTGGGAGTGACACCCCTTGTTGTGGAGAAACCCAAGGAAGACCAAGAACCTGAGGAGTTAAAACAGAAATATCCTGATATTTTCCCAGCCTGTGTGGTAACCAGATTCCACTATCATAAGTCACAGCATGAAGTGAAAAATAAAGAGAAAGATGATGGAGCTGGGGTTCAAATAGCAGATACTTTGCTTGACGTCAAGATATTGGGTGTGTCATGTGAACATGTTGAAACCGTATTAAACTAGAGAGAAAGATCTGAAGAAACAGGTGTTAGTTACTGTCCCATAGAGTGAGGAATCATATCCAGATCATGTGATCTTTGATGTGTCTCAAAATAGATTAAAAAATGAAGAAGACCTTGTGGAGTCAGATAGGTGAGTGAGCTATCTGTCTCATGAGCATACAATCAGTTGAAATATTTGTTAATGCAGTGTAAGGACATATGTAAGATGGGGAGGACTAATGTTATTGCACACAAAGTAGACCTAAGGAATACTGCTCCGATGAAACAACACCCCTGTCAGCTTAAGCCTTCCAAAGCCAGCCAGATCCAGATGGAGGTGGAGGCCATGCTTGACAAGGACAATATCGAACCGAGCCAGAGCATGTGGAATTTGCCAAACACCTTAGTTCACAAAACAGATTCCGTGTGGATTATCGGAAAGTCACTGCTTTTACAGAATTGGACTCATATCCAATTCCGAGATTGGAGGACTGTATTGAGAAAATCGGATAAGCTGGTGAAATCACCAAGGTGGACTAAATGTGTGGTTACTGGCAGGTACCTTTATCAGAGTTGGCAAAAGAAATTTCTGTGTTTTTAATATCAAATGGGCTATATCAGTTTAAAGTGATGCTCTTTGGAATGAAGAACACACCCACCACATTCCAAAGACTCATGAACAAACTTATGGCTGGGTTAACAAACTGCGCAGTCTATTTGGATGATGTATTCATCTTTAGGGTGGTTATGGTAGGGGATTTTAACTTTCCAAACATAGACTGTGACTGCCAGAATGTCAAGGGTTGAGATGGAGAGGAATTTCTTAAGTGTGTACAAGAAAATTTTCTGATTCAGTTTGTGGATATACCTACTAGCGAAGGTGCAAAACTTGACGGACTCTTGGGAAATAAAGCAGGGCATGTGACTGAGGCGCCAGTGGGGGAGCACTTCGGGGCTAGCTACCATAATTCTATTAGTTTTAAAATAGTGATGGAAAAGGATAGACCAGATCTAAAAGTTGCAGTTCTAAGTTGGAGAAAGGCCAATTTTGATTGTATTAGGCAAGAACTTTCAAAAGCTGGTTGGGGTAGATGTTTGCAGGTAAAGGGACTGCTGGAAAATGGGAAGCCTTCAGAAATAAGATATCAAAAGTTCAGAGACAGTATATTTCTGTTATGGTGAAAGGAAAGGCTGGTAAGTGTAGGGAATGCTGGAAGACTGAAGAAATTGAGGGTTTAGTTAAGAAAAAGGAAGCATATGTCAGAATAGGTGGATTGAATCCTTAGAAGAGTATAAATGCAGTAGGTGTACACTTAGGAGAGAAATCAGGAAGGCAAAAAGGGGACATGAGATAGCTTTAGCAAATACAATTAAGGAGAATCCAAAGAGTTTTTACAAATACATTAAGGACAAAAGGGTAGCTAGGGAGAAAATAGGGCCCCTCAAAGATCAGCAAGGCAGCCTTTGTGTGGAGCCGCAGGAGATGGGAAGATACTAAGCAACTATTTTGCATCAGTATTTACTGTGGAAAAGGATACAGAAGATATCGAACGTAGGGATAAGATAGTGACATCTTAAAAAATGTTCATATTATAGGGGAGGAAGTGCTGGATGTCTTGAACACGTAAAAGTGGTTAAATCCCCAGGACCTGATCAGGTATACCCTAGAACTCTGTGGGAAGCTAGTGGTGTGATTACTGGGCCCCATGCTGAGATATTTGTATATCGATAATCACAGGTGAGATGCCAGAAGACTGGAGTTTGGCTAACGTGGTGCCACTATTTAAGAAAGGTGGTAAAGACAAGCCAGGAAACTAGACTGGTGAGCCTTACGTCGGTGATGGTCAAGTTGTTGGAGGGAATCCTGAGGGACAGGATTTAAATGTATTTGGAAAGGCAAAGACGGTTTAGGGATACCCAACATGGCTTGGTGCATGGGAAGTCATGTCTTACAAATTTGACTGAGTTTTTTGAAGAAGTAGCAAAGAGGACTGATGAGGGCAGAGCAGTGGACATGATTTATATGGACTTCAGTAAGGCATTCGACAAGGTTCCCCATGGAAGACTGTTTAGCAAGGTTAGATCTTATGGAATATAGGGAGAACTAGCCCCTTGGATCTTTAAAAAACTGGCTGAAAGGTCGAAGACAGAGGCTGGTGTTGGATGGCTGCTTTTTAGATTGGAGGCCTGTGACCAGTGGAGTGCCACAAGGGTTAGTGCTGTGTCCACTACTTTTCGTCATTTATGTAAATGATTTGGATGTGAGCATAAGATGTACAGTTAGTAAGTTTGCAGATGACACCAAAATTGGCGATGTAATGGACAGTGAAGAAGGTTACCTCAGATTTCAATGGGATCTTGATCAGATGGACCAATGGGCTGAGGAGTGGCAGATTGAGTTTAATTTAGATAAATGCAAGATGCTGCACTTTGGGAAAGCAAATCTTAGCAGGACTTATACGCTTAATAGTAAGGTCCTAGGGAGTATTGCTGAACAAAGAAACCTTGGAGTGCAGGTTCATAGCTCCTTGAAAGTAGAGTTGCAGGTAGATAGGATAGTGAAGAAGGAGCTTGCTATGCTTTCCTTTAATGGTCAGAGTATTGAGGATAGGAGTTGGGAGGTCATGTTGTGGCTGTACAGGACATTAGTTAGGCCACTGTTGGAATATTGTATGCAATTCTGGTCTCCTTCCTATCAGAATGATGTTGTGAAACTTGAAAGGGTTCAGAAAAGATTTACAACGATGTTGCCAGGGTTGGAGGATTTGAGATAGAGGGAGAGGTTGAACAAGCTGGGGCTGTTTTCCCTGGAGCGTTGGAGGCTGAGGGGCGACCTTATAGAGATTTATAAAATCATGAGGGCATGGATAGGATAAATAGACAAAGTATTCTCCTAGGGATGGGGAGTCCACGATTCGAGGGCACAGGTTTAGGGTGAAAGGGGAAAGATATAAAAGAGATCTATGGGGAAACTTTTTCACTCAGAGGGTGGTATGTATATGGAATGAGCTGCCAGAGGCTAATACAATTGCAACATTTAAAAGGCATCTGGATAGGTATATGAATAGGAAGGGTTTGCAGGGATATGGGCCGGGTGCTGGCAGGTGGGACTAGATTGGGTTGGGATATCTGGTCGGCATGAACAAGTTGGATCAATGAGTTTTTTCCATGCTGTACATCTTTATGACTCTACTAAATCCTGGAAAGATCACATGGTACAGTTGGCAGAGCTCTCTGAACGACTACAAGAGGCAAAACTGGTGACAAACTTAAATAAAACTGAATTCCCGAAAACAGAGGTGGCGTTCTTGAGACATAACATCAGTCATGGAAGATTGACCCCACGGAACGCAAAGACAAAGTCCATCGAGGAAGTTCCACAACCAACCTCAAAGAAAGAGGTGCTTCGATTTTTAGGACTCAGCAGATTCTATTGGAAGTTTGTTCCAAAGTTTGTTCCGATTTGCTGAAGAAGACCACAAAGTTTCTGTGGACTGAACAATGTCAGGACGCATTTGACCATTTTAAATCAATATTAACCACCAAACTTTTCAAAACCTTTTAAAGTCGTCATTGATGCCCGTGACATAGGAGTTGGAGCTGTACTCCTACAGGAAGATGAGAATGGGATTGAACTGCCAGTTGGTTGCTTTTCAAAGATGATCAACATCCACCATAGGAAATACTCCACTACTGAAAAAGAACTATTTAGTTTGGTACTGACCTAACAACATTTTAATGTGTATATCACAAACAATGTGTCTGAGACAGCGGTGTACATGAATCACAATCCTCTTACATTCTTCGAATGCTTTAAAGACAAGGATATGAGACTATTTCAATGGAGTCTTATGTTACAGACTTTTAATTTAAAAATTATACATGTTGTGGGCTGTAAGAATGTAATCACAGATGCGTTCTCGCGATTTAATGGATAAAGTTTAGGTGAGATTTGTATTTATTTAATTTTATATATATATATATATATACGGAAGAAGTTAAGGTCAACATTGATTAAAGTTATCAGTGTGTTAGGGTAATGTGCTTAAAGAATAGAGAAAAAATGAAACCATCTTTTCATTATGATGGTTCATTTTTTTCTTAAGGGGAAGACGTTGTGAAGATGTCTCAAGGGTGTACTGTCCCTTGAAGAAAGTTAAAAGCTAGCAGAACTACCTGACAGCACCAAGTGTTCTGAACAAGATATAATGTAAATTCTTGGTCCAGCAGCAAGTGTAGCTGCTTGCCTGGAGATAAGAACAAATTTGAATTGGCCTAATCAGTTTAAATTATACCCAAAAAAAACCCAAACTCTAATCAAGTTTGAATTTACTATATTGACAATGTTAAAAGCCAATGACACAATCGACGCTTTGGGGGCATAAGACTGGGAAAAACTGAACAGTTGGGGGAGAACTGCCAAGACACCAACACATGCAGATGGTCCAAAAAATAGCGCTCTTAAAGGTACCTTTATTGATCAGTGACCTGTGCAACAGAAATTCCGAAGAAGAAAAGACAGAGTAAGATATAAAGAGAAGATTCGACAGCTGGCTGGTTTTGAAATTTGAAGTTTTGGTAAATCTTAATCGGGGTTTTATCAGACTAGTGTTGCAGAAGGGGAAGGTAAAAGATAGGTTTGGGAAAGGAGTTGTAAATAGTTGTTAGTTAATTATTCTCTACTATACTTAAAGAAATAAAGTTGTTAATTTTTATTTTAAGTCGTCACCTTTGGGATAGTTCTTGAATTTTCACAGATTACCGTACAGGGTGGATCTTTTCTATGTTGCTGGTTTAAAATAGCAGAGGGTGTTTACCCCATGTCATTACACTTGAATGGGTCTTCCAAAGAGACAACCATTGTCAATGGTTCAATATGTATGAGTCAGAACAGCTCACTGCATAGCTAGTGCAGATGTTGAAAATATGGCACTTATGGTCACAAAACAATTGAACATTAAGAGAGTGAAATCATTTTCCGTTCACAAACAGAATTGGTTCATGATAGGGTGCTTTCAAAACTCTGTATAGAATTGATAGTACCCTGCATCATGGGAAGGCAGCAATGGTTGAGATTCCTGATGCCAGGAATCCAAGCTGTTTGACTGGCCACATCAAGGCATAATGAAATGAAGGTGGGTGGACTCTTATGATGCAATTATGACATTGTGAGACTCGACACAGGCTTTCGATTTCTTAATCAAACAAGTTACTGGCACAGAAATTAAGGGCATATGTAACATTAAGGGCTGTTGGGGTGGGATTGTCACCCAGTCTTTGCATGCAAAGCTTTTATGCAACAGTTGGCACAGGTGTGACCTGATGGCTAAATACATATTTTTTAATATCCTTCAGCATTGCACGTCAGTTATTTGCAGATAGGTAAAAGGTAGTTGCAGTTCCATACACAACTATAAAACTCCTTGATGGATTATATCCTACTCCTCTCTTTCTCGGCTGTCATTCTTCCTAAATCTGTAAAACCTCACATCTCTGCTGTCTTTTGTGCTTGTTTCTACCAAGAAGCAGCACCCCAAAAGAATGTCTGGATTAGCCTCAACCAAGCTGCAGATTTAATCCTCATTATCCACTGATTTGCAACCCACAAATCTAAACACTCATGAGGTTGGATCCAGACCATAATTATTTTCACTCCATTGTCCCTGGTAAACTGATTGCAGGATCCTTCATGGTACATAGGACTGGTATCCACATTGTTTTTGTTATCCACAGACCCCTTTGCCTCACTGTTAACAAGCAGAGTGTAGTAGTGCAGATCTGAGAGAAAAGCCTTGGTATCCTTCGTAACGAAGTTGAATGTTATGCCCTCACATCAGTTACTCTTGAGCTTGTGTGTTACTGTATGGAAACATTTAAGAATTTAGAGTGCTGTATCCTCTCCTTATGTAAGATTGTTCAACAATTTCTCCATATGTCCTTAACATGAGGTGGCTGTCAGGAGGCTCACCTGCAAATGCCCCACCCCACCAAATTCCACTTCAGTGGTAAACTAATAACAGCTAGGTTTTCTATTATTTTGGAAGCTTCAAATCTTTAGGTGTGTGTGCCTTGCCAATTGAGAAAACAAGACTGTGAATGGCAGCTGCAGTGTTACATTGGGTAATATTGAGCTCAAAGATCACAAAGTGGCAATCAGTTGGCACAATGTACTACAAATGACTCCTTGTCTGAATTGGATTACTTGAAGAATGTTGACTTACAGGTTAAGTATAAATTGAAAGCAGTTGACTGTGTGGAGTTTGCACATTCTCCCTGTGTCTGCGTGGGTTTCCACTAGGTGCTCCGGGATTTCCTCCCACAATCCAAAGATGTGCAGGTTAGGTGAATTGGACATGCTGAATTGCCCATTGGTCAAGGTAAATATAGGATAATAGGGTCAGGGAATGGGTTTAGGTGGGTTACTCTTCGGAGGGTCGGTGTGGACTGGTTGGGCTGAAGGGCCCATTTCCACACTCTAGGGATTCTATGTAATTATTTAATCATATTAATAACGCCATCTGTGTCCCTCTTGTGATGCAGAGGTAGCATCTTTACCCTTCCACTGAGACACTTGGGTTCAAGTCTCAGCTGCTCCAGAGGTTTGTAATAATATCTCTGAAGAGGTTGATTAGAAAAATAGGTTAATTTTTCTTTTAAAAATGCCATCTGGGGGCCCACATGTGATGTAGGGGTAGTGTACCTATCCCTGGGGACCAGGAGGTCCCGGTATAAGTGTCATCTGCTCCAGAGGTATTATAACATGGCTGAACAGGTTGTTCAGGAAATATAGTTCTGATTAGTTTAGTCAAGGCATGGGAAGTTTAAGGAGCAGTTGTGGCTCATTGGTAGCATCCCTACTTTTGGACCAAGAGACCTGGCTTCAAGTCCCACTTGCTCCAGAGGTCTGTAAAAACATTTCTGAACAGGTTTCTTCGAAAAATTGGTTCATAAAAATGAATAAATAAATAAATAATGGCATCCAGGGGCCCTCTTGTAGCGCAATGGTAGTGTCCCTACCCCTGGATCAAGAGGTGAGGATTCAAATCCCACCTGCACCAGAGGTACCTAATAACATCTCTGACCAGATTGATGAGAAGCATACATCCAGACTCAAAAAACAATACCATGCGGGTCCCTCTGTTGACACAGTGGTCATGTCCTTACCCCTTAACCATGACTACCAGGTTCAAGTGCCACTTGCTCTAAATTAAGGGTGGGACTAATTATGGAGCAAAACGTTACTCTTCTTGTAGAGACAGAAGGCATGGTTAAGATAATAAATGAGCACTTACCTTCTGCTTTAGTGAAGATTAATGCACAGGAAAAGACAATAGAAACAGTCAGTTGGTTAAACGTTGATAAAAGCATTGATGGTTCTCAAAGAGAGAAAAATCACCCAATCTAAATTGGAGACATCGTAGGTTACGGAGGGAAGGGGAAGGAAGAGTAGAAATTGCTCTGATCAACATCAAATAATCCATTTGAATATGTTGGTGGTGCCAGAGAACTGGGACTATAAACATTATAACTGTAGAGGCCAATCAGCACAACAGTTAGGGTAGAAAAATTTGGGACAATGCTCCAGGATAAACTTAATTGACATTTGGAAAGTGGTGCAATAATAAATGAAAGTTATTGCGGAACTATTAAAGGAAAATTGTACCAGACATCTTGATTCAGTACATAAAACATAATTTTGAAGTTTGGAGATGACATAAACCTCAGAAACACAGTGAACAATAAGGAAGGTAGTAACAGGTTCCAAGGGATCACAGTCAGATGGCAAAATGGACAAATATATGACAGATGAATGTTTAATATAGAAGTGTGATGTATTACACTTTTGATCAGAAGAACAGTACAACTTTAAAATAGGTCTCGAGAGATCTGCAAGTGTTGAGAAGACTCCTAAAAGAGTTTCTTAAAGTGATGCAGCACCAAACATTGACAATGGAAGAATCATTGAGCTCTTGTGCACCACCATGGTTCACTGATTTGAATAGACGAACAGCTTCATTAAAAGACTGGTTAAAATCATGAACAGCTCTATGTAGCTGCTGTCCAAGTGTTTCAAGAACTGCACATTGGCATTCACAAAATGCATACGAAGCTCCATTACACTAAGCAGTCACTGTTGCTTATGGAACAAAGATACCTGGACTGGAAGACAGTGATGCCCCACCTCTTCCAGTAATTTAGAACATGACTAGAGGGCTGAAGCAGTCACTGTGGATGATAAGTCACATCATGGGACAAAATCTTCATCATTAGCCTCCACAACTCCTTTGACTGAGCAATTATCTGTCCAGCAGAACCTTGTGATGGAAGCCGAACTTACACAGACACTAGTGCAGGTGCCTCAGGAAGTAGTCTCAATTGGCATCTCCATGACAAGCGCCACATGTGTTTCAGATGCAAATTGCGAACAGACTAACTCCGTGTCTGAGGCCTTAGGGGACCATCACATAGAAGTGGCCTGAAGTAGAGGCCAGTGTACTGGTCACAGCACTGATTGTTCACTGGATTTTTTTCACTTGTAAATGTGAATTTGATGATTTATTGTTAACACTATAAATATTGTAACATGATCAGTGACATGAGCCTTCAATGATCAATCTGCTTCCTCCTCCTCAGATGAACTGTGTTGATTTTGCACTCACATCAAGATCCACAGGAGGACAGGTGATGGAGAATGCAGCAGATTACCAACAGGTCCAGTTATCTGGAATATGTTTTCAGAAGCCCAATGCCCTGAATTATGGTGGTCCTTCTGAACTGATGTTGACAGTTTATCTCTGTTTCAGGGTCACATCAAGGGGTGAGTACCCTTCTCTTCAGGCTCTACCAAGAACTATCTCTTGAACTGTGCATGGAGTTAGATAGAGGCATAGAAAGCTGTGGCAGGCAGCTGTGATTGATACAGGGAGAAGGCACATGGGATTTGCCAAAAGAGCAAGCAGTGATGAAAGGTACAAACAATATATTGTTGATATATTTGGAATCTAACTTTTGATCTTATTCTCTGGCAGTACACATGTTGATCCTAAGCATGGAACCACTTTTTGTAGGAGCAGAGGTTCAGTAGGTTGGGCTTGTACTCAGTGGAGTTCAGAAGAATGCATCCAATTAAGATTGTGGCAGAGGACATAGAACATAGAACAATACAGCACAGTACAGGCTCATTGGCCCTCAATGCTGTCCCGACCTTTTCTCCACTGTAAGATCAAACTGACCTACATAATCTTCATTGTT
This sequence comes from Chiloscyllium punctatum, assembly GCF_047496795.1. NCBI lineage: Eukaryota > Metazoa > Chordata > Chondrichthyes > Orectolobiformes > Hemiscylliidae > Chiloscyllium > Chiloscyllium punctatum. The sequence goes on from NC_092742.1 coordinate 68,627,205, forward strand.
CTATCTTACATGTGCCTTTCCAAGAGTCGCTTAAATGTCCCTATTTTCTGACTCAACTAACAAGCACACACACACGCAAAAACATACTCTCTCAGGTGCACTCATACTCACAAGCACACAGGCTCTCTCCCTCACATGCACATGTGCGGGCACACACACAAAGTCTATGGGGTGAATTCGTATTTGCAGATACATTCTACTTTTACTCAAAAAGCATACAATCTGCAGGCAGCCAATGCAAGCAGTCAATCCATATAATATTATATAAATGTCTACTTTGGAAATAGAACCAGTCTGACTCAAGATTGGGATAAAGACAGACTCTAACCTCATACCTTTAATATATTGTCTGAGCTGAGATGTCACCTTCTTTTATAAAACCTTAAGTTATCTCAAGTATGTGATTTAAAATAAGTTCTGGGACTGACCTATTAATGAAGTGAAACCTGCAACTCATTCTAAAAGATGGAAGACTTAACAGCAATCTTGGTTTGTTCAATATATAATCTTAATTGCATGACACTGATCTTTTGCTCTAAATTTGGTGCCTTGTGATCCTGCCTGATGAAGGAGCAGCACTCTGAAAGTTAGTACTTCCAAATAAATTTGGATGATAACCTGGTGTTGTATGATTTTTAACTTTGTTCTGCTAATGAAAGCAAACACAATACACCTTCTTATCAACCCTATCAACTTGCGTGGCAATTTAAAGAACCACTTCACACTTTTCCAGGTTGAACTCCATATGCCACTTATCAGGCCAGCTCTTCAACCTGTCAATATCCTGTTGCAATCTACAACAGCCCTCCACACTATCCACTACAATCTTCATGTCATCGGCAAACTTACTAACCCACACTTCCACTTCCTCATCAAAGTCATTTATAAAAATCACAAAGAGTAGAGATCCCAAAACCAATCCCTGCAGAACACCACTGGTCACCAAGCTCCAGGCTGAATACCTTCCATCTACCACCACCCTCTATCTTCTTTGGGCCAGCCAATTCTGTATCCAAACAGCTAGATGTCCCTGTATCCCATGTCTCCTTACTTTCTGAATGAGCCTACCATGGGGAAGCATATCAAACACCATGCTAAACTCCATGTACAATGCATCCATTGCTTTACCTTCATCAATGTGTTTTGTCACATCCTCAAAGAATTCAATAAGGTTTGTGAGGCATGACCTGCTCTGATCAAGGGCTTATCCCAAAACGTTGATTCTCCTGCTCCTCGATGCTGACTGACTTGTTGTGCTTTTCCAGCACCACACTCTCGACTCTGATCTCTTGCATCTGCAGTTTTCACTTTCTCCCTGCCCCTCACAAAGTAAGGTGTTCCAGCCTGAGCTCCTCTGCTCACCAGCTCCTCTTCATATTTCCTTTTTTTTTGTTTTTCTTTTTTCCCTCTTGCTGCAGTTTTTCTTCCGCTCAACTTTTAACTTTGTAAACTTGGAGTAGAGAACGAAGTCCAAGACCAGCCCAATGCAGGATTCGAGTTGCAGCTGGAAGAGTTGAGTCCTGGATATAAGTGACAGCCGGAGCACAAAATAGCAGTAGAGTGAGTGTGGGCCAAGTCCTGAAAGGGAGCCACGGCCAGAGCGGGAGCACAGTGAGAGCAGGCTCAGTCCTGACAGCGAGGCATGGCTGGAGCCCAGAGAGGCAGCAGAGCATGCATGGGCCAAGTCCCAGAAGCAAATCACGGCCAGAGTGTGAGGAGAGCAAGTGTGGGCTGAGCTGGGAGTCGAGTCAGAGGCTGGAGCCCTGAGTGGTAGTACAGCAAGCCCAGGCCAGCTGGGGGGTCAAATCCTGGGTGGAAGCTAGTGTACGGAGGCATCCAGGCCTCATGTTCTGAAGCTTGGCAGGCATGGACTCAGTGAAAAGGGCCATAACTTGAGTACTTTGAAAACACTTTTTATTCTCATTCTGGACTTTTAAACTCTGCACTCCCAATCCAATTTTCTTTTATTATTTCAACTCTGTAACAACACTTAAAGTATCTGTATCTAGGTACCCTGTACCTAAGACGGTGCTGAGAGTTGGCAATTCAAACATCTCACTGCACTCATTCGAGTGCACATGACAATACAAGAATGTAAGGCGACCTTATCGAAACATAAGATTCTGAGATTGACAAAGTAGCTGAGGCAGTTTCCCATTTTGGCAGAGTTTAAGACCAGAGGGCATAATTTCAGAGTATGAGCTCACTCATTTAAGACAGACTTGAGGAGAAATTTCTTCTCTGAGAGTCATGAATCTGTGGAATTCTTTATTATGGAGGGCTGTCAAGACTATGTTACTAAAGTAGAGATAAAGCAGAGATGGAAGGTTATTCTGTAAGAGAATCAAGGGTAAGGAGATAAGGGAGGAAAGTGGAATTTCAGGATTATCAGATCAGCCATGACCTCTTTGAACAACGGAGGAGACTCAACGGGCCAAATGATCCACTTCTGCTCCTACATCTCATGATCTTATCCAGATGAAATTTAATATTTACTTCCTTTGAGATTAATGGTAATCAATATTACACCTTTGCAAAATATTCAATACAACTACACAAGTAAGCTTTTTGAAACAAGTGGAATAGCCCTTTGTTGGTACCTTTCATTCAAAATTCATAGTAACAAATGGAAGTAGATAACAAAATGCTATACTGCAAATGGAGTAGTCTCAATGCAAGAAATTTGCGAGATTACTGCAAATGTGCAACAATGATGCAACTACAGGTAGGAAATGAGTTGCAAAATGCATTGCATGCTTTTGAAACTGTATACTTTTGTATGTTAAACATACAGGCTAGGCCTTAAGTAATTAGTTACAAGGAGACAAACCAATGAAAAGTGGGGTAGAGATGGTTTGAGGCAGTGTAGTAAATTGTTCCATTTTTGCAGGTAATCTAAATGCAAACTAGAAGCAACTTATCATGACAATGGATTTTTCACCATCTGGTCAAATAACAGGGGATTTGTCTAGTGACAAGCAAAGAATGGAATGATGTGAGAAAGATTAGCGGGCAAGTCTTACAGTTGGCTAAAATGTATTTTGTGCAAACAAGAACAGATGACGCCTCAACAATTACACCTGTCAAAAACTCCAGAAAGCAATCCATCTCTGAACAACTCTGTAGAAAACAGGCAAATTCACAGCAAAATCATTTTTTTTAACAATTGCCAAGAAATACTTAAATGCATGAAAAGGTAGAAAGTCTGATATCAAGTACTGATACTCCAATTCACCTTTACCTGCTTCAAAAATCTCAAGGTACAGTAATTCCAAAAAAACTTCAATAACTAAACAATATTCAAAAATATGACAAATACTATCTTAAACCAAAGTCTGTTTTGGGTCTGAATCAAAATAATGACATTCATGAGATTAAAAAAAGTTAAATCTATTTTCAGTCAAATGCTTAATTTCTAAGCAAGGAGTGATGCTAGGATCATAAAGAAACCAATTATCTTATAGGCTGAATAAATGCAGAGATCACAAAAGTAAATGAAAATTTGTTTTGCAAATTCAAGTTCAAACATGAACAGCCAATTGTCGGAGCAAAAGTAGGCTTTTCAACCCACTGAGCTCTGCCATTAATGAGATCATGGCTGATCAGATAATCCACAACTCGACTTTTCCCATCTTTTCCCCATTACCCTCAATTCCCTTACTGATTAAAATTCTCTCTATGTCGGCTTTGAATATACTCAACAACCTAGCATTAACAGTCCCATGGTAAAGAATTCCACAGATTCACTACCCTCTTAGAGAAGAAATTTCTCATCTCTGTCTAAATGTGTGACCCCTTATTCTGAGATTATCCCTTCTGGTCCTAACCTCACCCACAAGTGGACACAACCTTTCCGCTTCAACTCTGTTAAATTCACTCAGAATTTTGTTTCAATAAGATCACCTCTCATTCTTCTAATTTCCAACAATTAAGGCCCAAACTCCTCAACGACTTCTCGTAAGGCAGTTGCTCCATACCTAGCATCAACTTTATGAACATTCTCTGAACTGCATCCATTGCCAGGATATCTTTCATTCGGTACAGGGCCTAATACAGTTCACAGTATTCTAGCTGTGGTCTGGCGAGTGCCTTGTATAGTTTTAGCAAAACCTCCCTACTTTTGTACTGCATTCCCTTTGAAATAAAGACCATTTATCTTCTCTATTATATGCTGAACTTGGTGGTTCATGGACAGGACTCACAAATTCCACTGTTCTATAGCTTTCAACAGTCTATTTAAATAATATTCAGCTCCTCTATGTTCCTTGACGAAGTACATAACCTTACATTTTCCCACATTATATTTTATCTGCCAAGTTTATGCTTACTCTCAACCTGCCTATATCTCCCAACAGACTGTTTCTGTCATCCTAACCACTTGCTTTCTGACTTATTCTGATTTAATCTGCAAACTTGGCTATTGTGCACTCAATTACTTTTCTCAACCAAATCATCAGTAAGTATTGTGAATAATTGAGGCCCCAATTGAAGATTAAATATGGTTAAATTATCCCGGTGGCTCTTTACTTATTACAGGTTGCCAACCTGAAAATGTCCCTCTTCTGCCAACTCTGTTGTCTATGATTTAGCCAAGTCTCTATCTCTGCTAACAGACTACGTCGAACACCATGACATTTTGTTTTTTTTTCATATAATCAACCAGTTCAAAGATGTTACTACACACCCTGGGGCAAATAGGACATAAACACAGGTCTCCTGGCTCAGACGTAGGGACACTATCACCGGGACACAACAGCACTAGAACCCATAGGCTCTTATTATTAAGTGAAGGGCTTTTGCCCGAAATGTTGATTTCGCTGCTCGTTGGATGCTGCCTGAACTGCTGTGCTCTTCCAGCACCACTAATCCAGTATCTTATTATTAAGTAGCCTAGTGCCTTATCAAATGCCTTCTGAAAATCTAAATTGCTTCCCCTCATCTACTCTGTTGCTACATCCTCAATGAATTTGAGTAAATTGGGGCAGTACAGTGGCTCAGTGGCACAACATAAGGCACCCAGGTTCGATTCAACCTTCGGACAATTGTTTGTGTGGAGTTTTCACCTTCTCCCAGTGTCTGTGTGGGTCTTTATATCTTCTAGTTGTTTTCTTGTAAGAGTACAGCATCAACACCCACATCACTCGCATCAAATAGCCACCTTAAGTGGCTTTGTGTAATTAGGTTTGCTAACACTGCAGCAGTGGTCAACACAGCTTTCGAGCTGTCAAATGCCTTCTGACACTCTTCTGTTCTTCAACAGGTCAATCAGTCAGTTGAGCAACCACACTGCTAAGATTGTTAAGAATTTTCAATAAAAACCACTCAGTCCCAGGAATCATGGTACTTCCCTTTTCATCAATGGTTTGGGAAACACCCCAATAACTTGCACTTTCACATCCCGTGAAACCATCTGTCCATGTCTAATGACATGGCCCAGGAATATGACCTGGGCTTTTGTGAATTCACTCAGCCAGATTTCTCACCAAGCCCGCCTCCTGCAGTTGATCGAATAATTTTGCTAGATGCTCAAATATGTGACTAAAAAATCACCAAATTGTCTATGTATACAACACAATGGGGCTAGCCTGAAAGGACCATATGGGTTAGTCTTTGAAGTTTAGCTGGCACATTCTTCAATACAAGTGCATGACTTTAAACTGGTAAAGTCCATTTGGTGTTAAAAAAGCTGAGTTTTTTTTGCCTTTTCAGGTAAAAGTACCTGTAATCTTCTGAGTAAGTCCAACTTAGAAACATAAATTGCTTGCCCCGCCTTCTCAATATAGGCTTCCAGACACGGGACAGGACATGAATTGGATTTTGTAACTGCACTGAATATGCATACTAAACATAATCATTGGATACCATTTGGTCTCAACACAATTTCAACTCCATTAGCTGCAATGCCTCGAAAGATGTTGTTTAACTAGAACAGCATTTTCTAGCACTTCCCAACCTAGTCCCACATACCTCTCTATATGATTGTAATAGCTCTTTCAGGTCATTTTGATTTTCCTCTGGAAGGCAACTCAATAATTTATCCCAATTTTTGGTCCTCATTGTCCAATTTAAAATTATTACTGTGGAGGTGATGTTAGTGATATTATCGCCAGACGATTAATCAGAAACTCAGCTAATGTTCTGGAAACCCGGGTTTGAATCATGCTACAGCATATACAGTCATAGAGTCAAAGAGTCCTACACCACAGGGACAGGTCCTTTGGCCCAAATTGGTCCATGCTGACCAAAATGTCTGTCCCCACTAACCCCATTTCTCAGCACTTGGTCCATATCCTTCTAAGGTAAAAACAATGACTGCAGATGCTGAAAACCAAATACTGGATTAGTGGTGCTGGAAGAGCACAGCAGTTCAGGCAGCATCCAATGAGCAGTGCTCTTCCAGCACCACTAATCCATATCCTTCTAATCCTTTCCTATTCATGTATTTGTCCAAATCCCTTTAAATGTTGTTAATGTACTCTCTTCAACGACTTCCGCTGACAGCTTGTTCCATATGCATATCACCCTCTGGTTAAAAAAGTTGCCCCTCAGGTTCCCTTTTATTCTTTCCCCTCTAACCTTAGTCCTCCAGTCCTCAATTCCCCAACCCTAGGAAAAAGACTGACTGCATTCACCCTATCCATGTCCCTCATAATCTTATACATCTTACTTAGCCTCGTACGCTCTGATGAGAAAAGTCATAGCTTGTTCAACGTTTCCTGATCATTCAGACTATTGAGTCCAGGTAACATCCTTGCAAATTTCTTTTGCACTCTTTCCAGTTTAAAAATATCCTTCCTTTAACAAGGAGACCAAAATTTAACTCAATACTCCAAGTGTGGCCTTAGCAATGTCTTGTATAACTGCAACATAACTTCCCAACTTCTGTACTCAATGCCCTTACTGATGAAGGACAGTGTGGCAAAAGCCTTCTTCACTACCCTATTTACCTGTGACTCCATTTTCAGAGAACTGTGAACCTAAACTCCATGATCCCTCTGCTCCACTACACCCTTTAAGGCCCTACCATTCACCATGTGACTTGCCAAAATTCAAGAACTTACACTTATGTATATTGAACTCCATTTGCCATTTCTTAGCCCACTTCCCCAGCTGATCATGGTCCTGCTGCAATTTCTGATAACCTTCCTCACTGTCTATGATACAGCCTATTTTAGTGTCATCAGCAAACTTACTAACTAGGTCTTGTACATTTCATCCAAATCATTGATATGGACAACACCAACCCCTGAGGCACTCCATGAGTCACAGGCATCCAATCTCACAAGCATCTTTCCACTATTACTCTCTGCTTCCTACAATCAAACCAATTTTGTATCCAACTTGCCAGCTTGCCCTGAATTCCGTGTGAACTAACCTTCCAGAGCAGCCTACTTATATGGTGGAATTTGAATTCAATAAAAATAAATCTGGAGTTAAGAATCTTCTGATGACCACAAAATCATTGTTGATTGGCAGAAAAACCCATCTGATTCACTAATGTCCTTCAGGAAGGAAAACTGCCACCCATACCTGGTCTGGCCTACACGTGACTCCAGATCCACAGCAATGTGGTAGACTCCCAATTGCCCTCTGAAATCAACCTTGCAAGCAATTCAGTTGTCTCAATCACTGTTAAATCTCAAGTAAATGAAAGTAGACAGATCATCTGGCATTGTCTTAGGTACCAGAAAAGACAATGGCACAAACAGCCCCATCAACCTGATAAAGTCTTCCTCACTAACATCTGGGGGGCAATGCCAAAATTGTGAGAGCTGTGTCAAGCAACAGCCTGACATAATCATACTCGCAGAATAATACTGTATAGACAATGTCACAGAAACCACCACCACCATGCCTAGATATGTCCTCTTCCGCCAATAGGGCAGACCTGGCAGAGGTGGCGGCAGTGACATACAGTCAGGAGTAAGTTGTCCTGGGAGAACTCGGCATTGACTCTGGTTACTTTGGGTTAAATATTGGCAAGAAAACTTCCTGCTTATCACCATCCTACCTCAGCTGATGAATTGGTACTCAGTGTTGAACAACAGGTGGAGGAAGCACCGAGGATGGCAAGGCAAAAATATACACTGGGTCAGCAACAGTATGACAGATTGAGCTGGTCGGGTGCCAAAGAACACAGCTGCCGCTGCACTAGGTCTGTGGCAGGTGGTGAGGGAACCAAGAAGAGGGCAAAACATACTTGACCTCATCCTTACCAAACTGCCAGCTGGGCATTGCAAAGGTTATGGGCTCTGACAACTTGCTGGGAATTGTACTGAAGACCTGTGCTCCAGAACTTGTCGCTCCCCTAGCCAAGTTCCACTACACTTACATCACTGGCATCTACCCGACAATGTGGACAATTTCCCAGGTATTGTCTGTACATAATAAACAGGATAAACCCATCCTGACCAATTACCACCCTATTAGTCTACTCTTGATCATCTCTAAAATGATCGATGTTGTCATCAACAATGTTATCAAGCAACACAGCCTCAGCAAATACCTGCGCAGTGAGCCCTAGTTCGGGTTCCACCACGGCTATTCTACTCCTGACCTCATTACAACCTTGGTTCAAACATGGAAAAAAGAACTGAATTTCACACATGAGGTGAGAGTGACAGCCCTTGACATCAAGGCAACAATTAACTGAGTGTGGCATCAGGGAGCCTGAGCAAAACTGGGATTAATGGACATCAGGGGGCAGAATCTCTGGTGGTTAGAATCATATCTGACATATTGGAAGATGGTTGTGGTTGTTGGAGGTCAGTTATCTCAGCTCCTACATCTCTGTAGGAGTCCCTTGGGGTAGTGTCCTTCCATCTTCAGCTGGTTCATCAATGACCTTCTTTCCATCATTAGCTCAGAACTGGGGATGTTTGCCAATTATTGCAAAATGCACAACACCATTGTGACTCCTCAGACTGAAGCAGCCCATGCTCAAATGCAACAAACTCTGGACAAAATCCAGATTTGGGCTCACAAGTGGCAAGTAACATTTGTGCCACACAATTGCCCACGATCATCACCAATAAGAGACAATCTAAACACCGGCCCTTACCATCACTGAATCTCCCACTATCAACATTCTGGGGGGGTTATCATTCACCAGAAACTCAACTGGACTCACCACATACACACAGTGACTACAAGAGCATGTCAGAGGCTAGGAATATTACAGCAAGCAACTCACCTCCTGACTCCCCAAAGCCTGTCCACAATTTACAAGGCATAAATCAGGAGGGTGATTGAATTTGGAAAATCTAGCAGGATTATTCGATCGACTGCAAGAGGCACGCTTGGTGAGAAATCTGGCTGAGTGAATTCGCAAAAGCCCAAGTCACATTCCTGGGCCATGCCATTAGACATGGACAGATGGCTCCATGGGATGTGAAAACAAAGGTTATTGGGGTGTCTTCCATACTGCTGATGAAAAGGGAAGTACTACAATTCCTGGAACTGAGTGGCTTTTATTAAAAATTCTTACCAATTTTAGCAGTGTGGTTGCTCCACTGTCTGACTGACCTGTTGAACAATGGAGGGGTGTTCAAAAGGCATATGACAGCCTGAAAGCTGTGTTGACCACTGCTCCAATGTTAGCAAACCTAATTACACAAAGCCATTCACCGTGGCTTTCGATGCGAATGATGTGGGTGTTGGTGCTGTACTCTTACAAGAAAACAACAAGAGGATAGAAATGCCTATTGGGTATGTCACCCAAAAGTTAAATATTCATTGAAAGAAATATTCCACCATTGGCAAAGAGACCTTGAGTTTCGTATTGGCATTGTAACATTTCGACATCTATTTTGCCAGTAATCTGAAACAATTGTACATACTGATCATAACCTCTTAACTCTTTTGGAAAAAAATTACAATAAAAGTACTATACTGTTTCAATGGAATCTATTTTTACAGCCATTAAATTTGAAATTTACATTGAAAATGTAATTGATGTCACATTGCTACGATTTTTATGAAAGAAGATGGAGGCATTCATTGTAGGAAGCCACGGACTGAGATGGACTGTAATATTGAATGTTTGCATGCTTAGGTTTAGAGGAATATATATTCATAAAATGTAGCATACTAATAACATGAGACTGCAGTCTTTGAAAATGAAGCCATTTTTCTTTATTGATGTTTTTTTTTGTAAAGGAGGGGGAGGTGTGTTGACATATGCATTCAAGAGGGATTTGATCTGTTCTGTTTCTTGTAAAGAGGGATACAACTCCAATACATAGTTAAATATTATTTTCTTTGACAAAACCATGCTGGCTCTTCGCAATTAGCTTGGGATTTTAGAAGCACACAGCTATAACCTGAAGATGAGGTGTCTGCTCCAGGAAAGCAGGGTAAATCTGGGTTTTTCAAAAATCAAACAAAAGGAGCATGAGTGGGTGGAGTCAGGTAACACTGATCTAGAGTTTTGTTTTCAGTTGGGGTTTTGGAGTTGAAGACGCTAGATACAGCTCTCTCTCTCTATGCTGCTGCAAAAGCTGGAGTTCTCTCTGCACTGCAAGATTCACTTTGTCAATTTTCCGTCTCCTGGACTGGAGGAGATAGCAAGTGAGGGAAATCTGCTTTACTGATTTAGCCTCTGCTAAGTGTGTATTTATGAGATGTTACTATAGTGAAACTGTTGAAGTGTACTAGTGAAATAACATATCATCTTGTTAAGTATTTCAATAGTTAATGCTACACCAATTCATTTTTTTATTTGTATTTTAAATGCAGTGTAAGAATAAAGTGTGTTTTGCTTAAAGCCTACTAGTTTGACCAATTGAATCACATTTGGAATGCAGATTGACACTAAGATTGGTAGAGTAGCATATAGTGAAGGGGACTATCAGAGAATACAGCAGAATATAGATAGATTGGAGAGTTGGGCAGAGAAATAGCAGATGGAGTTCAATCCAGACAAATGCGAGGTGATGCATTTTGGAAGATGCAATTCCAGAGCAAACTATACAGTAAATGGAAAAGTCCTGAGGAAAATTGATGTACAGAGAGATCCATTGTTCCCTGAAGGTGGCAATTTGGGTCAGTAGAGTAGTCAAGGAGGCATATGGCATGCTTTCCTTCATCTGACTGGGTATTGAGTACAAGCCTTGGCAGGTCATGTTACAATTGTATAAGACTTTGGTTCAGCCACATTAGGAATACTGAGTACAGTACTGGTCACCACGTTACTGAAAGGATCTTTAGAGAGAGTGCAGAGGAGTTTCACCAGGATGGAGGGTTCTAGCTGTGAGGAGAGGTTGAATAGATTAGGATTATTTTCAGTGGAAAGAAGGCGGTTGAGGGGGGACCTGATTGATGTCTACAAAATCATGAGAGGTGTAGACAGGGTGGATAGTAAGAAGTCTCTTCCCAGAGTGGAGGACTCAATTACTAGGGGTCATGAGTTCAACGTAAGAGGGGAAAAGTTTAGGGGAGACATATGTGGAAAGTTCTTTACACAGAGGGTGGTGGGTGCCTGGAATGCAGTGCCAGCAGAGGTGGTGGGGCGGGAACGATAGCATCATTTAAGATGCATCTAGACAGATACATGAATGGGCAGGGAACAAAGGAGTACAGATCCTTAGAAAATAGATGGCAGATTTAGACAGAGGATATAGAATGGCGCAGGCTCAGAGGACCGAAGGGCCTGTTCCTGCACTGTAATGTTCTTTGTTCTTTGTTCCTTACAACTGCCTTTTAGTAAAATAAAATTTGTGGTCTAGGCAATGTCCTTGATATGTTTTGAAGGGGTTTGGTCTGGTCCATAACAGTGACATCACTTCTGCTTTAGGAGCGCTCTGCTTTAAATCTATATTCTTCCTGGCAAAGTGAACAACTTCACATTTTCCTCATATTATACTCCATCAGCCAGATGCTTGACTATTCACTCACCCTATCTAAATCCATCAGTAACTTTATTATATCTTCTTCACAACATATTTTCCTAGATATGTTGACTCCTTTGTGACATGTAACAGGATTAATTAAGGATAAATCAATGAAGAGTTAATGCACCCCTAGAAAGCAGCCCACAATATATTGAATTCTACATCCAATTTGAAAGGGAGAAGATCAGATCTTAAACTAGTGTTTTAAAATTAAATAAGGACAATTATGTGTGTATGAAAACTGAACTATCAGAAGTGAATGTGCATGTGAAACAATGTCCAAGTCTGTGGTATACATATCCAAGCCACAAATAATCCTGACAATGTCATTGGTCATGACAAATTGATCATTGTCATCTCTGTAAAGCAGAAGTAATCAGAGACACCTTCACAATGTCACCTGTGGGCAACAATTCACAAAAACAATCCAAAGCTGTAACGGCTGTACAAGAGCACAGAGCTGATTTCCTTCCATCTTGAAAAGTAATTATTTGTCAACATGGTCTTGTATGAAATGTTGTTTTCTTGGGATATGGGGGTATTGCAAGATTCTAGTAATCCTATTGTACTTACAATCTCCTACAATATTTGCAATGACATAACTTATTCTTCATACATTACAGTAAGGACCACTACTTCAAAGATCCATGTAGAGGTATTGCATAGCTTTCTTGTTGAAATCCTCCATACCCCAATGGAATGAGAGAGCACACTAAACTATCATTTGTATGTGAGATGAAAATATTGACTGTTCATGTTAATAAGGAACCTGTTCTGTCATTGATATTCCCCACACAGGTGCATTGGAACCACAAACAATGGATACAACCACAGCAAGAGTTATTATAGAGCAACAAAGGCCCAGAGGTATTGAGTAACCGCACCCAAGAGCAGCAGCAACCTCAAAAGGCTGCCAACCAGGATGAACATGAAATCATAACCAAAGGTCCCTTCAGGATGCTGAGACTGGGCAGGACACCCAGAATGTATTGTCTTTGATGCTCTCCTGGAGGAAAAGGCAAAGTATAATGCCACTGCAACGTAAGGATAACCACCAAAACCATACCATTTCTGTTACTGGATTTGCAAACTGAGCAGGTAGATAGCCATCCTATTAGGTGGCTGTCAAGGTGACCAATTAAATACATATTTTGATTCTGTCTTCACAAACATCCCAAAAATGCTGAGGATTACAGGTCCAGTGAGTGGGGACACTGAAGGAAATCCGTGTTTGCAGGAAATTAGTTTGGGAAATTGATGGGACTAAAGATTGATAATTCTCCTGGACTAAATAATCTACATCCTAGAGTGCTTAAGGAAGTAGCTTTGGAAATAATGAATGCCTTGGGAATCATCTTTCAAGATTCTATACACTCCTCAACAGTTCCTATGAACTGGAGGGTAGCCAGTAAAAAGAGATAAAGAGATAAAGGGAAAATGGACTTCTCAACTGGTTGACCTGATATCAATAGGGTAGAAAATGACAGAATCCATTATCAAAGATATAACAGCAGAACACTTGGAAAACAGTGCCAGGATCAGACAGCATCAACATACATTCACAAAGGGAAATCATGCTTAGAAAATTTACTTGTTCAAGGATGTAACTCGCAGAATTGATAAGGGAAAGCCAGCAGATGTGGTTTACTTGGCCTTTCGATAAGGTCCCACATAAAAGATTAGTATGTAACATTAAAGTGCATGAGATTGGGGATAGTGTACAGATATGGACAGAGAACAGGTTGTCAGACAGGAAACAAAGAGTAGGAATAAATGTGTATTTTTACAAGTGGCAGGCAGTGACTAGAGAGGTACCACAGGGATTAGTAATGATTTGATGAGGGAATTAAATGTACTTTCTCCAGTTTGGGTGGGTGAACTGTGATGAGGATGCAGAGATACTTCAGTGTGATTTGCACAAGATGAGTAAGAAGGCAAATGCATACCAGAAGGATAATGTGGGCAAATGTGAAGTTACTTACACTGGTAGAAAAAAACAGGAATATAGGTTATCATCAAATTAGGGATAATGGTTAATTCACTGAGAGAAATAGGTCCTTCTCACTTAGACTGTCTACACACTTCACTTAAATCTTACCTTTGTCACCCCTTTTCCAAAAAAGTAAAAGAAATATAGCTGATCCAATTTTTCCTCACTGCTAAAGTTCTCTGTTCCTTGGAGTAATGTCCTACTTATCCTCTCTAATGTAATAATATCATTCCTTTAATGTGATGACGAGACTTGTGCACAATACTTTAAATGTAGCTCATTATTCTGGTACAACCTCCCTACTCTTATATTCAATGTCTCAGCTGACAACAGAAATTATCTCCCATACCTTCTGAACAACTTTATTGACTTGTCCTGTTGCTTTCAGGTCCCTTTGATCCTCAGTATTTCTCAGTATACTTTCAATTATTGTGTACACTCTTTCTTTGTTTGTTTTCTACAAATGCATTACTTCACACTTCTCAAGATTGAATTCCAATTGCTCATTTCTTATCCTCTTGATCGGTCCATTACTTTGCCCCAAAGCATATTAACTTTTTTCCACACTATCAACCACATGGATAATTTTTGGATCATCAAACTTATTAATCATGCCTTTAATATGAAAGTAATTTATATGTACATCGTAAAAAGACCTCTCAGGAGTGAAATTAGGAAACACTTTCAAACACTTTTGATGCTGGCAGTTTGAAACTTTCTTTCACAAACTATCCTGTCTATCCCCAGGCCGCATATCTGTAGCTATGATAACCCAGTCCCATGTTCCCAACCATGCGCTGAGTTCATTGCCTTACCAGTCAAACCTCTTACATTGAAATCAATGTAGTTTAATTTATCAGTCCTACCTCATTGCCTTATTTGTTCCTGCCTGCCTTGACCATTTGACATGCTCATTTTCCCAACTGCACTAGCCTCAGACTGATCCCTTTTCTCACTATCTCTCTGAATCCCATCTCCGCATTCCAACTTACTAACTTAAATGCTCCTGGGTACATCTAGCAAATTTCCCTGCCAGAATATCAGTCCTCTCCAACTCAGGTGTAACCCATCCTTCTTATACAGGTCACTTCTACCCCAGAAGAGATTCCAATGATCCAAAAATGTGTATCCTTCTCCGCTGCACCAGCTCCTCAGCTGCCTATCCATCTTCTCTATCCTCCCATTCCTACTCTCACTCACCTGTACCTCTACCAATGTCATTTATTGCATCTGTTGCACCCGGTGTGGTGTCCTCTACATCGGGGAGACAGGACGCCTTCTTGCGGATAGTTTCAGAGAACGTCTCTGGGACACCTGTACTCACCAACCCCACCAGCCCATGGCTGAACACTTCAACTCCCCCTCCCATTCCGTCAAGGACATGCAGGTCCTGGGCCTCCTCTACCAACCAACCTTTACCACCTGATGCCTGGAGGAGGAACGCCTCATATCCCGCCTTGGAATCCTGCAACCACATGGGATAAATGTGGATTTCAACAGCTTCCTCATTTCCTCTTCCCCTGCATTATCCCAGTCTCAAGCCTCCAGCTCGACACCGCTCTCCAGACCCATCCATTACTGCCCCTTCTGATCTATCACCTTCTCCCTCACCTTCATACATCTACCACATTCCCAACTACCTCTCCCCAACCCCACCCCCCTCACATTTATCTCTCAGCTCTCCAGCCCTCATTCCTGATGAAGGGCTTATGCCCGAAACATTGATTCTCCTGCTTCTCGAATGCTGCCTGACCTGCTGTGCTTTTCCAGCACCACGCTCCCGACTCTGATCTCCAGCATCTGCAGTCCTCACTTTCTCACTAGCACATGGAACCAGTTATAATCAAGATATTACTACCCTCGGGGACCAATTTTTTAACCCCTGCCTAGTTTCCTATATTCTCTCCTCAGATCCTCGAGCTTTTCTTTTCCTACGTTGTTGGTTCTAATATGTACAATGACCTCCTGCTGCTCTTTCTCCCTTTCGATAATATTCTGCACCTTCTTTGAGACATCTTTAATCCTGGCACCCAGGAGGCAACTGTAATTTTCTCTAATCTCCCACATCTGACAGGAAGAGCATATCATGCTATTAAAGCCATCTTGGCACCTTAACCATCTACAGACCCAGAAAAAAGCACAGTCTTACTACTCCAAAA
Source organism: Chiloscyllium punctatum (assembly GCF_047496795.1). Lineage (NCBI taxonomy): Eukaryota > Metazoa > Chordata > Chondrichthyes > Orectolobiformes > Hemiscylliidae > Chiloscyllium > Chiloscyllium punctatum. Next base: position 68,643,245 of record NC_092742.1, read on the forward strand.
ACATTGTTCTAGGGTATCTTGTTACCTATGTTTTATAGTTTAAAAAAAAGTTTGATCTGGAAACAAATCTTAGAAAAACATATAAACAAAAAAAAAACTCACTATTGTATATTTTCAAAAAAATAGTACAGTTACACTGAAAAAAGCATTTAGGTATTTCCCTGCGGTGAGCTCCTAATATTGAGGTTTCTCCAAGGGCAGCTATGAATGTCACTGTTTACTTTTCTTAGATCTAACTCGTGACCAGAGATGCTTGAAACTGAACAACACAGGCAGTCAGCTGTGAATGTTCACTTCCTGGTCAGTTAACTGTGCATGTTCATTGTTCCTTTTTATTCTCATCCCATGTGGTACCTGCTCTACCTGTTGTTTTCAAGTATCTTGTTTTGCTTTTTCTTTTCCAAAGTTCCAAAACAATGCAACAGTTTAGAAAACAGTAAGTACTGCTTGAAGCATTCAGGGCAATCGGCTCTAATAGTGAAAAAACCTCAAAAAAGGAGCAGTTCTTACAGCCATAATTTTCCCCCATCCTCCATTACTTTTGAAGAAGGTCTGATTAGGGATAGTCAACATGGCTTGGTGTGTGGGAAATCATGTCTCACAAACCTGATTGAGATTTTTGAGGAAGTAACAAAGAGGATTGATGAGGCATCTGGTCGGCATGGATGTGTTGGACCAAAGGGTCTGTTTGCATGCTGTACATCTCTCTGACTCAATGACTCTAAGTGATGATGAGGATTGATGAAGGCAGAGTGGTGAATATTGTCTATATGGACTTCAGTAAGGCTTTCAACAAGGTTCTGCATGGTAGACTGGTTAACATGGTTAAATCCCATAGAATACAGGGAGAACTAACCATTTGGAGTGTAAGAGGCTGAGGGGTGACCTGACGCAAGTTTATAAAATCATGAGGGGCATGGATAGAGTGAATAGTCAAGGTTTTTTTCCCAGTGTAGGGAAGTCCAAAACTAGAAGGTATTGATTTACGGTGACTAGGGAAAGATTTAAAACGGACCCAAGGGGCAATTATTTCATGCAGAGGGTGGTGTGTGTATGGAATGATCTTACAGAGGAAGTGGTAGAGGTGGGTACAATTACAATATTGGGTATATGAAGCAGGAAGGATTTCGAGGGATACGGGCCAAGTGCTGGTAAATGGAACCAGATTAACGTAGGATTTCTGGTCAGCATGGACGAATTGGACTGAAGAGTCTGTTTCCATGCTGTACATCTCTATGTCTCTAGCACTTAATTATTTGAAATGCAAGATTGATGGATAGATTAATCAAAATATTAGGCAGGCTTCAGGATCCAAACAGTCTGTTCTTGTTTTTAATTACTGAGGTCTCCCAATTACCATCTGACATGTGTATCTGAAACCCCAAGAGAGCACATCATGAACTGTTGCCTAAAAATGTATCATGCCTCCTACATATTGGTCTTGCAGTTGTATTATAATATTTACATTTGATAAAGATACAAGGCAACCCCATTGTACATCATTAAGTACAGTGCTACATACATTCACTTCGTTCTAAAACTTGGATTTTTTGGTCAAAATTCAAACAGTATTCCACTTCACTTATGCCAAAATGATAAAAGAAAACCACAATTCATATAAAGTTTCCAACATTTTAAAATTTTAGATTGTCGAAATTTCGTAAATAAGACAACCACACAAAGTAAGGTCAATACACTGTCCTTCTTCCCACATAAAAAGACTACATTTCTAGAGTTCTTGGAAATTAGTAAGTCATGCCACATACATAAATTGGATCACTAATCATATCGAGATGCTTTTGCATAAGTAACTATTGAGTTAAAATTTTTAAATGATTTTAAGTTCAAAAACTTTAGAGGCAACATTTAAGTACCATATATTAAATAAAGTTGTTGATAATCATTCTGAATTTTAGACAATAACCATGAAATTTGGCCACTCAAAGCCTTGGCTGCTCATAGCAGTTGTTGTTCAACATTAGCATCAAGATCACTGAACAGGATCACCAGGAAACACAGTATATTGATTTCACACCAGGAATAGAGTCCAAGAAAAAGTAAACTGTTAGTACTCTTGAGGTATTTCATTTTCCATTAAAATGGTAGATTTCATTCCAATTCAAAAGTAGGATCAAAGGGCATGTGATCTCATACTGAATAAAAATCACTTTAGGATATATTCCAGTTTAGAACTGAGTCCTGAAATTCACATTGCTGTTTCACAGTCAACGATAGAATACAACATAACGAGACAGGATGTAGATATTTCTTTTTACATATGAAAATAATCTAATCTGAACAATTGCCCAGGCTTAATTTCTTACTTTAAAAATATGGTTGGGTAATTTCGTGCACAGCATTAATTCTCAGGGATGGCCCTTTTAGTAAACTCCTCTGCAACTCAGGGCCCATCCACATCATCTACTTTCTTTTTTCTCCTCCCCTTTTTGTTATCTTTTTCTTCTTTTCTATCTTATTTCTATCATAGTGAATGATTATGATATAGTAGGCATCACAGAGACTTGGTTACAGGGGGGTCAGGACTGGCAGTTAAACCTCCATGGTTTTTCAACTTATCGAAAAGACAGAGAGGTGGGCAGAGGGGGTGGGGTTGCCTTGTTAGTTAAGAACAAAATTAAATCTATGGTATTGAATGACATAGCGTCGGATGATGTGGAGTCTGTGTGGGTGGAATTGAGGAACCACAAAGGCAAAAAAACCATAATTGGAGTTGTGTACAGACCTCCTAACAATGGTCAGGACCAGGGACGCAACATGTACCGGGAAATAGAGAAGGCATGTCAGAAAGACAAGGTTACATTGATCATGGGAGACTTCAATATGCAGGTGGACTGGGTAAATAATGTTGCTAGTGGATCTAAAGAAAGGGAATTCATGGAATGCTTACAGGATGGCTTTTTGGAACAGCTTGTCATGGAGCCCACAAGAGAGCAGGCTATTCTGGACCTAGTGCTTTGCAATGAACCAGACTCTATAAAAGATCTTAAAGTAAGGGAACCCTTAGGAAGTAGCGACCATAATATGGTAGAGTTCAGTCTGGAGTTTGAAAGGGAGAAGGCAAAATCTGATGTAATGGTGTTACAGTTGAATAAAGGTAATTATGAAGGCATGAGAGAGGAACTGACTAAAATAGACTGGAAGCAGAGGCTAACTGGGAAGACAGTAGAGCAAAAAATGGCAGGAGTTTGTAGGTATAATTGAGGACACTGTACAGAGGTTCATTCCCAAGAAAAGAAAGATTAACCAGGGAGGGATTAGACAACCTTGGCTGACAAAGGAAGTCAGGAAATGTATTAAAGAAAAAGAGAGATCCTATAAAGTGGCTAAGAACAGTGGGAAATCAGAAGATTGGGAAGGATACAAAAGCAAACAGGATAACAAAGAGTGTAATAAGAAATGAGAGGATCAAATATGAAGGTAGGCTAGCCAGTAATATTAGAAATAATAGTAAAAGTTTCTTCCAGTACATAAGAAACAAACGACAGGCAAAAGTAGACATTGGGCCACTTCAAACTGATGCAGGGAGCCTAGTGATGGGAGATAAGGAAATAGCAGGAGAACTTAACAAGTACTTTGCGTCAGTTTTCACAGTGGAAGACATGAGTAATATCCCAACAATTAAAGGGTGTCACGGGGCTGAGTTGAGTATGGTTGCCATTACGAAAGAGATAGTGCTAGAAAAGTTAAAAAGTCTTAAAATTGATAAATCTCCTGGCCCCGATGGGATACACCCTAGAGTTCTGAGAGAGGTGGCTGAGGAAATAGCAGAGGCATTGGTTGAGATCTTTCAAGAGTCACTGGAGTCAGGAAAGGTCCCGGATGATTGGAAGATGGCTGTAGTAACCCCCTTGTTCAAGAAAGGATCAAGGCAAAAGATGGAAAATTATAGGCCAATCAGCTTAACCTCGGTTGTTGGTAAAATTCTAGAATCCATCATTAAGGATGAGGTTTCTAACTTCTTGGAAGAGCAGAGTCTGATTAGAACAAGTCAACATGGATTTAGTAAAGGGAGGTCATGCCTGACAAACCTGTTGGAATTTTTTGAAGAGGTAACAAGTAGGTTAGACCAGGGAAACCCAGTGGATGTGGTCTATCTAGACTTTCAAAAGGCCTTTGATAAGGTGTCACACGGGAGGCTGCTGAGCAAGGTGAGGGCCCGTGGTGTTCGAGGTGAGCTGCTGGGATGGATTGAGGATTGGCTGTCTAACAGAAGGCAGAGAGTTGGGATAAAAGGTTCTTTTTCAGAATGGCAGCCGCTGACGAGCGGTGTCCCGCAGGGTTCGGTGCTGGGGCCACAGCTGTTCGCATTATATATTAATGATTTGGATGAGGGAACCGGGGGCATTCTAGCAAAGTTTGCCGATGATACGAAGTTAGGTGGACAGGCAGGTAGTACTGAGGAAGTGGGGAGGCTACAGAAGGATCTAGACAGGTTGGGAGAGTGGTCCATAAAATGGCTGATGGAATTTAACGTGAGCAAGTGCGAGGTCTTGCACTTTGGCAAAAAGAATAAAAGCATGGACTACTTTCTAAATGGTGAGAAAATTAATAAAGCCAAAGCACAAAGGGATCTGGGAGTGCTAGTCGAGGATTCTCTAAAGGTAAACATGCAGGTTGAGTCCGTGATTAAGAAAGCAAATGCAATGTTGTCTCTTATCTCAAGAGGGTTGGAATATAAAAGCAGAGATGTACTACTAAGACTTTATAAAGCTCTGGTTAGGCCCCATTTGGAGTACTGTGTCCAGTTTTGGTCCCCACACCTCAGGAAGGACATACTGGCACTGGAACGTGTCCAGCGGAGATCCCTGGAATGACAGGTCTAGCATATGAGGAACAGCTGAGGATACTGGGATTGTATTCGTTGGAGTTTAGAAGATTAAGGGGAGATCTAATAGAGACGTACAAAATAATACATGGCTTTGAAAAGGTGGATGCTAGAAAATTGTTTCTGTTAGGCGAGGAGACTAGGACCCGTGGACACAGCCTTAGAATTAGAGGGGGTCATTTCAGAACGGAAATGCGGAGACATTTCTTCAGCCAGAGAGTGGTGGGCCTGTGGAATTCATTGCCACGGAGTGCAGTGGAAGCCGGGACGCTAAATGTCTTCAAGGCCGAGATTGATAGGTTCTTGTTGTCTAGAGGAATTAAGGGCTACGGGGAGAAAGCTGGTAAGTGGAGCTGAAATGCGCATCAGCCATGATTGAATGGCGGAGTGGACTCGATGGGCCAAATGGCCTTACTTCCACTCCTATGTCTTATGGTCTTATGGTCTTATTTCATCATTTTTATGGTAGAAGGCAGTTATGAAGTCATCCTTATCGAGGTCCGGAGCATGGTAGCAGCTGGTGAACCCACAGCAGGATTCTGATGGATGGCAGTGAGGCGCCTGGTCCAGAGTAGGATCTGAATGACGGCACTGAGGTGGTGGCCAACAAAGGAGTAAGCACAGGGACCTGGTATCGCCTGCTACATAGAGAGAGGTCAGAGGCAACTTCCACACTGAGGTGGTTTCAGCCAATCTTCCAGCCGCCGGGGGATCCTTTGGGCAGCTTTTGCAAAGTCTTCTTTCCCAGGATCAATGACGAGATTAATCCTTGAGGCAGCTTTAGCAGCAGCTTCCAGCTATCCTCGTGGATACTACACATTGCTACTACTAAGCGTCAGTGATGGAAGGAGTGGATGCTTGTGTATGTGGTACCAAACAAGGACACCTAAATTTCTTTGGAAATGAACACTGCCCAATGCCTCACTATTTAACCAACACTCTGCATTGTCATTCTCCTCACCAAAGTGGATAAAATCACACTTATGCACAGTATATTCCATCTGCCGTGTTCTTGCCCATTCACTCAGCATTTACAAACTCCTATAAAGCTTCTTTGCATCATCGACAAAACACACATTAGCATCAAGTTATCTGCCATTCTCAAGCTTAAAAAATACATCTGGTCCTCATATTCAAATAACTGAATAGATTGTGATTTGGAGATGCCGGTGTTGGACTGGGGTGTACAAAGTTAAAAATCGCACAACACCAGGTTATAGTCCAACAGGTTTAATTGGAAGCACACTAGCTTTCGGAGCAACACTCCTTCATCAGGTGATTGTCCTGATGAAGGAGCGTCACTCTGAAAGCTAGTGTGCTTCCAATTAAACCTGTTGGACTATAAACTGGTGTTGTGGAATAGATTGTGAACAGCCAAGATCCTTTGGTACCTTACTGGTCACAGCTTGACAATCTAAGAATGACTCAATTATTCCTCCTGATTTCTTTCCATTAAGCAAACCTCAATCCATGCCAGTACATTGCATGTGCTAAAATTTTGAAAGAAAAATTAATTCCCAAATTTACAATTGTCTTCCTGTTTTGATAGTTTTAACAAAAAGTGGCTGATTCTTTCCCTCAAAATCTTATGATTCCTAATTCAGATTTGACCATCTTGAATTTAATATTATACAAATTGATTTTTGTTTCAAATGAAATTCTAGTGAGCAACATGCAAGTATCTATGATTCATCAAAGTTAACATGTACCATTTCCTCATCTGTCTTCTGACATATGATCTGATAACCATTGTGGAGACACGGCTGCAGAATGACATAAGCTGATACCTGAATATTGAAAGATGCAGGAATGCAGGAAGGATGGGGAACTAGGAAAATGTGGAGGCATGTCTGTGTTATTAATATAATAGAGAGACGTGAGCTAAGATTAGGAAGCCAGGAAGTGGAAGTAGTTTGGATCAAGAGGAGAAATGACAAAGACAAGAAATCACATGCTGGAGTGTTATACAGACCCCTCAACAGTAGCCACACAACAAGATGGAGTTTAAATGAAGAAATCATGATACCTTGTCAGAAAGGAATAGCTATAATCATGGAGATTCTAATCTACACATATACTGGAAACATCATGAAGTATGGGTGGCAGATCAGAAGATTATTTTTAAAAGGCTATTTAAATAAAGAGTGGATGTTAGGAAGTTGTTTCCATTGGCAGGAGAGACGAGGACCTGAGGGCACAGCCTGAGAATGAAGGTAAGAACCTTCAGAATGGACATAAGGAGAAAATTCTTTAGCCACAAAGTGGTGAATCTGTGGAAATCATTGCCACAGAAGGCTGTGGAGGCCAGGGCATTAAGTATGTTTAAAACAGAGATAGATACGTTCTTGATTGCCAAGGAGATCAAAGGGAGAAAGCAGGAAAATAGGATTGAAAAGCCGATCAGCCATGATTGAATGGCACAGTATACTCGATGGGCCGATTGGCCTAAATTCTGCTACTATATCTTACAGTTTAAAGCAAAAGAATAATGAGGAGGGAAAAAAGAGAATGGAAGAAAGTTAGCTAAAATATGCAGATAGCAAAAGTTTTTATAAATATTTAGAAAAGGAAGAAAGTTAACAAAGTGAATGTTGGTTGAGTTGAAAGGGAGTTTAGGAAATTAACAATGAAAGATGATGAGGCAGATTTTGGTATTTTCAATCAGCTTTCACCTTAGAGAACATAAGTAACACTTCAGAAATAGTTATAAAATCATGAAATGGGAGAGAGGAACTAAAGAAAATTATCAATACCAGGGAAGTAGTACTGCCTAAATTGTTTGCGCTGCATGCTGACGAGTTCCTAGGTCCTAGTGGATTTCATTCTATGCTGTTTAAAGATGTGTTTAGCAAGATAGTTGTGCAATGGCTCTAATTTTTAAAATTTTTTTTAGATATAAGGAATGTGCCATTAAGGTACAACATAGTAAATGTGATTTTATTCAAAAAGGAAAAGATATATAAAGCAAGAAGCTACGAGCATGTCAGCTTAATGTTCAACACAGGAAATACAAGTTATTATTAAAGACATTATGGCAGCACAATTAGGAACATTTGATGCAATCAGGACAAGTCAACATGGTTTTGTGAAAGGGAATTAACTAATTTATTGGAGTTCTTCAAAGAAATAGCATGTGCTGTGGATAAAGAATAACCAGTGGATGAAGTGTACTCAATTTTCAGAAGACATCTGATTAGGTGCCACATCAAAAGGTTATTGTCGAAGATGAAAGACAGTGGTGTAGGGAACGATATGTTACATGGACAAAAAATTGGCAAGCTAATAGGAAACAGAGAGTAGTCATAAATAGGTATCGTCCCTGGTTGGCAAGATGTTACAGGAACGAGGGCTTGGGTCGCAAATTTCTATTGTTTATGTCATAACTTGCAAAATAGGACCAAACGCACAGTTGGCAAATTCGCTGATGATTCAAAGTAGAAAGTAAATTATGAAGAGAACATAATGAGGCAATAAAAGAGATAGAGATAGGTTAATTAACCGGGCAAAGAGCTGGCAAATTGAATATGTAAGAAAATGTAGAATTGACCATTTTGGCAGGAAGAATTAAAAGTATTTTATTTAAATAGTAAGATTGCAGAGCTCCGAGATGCAGAGGGATACAGAAGAATGCAGTGTCTTTGTATATGGCACAGAAAAGGCTATCATGTGAGAAGAACAATCAATAAAGCTAATAGAATAATATTGCTTCCTACAAGGAGCAGTGAATACAAAAATAGTGAGGCTCTAATTCAGTTGCACAAGGCACTGATGAGACCATATCTGGAGTATGGCATACTTATTTAAAGAAGGATTCAAATGTGTTAGAAGCACTTCAGACAAGACTTAATAAGCTGACAAAAATGTGCAGGTTTGCTTGTGAGGAAATGTTAGACAGGCTAACACATCTGCTCAAGTTTACAAGAGTAAAAGGTAACTGAATTGAACCATACAAAATCCTGAGTGGACTTAAAAGTTACCAGAAAAGCTCAGTAGGTCTAGCAGCATCTGTGGAGAGAAACCAGAATTAACATTTCCGGTCCAGTGACCCTTCCTCAGAACTGATGGTAGTTTAAAAATGTTTGTTTTTATGCACAAGATAAGATTGGAGGGTTGGGGCAGGGGTTAAGGATTAAACAATAGGCAGAGATAGAGCCCTATAGAGAGAGAAGGACAGTTGGACAGACAAAGGAGTTTATGATGGTCCAGCAAGAAGGATGAAACGCTGTTAAATGGGACTGTTCGTGGCTAACAATAGGTTGTGTGCAATAGCAGACTATATGATAGCAAGGCCAAGAATGTGGGGTTGGGATAAGGACATGGAAGGAACTCAAGCCCTAAAACTGTTGAAACTGACAATGAGTACAGAAGGCTGTAGAGTTTCTAAATGGAAAATAAGGTGTTGCTCTTTCAACTTGCACTGAGTTTCACTGGAGCACTGAAGCAAGCCTAGACATAGCTGTTAGCTGTGGAACAAAGTGATGGGTTGAAGTGGCAGAGGGGACTTGACAGGGCAGATGTGGACAGAATGTTTCTTCTTGTGGGACATAATAGAACTAGGGGTCACTGGTTTAAAAATAAAAGGTTGCACATTTAAGACACAAATTAAGAGAAATTTTCTCTCTCAGAAGGTCCAAGTATTTGAATCTCTTCCTCAAAGGTGGTGGAAGCAGAGGCTTTGAATATTTTTAAGGCAGGGGCACAAAGATTCTTGATAAGCAAGAGGATAAATGGTTATTGGGGAGATTTTAGTCACAATCAGATCAGCCACAATCTTATTGTATCAAGAAGCAGGTTCAAGGAACTGGATGCCCCAGTCCTACTCCTAACTCATGTTTGTGTGTTCACATGAAAACAATAAACCGAAAATATACCTATCTACTCTCTATAAAGATTCATTACCGGTTTGACTCAAGGTAGTTACCCTCAATGAGAAAAGTTGGTACGCCTGCAGTCAGATTATATTTTGAAATTATTCTCAAGTTAGGAGTGCAAAAATATCTTTGCACTGCAGCTTCCATCAAGCATGTTCATCTGCAGTGAAGTCCACAGTTATGCCTGCCTTCAGTATTATAAACGTCTGTTTCCAATGCTCAAATTATTGTTGAGAGGTTCATATACCTGCTTTGAATTCATTTGCAGAATGGTAAACCATGAGGAAGAACTAAATTCCTCAAAAACATGTAATCTTTTTGTGCTGAAGTGCTAGTAAACCTTGAGCGATTTCCTGAAGCAGCAAAAAACACAGTCTAACACAGTAGTGCTATCATATGGCATGACAGGTATGAGCAGAAGTAAAGCCAAGGCAACAGAATGGAATTAAGATCCAGATCATCCTTGACATTCATTAAATGGCAGAAAACACTCAAGGGGCTGAATGGCCCACTTTTACCTCGGAAAGCATCAATCAATGGTGACGTGTTAGCATTGGTGGTGCACTGCCTGTCCTGCAGGTATTTGCAGATGAATACATTTTCACCTTCCTTTTGAACCAGCATCTGGTACTCATGCAATCTTATTTCACCATGCATAACAGATATGCCCTAACAGAGAGAGGCAGTGTGCCTGGTGATCGCCCATCTTCACTTGTGGCTACCTCTACTATTACGACATGTCAATGGCTGTCAAACCGTATTATCACAGAATATGTTAGTTCCCTTTCAGTAAACTCAATCATTACATGTATAGGCCAGATAAGGTAGTTACATTTCTATGTGGCCTTGCAGTATACTCCACAACTCAGTGATCATAACAAAACATTAAGCACAAAAAAAGACATCTTATGACTTTTTCCTGGTGTGCACTAATCAATTTCTGGAGACCAGAACTTATCTTACCAGTAAATATAGACGAAAAAGCTTGGACAACTCAATGAACAGTATTTTGCATTAATAGTAAACCACTTGCAATAAATAGTTAACTATTAACATTAAAATAATGCCCATTTAAAACATGTGAATTACAACTGGTAATAAAATAATGCCAAGGTACTGTGCCTTTAAGTGGTGTGTTTTGTCCTGGTTTCTTTTCGAGACAGGGTGAAAATGAGGACTGCAAGTGCTAAACATTAGAGTCGAGAGTGTGGTGCTGGAAAAGCACAGCAGGTCAGGCAGCATCTGTTGAGCAGGAGTGTCAACATCTTGGCCAAAAGCCCTTCATCAGGAATGAGGCTGTGAGTCAAGGGGGTGGTGAGATAAATGGGACAGGGGTGGGACTGGGGGGGAACGTAGCTGAGAGTGTGATCGGTAGATGGAGGTGGTGGTAATGATGATAGGTCAGGGGGAGGGTGGAGCAGATAAATGGGAAGGAAGGTGGACAAGTAGGACAGGTCATGAGGGCGGTGCCAAGTAGGAAGGTTGGATCTGGAATAAGGTGGGGAGGGGGGGGGGGGGGGAGGGAAAATGAGGAAACTGGTGAAATCCATATTGATGCCATGGGGTTAGAGGGTCCCTAGGCAGAAGATGAGGCTTTCTTCCTCCAGATGTCAGGTCATCGCCAATCCCTATCCACACGACACCTGGAGGAAGAATGCCTCATATTCCGCCTCGGGACCCTCCACCCCCTTGACTCACAACCTCATCCATGATGAAGGGCTTTTGTCCAAAACGTCGACTTTCCTGCTCCTTGGATACTGCCTGACCTGCTGTGCTTTTCCAGTGCCACACTCTCGACTTTGTTTAGAGACAGGCTGGGGGACAGGTGCCAAACAGTCTATGAGAAGATAAACAATTTGTGAGGTTTTAGGGATTTTTTTTAAGTTTAAAAGTAAGGAAAGATTAGGGTTTAGGCTACCTTCTTAAGATATTTTGAGGGGGTGTTGGGCTGGTCCAAACCAAACTGGGGCTCTAATTCCAGGTTGGGTTATTATTGGACTCAAAGGCAGCGAGTGCTAAGCGTTAATGAGGCTGTGAGCTGAGGGGGTGGTGAGATAAATGGGACAGGGGTGGGGCTGGGGGGAAGGTAGCTGAGAGTGTGATAGGTCAGAGGGGAGGGTGGAGTGGATAGGTGGGAAGGAAGATGGACATGTAGGACAGGTCATTTTGACACTTTTATTTTGAGTGTCAAACTGGTTGGTTTAATCAAGGTGCGCCTTGTGTAGACATGGCTCTTCAGTCACCACAAGTTTTCTGGGGGTGGAAGAAGTCACTTCGGGAGTTTTAGAGAAAGAGAGCAATGCAAGATTTTCGGTATTCTCAAACAAGCTGGGGTTGGGGTTTGCCTGTGTCTGTGAGGAAAGGAGAGATAATTGTGACAATTGCCTAGAATGCAATCAAAAACTTGGGAAATGGCTAAAATTCATTTTAAAATGAAGCAGCTTGAACATGAAAAGGAAATGAAACAGTTTGAAAATTAATTAAAAGCAGAGAAGAAAGAAAAGATAAATATAGTCCTAGCAGAAGGAAGGGAGAAAGAGAGAGAAGAAAAACAGAAAAAGAAAGGGTTTGAACTTCAGACATTGGCAGTTAGAGAGTAAAGTTGACTTAAAAGGGCAGAGGCGAAGGTAGAAGGCAGACCTAGTGAGGAGCATAGTGATGGAGAACAATCCCATCATAGCCAAAGGCCTAGGTGGGCTCTGTTTAAATACTCCTGATGAAGGGCTTATGCCCGAAACATCAATTCTCCTGCTCCTTTGATGCTGCCTGACCTGCTGTGCTATTCCAACAACACACTCTCGACTCTGATCTCCAGCATCTGCAGTCCGCATTTTCTCTCTGTTTGAGTATGCTCAAGCATTGCCTAAATTGAACAAGAAAAATGAAGAAGCCTTTCTCATTTCACTTGAGAAAGTGACTAAACAAATAAAATGACCCATTATCTATGTTGATTCAAACAAAGTTAGTAGGTAGAGCTAGTGAGCTATTTGCATCACAATCAGAGGAGGATCTGGGGAATATAAGAAGGTGAAAGCGCATGAGCTAGTACCAGAAGCGTGGAGATGGTGTTTCCAGAATCTAAGGAGGGGACCTGATCAAACGTACAGAGAATTTGAAAAGATAAAATAAAGTAATTTAGGAAGTGTTCCTAGAAATAACAGTGCATTGGTGATCATTTTCCAGTATTTTGTACACTCTTCCAGGGTAGCTAACATAACCCCACATTTTAAAAATGGGGCAAGAGAAAATATGGAATGACAGGCCATTTACCCTGACATTGGTGAGGGAGAAAATGCTGAGTCAAGATTAAGGATGTAATAACTGAACATTTGAAAAGCAGTGACAGAATTGCTCCTCGTCAGCATGGGTTCACCAAAGGGAAATCATGCTTGACAAATCTTCTACAATTTTTTAAGGATGCAACTCGTAGAGTGGACAAGGATGAATCAGTAGATGTTGTGTATCTGGACTTTCAAAAGTCTTTTGACAAGGTTCTACACAAGAGGTGAGTAAGGAAATTTAAAGCTCGTGATATCAGAGGTAATGCATTGACATGGATAGAGAACTGGTTGACAGACTGGGAAGCAAACAGTTGGAATAAACAGATCCTTTTCAGAGTGGCAGGCAGTGCTGAATGGAGTACCGCAGAGTTTAGTGCTGGGAGTCCAGCTGTCCACTGTATACATTAACAATTTGGACAAAGGAATTGAGTGCAATATCTCCAAATTTGCAGATGATACTAAGCTCGGTGGCAGTGAGTGCTGTGAGAACGATGCTAAGAGGCGTTGAGGAAGTGAAGACCATCACTTATTCAGGTGGATAAGAAATGGGCAGAAGTTCATCAAGTTGTATTACTGGTAAGTCATAGAAAGGAGGTATTGCGGGTAGCATTTGAATGACCAATAAGAGGTGATCTGGCAGTAAAGAAAACTCAAGCCAAAATACAAAAACATTTGTTTTAGTCTGGATTGCATAAAGATATGGTTGAATTTTGTCGGACATGTCATATGTCCCAAGTAATTGGAAAACCTCAAGCAGCGATAAAATCAGCACCCTTAATACCCATTCATGCAATTGAGGAAGCTTTTACAAGGACCGCCAGCTCAAACAAAAAAAATTGAATCAGTATTTGTTGATCATAATGGATGTGCCTAAAAGATTTCCAGAAACTATTCCATTATGCAGTACCATGGCTGAAAGGATTATAAAAAAGTTATCCAAATTTTTGACTAGGTACAGACTACCCACAAAGATACAATCAGATCAATGGTCAAAATTTTCATCAATTATTCAAGAAAGTTATAGATAGCACAGGAATAAAACAATTCAGATCCACTGCATACCATCCAGAATCGCAGGAAGCATTAGAATGGTGGTATCAAACTTTAAAGACCATGTTGAGGGCTTATAGTCAAGACTATCCATCCAATTAGGATAAAGAAATTGCATTTGTATTTTTTTGCAATTAGGGATGCACCAAATTAATCTACTAAGTTAAGTCTATTTGAATTAGTTTTTGGGTATGAGGTAAGAGGACCACTGAAATTAATTAAGGAAAAATTGGTGAGTCAGAGTTTCGAATATATGACAAATTTTAATGAGATTAACTAGAGCGGGTCAGTGGGCTGGATAGTATTTAAAAGTAGCACAGCATGTGATGAAACAGGAAGCTGACAAGAAATCAAAAATTAGCCATGTTTCTCATGGAGATAAAGTGTTAGCACTACTTCCACTGGTAAGTGAACCCTTAAAAGGAAAGTTTAGTGGACTTTAGCATTTTGAAAGCAAATTGAATGAGTGAATTATTTAGTAAGGACACCAGATAGAGAGAAATATGAAAGTGTATATCACGTGAATATGCTCAAAAGGTATTTTCATAGGGAAGGAAAGCAAAAGGAGAATGTGTTATTTGTTACAGCACAAAGTTCAGGAACCAAGTTCAGATGATTCTGAATTAGACATTGCTCAGATTAAGCTGGACAAACAGGAAGTTCTCAAAAATTGGGATAAATTACTGAGTTATCTTTTAGAGGAAAATAGAAATTACCTGAAGATGTTATTACAATCAATTGGGGAAATATGTGAGAATAATCTTGGAATTACAAATCTAATTACACATGATGCAGATGTGGGAAATGTTGTTTCAATTAAGTAACATCCTTATAGACATAACCTTGTAAAGTTGGCACAAGTTCAAAAAGATTGAAAGCATGCTCAAAGACGATATAATCGAAGTGAGTCGCAATGACTGGAGCACACCCACAGTAATGGTGCCAAAACAAGATGTTACCAAACGTTTAAGTGTGGACAATCAGAAAGTTAATGCAGTTACAAACTCTGTTTCTGATCATGTTAATGTTTGGAAGACTTTACTGAGAAGATGGGACAAGCAACTTACATTTCTAAGTTAAACTTCCTCAGAGCATACTGGCAGAAACAAAGACAGTTTTAGCTTTCGTGATACCAAATAGACTGTACCAATTAAAAGTCATGACGCTTGACATGAAAAATATGCCAGTCACATTACAAAGACTAACCTATATAGTCATTTCTGAATGACCCAATTATGTGGTGTACATCAACAGTCCGGTGAATTTTAGTCACACATGGAAGGAATGTTTGCACCATCTATTAGAATTGTTTAGTCTACTTTGGTAGGGAGACTTGGTGATAAACCTGGCTCAGAAAGAGTTCACAAAAGACCAAGTCAGATTCCATGTCACTGGATATGGACAGATGGCATCAACGCTTGTGAAAACCAAGGTTATTGGGAAGTTTCCCATAACTTTAATGAAGAGAGAAGTACTACAATTCCTGGGATTGAGTGGGTTTTCTTGGAAGTTCATACTGAATTTTAGCAGTGTGGTTGTTCCACTAATTGACATATTGAAAAAGTGCAGAAAATTTCAGTGAATGGAGGAGTGTCAAAAGGCAATTGACAACCTGAAAAGCTGTGTTAACTACTGCCCCAGTGTTAGCCACACTTAATTACCCAAAGCCATTCAAGGTGGCTATTGATGCATGTATCAGTGCTATACTCTTGCAAGAAGACCATGAGAAGATAGAAACAGCCATTGGGTATTTCTCCAGGAAACTGAATACTGAGCAACGGAAATAGTCCATGATTGAGAAGGAGACCTTGAGCTTGACATTGACATTACTACATTTCAACATTTATATCGCCAGTCGTGTGTCTAAGACAATAGTATATTCTTATCATAAAGTTTTACAATAACTTTAATGGATTAAGGACACATATTCCAGACTGTTTAGATGGAGCTTATTATTGCAGCCATTCAACTTGAAAATTATACACATGGCAGGATGAGAGAATGCAATTGCCGTAACCGTGACTTTCATGAAGAAAGGCTGAGGTATTCAGTGGCGGGAAAAACAACAGACTGAAATAGACTGTCGTAGTAAATGTTTGCATGCTTAGAATCAATGTAAATGTATTGTATTGTACTAAATGTATGAGACTAAAGGTTTTTAAAAATGAAGTCATCTTTTTATATTCATGGTTCTTTAGTTTTTCAAAAAGGGGAGAGGTGTGTCAGAGCTTTAAGATATGTGCTTGTCCTGGTTTCTTTTAGAGGCAGATTGGGGGACAGGCACTAAACAGTATATAATTGAAGGTGAACAACTTGTGAGGCCTTGGGATTTTTCTTTAAATGTTGGAACAATTGAAGCCGCATGAGTGGGTATAGTCAAGCTCTCACCGATCCAGAACTTTCAGTTAGCTTCTGGCAGTTGTTATCGTCTCAGCAGAGTTGCATGGTAGTGAATCTCTCTCGGCTGCTACATTCTCTCTCTGAAATGTCTTTTAATGTTCTTTCTTCTTGGATGGGAGAGCTGCACGTGAGACAATGTGTTTTCTAGATTTGCCAAGAGTGTATTTATCCAATGTTTTTACACTGAAACTGTTACTCTTTACTAGTAAAATAATCCATTATTCTGTTAAGTTTTCCAAGATAGTTAAGTTATTTCAAATTCCTCCTTCAGTTGTTGTATTTTAAACTATTGTGATGAATAAATTGCGTTTTGCTTAATATCAAGCAGTTTGAACAATCAAATCTCATCTGGAGCACAGCACCTGGCATTTACCTTTAAAATAAGAAAAAGTTAGGTTCTAGCCTACCTTCTTAATATATTTTGAGGGGGTCTGGTCTGATCCTAACACTATTAATATTGTACTACTTGCACCAAAATGATTAAGAAAAACAGTCCCAATTTCTAATGTTTGACCTCATACTGACCTCATGCATCATTACAGTACAGAGTTTTAGCTAGAAGGAAATGTAAAATGTTTATGAATACAATTGAAGTCCAGCTAAAGAACTGCCGATGCTGGAAATCAGAAACAAAATCAGAAATTGGAAGAAATACTCAGCACGTTCAGCAGCATCTGTGGAGAAAAAGCAGAGTGAGCATTTCAGGTCAAGTGGCCCTTTTCAGAACTGACTATCGCTGTGAAAAAGTTGGTATTTATAGAGTCAGAGTCATACAGCACAGAAGCAGGCCCTTTGGCTCAACTCACCCATGCCGATCAGGTTTTCCAAAATGAACGAGTCCCATTTGCCTGTGATTGGCCCATATCCTTCTAAATATTTCATATCCATGTAGCTATCCAAATAGCTTTTAAATGTTGTAATTGTACTCACTTCTACCACTCCCTCTGGCAGCTTGTTCTGAGCTCCTTAGCTCCCTTTTAATCTTTGCCCTCTCACTTTGAACCTATCCCCTCTAGTTTTGGACTCCTCTACCCTGGGGAAAAGACCTTGGCTATTCACCTTATCTCTGCTCCTCATGCTTTTGTAAACCACTATAAGATCGCCTCTTAGCCTCCTGCGCTAAAGGGAAAAGTATCCCAGCCTATCCAGCTTCTGCTTATAATTCAAACTATCCAGTTACGTCGGAAACGTACCAGTAAATCATTTTTGCACTCTTTTCAGATTATTAACATCCTTCCTAAAATAGGGTGACCAGAATTGTACACAGTACTTCAAATGTGGCCTTGCCATAACATGATGTCCCAACTCCTGTACTTAATGCTCTGATGAAGGAAAGCATTCCAAACGTCTTCTTCACCACCTAGTCTATCTGTGGCGCTGTTGTCAAGGAACTATGCACCTGCATCCCTTGGTCTCTCTCTGTTTAACAACACTCCCCGGAGGCAATCATTAACAGTGTATGTCCTGCCCTGGTTTGTCTTACCAAAATGCAACATCTTACAGTTATCTGCAGTTAACTTTACTTGACACTCCTCAGCCCATTGGCACAGTTGATCAAGATCCCATTGAATTCTTAGATAACCTTCTTTACTCTCCACTATACCATCAATTTTGGATCATCCACAAACCTACAAACTATGCCTCTATAGTCTCATCTACAACATTTATATAAATGATGAACAAGTGGTTGCAGGCCTCCAGTCTGAACAACACCACCTTCTGTTTCCTGCCGTAAAGCCAATTTTGTCCCCATTTGGCTAGCTCTCCCTGCATCCCTTGTATTCTGACCTTACTAACCAATCTACCATCTAGAACATTTGCTAAAATACACATAGACACCGTCCACCACTCTGCCTTCATCTATCTTCTTGATCACTTCTTCAAAAACTCAAATTTGTGAGTCACAATTTCCTATGTACAAAGACATGCTGACTATCCCTGACCAGTCATTACTTTTCCAAATACATGTACATCCTGTTTCTCGGAATCCCCTCCAGTAATCTACCACTGACATTAGGCTCACCAGTCTGTAGTTCTCTGGCTTTTCCTTGCAGTCTTTATTTCATAATTTTCCAGTCTTCTCTGCCCTTCACCCACCTGGGGATGGGGGGATATGGTACATAAATGACGGATGGAGATGAAGTCCAAAGAGAGACAGTATTTGGGCGGATGAACGAATGGGTGAAGGTCAGCTTGGGAGAATGAACAAAAGCTAATGGGGTGATCAGGCCTCTAAAACTACTGGACTTGATATTGAATCTAGGTGTTTGCAGGGCTCCCAAGTAAAATATAGTATTGCTCTTCCAGCTTGTGCTGAGCTTCACTGGAGCACTAGAGCAAGCCCAAGACAGGCATGTTGGCTAGGGAACACAATGAGTTGAACTGCAGATAACCCAATTTATCAGAACCAGTGTCTGACATCTCTCCAGTCATCATTTTTAAAGGCTTGCTTTTCGTCTTTCTTCAAAAAGACCAACATGCCAAGTGATTCAGCTTTGCGCAGCTAAGAGCATTTTTTACTCAAAAATGGGCAATTTTTCTTTCAAGTGATATCCTCCACAATATTTGACCAACAAACTTGGTTTTAGCTGGCACCTTATGAACTGGCATTCTTGATAAGCCAGCAAAAATGATATAGCTGAAGTATCAGAAGTTTACTGTATTAATTTGATCTCCATGATGTCCGAATAGTCAGTTGAGGATATAAGCAAGAAAGGTCTTTGCTGGTAAGTTTTATTTAAGGCAAAGTTGCATTATTATTTAAATGATTTATACTGCAAATATAGCATAACAGTGATGTGTATACCCCCTGCATTACATTTCTAATACTTATTGTACGTTTTACATTGATTACATGGACCTCTTGATCAACTGGAATATTTGATCAAACAGTGCACTCATGGTCCCATAGGTGACGGTTACTAAAAACTTTTGCTGTATCTCACAGTCTGGGCTTGAGTTTTCTGTTGGCTCTTCTGAATTTTTTTTCTTTTCTTCATTTTCTTGTGTTTTTCAGATCTGGACTAACATTTAGCAATATGCAAAGTTTCATTGGGTCTCCTATTAATAGTTTCCACCAGATTATCAACTATCTCAGAGCTTCTATACACTGAAAAGGCTTCCTTCAGAATAAGTCTCTGTTTTTTCAGCAATTAAGATTTGTAAGTGCTGGTGTTGGACTGGGTTGTAGAAAGTTAAAAATCACACAATACCAGGTTATATTCCAACAGGTTTATTTGGAAGCACTTGCTTTTGGAGCACTGCTCCTTCATCAGGTGGTTGTGGAGTATAAGATCTTATACTCCACAACCACCTTGTGAAGGAGCAGTGCTCCAAAAGCTAGTGCTTTCAAATAAACCTGTTGGACTATAACCTGGTTTTGTGTAATTTTTAACTTTTCTCAGTAGACATGCTGTCATAGTAAGATTGTTCCTGAGACAATCCTATCTCTGAAGAGATTATTTTTCAGTTGCTTTAAGACTCAGCTACATGTCTCAATGCAGTCATCTGCAGATCAATATTCTCTCCCCCTTTCCAAAACTCAAACGTTGAGTATATAGCATTCACAAATAACACTCATGAAGAGTTCAGGTCGTCAAAAATTTCAAAAAACTGTCTTTTTGTGTCTTCAGTAGGACTAACATGAATAACAGAGTTGATAGCCCTGTATTTCTGCTATTAAGAATAGGAGAACTTCCAATTCATTCTGAAATCTCTCTTCATCTCCAAAAAATCAAGTACTGAAGTGTTCATAGTCATTCTAATCCACTCCAGCAATGTCCTATTCAATGAATGGAAGGTTCGTGCAATGATCCCAACAAAAAAATTTTAGAAGTAAAACAAACTTGAACGTATACTATTAGTGCTGGTTTTAATAGGTTTAAAAGTAAAAATTAAAGCACATTTAATGTTCAACATTCAACTGCAATAAAATAATTCGATTCCATATGACAAGTCATAAAATGGAAGAACTATTTTCATTTATCAAAAAGCATGAAAATGCAGGTTTTGACAACAAGAAAGTTAATTATGTTAGCTCTCATTTTTAATTGCAACAATGTGAGTACTGTATGAAACAGAGGAATCTATATTTTTTAATTTAAAAATTCATTAATTATTATACAGCTGTACTTTTGAATATAGAATTTCACATTAAAATAAATAAACAAATCAGGCATGGTTCCTTATTGAGAAATCTATACTGAAATGGTGTATTCTCTGATTAAGACAATTTCACTAGACATTTGTCAGTTTCGATATGGAGAATAACCCTAATATGTCACAAATCCTGTTACCACACTTAACATTATTTTGACTGGCAACTGGAAATTGTTTTATACATAAAACATTTGTCATCTATTAAATTACTCTTTCAAAAACATTTTTTTCTGAACAAGTGCACCAGTTGTGCTGCTAGCAGAAATCCTACAGAGCTCAACACTGCAAAAAAACCTAACTGTTTGATTGGTCTTGCCTGGGGCATTATTTCAATCCATAAGTGTCACACTTCAGTAACTCTATACATACTGGAATAAATTAGTTAAGTTTATTTGGGAATTTAAGTTTCACATATTTGCAATTGACTACTTCAAATTCATAAATGTGCTAAATAGAGTCTTGTGGTCAAACCTTTGCTGCAAACTAAGAATTTTCAATGAAATATAAGTCTATGTTATACATTAGTACAAAGATGATTTAAGATACTATATCTTAATCTGGTAAAGGAGTAATATTTTAACAAGGTCCAAGACAGCAGAAAATAATAAAAGATTTTGATAATGTGAATTAGTTCATGGAGAGATGAGATTTGATGCAACAAGAACAGTCTAATTTCATTTTAGCTGTAGAACACATTAATGAAATTAACTGCTTATCACTAAATTAGAAAATACAAAACTAGGAATTCATCTCCTTAATTAGATGTTCAGTATTATTTCATCTCCCTAGATTTTTAAGAAGTTCCTTATTTTAATTAGTGCCTCTAAAAGTTCATGCACTAAGGGGAACCAAGGAATGTAATTTCCATTCCATTTGTAAACCAGAATAAAACACTGTCACTTCAAAAATGCTTGAATCTCCAGATTTGACTCTGGAGAGTAGCAGGAGGTAGTTTGAACTGATATGGTGTGAGGTATAGCTAGTCTGATCATAGTCCAAGTTTAAACTACTGAACATCCTGGACAGTTGTATACACAGGTTTTGTTTTATTATTTTCAGAAACTGGATGCATCTAGCTGTGCTCTGAAAACATTCAAGGTTTAATGATTGGGAGTAAAGTTCTGTACATTTGTTTAAATAACAAGAATCCTCTGAGGAGTAAGTGGTATGATTTTCGGAAAATGACTGCCCAAAGTTCAAAAGCAAGTATAATGGATATAAACCTCTCCTTACAGCTGATGGTTGTGATAGTGATGGCTATTGATTAATCACAACTTAAGTGATCCTCAGTGTTCGAACATAAGCCTTTGATTTCTGGGATCTGCATGCAAATACAGCCAGAATAATAGATTCACAGTCACTTCTTTCACAGATTAAGGTGGCTCACAGAAAAAAATATTTTTAGACAGGTCCATTATGTCCAAGTTGCATCAAACATTACAATAAAACTACCTACAATTCAGCGTCTGGATGTCCCCCGGTGGAAGGCCAAAGAGGAAACTGTAAATATCATCGATGCAATGGAGACTGCTCTTTGACATTTGAGTTACAAAGCATTATTGAAAGATTAAAGACCAAGTTTTATTTCACACTTAATACATGACATACCTGATCTGAATGCTTAGATCTGCATGAAAATCAATGTGCTCAACTTCCTAGTGCCAGTTTCAACATCCAAACAAGTGCAAAGTTGACCCAATTTTGAAAAAAAATTGAAGTGGAAACATATCAATACATTTAAAAAGCATGTTTAGAAGTAACTGTATTCATATGAACACTCTTTTTCCACCACCAAACCCCCACTTGCCCCCAAGAAAATCTTGCCCAAGCACATACAGACTTTCACACTGACATGTCCATTCACAAATTTAACAATTTTTGACAAGATTATATTGACAAGATTCCTACTGAGTCATCTTGAATATATATAAAGCATTTACTTATAAAAAGCACTGTTATGGAAATTTCAGACAAAATAGTAGAAGTAATATTAGAATGCTGTAAAATCCATGGTCTGTTTTAATTCCCAGATTCTCTCAAATGAAGCTAACAAAGTTCAACATTTCAAGTTGCACTGAAAGATTCTTTTTTATTTTACAAGCATTATTTATGCATACTAACATACAGGTTTCATACTGCTTTATAGCACACAGATTTGCAACAAATTCAATAGTGTCAATGGATGACTTTAGGCCAAGTCCCTACTAGAATTTAAGCATAATATAGTATGAACAGAAGACACAAGTGACATTGTGTCCTAAAATGTGTTCTCCCAATTAAACACTTCGTATTCTATGGAGTAATAGTGAGAAATAATAGAAAATTTGAAAGGGTTAGAAAACTCTGATTAATAAAAAAATTATATTTACTTATAATGTGAAAAATAACAAACTGTCTTTCAAATAAAATTCTTATTTTTCTTGAGGTGGCTACCCCAGGCAGGTCCAACCCACAATGCTATAACCACCATCATGGCTTTGGCAATGAAGCTGGTCATGAAAAGCCAGAGAACAGAAATTGAATTCCATGTGGTTGGACACCAACGTAACCATCAGCAACCCACCAGCCAACCAACCCCCAGATGTTCACATGACAAGTAGTTAAACAGTTCCTTGGGGTTAAGTCATTAATGAACAGGCTGGGAACACAGATATAGAGAGAAAATGAAAAGGTGGGATTAGTAGGTGGAAGGTGTTTTAAGAGAGAACAGTTGGGGCTCTTCTGGTGCAGAGGTGGTGCTCCGATCTCTAAGCCACAAAGCCTGCGTTCAAGCCCCGCCTTCTCTAGAAGGTGTGCAATAACATCTTTGACTAGAGTCATTAGAAAATATTCAATACTGACTAGTTAATAAACCCATCCACAAACAAAGATATCTTCGTTTCTGTCACACCTTATTTCTCAATAATTCTGAGTTGGTAAACCAAGTGATAGGTTAACTTATATGAGGCTTAATTGTGTTTAGTTGAGTAGTGGGGGAATAAGGGACGTTGGTCCTTTTAGGATAGAGAACACTACAGAGAATATATATATGATTTAACCAAATGAGAAATTGCATATGCACTTAATAAAAGCAGAGGGAGTAGTAAACTGATTACAGCAGTTGGGTCTTGAGATTTCACCCACTATTATCAGTTTACTCATTCATTCATTCAATTTCATGGAAGTGCTATTTTGATCATAACTTTCTTAAAGGGGACAGAGGCCATATTCAATATGTTCCTAACAAGTGTGTGCTGATGGAGAAAACTTGCTTGATGTCTTGCAAGCTATTCAAGTCCCAGTTGATGGTTCTGAGGGGGGATTAGGAATTTTGTTTTTGAGTGCGAGCAGCAGCTGAGGTTAAACGAACCCGGAAGACTGCAGCTAAGGTAAGACAGTTTGTTTTAAAATTACTTACTGGTAGCGGGCAACGGTGTTTTCTTTTCTTCACAGAAGGAGCGGGAGCAGCAGGGGGAAATGACGACAACCAGAGGGGCAGCCGGGACGGAAAGCAGTGAGTATGAATACTCACCCTTCGACGCCAACAGTCATTTTGAGTGCGAGCAGCAGCTGAGGTTAAACGAACCCGGAAGACTGCAGCTAAGGTAAGACAGTTTGTTTTAAAATTACTTACCGGTAGCGGGCAGCGGTGTTTTTTTTCTTCACAGAAGGAGCGGGAGCAGTAGGGGGAAGTGACGATGACCAAAGGGGCAGCCGGGAAGGAAAGCAGTGAGTATATAAATCAGGAAGGCGGTTGATGATCTGGAATCTGAGTTTGTGGGTATAATTGAGGACACTGTACAGAGGCTCATCCCCAAGAAAAGAAAGATTATCTGGGAGGGATTAGACAGCCATGGCTGACAAAGGAAGTCAGGAAATGTATTAAAGAAAAAGAGAGATCCTATTAAGTGACCAAGAGCACCAGGAAATTGGAAGATTGGGAAGGCTGTAAAAACAAACAGAGGATAACAAAGAGAGAAATAAGGAAGGAGAGGATAAAATATGAAGGTAGGCTAGCCAGTAATATTAGAAATGATAGTAAAAGTTTCTTTCAATACATAAGAAACAAATGACAGGCAAAAGTAGACATTGGGCCACTTCAAACTGATGCTGGAAGCCTAGTGATGGGAGATAAGGAAATAGCTGGGCAACTTAATAAGTACTTTGCGTCAGTCTTCACAGTGGAAGACATGAGTAATATCCCAACAATTAAAGGGAGTCGGGAGCTGAGTTGAGTATGGTTGCCATTACAAAAGAGAAAGTACTAGAAAAGCTAAAAGGTCTTAAAATTGATAAATCTCCTGGCCCTTGATGGGCTACATCCTAGAGTTCTGAGGGAGGTGGCTGAGGAAATAGCGGAGGTGTTGGTTGAGATCTTTCAAAAGTCACTGGAGTCAGGGAAAGTCCCGGATGATTGGAAGATCGCTGTTGTAACCCCCTTGTTCAAGAAAGGATCAAGACAAAAGATGGAAAATTATAGGCCAATTAGACTAACCTCAGTTGTTGGTAAAATTCTACAATCCATCATTAAGAATGAGGGTTTTAAATTCTTGGAAGAGCAGGGTCGGATTAGAACAGGTCAACATGGATTTAGTAAGGGGAGATCGTGCCTGACAAACCTGTTGAAATTCTTTGAAGAGGTGACAAGTAGGTTAGACCAGGGAAACCCAGTGGATGTGGTCTATCTAGACTTCCAAAAGGCCTTTGATAAGGTGCCACCCGGGAAGCTGCTGAGCAAGGTGAGGGCCCATGGTGTTCGAGGTGAGCTACTGGTATGGATTGAGGATTGGCTGTCTGACAGAAGGCAGAGAGTTGGGATAAAAGGTTTTTTTTCGGAATGGCAGCCGGTGACAAGCGGTGTCCCGCAGGGTTCAGTGTCAGGGCCGCATCTGTTCACGTTATATATTAATGATCTGGATGAAGGGACTGGGGGCATTCTAGCGAATTTTGCCAATGATACGAAGTTAGGTGGACAGGCAGGTAGTACTGAGGAAGTGGGGAGGCTGCAGAAGGATCTAGTCAGTTTGGGAGAGTTTTCCAGGAAATGGCTGATGGAATTCAATGTGAGCAAATGCGAGGTCTTGCACTTTGGAAAAAAGAATACAAGCATGGACTACTTTCTAAATGGTGAGAAAATTCATAAAGCCAAAATACAAAGGGATCTGGGAGTGCTAGTCGAGGATTCTTTAAAGGTAAACATGCAGGTTGAGTCCGTGATTAAGAAAGCGAATGCAATGTTGTCATTTATCTCAAGAGGGTGGGAATATAAAAGCTCCGTTGTGCTACTGAGACTTTATAAAGCTCTGGTTAGGCCCCATTTGGAGTACTGTGTCCAGTTTTGGTCCCCACACCTCAGGAAGGACATATTGGCACTGGAGCGTGTCCAGCGGAGATTCACACGGATGATCCCTGGAATGGTAGGTCTAACATACAAGGAACGGCTGAGGATCCTGGGATTGTATTCATTGGAGTTTAGAAGATTAAGGGGAGATCTAATAGAAACTTACAAGATAATACATGGCTTGGAATGGGTGGACGCTAGGAAATTGTTTCCGTTAGGCGAGGAGACTAGGACCCGTGGACACAGCCTTAGAATTAGAGGGGGTAAATTCAGAACAGAAATGCGGAGACATTTCTTCAGCCAGAGAGTGATGGGCCTGTGGAATTCATTGCCGCTGAGTGCAGTGGAGGCCGGAACGCTAAATGTCTTCAAGGCAGAGACTGATAAATTCTTGACCTCACAAGGAATTAAGGGCTATGGGGAGAATGCGGGTAAGTGGAGTTGAAATGCCCATCAACCATCAGGTGGAGTGAACTTGATGGACTGAATGGCCTTACTTCCACTCCTATGTCTTATGGTCTTATAATCCTTTCACAGTTTCAGGTGACAGTGTGCTGGAGAGTGGAGAGTTATTATGAATTAATGAATGAAACGTGGAAGTAGTAACTATAGAGCACTTGTGAGCAAATTGTAAAAAATGACCTTAACACAAGAGTAAAGAAACTTATAATACAATATCTCACAAAATCATAGAATAAGATGTTTTAAGGCGATTGACTTTCTGTATCACTCAAGACACACCATCTAGATCATGGAGGCCTTGCTAATTGCTAACTGATATAAGTGAACAGGGCAGAACCTTAGTAGATCACAGGATATTCAGGGCAAAGGTTAGAAGATAAGCAAGTGACCACAAAAGTGAACAGGCACCATGTGCTTGAATCCAACTAGTAGATATGTAATACACAATGATCTGATGTAATCAAAGTGCCTAGTTAATTGAATAATAAATTTGATACAGTTACTTTTCAGACCTGATGTTTTAAATGCCTTGTCAACTGATTTACAAACTTGATGTAATCATCGTCCAATTGATTGACTTATGGACTTGATATTTTGACGTAAGAAAGTATAAAATTGTATTGGACGGATGTTTGACAGAGTGAGCTCAATCGTCCTGCATGACGATCTTGATTTCCTCTCCTTGCTGAAATCGATTCTGCTTGAGTAAACTGCAGTTTCTGCTAATTTCCCAACATCTTCAGAGACTTCTTGCCTCAGAGACCAAAGTCACTCCTACAGTTGCAAAACACTTTGGAAGGAAGAATTCTTTGTGACACAAAGAAAGATAATGGGGTTTATGAATCAAGACTATTTTTATAGCCCAATTAATGTAAACACAGGCTAACAAATATGAAAATGCATTGAAGTAAAAGGCACCCATTAATTTTATATTAGATTACTTACAGTGTGGAAATAGGCCCTTTGGCCCAACAAGTCCACATCGACCCTACGAAGAGCAACCCACCCAGACACATTCCCCTACGCCTAACACTACGGGCGATTTAGCATGGCCAATTCACCGAACCTGCACATTTTTAGACTGTGGGAGGAAACGGGAGCAAACTCACACAGATACAGGGAGAATGTGTAAACTACACACTGACAGTTGCCTGAGGCAGGAATTGAACCCGGATCTCTGGTGCTAACCACTGTGCCACGATTTAGTTTTGTACCTTAAAGTATGTAACAGGTCTACATATTTTAATTTTGCATGTTTTTTATTAGCTTTAGACATCAACAGTTATTGTGGAATAATTCATGGTTCTTGCAGTTAAGGAATGTTGATGGACTTTCGATTTTCCTGAATATGGGCAACATTAAGTCACATTATATACTATAAGAAGACACACACATTTCTGGTACACCATTAACCTTGAAGAGATCTATAAAGTAAATAAGCTATTAAAATCAAGCTGTCATAAAAGGAACATGGCTGACATTTCAAGGAACAAATCAGAAGATAGTAAGAAGCGATATCAGTAAGATTACCTTCACTCTTGAAGAAACCAATTGTGAATTCTGCATACTCTGCTTAGCTTTCTGAGACTGATCATGTGCTATATGTGCAACGGCAAGCCAAGGAAAATTCAGAATGTTTCTGATCATGCACAGGACGTTGCAGTGAGCAAAGGTTTACAGGAGCTTACTTCCAGCAGATCAGTGCAGAGTACAATACCGAAGACAGAGAGACAACTTCAGTCAACAGAACATAAAAATAGACATGTGCCCAATCAGCCAGAAACCACAGCTGCTGCCCCAAAGTGAATGGCTTAGAGATCACTGCCCATGTGCTTTGTTTCTTTTAAGATAGCAAGTCCCTTGGGTTCCATTCTTAAATACATTCGCAAGTCAGAGCACAATCCACAACAACATAAATTAGCCGGTCGTAAATGAAATAACTGCACAGAGGCTAGTATCCTATCACCAAGTCACCCTTTATTTACACATCCACAGTACATGGACAAAGTTTGCACAAAGGTTTGCAGCTTGGGTGCCAGTTGCCGGAGTTATGGGTATGTTTGCTGAGCTGGGAAGTTGATGTGCAGATGTATTGTCTCCTGACTGGTGATAGCTTCAGTGTTTTGGAATCTCCTGTGAAGCACTGCTGTACCGTGTCTTCTCAAATTTATTTGGTTCCATTTGTGCTGTTTCCTGTTGCCAGTTCCAGTTGCTCATCTTAGTGGCTAGTATATTGGGTCTAGGTCTATGTGTTTGGTGATGGAGTCCTTGGATGAGTGCCATGCTTCTAGAAATTCTTTGGTTGTCCTCTGTTTAGCTTGCCCTATGATCGTGTTATCCAAGTCGAATCTGTGGTCATCTGTGTCTATGGCTACTAGGGACAGCTGGTCATGGCATTTAGTAGTTAATTAGTGTTCATGGATGCACATTGTTAGTTGTCTGCCTGTTTGCCCTTTGTAGGGTTTTGTGCAGTCTTTGCATGGAATCTTGTAAATTACGTTAGTCTTGCACATGATGGGTATCAGGTCTTTTGTTCTGGTGAGTTGTTATCTGAGTGTGGCTGTTTGTTTATGGGCTGTCGTGAATCAGAGTGGTCAGAGAAGTCTGGCTGTTAATTCTGGACGTTTTTTTCTCGTGTGGCTAGTGTGTTGGGTCATGGCATGTCCTCATCGCATTGTTTATCTGCGAGTCATCTGCGATGCAGTTGCAAGGACATCTGTTCTTGGTGAATACTCTGTAGAAGTGTTCTTCTCTTCGCAGGTCAGGAAAGCTACAGTGTGTTGTAGCTCTTTTGAACAGGGACCTAATGTCCCTTTTCTTGTGTGTGTTCAGATGGCTGCTGTTGTAAATTCAGGATCTGGTTCGTGTGTGTGGTGTTTCTGTACATTCTTGTACTGCATTCACCGTTCTGTGTTCGTTCTACCATCACATTTAGGAATGGGAGTTGGTTGTTGGTTTCCTCTTCTCTTGTAAATTTAATCCCTGTGAGCATGGTGTTGGTAACCCGGTGTGTGTTCTTGATCTCAGTTCTCTTAATAATTACAAAAGTTTTGTCTGCATATCTGATCCAGAGTTTGGGTCGGATTTGTGGGAGGCTGTTCGTTCCAGTCTTTGCATCACTGCTTCTGCTATGAGCCCAGAGACGGGTGAACCCAAAGATGTCCCATTGATCTGTTCATATATTTAATTGTTGAATGTGAAGTGTGTCGTCAAACACAGGTCCAGTTGCTTGAGTATGCAGTCCTTGAAGATAGGTTCCCCAACGTGTTGTATGTTCTATTTGGCCAGGACGTTGGCTATTGTCTCTTTGGCTAGAGTTTTGTCAATTGAAGTGAACAGTGCCATTACATCGAATGAGAACACTGCTTTGCCCTTGTCTATGTTTATTTTCTTGAAGTTGTCTAGGAATTCCTGTGATGATTGTGCGAAGTGCCTGGATCTGCTGATAAGACGTTTCAGTTTTTGTTGGAGTTCTTTTGTCAGTTTATATGATGGAGTTCCTGGAAGTGTCACAACTGTAAAATCTTGGGGTGCTTTTGCCTTCTGGATTCATCCTTTGTAGGTCAATCCTGGTTAACAGTCCGTTTTTTTTGTAGGTTCCATTGTGTGTTGTTTTTTCTATTAGTTAGCTGTAGTGTGGAGTAATAGTCCCTCTGTAGGTCAGTATTGGTATCTG
This sequence comes from Chiloscyllium punctatum, assembly GCF_047496795.1. Classification (NCBI taxonomy): domain Eukaryota; kingdom Metazoa; phylum Chordata; class Chondrichthyes; order Orectolobiformes; family Hemiscylliidae; genus Chiloscyllium; species Chiloscyllium punctatum. Next base: position 68,673,309 of record NC_092742.1, read on the forward strand.
CAAGTAGTTGCTCTTCTAACCAGCCAGCTCACAGCCAGTCCCTCAAATGAAGAGAATCTCTCACATTTCTGTTTATATCTGTCAGCCAGAGCCCCGTGATTAGCCTGGGCTAACACCCCCAATCAAGGATCTCATACTCAAACACGACAGAGCATCTCAGGAGAGATTCCTCCCTTCTTCAGGTGGTAATGGTACTGAGGCTGCATCCATCTCAGTTTCTGCGATTTCTTCAATACTAGATGGAGGCGGAATACCCACGGCTTTTGACAATCTTTCCGGCTCTTCTAAGTGGCCAGGTTTGTTTTGCTGCTTTACTGTTTGCAAGGTAGCAGCTTTCATCTGATCCACGTGTTTGTTCAGGATGGCCTCATCTATCTGAACACTGTGTGCCACAAGACTTGACCTCACATCGACTTTGCCTCATATACACGCCAGGCCACTTCCACTGTTTCAACATCAAACTTCCTCCCCTGAATTAAACTATCTTTATCTTTTCAAGGAGGTGTGTGGCCAAAATTGACGTTCTTAATGGCATTTCACCCACCCCTGCCCCCCGCTCTAGATATGACAATATCAGATTTAACCTGGTGCAGAGCCTTTTTCCATCAGAGCACTGGACAATGGATGGTACGGAGCTGTCCAACATGATGAATGCCATTCATCTTTAGGAGATCCTCAAACTTCCTATTGATAAATGATATCCCATTATCCATGATGAATACTTCCAGGAGTTCGTGTATCATGAACGATGCTCACGGTTTTTCAATCATCATCACTGAGTTTGCTGAATGAACTCTGTGCATGTCCAATGACTTTGAATGGGAATCCACAATGTCCAAGACATTGAGCTCATGAAAAGACCGACATAACCAACATGTAACCCAGTCCAGGGTTTATCCGGTCATTCTCACAATAGTGGGTGAGCTGCTAGTGCTAAGTTTTGTCCTTGTTGGCACTCTGGGTACAGGCCCATCAATGCAGCTATGTCATAACGTCTTACCAACATTTTTATTTTGGAAACTCCTGGATGATGCTGGTGGAGTTCAGCCAGTACATGGCAGTGTCCATTACTCGAGACATTTCCAACAGTAATATGTTGCCTTCAACAGTGGTTCCGCCGGGTCCAGAAAAGTTATAATTCTGGTTGTGATGACCCTTTTGTTTCTCTCATCACCAGCAACCGATTTAATTTTGCCAGGACAAGATCTTTTTGTGATTCTTGATGAAGGGTTTATGTCTGAAACATTGATTCTCCTACTCCTTGGATGCTTCCTGACCTGTTGTGTCTACCCAGCACTACACTTTTTGACCAAGATCCTCTTGTGTACAGATTCAGACATAGTCAGTGGTGACCGGTACGGTCCAGAAAATTTAAATCCAGAACGGATGCATCTAGCAGAAGCACCACTGGTGGCATATCTATGAGTAGGAAGCAGCTCAAGGCTTCCATCTTTGCTACTTGGTGTCCTGGATTGTGTTCCAAGTTGTAATTGTACACACAGAGTATAAGGACCAATCACTGAATTCGACCAGAAGCAATAAGTGGCACAGCCTTATCCTCTTTTAGCAGCCCGAGCAGGGGTTTGTGGTCCATTACAATTACAAATTTACATCCATAACAGTATTGGTGGAACTTTCTCACACCAAAGATGACCATCAAATCTTCCTTCCCCGTTCAGCAACAGCCAAAGTCCGGGAAGCAATACACGATCGGGTGTTCCTCTCTGTTGGGCCACTGGTGAGCCAACACTACCCCGTAAAGGGAGACATTGCATGTTAGCATCACCTCTCACTTGGGATTGTAGTGTGTCAACACCTTAGATGACAATAATTGTTTGAGAAAGATTCAGCTTGATTGGCTCAACTTTCTTTTTGATTAGGAAAAATGGCCACCTGAATGAAGTGCTAATTATTCTGTAAGGTCTAGGGAGTAACAAAGGAGCCAAGGCCACATTACATTTTGACCAGGAAGCAATTCTGCAATTTTGCCTTTTCACTTCCCCAAAGGCTACTTCTTGGTACGTGACCATTTCCAAGGCTGACCTTTTATTCAATAGCAGGTATAAAATATGCCAAGGTGGAAGTCAAGTTATGTATGAATTTTCTACAATAATTTACCAACCCAAAGAAAGGCCTAACATCAAGTACAGACATGGGAGCCAGGGCACCTTTGATCACCCTCACTTTATCTTCCAACAGGTATAACCCAATCTTGTCAAATCTATAAGCCAAATAGGTCACTGGAGCACACATTTTTTTTCCCTTTGAAGGCATACAACTGCCTGGGAAAAAAACATTTAAGCACCACATCCAAAGTTCTCTAAGTGTTCTTTACTTTTCTTCCCGTTGTTAGCAAACACAATGCAGTTTGCTTCAAATGATGCCTGAAAGTCAAATTGGACCAAGTCCTTGGTGGGGTCAAGAGGGATTACAGATCAATTGTCATTAAGACTAGTAAATCGTTAGATTGGATTCCAGGACACCCAGATTCCAGACTAAGGGGTTGGCCATGATCACTCGTGTGAGTTGTGCAGCCAGAATTTGAGGATTCATAACCTTGCAATCCATATATATATATATATATAGGGAGGTAAAGCTACCTGGCATCACACTGACACTGGAACTCTGATTACATTACTCCTTGAGTGGCACGCAAAATGTTTATCAGGAGAGAGAGTACAAAACAATCATTTTTTGAAGATTAACAGAATCATACTAATGGAGGTTGAGTATTTTTTCTCAAGGGGAAGGTATTTTCTTATACTTCAAATCAAGAAGGTAAGCCAATAAAGATATTGATCAAGTCAGTCACTGATGGTGGCTGATGATCCTATTTGTGTTATGACAGCATGTCAGACCCACAGAATTAGACAGAAATAAAAAGGTGTCAGTAACAGGGAGATGGTTTGAAAATTAATTTATTGGATAGTAATATAAATAAGGTTAAAAAGATTGAGCCTGATATATTTAGCCAATTATTTTTACTAGAAATGTAATGGGCTTGATTGTAATTGGAAACATTATGCCAAACAGATTCGTTGTACCAACAAAAGTTGAGGAATGGGCAATGGTCCATAAAGTGGTATTGAGCAACGTAATGAAATTTTATAAGTGGCTCACAAAATTCCAAGGGCAGGTCATACTGGAATTAGGAAAACACAGGTTTTAATATTAAAATGTAACCCTGGCCAATAAAAATGTTAAGATGTTCTCAAATTTTACCAGAGAGGCCGTACATGTCAGGTAGTAGGGAAAACCCAACCATTAACTATCTGCACCTTTAATTCCAATAAAACTTTAAAAGAACCATTTAGCAAGGTCTATTGGAGTAAGCCCCAATCTAAAACAAATGAGAATCAAGATCTTTTAATGACTGTGGAGGTGCTTTCACAAGATTTCCTGAAGCACAGCCTTTAGGAAAAATTACTGAAAAAGTAACAGTGAAAAAGTCACTTCAATTTATTTTACAAGATGTGGATTACCAAAAGAAATAAAATTTGAGTCTTGATCTGATTGTATATCACAAGTATTCAAGAAAGTGATAACTAACTTGAGAGAAAAATAATTTATATTTTCTGCTAATCACCCACAATCTCAAGGTTCATTACATAGATGCCATCAAACTTTGATGACTATGATTGGAGCTTACTGCTAAGAGATTGAGAACGAAAGGCTTGTCAGTTATTTTTCAAATAAACTGATCAGGTGTCAGCAAAAATATTTAGCGATTCTGAAGGAACACTGATATTTGTTTTGGTTCGACATAAATTTGTTGTTTTTCATAGAAGCATTGAGATCAGAACTTATTATTTCAATTAAACTTAATTCTTCAACCACATAATTTGAAAAGTGTTTATCTCCCTGGAAAGCATGTTTGAAGGATACCGAGTGATATTGTGCACACAAACCTATGTAAAATATGCTTGCTATATAACATGTCAATGTGCTATTAGCTATAGCATTAAGATAATTTTTGAGGAGCATTACAAATCTCTCTCAGAGCTACATATCCATTTTTCTTTGGAGGAGGTGTGAGATCTACAAATTTCTGAATACAATTTATATTTGAGCTCATTCTCACAGGGTTTAATGACTGACTTGCAGATATTCCTGACAGAGAAAGAGAGCTCGAAAGAGAGAAAAAGAAAGAGAAAGAGAGAGAGAGAAAGAGAAAGAGAGAGGGAAAGAGGGAGAGGTTTGGAAGGTAAGAGATTGATCTCTTTCTTCCAACTAGGAGAAACACCAATAGCTTGGATAAAGCAGTTGGATAAAGTTTGCATAAGTTTTACATAAAGCTGGATATGTAAAGTAGTTGCTCCTGAGAAAACGAGATCATGCAAAACTAGATTAATAGTTCTAGAGAAATACACTACCTCAATGTAAGATGTTTAATTTTAAAGTTCCAGACCAGATGTTTTTTATGAAAACCTTGAATGGTAGTTTGAAGCTAAGTTGTATGAATGTACAAGGAAGAGACTAGCATATTCAAGACAGGGAATTAAAGCCACAGTTACATTTAGCCCTGTAGTTATTCACTGGTGTGAATACTGTAAAGGGATGCTTTTGGGATTGTACTGAGGGACCAACAAGAGCGACATACATTACTGACCTCATCCTCTTCAACCTGCCTGCTGCAAATGCAACTATCCACATCAGTATCAACAGGAGTGACCACCGCTTAGTGTGTGTGGGAATGAAGTTCCATCTTCACATTTAAGTTATCTTCCATCGTGTTGAATACAATACCTTCATTTAAGTGGAAATGGTGTTATATTTTTGCTGGGCTAGAATCTAGAGGCTCACAGACACATTCTAGCAACACTGGTTTGAATCCCACTAGTGAAATCTGAGTTAAACAAAAATCTGTAATTCAAAAGCGATCATGTAGCCAGTGGAAAATTATTGTCAACTGTCAGGAAAAAAACAATCTGGTACTCTAATGTCCATTAAAGAAGGAAATCTGTTGTCTTTACCTGGTCTGGTCTACAGTTGACTCCACACCCATAGCAACATGGGTATTAAGTGCAGGCTTAGCCAACCTTCCACAGACAAATAAAAGTACTAAATGGGACAGATATTGAACAGATATAACATCTTAAGAATAAGCACATAAGGTGCTGTGGGCCACCACTAATAACCAAAGTGTATTCAACCATAATCTGGAACCCCATGGCCCAGCATATCTTACTGTCTTCCATTATCATCGAGCCAGGGGACCAAACATAGTTTAGTGAAGAGTGCAGGTGGATATGCAATGAGCTAAACTAGGCTTACATAAATTTGAGGTGTCAATGTGATGAAGCTACAACACAGGACCACATGCGTGCCAAACGGTATAAACAATAAAGTAATGGACAAAGACAAGTGATCCCATAACCAATGGCTCAGAAGTTCTGTAGTCCTGCCACAGTCAGTCATGAATGGTGAACAAATAAGAAAACTCACTGGAGGAGGACACACAAGCATCTCCACCTTAAGTGATGGGGGAGGCCAGCACACCACTGTAACAGATAAGACTGAAGCATTTGCAAAATCGTTTAGCCCAAAGTATCCAATATATGGCTCGTCACAGCCTCCTCTGGAGGTACCTGGCAGCATAGATGTTAGCTTTAAGTCAATTTGATTCATTCCATAAGATAATCAAGAAAAAGTCAAAGGGTATTGGATAGTTCAAAAGCTGATAATTCTCTAGCAATGGTACTGACCTGTGCTAGCCACATCCCTAGCCAATCTGAAACAACAGAGCAATAAAAATGGCACCTGCCAAACAATGTGGAATATTGCTCAGCTATGTCCTGCACACAAACTGCAGGACAGATCACATCAGCCAATTTCTGCCTTATCAGTCTTCTCTTGATTATGGACAAAGTGATGGAAACGGTCATGTACAGTGCTACCAAAAAAAACCCATCACCCTTTGACATTCAGTGGCATTATCATCATCAAATCCCTTACTCTCAACATCCTGGGAGTCACCATTGACCAGAATCTGAACAGGACTAGCCATATAAAGACTATTGCTACAAAAGCTAGGAATCCTACAGTAAGTAACTCACCTCCTGACTCCCCAGTGCCACCATCCACAAGATAAAAGGCAGGAATATGATGGAGTACCTCCCACTTGCCTAGATGGGTGCAACTCCAACAATATTCAAGAAGCTTGAAACCATTCAAAATAAAGTAGCCCACTTGACCTGACACCATGTTCACAGTCACTCCCTCGAACACCACATAGCAGCAGCACACATACCATCTACAAGATGCACTCCAGGACTTCAAGGCTCCTTCGACAGCATCTTCAAAAGCTAGGACCACTACCATCTAGAAGGACAACAGTAGCAGTAACATGGAATACCGACTGCACATTTCACTCCAAGCCACGTCACCAAAAAATGTCATCCCTTCAACTGTCACTGAATCAAAATCATAGAACTCCCTCCCTAACAGCATTGTGGGTGTAACTGCAGTAAATGGACTGCAGCTACTTAAGATGATAACTCACAATCAACTTCTCAAGTGCAATAAATGATGGCCATTAATGTAGCCGCCAAAACTCTAGATTTTGAAACCTTTAAGGATCTCCACTTTAAGGGCCTCTACTTCATCCTTGTTTTGTCAAATCACTTTTTGTCATTCTCCTAGCTCATTCTAGACAACTACTGCAAAATCTGTCTTTTCTATGATGCTGAATTCCTTTCACAAGTTTGTGATCTTTTCCAAGTCCATATGATTTATTTAAGAATTATAAGGTATTTTCTGGCTTCCAAAACTTTTACTTGTTTTGCCAATTCATTTTTGCCTTATTTCTCTCCATCTTGCACATTTAACCGATGTATATATTTGTCAGTAGTTTCTTTTTGTTCTCTCAATAATGATGATATTTCTGCATTTACTGGCCCCCAGTGGCATTTCAGTGCTAACTTTCAGTTATCCACTAAAACATCTTCTCCCTGTATCTCCCTGTTAATGTGTCCATATTTCACCATGCCTTCAACAAATAATCTAGTCCTCAATTGTCCAACATATTTTAGGTGAAATTCATGTTGCCTGCTGACTTTCTGTGACTTATTCAGATTCTGTAAGTGAGCAATCACTGTCAATTAAACTCGAAGAGTATACCCTCATAGTGTTGGTTGCTATGATGTAATATTATCAGTTTTCTATCACTAGCTATGATGTTACTTGGGCCTTTCCACAATTTCTGTCCTCTTATTTTGAAATATATGTGCTGTCTGGATTTAAATTTATTTCCATGGCCTTATACGATGCTGCATGGCACAAAATTTCATTGACATCTCATCCTTAATGAATGACCTTCTCCCTGCATGCAGAACATTCCAGTTATTTCAGTCAACCTGTTTGGACATGTTTTGATGTACACCCAGGCCTAACTCTGACCTTCTAGCCCAAAAGCACATTACCACATTTCCACAATACCTGAAAAAATATTTTTAATCAATATGTTTCGATAAACCTGTTGGGTATATAGGGCCGAAATCCCAACATTCAGCCCCAAGGCATTGGAACTATTATTAAGCCACAAGGCTTCTGCTAATGCAGGGCATTTAAGTGCTCAAAAAATTGGACTAATTATAGTCCTGTGCCAAACCAAGAGATGATCATTCATTCCCAAAAGAATGTTTGGATTTTTGATAAGAAGCAATTAATATCAACAATAGCCCCAATCATTTGCAATGAGTTCTTCAGATGGACTTCCCATGTTAAGTCAGATGTTAATGTACAACTTGGTTAGTACATTAAGATTTTATGAAGCATCTCACCTATTACTGCATGATTTCTTTTACGTATGCCACTGCTAAAGAGACTTTCTGCTCACATCTTTCAATTCCTCATTGGCACCTCTCACTTATTTAAAGTAAACTCCATCTGCCCATATCTGCAATTATATGCAGTTGTATCTTTGTCAACTTTCTACACTATCCACAACTTCACCAATCTTTGTATTGTCTGTAAACTTACTCACCCACCCATCTACATTTTCACATATATCAAACAGCAGAGGATATATATATATGTATGTTAGTTTCAAACAGCAGAGGCCCCTATGCAGATCCTTGTGGAACACTACTAGTCACGGACCTACAGCCTGAAAAACCACTTTCCACCACTGCCTTTTGCCTTCTGTGAGCAAGCCAAGTCTGAGTCCATGTGGCCAAGTCACTGTGGATCCCATGCATTTTAATCATCTGGATGAACCTACTGAAAGCCTTATAAAGTCCATGGAGACAACATCCATTGCTCTACCATCATGGATCATCTTTGTCACCTCCTCGAAAAATTCAATCAAGTTAGTAAGACATGTCCTGCCCCGCACAAAGCCATGCTGACTGTCCCTAACTAGGCTAGGCTTTTCCAAATGCATTCAAATCTTATCTTTAAGAATTCTCTCTAATAGCTTCCCAGCCACTGATGTGAGACTCACTGGTCTACAGTATATTGGATTATCCCTAATTCCTTTTTTGTCGCAATTATTTTTGTTACTGCCGAATATTCCATTTGAATCATGAAGGCCTCTGGAAATGAATAATTTCTGAGAGATTTCTTTAAAAAACATTGATTATTTCATTTCGGACAATATATTGCTCAATGGATTTCATAACGGATTGCATCTAAAACACCCGATGACCATGCCCCTAAAATTCCAGGGCTTATTGTTTCTGTTTTAGTTCCCCAGCTTCTGTTATTGTTGTCATTTTAAAAAAATTAAAAATTCCTGAATTTGTTCCAAAACCTGTTTCTTTCTGAACATCTAGTTCAAGTTAATATGAAGAAACTATCCATGTTTAACCCATATACAGTCCAAAACTTTTAGACTTGAACTGAGCTGGAAGTGTTTTGAATCTTCTATGGAATAAACAATGCCCAGCTTTGCTTCATATATTAGCTTACAAAGGACAACAAACAAAAATAAAGAATGAGTTGCAGAGCTAGAAAAGAACTTGGATATGTACCAAAAAGGGGACAGCCAGCCTTAACGTACCGAAAGAATCATGCTGAAAAAGTGCAATGATTGAGCATAGAAGGCTAAAGTCAGAATAGTGACTCACAGTTTTAAAGAGAAACATGGAGATCAAATTTAGAACAGGCTTGCCTACTACAGTAAAAATTATCTTCAACAAACTTCTGGGTCTTTTAGTAACATACTCCTGGAAATACAAATCAATCAATATAAAGGATACATTTCTTTCCAGAGCAAGAAGTTCCAAAGCAATGTTTTTTTGAAATCTCCTAAAGAACCAGGTGAAACAGAAGGGAATTAAATAAGTATGTTCATGGATTGAATGATGCAGCAAAGATCGGGTATTTCTCAGTTCGATCCATCTTGCTTACAGTTGGATGCATTTCAGCTCCAAGCAAACCAACAATGCTTTATTGGCATCATGGAGAAGCAGAGAAGCATTTTGAAATATTTTTATGTAGAAATCAGAATTATTTTCTGTCACGAAGCTCTATGGATTTTGAACAACATGCAACAGATAATTTTATTAAAAACAGGTTAATTTAAGAATAAAAGTCAGGCTTCAGAGGTTCTAAAATTAGATAGGAGTAAAGATTCAACAAGAAAAAAGTGACTTTGGTTCAAGTCTTACTTGAAAAATGTTAATTGATTCCAAATAAATTGCACCAGGTACTCACAAGGATAAATTTGCATACAGGGAAGAAACAGATCAGATAAGAAGTTTGATTGGACATTTAAGCTGGTTGTGCACTCAGACGAGGCCCTGATACTAATTATGACATATTGGAATTAAGTACTATAATAAAACATGAAACCGTTGAGGAAGTCTTGAGAGCAAAGAAAACATTAAACAATAAAATAATGAAAAATACACACTTGAGTTTCCACCCTTGTTTGACTCAGAAGCCATAAAGCTAACCCTTTGTAGTAATGATTCATGTGGTTATTCAAATATAGCTGGGCCATCACTTTCCTAGTGGAAAAGAACAATAAATGTTGTCTGCTCACTTGGGAAGTTAAGAAAATAATAGTAGTTAAATGTACATTAGATGTTGGAATTAGCTGCTAATAGAAGCTATAAATTCAGAGGCATTTATTCCGATATTTGAAGAAAATCTTATGTCAGAGAAAATGCGAGACAAGTTTGCATATGGAATACTATGTGGGTAGTTGTTCTCTTTGGGGCAATGATTACTTGAGAATGTAACTTTTTTAAAAAGTCTTGCGATTTACATATGATAGAAGTGAAACTAACATGGTCATTCTAACAGATGAGAGACTTAACAAACAAACAAGGTATTTTTCAATATATAATTTCAGTTACATCACACTGTAAACTTTTGCTATAAATTCAGCATTTCAGAAAGAGGTTTCCAAAATAAATGGCTTGATAAAAGTTATCGGTTATCAGATTGTTTATCAAAAAAAGATGCTTATAAGAAATTATTAGGCATCATCAAATAATTGAGGATAAAGGAATACTGGAGGCATGAGGTGCTTCAGGTTATAAAAACAATATTTTTTGCTTGGTCGCTTTGTGATTAAACTTTGTTTTCTTTAAAGAAACAAGGGGTAGTATAGAAGGTTGATTACTGCATATGGGTATGAAAAATATTGTAACTGATTACTTACATGGGAAGATATAAAATATGAAGTACCATTCAAGTTAATTTTCATGCACTTTAGATGTTTTAAAGCAGTAATAAAACCAGTGGTTAAGCAGCTAATTGAGGTTAGTTGAATAATTAAGATATTAATGGTGAAACAGATGGACAACACCAGCTACAAGACTGAGTTATTCAAAAACTTGAATTAAATGAAATTGAATGCCATCTTATGTTGACAAACAGATTCACAATAAAACAAGATAGCCTTTTCCAAAACTTGTTCTACCCTTAAATGAAATACATTTCAACACTGTGAAATGGAAAAAAAAGCTAATGTAAACATGTCTAGCATGCTTTACAGTTGCAAAAAGATGTAAAGAGGGTTTCATGAAAAGAGCTTTTCATCCTTGACTGGCATGTGCTATATAGCAGGGGCCACTGCATGCAGCTTTCATCTTAGCAAACCTTTCCACAAATTAGCAGTACAACATTCATAACTGACATTAAACACTACAAGATATCTACAGTGAAAAGTGCAGTACAAATAACATTACTTGGACCAGATTTCTAATCCAAAAATACACCTTGTTCACTTCAACACACATCAATCATAATGATAATTTTGCATGAAAGCCACATCATCAACATTCACTTTTAGGGTTCGTGTTAAAATACTATTATGTCAGATTACACCTACCCAGTCCAGTGATTCTATGCTATTGAGTGATAAAATGAAAACAATGCTTGCATCCAATTACTTTATTAATCACTGAACCAACACAGAAGTATTTTGCTAAAAAAATTAAAGATTAAAATTGATCATTTATATTAGATCACAAAACAAATGATGATCTTTGTTTGAATGCATCCACTGCACAAAAATAAACACATCTGAAGAATGAAAAAACGTGGAGATCATCTGCAAAAGTGCAGATCTGTAACACAATTTCAGTTCCACTTTCTTAGGAGATCACTCTTGCTAGGTTGTAATGTTACCAAACCATACTTCTGCGCTGCTCACACAGTCGTAGAGTCATACAGAACAGAACAGACCAGTCAATACCAAACATAATCCCAAACTAAACTAGTCTCACTTGCCTGCTCCCGGCCCATATTCCTCCAAACCTTCCCTATTCATGTCTTCCCTATCCAAATGTCTTTTAAACATTGTAATTGTATCTGCATCCACCATTTCCTAAGGAAGTTCATTCCACACGCAAACCACCTACTGTGTAAAAAACATGCCTCTCAACGTTTTTTAAATCTCTCTCCTCTCATTTTTAAAATATGCCCCCTAGTCTTGAAATCCCCCAACCTAGGGAAAAGACAACTATCATTAACTCTATCTGTACCTTTCGTTATTTTATAAACTTCTATCAGATCGCCTCTCAACCTCCGACACTCCAGTAGAAAAAGTCTCAGACCATTGGCACGACATGGCAGTGAACACTTCTGTTAATTAAACCAAACATCCAGAAAAGCTCACCTCACCTCGTAAGCTGTTAAAATATGAGTGACAGACAACTCCCCAAATTCCACTATTTAAAGAAAATAATATCAATTTATTCTTTAACTCAAAAAGTGAACATTAAACAAAATTCACAACTCTAAGCCCACCTTTCTCTTATCTGCTTATTACCTGCCTCCAACTCTGTAACAATATACTGTTCCAATAAAATACTTATTAAAATTAGAGTCATAGAGATGTACAGCATGGAAACAGACCCTTCGGTCCAACCCATCCATGCTGACCAGATATCCCAACCCAATCTAGTCCCACCTGCCAATTACATCAACTTAATTTCAAAACCATACAGCAGCTGTAGTCTTCAGTGTCTTTCTTCTTCAGGTTGAAGATCTCCCTGGATCATCTTCATTCTTTTTACTGTGAAGATGTTTCGTATGAAAAGGTACCTTTGATAGAGAGTCTTTCAATGTCTTGGGTCTCTCTCTCTCTTTATGGCAGTTGTTCTGTCTGATTTTCAAAATGCCTGCCTTTATAATATACCCCGAACTTCAGATCATCTCCTTTGTTCGATGTTGGCAAAACAATAAATTCAAACTTGATTGAGTTTTAGTATCCTGGGGCATTATTTAAATTGAATGGTTAAAGTCGAATTGTTGTCAAAATAGCAACCAACTCGGGTACCTGGTTCACAGCTGAATGTTACATATTTTCGATTTTCTACTACACTCTAAGAGAGCTCTTGTAAGCTCTGAGTGCAGAACAATATTCACTTTCTCTGAAATGTACAGTACACGCCTTCAAATCTGCCCCTCATCTTTTTTAAATTTCTCTCCTCTCACCTTAAAAATGTGCCCCATACTCTTGAAATCCACCATCCTAGGGAAAAGACTCTGTCTATACCTCTCATTATTTCATAAACTTCCAACAGGTCACCTCTCAACCTCCTACACTCTAGCAGAAAACATTCCTGCCTATCCAGCCTTTATTTACAATTCTACTCTTCCATATCAGACAATAGCCTGACAAATCTCTTCTGAACCCTCTCCAGCTTGACAGCATCTTTCCTATAACTGGGTGACCAGACCTGTACACAGTATTCCAGAAGAGGCCTCACAAATGTCCTGTATAACCTCAACATGACTTATTAAAAACCTCAAAAACACTGCTCAACTGTTAAATCATCAATAGCTATGCCAAAATTGAAAAACTTAAATACATATTTAGGATTACATAAGGCCATCAGCCTTGTGGATGTTTATACCATATCTTAATTGAGCTCAGAGCTGACCAACTATAATTCCTCACCTCCTGACCACGTGGATCAGGTAAAATAGCAAAAACCAAGCCAATTCAGGAAACCTCTTTCTTAAATTACATTATAACCCCTGAAAAGCAACTGAGGCAAACTCGAAGAAATGTGTCCAGGGAGTGCAGGCTCAGTGGATTAACGATAGGAAATATAGGGTTACAGGAAGGAGTGAGTCTCAGTGGAGGATGCTCTTCTGAGGGTCGGTATGGACTCAATGGGCCAAATGGCCTGCTTCCACACTATAGCATTTTGATTCTATGATCTATGAAATCTCAAACCCATCACCTTTACTTAAACTCTTACCTTTCTTCTGTTGTAGTCGCATCCCTTTGCAAAAATATATTACCATCTTCTCACAAGGAAGTCGTGCTTATTGACATTTCCACAATGATGTTCCAGAAAAATAAAACCATTACAACATTCAATATCACTTTCTTTTATTACACAGCTCCTGTTGCTAATATTTTATCATGAACTCATTTTTATGGGCATAGGAAAGGCAGCTTAAGTTATTATGGGTGTGGGGGGCAATAAAAAGTGATTTTTTTCATTCATTCATGGGATGTGAGCTGGCATAATACATCTTCTTCTTGTATTTTTTCATGTTGCAGACTAACAAATGGAAGATACAGCTTTAATTTAAGGAGACCGTGAAAAGAGATAGCTACCTTCTCAAAACTCATGTTTACTAGAGCAAATTTTGAGTCATCTACAATGTTGTTTTCCCCTGGAATAGTGAGAGCAAAGCAGACACCAGAGTCAATGAGCGCTAAACGACAAGAAAACAACTTGCCAACAATGTTCTGGTTACCTTCTGGCAAAGTGAACTTGGCTTGTGTAGAACAGTGCAGCAGGGAACCACAGCCTGCAAAGAGAAAGCAAAAATAAATCCACCTGGGCTCCTGTTGTGCAGTGGTAGTGTCCCTTTCAGTGAGCCAAGAGACCTGGGGTCAACTCCAAACTGCTCCAAAGGAGTATAACATCTTCAAACAGACAGATAAGAAAATTCTTTTGAAAAAAATCTTTCATGTGCAGGTACCAGAGTCTCCAGTCACAACTACTAAAGAAGAAATAAAATGTTTTCTTTTTCCATCCTTAATATCAAAGTCTTATATGTATATTCATTAAGGACACATTTTAAGAAAGAATCGAGTTTGACTTGAACAGACATTTTTTACATTCAGTCACAAGATGTGGGTGTCACTGGCTAGGCCAATAGTTATTATCTATCTCTAATTTCCCAGAGGGAAGTTAGGAGTCAACATATTGTTGTGGGACTGGAGTCACATATAGGCCAGACCAGGAAAAGATACTTCCCAAAAGGAAATTAATGAACCAGATGGGTTTACACAGCAAGTACAGTTGGTTAGGATAGCTTCCAATTCCAGATGTTATTAAAATTGAATTTAAATTAGAATTAAATTCAAACCTATATCCCAGAACATAAACCTAAGTTTACGAATTACTAGCCCAGACCACCATTCTATATCACTGGCTATAAGTTAGCAATTCACATTTCCTAAGAGCCATTAGTTAAAGTCAATTCATTCATTATAAAGATATTTCCTGCAAAACACAAAAACTTGGCCAGTGTTTTCTTTTAATCCTTCATCAGACATGTAAATTGGGGAATTTGGATAGTTTGGCCAAACTGTTTAAGCAGGGAGGGAGGCAGAAGACAGCAAATAATAGTAAGCAGAGAGTGGGCAAAGAAGTGGCAGACAGAATACAATGTGGTAAAGTGTAAGGTTATGCACTTTAGTAGGAAAAAGAGGTATAGAGTATTTTCTAAACATAGGAAGGCTTCCAAAATCTGAAGCAAAAAGGGAGTTGGGAGTCCTTGTTGAGGATATTCTGAAGGTTAACATGCAGGTTTAGTTAGCCTGACCTTGGTTGTTGGTAAGCTTTTACAATCCATTATTAAGGATGTGATTGTGGAGTACTTGGAAATGCATGGTAAAATAGGGCTGGGTCAACACAGCTTTGTCAAGGGAGGACATACCTGACAAATCTGTTCGAATTCTTTGAGGTAATGAACAATTTAGAGAAAGGAGAGCTAGCAGAAGTGATTGATTTGGATTTCCAGAAGGCCTTTGACAAGGTGCTGCACAGGAGGCTGCTAAGTGCGGAAAGAACCATGGTTTTAGGGTCAAGGTACTGGTATGGATAGGAAGATTTGCTGACTGGCAGAAAGCAGAGAGTGGGGATAAAGAGGTCTTTTTCAATTTGACGAGTAGAGTTCCACAGGGATCAGTGTTGGGACAACTATTCACGTTAGATGTTAACAATCTGGACAAAGCAACTGAGGGCACTGTTGCTAAGTTTGCAGATGACACAAAGAAAGTGGAGGTACAGGTTTGTTGAGGAAGTGATAAGGCTAGGAGAGTGGGCAAAGAGATGGCAGATAGAATACAATGTGGGAAACTGTACAGTTATGCACTTTAGTAGGAAGAAGAAGCACAGACTATTTTCTAAACATGGAAAGGCTTCAGAAATCTGAAGAACAAAGGGAGTTGGGAATCCTAATTGAGGATTGTCTGAAGGTAAACATGCAGGTTCAATTGGCAATTAATAAGGCTGATGCAATTTTAGCATTCATTTCCGGAGGGCTACAATGCAAGAGCATGATGTGCTGCTGAGGCTGCATAAGACTTTAGTCAGGTTGCATTTGGATATTGAAAGCAGTTTTGGGAACTGTAACCAAAGAAAGATGTAATGGCTTTGTAGTGGGTCCAGAAGAAATTTACAAGCATAATCCTGGGGGTTGAAGGGCTTCTCATATGAGGAGCGGTTGAGGTCTCTGAGTCTGCATTCACAGTTTAGAAGGATCACAGGGCACCTCAGTGAAACTTACAAAATACTGAGAGACCTGAAAAGAATGGGCATGGAGATGTTTCCACTAGGAGAGACTGGGACCTGAGACACAGTTCTAAGGAAGACCCTTTAGAACGAAGATGAGGAGAAATTTCTTCAGCCAGAGAGTGGTAAATCTGTGGAATTCATCAATGTAGAAGGCTGTGGAGGACAAGTATCTTTGAGAGAGAGAGAGATAGATAGGTTCTTGATTCGCAAAGAGATCAAGCATTACATGGAGAAGGCAGGAGAATAGGGTTGAGAAACCCTATTAGCTATGATCGAATGGTGGAATAGGTTTGATGGGCCAAATGACCCAATTCTGATTTTATATCTGATGGTTTAAACATTTTCACATTTCAATGACTCCAAGAGTAGTGGGGCTTGATTTCCAACACACTACCTCAGTGAGATGGGACACTAACAAGATTATCATATATAAGTACAGAAGGTGGTGATGAGCCACCTTCTTCAACAATTGTAGCCAACAAGGCAAGCTTCCAAGTTGTGATCTTCCCACATATTCGATACTCTTGTTCTCCTAAATGGTAGAGGCCACAGGCATGGGAGATGCCGAAGAAACTCTTGATGAAACTATGATTCACACCAGTGGCGGACTGAACACATTTTTAATGTGGTGGATCAGATGCCTAATCACACAAGTTGGTTTTGTCTGGATGTGGCAAGTAATTTGAGTATTGCTATAGAAGCATTCTCCAGACAAAAGATGTAAAATTCAACAGACTCCTAACATATGCCTTTTATATAATGGACAGACTTTGGTGAGCTCGGAGGTGTGTTACTCATTACCAAAATCCCAACCTCTGATTTGCTCATATACTTAGTATTTATATAGTTAGCCCAGTTACATTTTAGGTCAATTAAGATGCCCACAAGATTAATGTTGTAGGATTTATGATTTTTTTTGTCATTCGTGGGATGTTGGCATCGCTGACTGGGTCAGCATCTATTGCCCATCCCTGGTTGTTGTTGAGAAAGTAGTGATGAGCTGCCTTCTTGAATAATTGCAGTCTATTTGGTACAGTCACACCCACAATACCATTAGCAACTGTGTTCCAGGAGTTTTAACGTAGTAAGAATGAAGGAATGGAAATATATTTCCAAGTCAGAATGATGAGTGACTTGGAAGGGAATTTGCAGGTGGTGGTGCTCCCAAGTACATGCTGCCTTTGTAGTTCTATAAGGTAGTGTTATTTGAGTTTGGAAGGTGCAGTCTAAGAAATTTTGATGAATTTCTGGGGTGTATCTTACAGATGGTATACACATGCTGTTACACAGCCTTTGTGGTAGAGGGGCTGAGTGTTTATGGATGTGGTGACAATCATGTGAACTGGTTTATCCTGGCTGGTATAAACTTTCTTCAGTGTTGTTGGAGCTACACTCATCCAGTTAATTGGGAAGTATGCCAACACACTCCTGACTTGGGCCTTATAGATGGGGGACAGGCTTTGGGGCGTTAGGAAGTGTTGCAGAATTCCTTGACTTTGACCTGCTTTTGTATCTGCTGCATTTATATGGCTAGTTCAATTCAGTTTCCAGTCAATGGTGACCCACAAGGATTTGATAGTGGGGGATTCAGTGATAGTAACACCACTGAATGTCAAAAGGTGATGGTTGGATTCTCTCTTGTTGGAGGTGGGCATTGCCTGGCACTCGTGTGACACAGATATTGCTTGTCATTATCAGCCCAGACTTGTTCAAGTCTTGCTGCATATGAACATGGACTGTTTCAGTATCTGAGGAGTCTCAAATGATGCTGAACACTGTGCAACCATCTGCAAACATCTCCACTTCTGATCTTATGATGAAGGGAAGGTCATTGATGAAGCTGCTGAAAGTGTTTGGTACTAGGAAACGATACTGATGAATTAAGGGCTCTTGGACCACAGTGATAATATCTCTGCTTCTGGGCCAGAAGGTTTGAGTTGAATTGCTACCTGCTCCAGAGGTACATAATAACATCTGTGAACAGGTTGATTAGAAAACACTTATACTAATCTATACCGAAGTATCTCAACTATGGGCTGTTGAGACACAATGATAGTGTCTTTACCACTGGGCCAGAAGGCATGGGTTAAAGTCCAATCTGCCATAGAGGTTATGTCATAGCAAATCTGAACAGGTTGATAAAAAACTCTCTACTAACGAACTCCTGCAATAATGTCCTAGGGCGAAGGTGTTTAGCATCCAGATAGTAATCACACCTAGCACAATGGGTCATTGTCTATCAGTTGTGTCTTTCCTCCCCAAATCCCATTTACAGAAGAACCTCGATTATCCAGCATTTGATGATCCAAATATCAGATTATCCAGCAAGATTGCAATGTCCTGCTAAACTTTGCTATCCAGCATTCAATTATCTGGAATTCAATTAACTGAACAAAATACTGCCCACTCATATCCTTCAGATAATCAAGGTTCCTCTGTACTTACTTTGTTAATGCCTCTAGTACTGCATCCTGTCAAATGTTGCTAAGATATCAAGAGTAGTCACTCTAACCTCACCTTGGAATTAAGATCTCTCTCATAAAGGACGATTTGGAGGAGTTAGTGTTGGACTGGGGTGAAAAAAGTTAAAAATCACACAACACCAGATTATAGTCCAACAGATTTATTTGAAAGCGCTAGCTTTCAAAGTGCTCCTTCGTCATCAAGTGGTTGTGGAGCAGGACCATAAGACACAGAATTTATAGCAAAAGAGTACACAGTGTCATGCAGCTGAAATATATTAAACAAACGCAGGTTAAGTCTTTCATCTTTTAGGATGGTTTTGCTAATTTCGGTTCGTTAATATGTAAATCCCAGAACTTCTTTTAAGTCACATTCTCAAGATAACTTCAGGTTTTCTAACAAAATGTGTCATCTCAGCTCAGACAATGCATTAAAGGTGTGAGGTTAAAGTCTGTCTTGAGTCAGACTGGTTCTACTTCTCAAGTGGGATTTACATAATCTTCCATGGATTGACTGTAAATTATGCATTTTTGAGCAAAATAGAATATAATTCTGCAAATAAAGATTCAACCCATAAACTTACGTGTGCGTGTGCAGGAGGGAAAGTGTGAGTGTGTTTATGTGAGTGTGCGCTTGTGGATGTGAGTGCACATGAGAAAGTGCGTGTATGTGTGTGTGTGTAAGCTTGATAAAGTAAGTGTGTGGGTGTGATGGGGTATAAGCCTGTGGTAGGGTGTCTGTGTGGGTGTCAGTGTGGGGGTGTATGTGCATGCATATGAGAGGGAGCTTGTGTATGAGAGAAGGTTTGGTGTTGGTCTGTCAGTATGTAGGGGTGTTGGGTGAGGGGGTGGGGGGGGTGGGGGGGGAGTGGGGGAGGGAGGTGAGTGTATAATGTAGTGGTGTCACTGTAGTGTGATATGAACCCAAGTTATGGTTGAGGCATCCTCATGGGTTCCGAACTTGGCTATCAGCCTCTGCTCTGCCATGTTGCATTGTTGCTTGTCCCGAAGGCCTCGGACCTTCGGGTGACCATTCTCCAAGGCAGACTTCAGGACAAGCAGCAACACAAAGTGACTGAGCTAAAACTCAAGCCCCACTATTCCAAGAGTTGTCACAAAAGTTTGTTTTTTTAAAAATAAATACACAAATTCCTCAAACTATCCATTTCCAAATCTGCATTTATATAAAGCATGGATCAGGTTTCTGTACTTATTAAGAAATCATTATTTATTACAGTAATTATATTCTGAGATAAATAAGTAAACTAAATTAACAAAACTCTATAAATTAAAACTTCAAATCCCTTGTAAAGTATCCCTCACGCACACACACTCGTTCAGATAAGCATAAATTGGGAGAAAATAAAACACATGGGCAGTGGGAAAAGTGGGAAAACAATTCTGTGGCCTTGTTTACAAGATCTATTGGATTGATTCTTGCTGATCCAAAGCTTGTCCTTGACTCTCCCTTTTCCAAATAGCTCTACTGGTTTGCAACAGCACCAGGTAGCTGTTTCACTCATGAAAGGTCTCTGACTCATCCAATTCAAAGTCAAAAGAAAAGAATGG
This sequence comes from Chiloscyllium punctatum, assembly GCF_047496795.1. Lineage (NCBI taxonomy): Eukaryota > Metazoa > Chordata > Chondrichthyes > Orectolobiformes > Hemiscylliidae > Chiloscyllium > Chiloscyllium punctatum. Next base: position 68,693,566 of record NC_092742.1, read on the forward strand.
CTTTCTTGAGTTTTAAAGTGGCTTACTCCAGATAACAGGTTTTGATGCAAATCTGCTGGTTTTCCTTCTGGTCTGACAAAGTTTCTCTTTATCTTATTCACAGCTCAAGCTGTTCAACTGCCTGGCAACCATTAATAGTTGTTGGCAGGCAGAGGACTTTCTTCATTGAAATTAGACCCCAGTCCACAAACCAAACCAAATCAGCTGCACTTCCAGGCAACTACTCAACTTCAGTTTGTCTGCACGTTGCTAAAAAACACAGCTGCACAGAGTTCATAATAGGTGTCAAATTCCTTACATGCATCTTTGTAAATCCTTGGATTTCAAAATAGTGCTCTCTCATTTGTGTTTTAAAAAAACACAAAAATAAACAGACACCATCTTTACATGCCTCAGCCTTTAAGAAAATGGAATGCCATTACAAAAACACATTTCACTGCAGAACACAGAGTATACAAAAAAAACACAGGACTTGTATCTGTTCATCCTTCCTCCCCACTTAGGTAATTTTAACATTTATTAAACCTAACACTTATTTCAACATTGTACATGTGGGACCATGTATCTGCAACTGTATTCTCTTTCACTGTAATATGAATATGAATATTTCATGAAATAGCTGTAACAAAAGCTAAATAATCTCTTACTCCAAACTTTAAAAACTCCAATGAAGGCTAATGGATTATGATCAATGTAAATTAGCATATCACTTAAGTCTATATCTTACCAATAAAGTGTTGAAGAGCTAACAGCAATCTTGAAGTCTCTTTTTCCACCGTAGATTACTTCTTCTGATCCTAATTTAATTTCTCAGAGGTACCTCACTGGCTTCTCTATCCCTGACTCAAGATCCTGTTACATGATAGCACCAACCTCTAAGATCTGGAAAAAATCATGGGAAGCCAACATTGGTTCATTTGATTAGATAGCTTCCAGTTTTCAAAAGCTGCTTGATATTCTGCTGACCATATCACTTTTGCCTGTTTCTTTAACAAATTCATAAAAGACACATCTATCATACTGAAATTATGTACAAATTTCTGATATAATCCACACATTCTTAAAACGTTCAAGGGTTAACATTTAGTTTTAGTAACAGGGGATTTAAGAGAGCCTCACTTTTTCTGTTCTTGGTGTCATTCATCCTTGTCCAACATGAAGAAAATAATGTGATGCAGGAAAAGCACAACCAGTACTCCTCGGATGCTGCCTGACCGGTTGTGCTTTTCCAGTACCGTACTCTTCGACTCTGACCTCCAGCATCTGGAGTCCTCACTTTCTCCATGAAGAAAATAATAACAATAATAAAAGCAAGATTAACTTACTTTTCCAAATTTACTATTGACTAAATTTATCACCAAACCAGCCAATTGCAATTACTTAAACAAGTCTTCAACCCATGTCACATCCTCTTCCAATGTGTCACTATATACACAGACATCATCCAAACACTCTATGGAGTTGATTCATAAGCATTTGGAATGTAGCAGAAGAGCTCTTTAAGCCAAATGGCATCACTTGACATTAGTTAAACCCACTAGGTGGGAAAAAAATACTTTCTTCGCCCTTAATATCAATGGCATTTTCCTGTACCCCTTCAATAAATCAATCCTGGATAAAGGAATGAGGCACTGGTAACACTATCAATGTAATCTTCTAACCTGCAAGTTGGAATCATATTAGCTAATCTGCATCCATAACTGCATTCGCCTTCCTATAGTCTCCACAAAGTCCAGATGATTCATTTAGTTTAAGAAACAACACCATAGGTGAATGGTGTTGATGAGGTTCAGTCAATTAGTTTCTCAGTTTCCACTTGAGTTTGGTTTCTTGGGCTTGATGGTTAAGGATGTTGTCACATTGATGTGGACTCTCCCAAATCTACATCTTGTCCAGCTAAAGTAGTACATCAGGTGCATCTCTACAAATTGTTTGATGCTTCCTGAGTAATTCTACAAGATACTCCTGTTGTCTTTTCTCAAAATATGAGAACACAGGATACTTGTGTTATCTAATCAAATTGATGGTTTGCTGAATGAACTATCTCCCTCTCCTTCAACCTCTTACGATCTCTACCATCTTCCTCTATTCTTACCACCTGACACATTAGTTCCTCCTTAACCTTTTTCCTATAATGATAGCTTTTCAGCATACTTTTGTGACCTAACCAACTCGTCTTCCTATGATCTGGAATATTTATCAGGTAAATCACATTATTAACTTTAATAATCATACACGGTCCATTGAATTTCAATCTTGTAAGTTCCCCTTGCAAAGACAATAACACCAGTATTTCACCTCTCACTTGAAACATTCTAATTTTTAAATGACTGTTTAACTTCTGGGTCTTTCTAGAACCATAGACATGTAATCCTGCACTGAGGATTTGTCTTTTTCATTCAAGAAATTCTCCCCAATCAATTTTAATGGACTCCTAATCATATGACTGTGAATCAATTCAAATGTGCTAAATTCAGTAGATTCATTTGGGGAATCTCTGTTAACAAGTAGTAAGATATCTAATCACTTGTTTCAATCCTGTGGGTATTCATGACAGTATGCCTTAATCATGGTTTTGAGAGTCTGATGGTACCACTCCGAAGTTTCTTGTGTTTGCAAATGACACACAGAAGTGATATCAATTGTTTGACATCCAAATTGCTAACGAGTTCCTAGAAACTATAGACATGAAGATCAAATGCTGATCACACTGTATCTCAATTGGAAGTCCACAACAAGTAAAAGAAACAGTGTTAACTTTTCTATTGTTACTCATGATGTCAACATCTTTAAAAGAATAGCTTCTGGAAATTGAGTTGAAAATCCAAAATTAAAGAATTATTGATGCCCTACTTTGGTTTTGGTAATGGTGTTACACAATCTAATAACAGTAGACTAGATGGTTCTTCCAACTGGTAAGGATACCAAAGGGAAACTGAAAGAACTACGGACGCTGAAAAACAGAAACCAAAACAGAAATTGCTGGAGAAGCTCAGCAGGTCCAGCAGCATCTGTGGACAGAAATCAGAGTTAATGTTTTGGGTCAAGTGGCCCTTCCTCAGAACTCATATTAATATCTAGGCGGTACCACTATATTATGAACACCGATTCATTGGTTCATCTGCTGACCCATTATGTCCCCACTTCCTCATACCTTCATTTTTAATACAGTTAAATGCTGAAATGTCTTCAGCCTCAGCACAAGCTGTCCACACTAATTTACTTAACTCAGGACCTGCTTCCTGTCTCTCAATTAAGGAAGACTTGCCCAAACACTTATTTCTACTCGATGCACATCTTCCACATTCTCAAAAGGGTCTAATTTCAGTTACTTAGTTGTAGTTAAAGCATCAGAGAGACCTTGGGGTGGGGGAATCAAGAACTAGAGAGTGTATGTTTAAAGTAAGAAGGGTAAAATTTAAAATGGACCTAAGGGGCAATGTTTTCACACAGAGGGTGGTGTGTGTATGGAATGAGCTGACAGATGAAGTGGTGGAGGCTAGTACAATTGCAACATTTAAAAGGCATCTGGTAGGGTGTATAAATAGGAAGGGTTTAGAGGGATATGGGCCAAGTGCTGGCAAATGGGACTAGATTAGTTTAGAATATCTGGTTGGAATTAGACTGAAGAATCTGTTTCTGTGCTGTATGTCTCATTGACTCTGTGGCTCTATAATCTGACCAGTGGTCTTTTTCAGACTCATTCATCTGAAGCTGCAATAAGTCACAGGGGCTTCCTTTCCAACTTCCAGCATTCCAAATAAATGTGTCCAATCCTGTTACAAAAGAAATACTGTGGCTTCAAATTCCCACCTCCACCCTCAGTACTTTCCCTCTGATCAGAGGTGGATCCATCAGAGCATTCCCAGCAATCCATCATTCCTTATTTTGGCTATTTGCCTTCCTTTCATTCTCCCATTTTCTACTGCTTTCAAATCTTCTTCACACTGCCCTTGTTATATTCCAAAATATAACTATACTTAAATAAAATTCCAGTCTACATTTCTGTGAGCTTTGTGTCAGTTAGTCACGCTCCATAAAACTCTCACCCAATTGTTTACAAACTCCCAAAACTTACATAACCAATTCAAACCCAATTAACTCTTAATATATCCATCTTCTGTTAGCTCATTCCATTAGGTGTCAGGCATTTCTTAAGACTTCAGTGGATGATAACACCTCCCTTTCTCAGTCATGCTGATTTCCTTTCACTGCCACCTCCTCCCTCTCAGACAGTTCCCCAAAACTCCTTTCGGAGGCACTATGCAATGTCAATCTTCAATGCCTTTTTTCCTCTTCCTCAAACTAATGTCCCCAGTCAAAAAAAGCAAACTTTACTCAGTCCAAACAGTTCAGGAAGATAACCTCAATCACCTGCTGCACACACATTTAAGCAGCAGTGAATCTCAAAGAACATGCTCCTGGTTTACTGAGTTCAAGAAGATACACAATTTTGTTAAAATCATGACAAGTTAACATATTCAAATAGAGGGTTCATATGCTTGTCATCATCAGGATCTGTCATCAATCCACTCCAAATAAATATCCTACTTTCATTTCATCATCACGAATCTGACATTTTGTCTCCTTCTCAACTGAGTGTCCCCACCCACTTCATTCTCTGCTCCTGAGAACTTTGCAAGATCCTGCCCAGTGTCTCTTCTGTTCCTTCTCACTACCTTCCGCTGTTCAAATCAAGTTACAGAATATATAAATTGCCACAATAAGAAATTACTGGAAAAAGCAGCAACATCTGCGGAGTGAAAATAGAGTTAACATTTTGAGTTCAATTACCTTTCTTCAGAACAGGTCTGGGAATGAAGTCCAGACTAAGTGCCGGCTCATGTTCACTGTGGGATAGAACATTGTGTCATAGAGTCATACAGCACGGCAACAGACCCTTCAGTCCAACTCATCCATGCCAACCAAGTTTCCTGAACTAAACTAGTCCCATTTACTTGTGCTTTGCCCATTACCCTCTTAACTATTCCTATTCAAGTACCTGTCCAAATGTCTTTTAAATTCTGTAGCTGTACCTGCATCTACAACTTTTGCTGGCACTTCATTCCACATACAAATAATATAGGACAGCCTCAAAAAGTGATAGCGAGTTTTGAGAAGATTTGTAGGTCAGGTTGAGGTTCTGGATGTAGGTTTGCTCACTGAGCTGGAAGGTTAATTTTCAGATGTTTCGTCACCATACTAGGTAATATCTTCAGTGAGCCTCCGGACGAAGCACTGCTGGTGTTTCCTGCTTTCTATTTATATGTTTGGGTTCCCTTGGATTGATTATGTCATTTCCTGTGGTGACATCATTTCCAGTGGTGATGTAATTTCTTATAGTGATGTCATGTCCTGTACTTTTTCTCAAGGGGTGGTAGATGGGATCCAAGTCAATGTGTTTGTTGATAGAGTTCCAGTTGGAATGCCATGCTTCTAGGAATTCTCGTGCATGCCTCTGTTTGGCTTGTCCTAGGGTGGATGTGTTGTCCCAGTCAAAGTGGTGTCCTTCCTTATCTGAATGTAAGGAATACTAGTGAGAGAGGGTCATGTCGTTTTGTGGCTAGTTGATGTTCATGTATCCTGGTGGCTAGTTTTCTCCCATTTGTCCAATGTCATGTTTGTTACAGTTCTTGCACGGTATTTTGTAAATGACATTAGTTTTGCTTGTTGTCTGCACAGGGTGTTTCAAAAAGTAAATTCAACAAAGGAACAGAAATTAACACAGAAAATAAAGAACAGTCATACTGAACTCTGTTTTTCTCTCCACAGATTCTACCAAACCTGCTGAATTTTCTCAGCACTTTGTGTTTGACCAATATTCAGCAACTACAGTATTTTGCTTTAGAAGAAAAGACATTGATTATATATAGGAACATAGCATCTAGATAGAAAAATGAAGTTTGAACATACAAAGGAAATAACTATTAAAATTAAACAACATGCTAACTTGTGAGTAGGTTCTGTCAAATCTGATGTTTCATTAGTTGACAGCCCATCAAGAACGGCCTTTAAACCAAGGTCCAATAAAATCATATCTCTGTTCTGACAAGTCATGCAAATCATTGATTAATAATTGGTCTATTATGGATAATGAACCAAATAAAGCTCAAAGAAGACTGATTTATAACATGGCAATTGCTACTGTCATTACATGTACAATACATACATGATAGCTTATGACTTGGTTGCAAAACAGCATTTCCACTTCAATTTGCACATATGCCTATAACATTATCAAAACCAGAAAGATATGTTTATAAATACAAACAGTCACTACTTTACATGAAGGTAACAAAACAGTACTCCTGGAATGCATTATTCTATTGATACCTATATTTATTGCTTTCCTTCTTCATTAGTTTCCTTAAAGGACCATTCACTGACTGCTGTGGTTTTCATTTGACAATATTGGCTTACAACAAAGTCTTTCAAGAAGAAACTAGATTCCAGTTGCAATCTTGTAAGAATATAAACGTTATTCAGATGTCATGAAAATATTGTTCTTACCATATATAGATAACACATATGTTTCACATGATTTAAGGGAAATGGAATACATATTTTCTAAGTAAATTTAGTTTCAATATGCAATCTGTATTATTCAATAAGTAAAAGAAACGCTAAACAGTTCAGAAGAAGGATCACTGGACCCAAAACATTAACTCTGAATTATCTCCACGAATACTGCCTGAGGTTTTCCAGCAATTTCTGCTTTTGTTTCTGTATTGTTTAATATTTAAAGGATTTATTTTATTTATAATTTATATGTAGACAATTCAAAATAAATCAGTCAGAAAAAACTTAAATTACAATTACAATTACAAAAATACAGTTGTGCTTTCTTAACACTTGTATCAATAGTACAGATACCTAATCAAGAAATATACAATCTAAAATGGCTAATCATGCTGTATTTCAAAGCAATATATATTTGCAATGCAATAGATTTACCATCATGGGAAATGCTGGTACAGCAGTAACATTCTTGCTCTCTTACAAAGTCTTTAACAAACATTTTAAAGATAGGCTAACCTAATGAGTTTGGGCAAACTCCGGAATAGTCCTTAAAAGTATTATCATCCTTATTAATTTTCAAAACTACTGACTGTACCATGCTGACTGTCACAGATCTAAATCTACAATTACATCTGACTATTTTTCAGATAGTTATGCTCAGTTGCACCACAAGCAAGTTTAACATTCAATGCATGGGAAAATTAAAACTACTTTAAATAAAATGTACATTAAAATTGCAAACAGATTTTCTCCAATACATTTATTAAAATGTTTGTATATTTTTCATCTTTATGATACTTTACTCCCAGGTACTGATTTGTAGTTAATAGCATATTTAAAGCAGAACCAAAGAAATACTTATTCTACAGAAAAAAGAGGAACGCTATTAATAAATTCATGCAAACTTGCAAAAGATTTACGAGTTGCTGGGAGTTTACAAAAGGAACTCTAAAAGTCAGGGAATGGTGGTACATAAAGATAAATAAGTCTATAAACTGAAGTTAATACAAAGTTGCCACTGTATGCAAACTCTTAAACTCCAGCCAAAATAAACTCAAATTTAGATCATATTCAAACATACAATTAATTTTGTATGTTTATACAATTAAGCAGCAGGTTAACATTAGCATTTTGAGACCAGAACTTGAATAAAACATTTCCTATACTTTTTTTTTAGATGAGATGTAAAGAGAATTCATTAAAATGCCCATACCATCACCGCCCCAACTGCCACCCGCTCTGATTACATCAGGAAATATACTCTTTATCCATCCTGCTTCAAGGCTTCTGCCTGTCACATCTTGAATCAATTGCTAGGAAGTATGCATAGCAATGCAGTGCAGAGAGGAACATTAAATTGGAAAGAGATATTGTTAAACAAGTGCATGCAACTGTGCCAGTTGGATTTCAAAGTAGGTAAATGTGAGGTCATAATTTTGGAACAAAGGATAGATTGAGGGTCATGTACGAAGATTACTAATGGTCAAGTACAAAAAAATTAATGAAATCCTAGCTTTGAATTTACAGAGATTGAATGTAAAATGGAGGAAGCTTTGCTATTCTTTTATGAAGCCTTAGTTACAGCACATTTGTAGTATTGCATGGAAATTGGACTGGATGGGTCAAATAGCACCGGGAATGGTTAAGTCAATTCCACATAAATACAAAAGTCCTCCACACTAACATACAGCAAGTAGTAGCAAAATTGAGAAAGTGGTCTCACATCCTAGACAAGCAACTGCCTGACACAGTCACAATCATATGATACCTTACCAATGTGCCAGACAACACCATCACCAACCCTGGGTACATCCTGTCCCATTGACAGTGTGGGCTCACCAGAGCTGCCCTGGATAATCTCAACATCGACTCCAGACCGGATGAAATTTCATGGCATTAGGTCAATATGGGCAAGGAAATAAGACAACAAAATACAGGCGTAGTCGGTCATTCAGCCCATCGAGTCTGATGCATCAATGAGATCATGGTTCATATGATGTACATCAACTCAATTTTCTTGCCTTTTCCCAAAAACCCTCAATTCCATTGATGATTAAAAATCTACCTTAGGCTTGAGTACACTTAATGCCCCAGTTTCTACAGCCCTCTGTGGTGATGAATTCTTAGATTCACTGCGCTTAAAGAAAAACTTTTTTCCTCATCTGTCTTAAATGGATGACTCCTTATTCTGAGATTATGCCCTCCAGTCCTCGACTAATTCCCGCCTCAGGCGACTAACTGTGTGGAGTTTGCACGTTCTCCCAATGTCTGCGTGGGTTTTCTCCGGGTGCTCCGGTTTCCTTCCACAGTCCAAAGATGTGCAGGTTAGGTGAATTGGCCATGCTAAATTGCCCGTAGTGTTAGATAAGGGGTAAATGTAGGGGTATGGGTGGGTTGCGCTTCGGCGGGGCGGGGTGGACTTGTTGGGCCGAAGGGCCTGTTTCCACACTGTAAGTAATCTAATCTAATCTAATTTCCACATTTACTCAGTCAAGCCCCCCAAGAATTTGTATGTCTCAATAAGGTTGACTCTTAGTCTTCTGAATTCTAATGAATACCAGCCTGACCAACTTAACTTCTCCTCATAAAACAGTCCTCCATGCCTGGAATCAGCCTACTGAACCTTCTCTGGACTGCCTGAATGCTAATAAGAGGAAGCTCTGAGAGTGGCAAGTCCACAGAATGTACTGTGATGGGAGATGTCAATTTCTATGACCAAGAGTGGCTTGGCATTACAACTATGACCTGAGCTGGTCAAGTCCTTAAAGGACTTGGCCTGTGGCATGTGAAGAAGGAATCATATAGAGGGAAAAATGCACTTTACATAATCCTCACTAATTTACCTACCGTATAGGTAGGAGTGATCACCGCACAGTGAGTGATGATATAAAACGAGACTTCACATTCACATCAACCCACCTGCTACAGATGCATCTGTCCATAACGACATTAGTAGAAGTGATGACCATAACTGACCAGAAACTGAACTGGGCTTGCCATACAAATACAGGAGCTACAAGAACAGGTCAGAGGTTAGGAATTCTGCAGCGAGTTACTCATCTCCTGATTCCCCAAAGACTGTCTACCATATACATGGTTCAAGTCAAAAGTGTAATGGTGTACTCCCCACCTACTTCAATAAGTGCAACTTTAACATTTAAGAAGCTTAACAAGATCCAAGACAAAGTAACTCACTTGAGCGGTACCACATCCACGAACATTCACTGCTTCCACCACAAACACACATCAGCAGATAGACCACCCACAGGTTGAACCCAGATAACTCCTTATACAGCACCTTCCAAACCTATGACTACCACCATCTAGAAGGACAACAGCTCCAAGTACATGGGGAATCATCTGACTTGAAAATAGATTGGCCTACCTTCAGTGTCACTACATCAATATCCTGAAACTCTATCCTTACCAGATTTATACTTATATCCAAATCAAAAGGATTGCAGTAGTTTCAAGAAGGCAGCTGACCACACCTACGCAACAGCAAATAAGATGGGCAACAAATTCTAGCCTAGCCACATCTCATGAACAAATAAACAAAGAACAACGCACACTGTAACAGCTCACCAAAGCTCCTTCAACAAGGACAACAGATATATGAGACCACCACAGCCTGCAAGTTCCCCTCTAAATCATGCGTCATCTTGACTGGAAACAATATCAATACTTCTTTACTGTCACTGAATAAAAGCCCTGGGACCCTATTATAAGAATGCTTGCAATTGGTGAATGCAGCAATAAGGCAGCTCAAGACTATCTTCTCAATGTCAGTTAGAAGTGAGCAATAACTGTTGACCTTGCCATTAAGTGTAAGAATGCATCCCATGAATTAATTTAAACAAAACACACCTCGAAAAGGATATACTGACCTAGAAAAGAATGCAGCGCAGATACACCAATACATTAACAGAACACTAGAGGTCAGAGTGCATAAACTGGGCTTATGTTTCCTGGAGTATAGATGGTTAAAGGATTCAGATTTGTCGGATTTGAGAGGGATTGCTGGGTAAATAGAAAAAAAACTTTTTTTTCTGGTAGTAGAAGAGTGTTAGGGAACATGATCTTTAAATCAGAGACAGTCAATTCAGGAAAGGAGTCAGCAAACACTTCTTCATCAAAAAATTATGGAAGTGTGGAATTCTCTTCCACATTCCCACAAAAATCAGTTGACATTAATCGTAACTAATTAATAAATTTAAATTAGTTAATTTATTACTCGCTACAGACTCAAGGTAGGCAGATGAAGTAAGGATACGGAACAACCATGATTTAATTAAATAATGCAACAGACCCAATAGGCTAAATGCGCAAGTACAGTTTGTATATTCCAGCATCTGTTCATATCTGGTACTTTGTTTTCTGTCTACAATGGCAACATTCACAGATGAAATAAAGTCAAATGAACTTGATGGAACCGAAATCTCCACTCTTTGCAGGACTGGATTTAATTATCTCAGCATGATATGAACTACCCATAGAAACTGACAATTTAAATATGACAAAAATTACAGATAACTGACTTTAAAACTCCACTCAGCCCAAAAAGCAAAATTACAAACAAGATTATGTATGCTAATAAGATCGATGAATGTAATGCCATGCCAACCACTGGTAATAGATATAAAACAGTTCAACCTAACTGAAGTCCGAAATTTTACTCAAAATTACTCAGCGCTTGATCAAACTCAAAAACTAAAAGTCAATGCGAAAAATGCTATCATTGGGTGGCATAGTGACTCAGTGGTTAGCACTACCGCCTCACAGCACCAGGGACCCAGGTTTGATTCCCATCTTGGGCAACTGTCTGTGTGGAGTTTGCACATTCTCCCCATGTCTGTGTGGGTTTCCTCCGGGTACTCTGGTTTCCTCACACATCCAAAGATGTGTAGGTCAGCTGAATTGGCCATGGTGATCTGGGTGAGTTAGTCTTCGGAGGATTGATGTGGACTTATTGGGCCGAAGGGTCTGTTTCCAAGCTGTAGGGAATCTGATCTGATATTGGCACTCAAAATATGAAAAGTGGAGCACAGGAAAAAAAACAAGTGAAAACTAAATTACTTTCCACGTATATAAAGGAATGAAGACAACCCTCTTGATTTTTCCATTTAACTATTTTAATTTCTACAAGCTCTCTCCAGCTTTTGTGCTTTCATCCAAAGTACCCGCACATCACAGTCATAAGTATTCTATTACAGGTTTATCTGTCCAGAGTCTCATGAAGCAGTAACAATTAACCCTCCCTTCACAGTGATTGATACAGGCTTTGCTTTCAATTTGTTCCACTACACAGATCATGAAATTCAGAGTGCGCCCATCGTTACTGACCTACACTTCCACAGAAAAGTCTACATTCAGCCAAATAATAATAAAAATGAGAATACTGCATCCACATGAAACAATCCTCAAAAGCCATACTTATAGGGATACATTTATTTAACTGCACATAAAAGACTAATATTGGTCACCACAAAAAATTCACTAATTTCAAACAATAGTTTTCTTTAACAGGTTAACGATTTTATTTATGCAGACATCAAGTCAGTTCTATAATTTCAACAAATATTTTAACACTATTGTAAAGAAGTAAAAATGTTTTCTTACTTATTTAGGTATCAGTCAGTATGCAATATATTAATAAAAGTGGCAATCAAGTTGGTCAAAAAAAAGAAAGGAACCATTCTAGGTGGACACTAATAAACTTATTTTCAACAAGCTTACTGCCTCAAGTCAGAAGGCAATATCATGCAAGTATTGTCTGATCATGAGGATTATACAATTTCAATTTTGGCCTACATTTTCTAGATATCTATTGTCATGGACAAAAATAAAGGTATTACTGCACATCCAATATGGCAGGGAAACGAAGACCCAATTTTAGTGCATATGGGTAGTGAATTGCCAAATCTACAAATCCAATAATTGGCTTACATCACTTAACCTCATTTCATATGTAAACTAATTTATTAAATTCTCTGGAAGGCAATAACTGTGACATCAAGTCATATCACTGTAAAAGTTATCAACTTGCCTTTTGAAAACAAAATTCTGAAGTCAGCAGGAAAAGGGAATATTCCCATTCCAGTCGGTCCAAGTTAAACAAAACCATACAGACCAAATAATATAACTTTTAAAATAAAACAATACTTGAAAGACAGACAATCTATTTATACTAATACCACATTCTGTCTATTAATAAAACATTGGCTAAAATAATAAATCAATAAACATAGGTACTCCTTGACTTCTGTGGAAATTGACTTACAAGCGGACTCGTTTGCAAGTCGGTTTATAATAAAGACAATATAAGATGGCTGTTCAAAAGTATAAGGAAACATTCAGGCGTCCATTATTTAAAGTTAATAAACATATACCCTGTATGGTATCACGTTCATAAGTACAAGCATTCATAAATCAGATGTAAATCTGAGATCCTGATAATCTGCAAATCTGTATAATTTCTGTTCTAATATTTCTCGAACAGAAATACTTTCATGGAATATTAGAAACAAAATTAAGCTAAATAATCTTCTAAATAGAAACCGTAACTAGCATTATGTTAAAAGGAATGGTTAAACAATTAAGGTGTATGGACAAATTCTTAACACCTAGAATGCCTACAGTGTGGAAAAGCAGACCATTCGTCCAATCGAATCCACAACCCTCCTAAGAGCATCCCACCCAGATGCACCCAACTACCATATCCCTCCATTTCCCATAGCTAATTCATCTTGCCTGCACATCCCTGGACACTGGGCAATTTAGCATGGCCAATCCACCTAAGCTGTATTGGACTGTGGGAGGAAACCAGAGCATCCAGAACAAACCCACACAGATATGGGGAGAGTGTATTAACTCCACACAGTTCCCGAGGCTAGAATCAAATCCAGCCCTCTGGCACTATAAAACAATAGTGCTAACCACCTATCCACTGTGCCACCCCAACTTATCAATTAATTGACAAAGCTACGCTATAAGATTTCACATTTTTTAAATAAAATCAAACTTAACTATACAAACAGAAATTCGGTAAAACAAGCACCACTGACTTAACATTATAACTTAGAAGTCAAACTGGAATTTTTAAATTTTCACCCCCCCAACCCCAACCCACTCAAAAATTCAATTTCTTTACAAACTTCTGAAGGTACATGCATATTTTGAAGGTACTAGGACAAACCTAAGCAATATGCCACTTTTCTCCAGAATTCCGTTTACTTTTTTTTGTTCATGGGTTGTTGCAGTTATTGCCCATCCTTAGTTGTCCAGAGGGCAGTTAAGAGTCAAGCACATTGCTGTGGATCTGGAGCCACATATAGGCCAGACTACGTAAAGGTTTCCTTCCCTGAAGGACATTCGTGAATGAGTTGGGTTTTTACGACAATCAACAGTAGTTTCATGGTTGCCGTTATGCCAGTTTGTTTTTTGAGAATCTAAATTTCACTATTTGGCACAGTGGAATTCAAACCATATCCCCAAAACAGTGGACTAGGTTTCTGGAATACTAACCCAATGAAATTACCACTATGTCACCCACTGCCCTCAGGGTTTCATGGGGATCCTTCTATTTGGGTTTTGAATCCACCAAGGATAACAAGTATTTCCATGATTTTCAATGTTCCTCAGGCAGTGTTCTCACTATATTGTGAGATCCACACTCAATGCCATGCATTACTGTATACATACTCTCAACCTCTCCCCATCAGCACCACCTCATGCTGGATCAGAGCTGGTATTTTTCAGTTCCACTTCATCCTCAGCTCATCTCGTGCTAACAATAAGTTTTTCTTTTCCTTTTAGGCATGATGGATCACAATATACAACAACACAGAAATATTCACATTCCTCAGGAACATTCCTCTCCTCCCCTTCCTTCTGACTCCACCCCCTCTCTCAACCCCACTTCCTGCTCTGTATTTACTATCCCTTCCGACCTTGTGCTCTCTGATGCTGAATGTTCTCTCCTCAGCAAAGGTCTCAGTTTTATCCCTCTGTGTCCCCACCTTAATGAATTTCAGGCATGGCATGACATGGAACTCTTCTTCCATTGCCTTTGTCTCCATGTCTATTTCTTTGGACAAGAACTCTCTCACTGTCCCACAGAGCCCCTCACCTACCTCCAAACTCTCCCTCCACCTGGGTCCCTCCCTCTGGCCTCTTACCTATACTTGACCTGTTCATCTAGAACTGTGAACTTTACATTGGTCACCTCAATGTCACTGCTTTGCACCACCTCCCCCACCACACCATACCCAATCTCCCTCTGAACTGACTGCACTCTGTCCTCTCAGATGCATCACTGACTTTTTAATTAAGCCTGTTGACAAAGGTGGTGCTGTTGCTGTCTGGCAGACTGACCTCTGTAATGTATAGGGTGAGCTTCAACTCTCAGATATCTTCTCCTATCTCCCCCGGACTATGATCCCACTATGGAACACCAGGCTAATGTGTTCACAATAGTCAGTAACCTAATTTCCTCTGGAGATCCTCCCCGGGAGTGCCTCCAAGCTCACCTGATGTGGGTTGTGCAGTATTAGGAGACTGTCTCCTTCCCAAAATCCATAAACAGAACTGCCTGAACATACCCATTGCTTCTGCTTGCTCCTGCCAGACAGAACTCACCTCTTCCTACTTGGACTCTTTTTTTTCTTGTCCAGTCCCTTCCCATTTACATCAGCAATTCCTCTGAACACTTTGTCAGTTTCAGAATTTCCAGTTTGCGGGCTTCAGCCATGGACATGCAATCCCTTTATAAATCCATCCCCATCAGGATGGTCTCAGGGCTTTCTGCTTTTTCCTTGAAAATGAGCGTGAACTGTCTGTATCCACCCACCTCCCTCCTCCACTTTGGCAAGCTCGTCCTCACTCTGAACAACTTTTCTTTTAACTCCTCTCACTTTCTTCAGATCAAAGGTATGACCCATGGGTAGCTGCATAAGCCCCAGTTATGCCTGTCTCTTTTTGGGGTATGTAGAACATTCTTTGTTCCAGTCCAAATCTGGCCCCCATCCTCAATTCTTTCTACAGTATCTCAATGTTGCTTCCCTCTCATCCAAAATTGGAAAAGTTTATCTATTTTTGCTTCCAATTTCCACCCCTCTGTCACTTTTATCTGACGCCTCCCTCCCTCTCTGTTTCCATTTCTCAGGATAGGCTGGCCACCAATATCCACTACAAACCAAATGACCTTGATATATATATTCACACATCCTACTTCCTGTAAAGACTCTGTTCTATTCTCCCAATTCCCTCGGCTCCGTCACATTTTTTCTGATGATGGCAACTTCAACAAGGCGGCCTCCGAAAGGTCTATCGTCTTCCTTAACTAAGGATTCCTCAGCACTGTGTTATGGAGTCATACAGATGTACAGCATGAAAATAGACTGTTTGGTCCAACTCGTCCATGCCGACCAGATATCCCAACCCAATTGAGTCCCACCTGTCAGCACCTGGCCCATATCCCTCTAAACCCTTCCTATTCATATACCCATACCAGGTTCCACCATTTCCTCTGGCAGCTCATTCCATACACCTACCACCCTCTGTGTGAAAATGTTGCCCCTTAGGTCCCTTTTATATCTTTCCCCTCTCACTCTAAACCTATGCCCTCTAGGTCTGGATGCTCCAAACCCAGGGAAAAGACTTTGTCTACTTATCCTATCCATGCCCTTCATGATTTTATAAATCTCTATAAGGTCACCCCTCAGCCTCTTACACTCCAGGTAAAACAGCCCTAGCCTATTCGATCTCTCCCTATAGCTCAAATCCTCCAACCCTGGCAACATGCTTATAAATCTTTTTTGAACCCTTTCAAGTTTCACAACTTCTTTCCGATAGGAAGGAGACCAGAATTGCACGCAATATTCCAACAGTGACCTAACCAATGTCCTGTACAGCCGCAATATGACCTCCCAACTCCTGTACTCAATACTCTGACCAATAAAGGAAAGCATACCAAACACCTTCTTCACTATCCTGTCTACCTGCGACTCCACTTACAAGGAGTTATGAACCTGCACTCCAAGGTCTCTTTGTTTAGCAACACTCCCTAGGACCTTGCCATTAAGTGTGTATAAGTCCTGCTAAGATTTGCTTTCCCAAAATGCAGCACCTCACATTTATCTAAATTAAACTCCATTTGACACTTCTCAGCCAATTGCCCCATCTGGTCAAGATCCTATCGGAACTTGAGGTATCCTTCTTCACTCTCCACGACACCTCGAATTTCAGTGTCATCTGCAAACTCACTGACAATACCTCTTGTGCTCACATCCAAAGCATTTATATAAATTATGAAAAGTAGTGGACCCAGCACCAATCCTTGTGGCACTCCACTGGTCACAGACCTCCAGTCTGAAAAGGAACCCTCCACCACCACCCTCTGTCTTCTACCTTTGAGCCAGTTCTGTATCCAAATGGCTAGATCTCCTTGTATTCCATGAGATTTATCCTTGCTAACCAGTCTCTTTGTTGTTTCTTCAAAAAACTCAATCAAGTTCTTGAGACATGATTTCCCATGCACAAAGCCTTGTTGACTATCCCTAATCAGTCTTTGCCTTTCCAAATTCATACACATCCTGTCCCTCAGGATTCCCTCCAACAACTTGTCCACCACCAACTGCAGGCTCACTGGTCTATAGTTCCCTGGCTTTTCCTTACCACCTTTCGTAAACAGTGGCACCACGTTAGCCAACCTCCAGTCTTCCGGCACCTCACCTGTGACTATCGATAATACAAATATCTCAGTAAAAGGCCCAGAAATCACTTCCCTAGCTTCCCACGGAGTTCTAGGGTACACCTAATCAGGTCCTTGGGATTTATCCACTTTTATACATTTCAAAACATCCAGCACTTCCTTCTCTGTAATATGGACCATTGGCAGGTTCTTTGACCGGATCCAGCCCAATTTCCACAGTTCAGCCCTTACCTCCTGTCTGCTCTCCCCCACCAGCGATAAAGTCCCCCTTATCCTCACTTAACATCCTGCTAGCATCCACATCCAGAGAATCATTAGTTGCCATTTTCACCACCTCCAAAGGGATTCCACCACCACAAATTCCCCTCCCCTGTCAACCTTCCGCAGGGACCATTCCCTCCTGATCCATTCCTCCTTCATTCACATCATAACCCCATACCACTTTCCCCTCCAATCACAGCAGATATTATACCTGCCTGTTTACTTCCTCCCTCTTCACCAAACAAGCCCCAGACACACATTCCAAGTAAAGCAGCACTTCACTTCAGTTTATCTGCACTTCACTCAATCTAGGTAAAAACAATAACTGCAGATGCTGGAAACCAAATTCTGGATTAGTGGTGCTGGAAGAGCACAGCAGTTCAGGCAGCATCCAACGAGCAGCGAAATCGACGTTTCGGGCAAAAGTCCTCCCTTTATTCCTGATGAAGGGCTTTTGCCTGAAACGTCGATTTCGCTGCTCGTTGGATGCTGCCTGAACTGCTGTGCTCTTCCAGCACCACTAATCCAGAACTTCACTCAATCTAGTCTACTGCATTCACTGCTCATAATGCGGTCTCCTTTACACTGAGAAAACAAAATGTAGATTGGTGACCACTTTTCAGAACACATATACTCTGTCCACAAAAATGACCTTGAGCTTACTTCAACACATGACTATGTTCCCTGGTCAACATCTCTGTCTCAGGCGTGCTGCACGGCAAGCTGGAAGAACAGTATCTCATTTTCCAGTTGAGAACTCTGCAGCCATCAGGACTAAATGTAAAGTTCAACAATTTTTGGGCTTGAGCACATTCCTCCATATCTTTCTCCCACCTCCACACATTAGGCCTTGTCATCACATGAGCTGCTACCACACACAAACCATTGTCAATAGTCTCCATTAGCAGCTATTCATTCACGCAGGCTGACCTTCACCCAGTCCTTTTGTATGTCCAACAGTTATTATCTCTGTTGGTTCCATCTCCATCTTCCTCCAGCCCCGTTGTCAGCATATATACCAACCTTTTTCTAGTTACCATCAGTTCTGAAGAAGGTTCACCAAATCCGAACCATTAACTCTGATTTCATTCCACAGATGCTGTCAGACCAGCTGAGGTATTCGGGCAATTTTTGTTTTAGTTTCTGATTTCCAACTTCAGTAGTGCTTCTAGACTTTCCTTCTTTTTTTTCTTCTTTTACACAGTGAAAGACACAAGGTGCATGAATCTTTATTCAGTTTCCACCACCAGGAAGAAAGGAAACACCCAAGTGGCCAGTGACAAGCAGTGCCCTTCACATCAAAGGGCAATGCAGTGTAATCAAACAATGAAGGGGAGGGCAGGGGTTAAATCAAAATAGAATTGGACAGGGAAATAATACACTCCACTCCCTGTGGTGCCCACCTCTCCCTGAACAACTCCAGGGTGTTGGTGGACACCACGTGCTCCTTCTCCAGAGACACCCGGGCTCTAACGTAACCATGGAAGAGGGGCAGGCAGTCGGCCCCGACGACCCCCTCCATGGCCCGTTGCCTGGATCTGTTTATGGCCAGTTTGGCCAGGCCCAGGAGCAGACCCACGAGGAAGTTTTCAGACCTGCCCTCCCCCCTCCGTACCGGGTGCCCGAAGATCAGGAGCGGGAGAATGAAGTGCAACCAAAAACAGAGAAGGAGGTTTTTAAGAAAATCAAAAAGACAAATCTCACAAACGATACCTCAGCTACTTGTTAGGGTTGTCGACAGCTACATATTGACTTCCTGAAGAATTTCAAGTTAAGTCTGCTGACTGCTTTCTGCCACAAAGCTTTCAGTAAAGCATTGTTTTCTTCAACGAGATATAAATTACAGCTAATGATCCAGCTGCTAATCCCTCACTGTATCCAAACTGAGACAGAGCCATCATCATCCCACATACTAAACAATTACATAAATATTTTAATTGTTTGAAATGCACACGTAACAGACTATTACCACCTGTTGACTTTCTCACTTGGAGTCTTCACCACAATAAAACTAAAGCTATCTCTGTGCTCTCAAACTCAAGTGACTACTGATATCAGCAACCAAATAAATTGAACAAAAGAACCTTCTATCTTAGGCACCATTGGACTGGCTCTCTTTTCCAGAATTGCTGCTTTTTAACTTATTTTATTGAAATAATAATACTAGGTGTACCAAGAAATTCAGAAATGGGCAATTTATATATGCTGGAAATTAGAAACAAACACAAAAATTGCTGGAAAAGCTCAAGAGCTGTGGCATCATCCGTAAAGAGAAATCAGAGTTTCAGTGCTGTTCTTCCAGCTTGCACTTTGATGGAACACTACAGCAAGCCTGAGACAAAGATATTGTCCAGGGAATAAGGTGATGGGTTGAAGTTGCAGGCAACTGGAAGCACAGAGTCTTTCTTTACGGACGGAATGTCAGTATTCTGTGAAGCAGCCACCCAGACTACGCTTCACTTCCCTTATGTACAGGGGACCACATTGAGAGCAGCGAATGCAGCAGACTAGATTGACTGAAATGCAACTAAACCGCTCCTTCACCTAGAAGGTGTTTTTGGGCCATTGGGTGATACAGAAGAGGGAGGAAGTCAAAAGGTAGGTATTATACCTTCTACAGTTGCAGGAGAAGTTGCTACGAGGCCACAGGCAGGAAGGAGGAATGGTTCAGGGTGCCCCAGATTAACTGTCCTGGTGTATGGCAGACAAGGGAGGCAAGGGGAATGTGTGTCTGGTGAAAGCATCCCACTGGAGGTGGGAGAAATGGTGACCAATAATTCTCCAGATGTGGATGCTAGTGGAATGATGGGTGAGGACAAGGGGGACCCTATCGCTGTTGTGGGAGAGAAGACAGGAGCTAAGGGCTGAAATGCAGATGAGCTGGACCTGGTCGAAGGCACTGTCAAACATAGTGCTGAGGAATCCTTAGTTGAAGAAGAACGTAGATATTTCAGAGGCCACCTTGCTGAAGTTGGCATCTTCAGAAAAGATGCAATGGAGACGGATGAACTGGGAGAATCGAACAGAGACTTTACAGGAAGCAGGGTGTGTGAATGTATAGTCAAGGTAACTGTGGAAGTCAGTTGGTTTGTAGACGATGTTGGTGACCAGCCTATCCCCAGAAATGGAAACAGAGATGCCAATGAAGGGAAGGGAGGTGTCAGAGTCGGATGAGATGAAGGTGAGAGAAAGGTGGAAATTAGAAGCAAAATTGATAAACTTTGCCAATTCCTGAAGAGAGAAGGAAGGAGCACTAATGGTATCATCGATATACCGGAGAAACAGTTGTGGATAGGGGCCAAATGAGGACTGGAACAAGGAATGTTCCATGCACCCCACAAACAGACAGGCATAACTAGGGCCCATGTGGGTACCTAAGCCCACCCCTTTGACCTGAAGAAAGTGAGAGGAGTTAAAGAATTTGTTCAGGGTGAAGACGAGTTCGGCCAGGCGGACATGGGTGTGGTGGATGGGAACAGTTCAGGACTTTTTTCAAGGAAGAAGCAGACAGCTATGAAACCATCCTGATGGTGGTTGGACATGTAACTGCATTACACATCCATAGTAGAGGAGATGGCTGGAAATTCTGAAATGTACACTACATGGATTCCAATTCAAGTTTTATCCTTCATGCTTTTTTTTTCCAAGCCAAGATCATGTTATCTCAATGATGTTCAATGTTCCACAGCCAGCTGTTCTCGCCTCATCCTGAGATCCACACTCAATGCCATGTGTCATCACATGCACACTCTCGACCTCTCTCCTACAGCGCCGCTTCATGCTGGCTCAGAGCTGCACTGCTCCCCAGTTCCACTTCATCCTCCAGCTACTTCAACATGCTAATTAGAAACCTTTTATATTCCTTCCAAGTATTAAGAAACACAAGACACAACAACGCAGAGCCATCCATGGCCCTGCAGAACTTCCACCCCTCCCCTTCTCTCTGACTCCATTTCCTCTCACAATCCCATCTCCTGCCATGCATTTACTATCCCTCTTGATCTTCTGCTCTCCGATTCTGTACTCAGCAAAGGTATTAGTTTTATCCCACTGAATGCAAGCCTTAATGATTTTCAGGCATTACTTGACATTGTAGTCTTCTTTGGTCGCTTTCTCCTCCATGACTATTTCTTTGGACAAGAGTTCTCTCCCTGTTCTTTTGTCCACCTTCAACACTCTCCTTCCATTTGGACCCCTCCCTCTTGCCTTGTCCCTAAATTTGACCTGTCCATTGAGAACTGTTGACATGATATTGGTAGCTTCAATATCTCAGCCACCATCACCCCTTCCAAATGGTCTACCCATGAATAGACTGCACTCCGTGCTCTCAGATCCTAACTTTATAATCAAACATGCTGCCAAGGATTGTGCTGTTGTTGTCTGATGGACGGACCTAGACACTGTAGAGGCTGAAAAAGAAATACCTCTTCCTACTGCCCCAGACCATGACTCCACCATGGAACATCACGTTATTTTATCCACTACAGTCACTAATCTCATTTCATCGGGTGATCTCTCTCCCCCATCAAGCCTGCAAGTTCATGGTCTCCTGACCCTTCACAGCTCACTTCTACCTCCTTCCCAAAATCCACATGTATGACTGCCTGACAGACCTATTGTTTCTGCCTAATCCTGTCCCACAAGTTCATCTCTTCTTATCTTGTCTCATTTTTTTCTTCTTCTCCAGTCCCTCCCCACTTACATTTGTGATTATTCTGATGCTTTACGTCAGTTTCAGAATTTCAAGTTTGCAGGCCTCCTCTTTACCATGGACATGCAATCTCTTAACACACCCATTCCCCATCAGGATGGTCTCAGGGCTCTCCATTGTTTCCTGGAATAAAGGTCTAAATTGTTCCCATCCACCAACACCCTCCTCCACCGAGCTGAACTCATCCTCACCACAACTTCTATTTTAACTTCTCTTACTTTCTTCAGGTCAAAGGTGTGACCATGGGTAGCTGCATGGGGTCCAGTTATGCCCATCTCTTTATGTGGTTCGTGGAACATTACTTGTTCCAGTCCTATTCCAGCCGTCACCCACAATTCATTCTCTGGTATATGAATGTTATGATCGGTGCTGCTTCCCTCCTTCATAAGAAACTGGAAAAAGTTATCAATTTTGCTTCCAATTTCTACCCCACTCTCACACTCACCTCATCCATCCCTAGCTCCTCCTTTCCCTTTCTCGACACTTCAGTTTCCATTTCTTGGGATTGGTTGACCACCAATATCCACTACAAACCAAACCAACTCCCATAGTTACCTTACTATACATCCTCACACCCTGTTTCCTACAAAGACTCAATACTATTTTCCCAGTTCCTCTATCTGTCATATCCATTCTGACGATGCTAATTTCGGTTAGGCAGCTTACGAAATGTCCACCTCTGCCTAAACTTAGGATTCCTCAGCATTGTAGTCAACAGGACCCTCAGCCAGATCCTACCCATCTCACACAATTTAGCCCTCACCTCCTCTCTTCCCTCCTACACCAGCGATAGGGACCCCTTGCTACCAGCATCCACCATCCCACCAGCATTCACACCGGAGAATTATTAGCCACTATTTCTGCCACCTCTAGCAGGATGCCACCGCCAGACATCTTCCCTTCCCCTTTCAACATTCCTCGAGGACAATTTCTTCACAGATAATGTGGTCAACTCCCAAACCTCCCCACGGCTCAACAGCATCTTCACTGAAAGTACAGAAGGTGAAACAACTATCCATTTCCTTCATCCCTCCTCAATATCCAAGGGTCCAAAACACACATTCCAGGTGGCACAGTGGTTAGCACTGCTGCCTCACAGCGCCAGAGACCTGGGTTCAATTCCCACCTCAGGCGACTGTCTGTGTGGAGTTTGCACATTCTCCCTGTGTCTGCGTGGGTTTCCTCCGGGTGCTCCGGTTTCCTCCCACAGTCCAAAGATGTGCAGGTCAGGTGAATTGGCCATGCTAAATTGCCCATGGTGTTAGGGAAGGGGTAGATGTAGGGGTATGGGTGGGTTGCGCTTCGGTGGGGCGGTGTGGACTTGTTGGGCCGAAGGGCCTGTTTCCATACTGTAAGTAATCTAATCTAATCTAATCTAATTAGCTGCACTTCACTCAATCTGGACTGTTGCATTCACTGCTCACAATGTGGTTTTCTCTACATTAGGGAAATAAAGCATAGATCACTTCAAGGAACACCTACATTCTGTCCACAAAACAAAACCAGAGCTTCCAGTTGCCTGCCACCTCAACACACCGCCTTGTTCCCTCGTCAACATCTCTGTGTCAGGCTTGCTGCAGTGCTCCACTGAAGCTCAGCGCAAGCTCAGCACCTCATTTTCCACTTGGAAACTCAACAGCTTTCTGGACTTCATATCAATTTCAACAATTTTAGGGTTTGAGGCACCTTCTCCCATGTCCTTACCCCGATCCCCATTCACCAGGCCTTGGCTTGAAAGGGAATCGGGTAATAGGAAAGGAGGTTATTTGAAACTGGAGAACTCAATGTAGAGTCCAGGCAAAAGATGAGGTGCTGATCCTCCAACTTGTATTCTGATTCACTCTAGCAATGGAAGAGGCCAAGGATGGTCGTATGAGAAAGGGAGTGGGAATGGGAATTAAAATGGGTAGTGACTGGGAGGTCAGGTAGGACCCTGTGGGCCTGGCTGAGATGCTCAGCGAAATGAGCCCTGAGTTTACATTTGGTCTCACCGATGTTGAGAAGACCATATCGGGAGCACCGGATACAGTAAACTAAGTTGGAGGAGAGGTAGGTGAACATGTCTCACCTGGAAGGACTGTTTGGGACCCCTGGATGGAAGTGAGGTTGGGGGGGTTAGTATGCCAGCAGGTTTTGATTCTTTTACGGTTGCAGGCGAAGATGCCTGGAGGTTGCTGGTTTGGGGGAGGGGGTGTTGAGTGAACCAAGGGAACGGTCCTTGTAGAAAGCAGACAGGGGTGGGGAGGGGGAGATCTTCTTGGTGGTGGAGTCTATTTGGAATTGGTGGAAGTGTTTTAGGATTATACATTGGCAATGAGGTGGTAGATGAGGAGAAGGGGGACCCTGCCTTTATTGCATGGGGGGGTTTAGAGCATTTGAGTAGGGAATGGAGGAGGTGTGGCGGAGAGCTGTCTGAATGACAGAGTAGGAAAAAGCATCCTGTTCAAAATAGGTAGACATCTGGGATGCTTAGGAGTAGAATGCCTCCTCGTCCAAGCAGAATCCATGGAGGTGGAGGTATTGGGAAAATGGGATGGAGTCCTTGCAGGATACTGGGTGGGAGGAGTCCAGGCAGTTATGGGCGCCTGAAGGTTTATAGTAAACGTCTGTCTGAAGAGGGAGCTGTCAGAGACAGATCAAGTGAATTTATGGGTGGAGTGGAAGTTGTGGACAAAGTCAATGAACTGCTCCAGTTCAGCCTGGGTACAGGGAGCAGCACTGATGCAGTCATCGATGCAATGGTGAAAGAGTTGGGGAACAGTGCATATGTAGGTACTGAAGAGGGACTGTTCGACATAGCCAACAAAGAGGCAGGCATAGCTAGGGCCCATCCAAGTGCCCATGGCCACTCCCTGGTTGTGGAGGAAATGGGAAGAGTTAAAGGAAACATTATTAAGGGTGAAGACTAGTTCGGCAAGGTGGAAGAGGATATTGGTGGAGGGGTACTGGATTGGTCTGTTAAAGAGGAAGAAGCTGAGGGCCTGAAGGCCGTCCTTGTGGGATATGGATGGGTGTAAGGACTACGCATCCACAGTGAAGATAAAGCGCTGGGGCTGGGGAACTAGAAGTTACTGAAGAGTTGGAGGGCATGGTTAGTGTCATAGATGTAGGTAGGAAGTGTCTGAATCAAGGGGGAAGAGGATGGAGTCAAGATTGGAAGAAACAAGTTCAGTGGGGCAGGAGCATGCAGAGATGATAGGGTGGCTGGGGTAGTTGGGCTTGTGGATCTTGGGGATCAGGTAGAACCGGGCAGTGTGGGGATGGGAGACTATAAGCTTGGAGGTGGTGCAACATAGAGGCTTGTCCTCCAGACTGCCACAGCTTGTGTCAGCAGGTTTGATAGTGAAACGGAGGTTGGTGTGGACAGAGTGGAGCATTGCATATTCGAAGGGAGTGAGGATGGAGTGGGTAAGGAAGGGGTGGAGAAATTGAGGCAGTCGATGTCACGTCGTCAGTCAGCAATGAAGAGGTTTAGGACAGATACAAGGCCAGTGGGGGGTATCCAAGTGGAGGAGGAAGACTAGAGGCAGGGGAAGGGGTCCTTGATGGAAGGTTGGGAGTTTTTGCCGAAGAAGAAAGCACAGAGATGGAGGCACCACAGAAAAACGTCATGGCAGGTACAGAATTCGTTGATGTGGGGGTGGAGGAGCATGTATGTGAGCCCTTTACTGAGAACGGACCATTTGGCCTCAGAGTGTTCGAGGTCAAGGGGGGATGGTGAACATATGGCAAGGCTCAGGATGGAGTTTTGGGGTGTCTTGAGGAGGCTAAAGGAGGGGAGAGGTGAAGGGTGATACCCACCACATGCTAAGGGTTAGATGTAGTGTGTTGGGGGTAGTTGGTGTCAGACAGAAAATAGATTGGGAGGGGTTACACTGGGAAGTGGGGTGGGGTGTGGCAAGGGGTGCAAGGGGATGAGGTGAAGAGAAAGAGGGACAATTGGAGGGGTCGGGTGCATTGTGCAGGTGGATGGGTGAGGAGGGAAAGCTGGTGTGCTGGCTGGCTTAGACGGTCAGTAGGACCCGGGGTGACCCTGGGAAATTGGGACAGAGCCTTGATTGCAGAGTGGGCGGAGTCATAAGTGGAGGCAGAAGCTAAAGGAAAAGTCTGGTCTGCTGTCACACACAACCCATTGTTAGCCACTAATACTCCCTATTGGTAGATATTAATTCTCCTAGGCTGACCGTTATCTATGTCTTTGTTTGTCCAACTGTTCTCCTCCCTCTTTGAGTTCTATCTCCATCTATTATTTACTCCATTTCCCCCTTCTCTCCACCCTATCATCTGCATAAAAAACAACATTTTCCTAGCTACATCAGTTCTGAAGAAGGGTCACCTGACATGATACATTAACTCTAATTTCTCTCCAAAGATGCTGTCTGAAATGATTGGTAGTTTATTATTCAGTATTTGTACTTATAACTCTGAACTTGAAGATAATAAAAAGGCTTCTTTTAACATAATTAACTCAAAACTCTTCTGCCTTGCACTGACTTCAGGATTGTCCATAGATTTCTTAATCAGATATCTCCATTTAGTTAAAAATATAATGCATAAAAATAAAAATTATGCTCTGGAAACATTAATTATGACTTTCACAGCAGATTTTTTTCAGTAATACAACATCCAAGTAATTATATCAGCAAATAGCTAACAATCATTTTTTGAATGAGACTTTTTAAAATCAAAATTAACTTTTAACAACAATTGTGAACCAGAGGAAATTTATCCAATTTTTTTGATAACAGAAACACCTTTTGGAACATTCAAGGAGCTAGGTGGATTTAATTTTAATTACTGGAAAATTGCTATAGCCTAGATATTCAATGGTATCATTCAATGGGGCAAAATGGATATCTATGCTTGCAGTGTAGCATGCACATAATGCACCAGAAGTCTATTCCATGCCATATACTGGTAAAGACATGAAGACAAGCTTACATAAACAATGCCTGAAGTACTTAATTCAGCACCTGCTCCTAAAATTTAAATAACCGAAATGCAACTGGCACCGGAGTAGCTGCAAACAGATAAATGTGGTTCCCATAAAGGGTCGCCAGCAGTTAAAAATAATTATTGAGGGCTACCACCAAATAGGTGACTGGTGGAAAAATATTTAGCTGATGTGGAGCTGAGTGACCTCCAATATCAAAAAAAACTTGGATCAAACCATTATCAGCCATTCTATGTTCATGAGCTTGCCAAAGAATATAATTTCATCCTGAAGCATTTCCATATGGTGCCATATTCACACTTGTCTAAAGCACAACATGTCTGTGTATGGGAAGGGAACAGTGATAAACTTCAAAAATGACCTGTTCCTTCTCTGCTTGAAGTTGGTCACACTCATAGAGTCATACAGCACAGGAACCTTTTGATCCAAAATGTCAGGATTTTGTATTTTTTTGTTCCAAGCTGATCAATAGTACTCTGGTTTCTATCTTTCCCATTTTCTGAGTTATTCTTTAGTTGCCTTAAAGTGCATTGAGGTATTCATATAATTTGTTTGCTTAACATTCTTAATTTATTTGATGCTTTTTCCCATTGTCTTACTGAAATGATCTCTTAAATCAATCATTCATTCCACTCATCTTTATTTTCTCTTCCCATCTCACCTTTTCTTTTTGATTCTATTAATGTGCTTGTTCATCTTTTATTTTTCACTTTTGAAGGGCCAAGTCAAATATATTGATTCATCCACCAGGGATATATTTCCCTCCCCACCTCTATCCGCTTTCCGCAAAGACCATTCCCTCCACGACTACCTGGTCTGGTCCAAGCCCCCTAACAAGTCACCCTCCCCTCCTGGCACCTTCCCCTGTCACTGCAGGAATTGCAAAACTTGCGCCCACATCTACCCCCTTATCTCTGTCCAAGGCTCCAAGGAGCCTTCCACATCCATCAAAATTTCACCTGCACTTCCACACATGTCATTTATTGTATCTGTTGCTCCCAATGTGGTCTCCTCTACATTGGAGAGACTGGGCGCTTTCTCAGAGAGCTTCATAGAACATCTCCGGAACATCCATACCAAGCAACCCCACCGCCCTGTGGCTGAACATTTCAACTCCCCCTCCCACTCTGCCAAGGACATGCAGGTCCTGGGCCTCTTCCATCGCCACTCTCTCACACCCGGCACCTGAAGGAAGAACGCCTTATATTCCGCCTCGGGACCATTCAATCCCAGGGCATCAATGTGGCCTTCACCAGTTTTCTCATTTCCCCATCCCTCACGTTACCCCAGTTCCAACATTCCAGCTCAGCACCACCCTCATGACCTGTCCCACCTGTCAATCTTCCTTCCCACCTATTTGCTCCACCCTCCTATCACCTTTACCCCCACCTCCATCCACCTATTGCACTCTCAGCTATCTTCTCCCCAGCCCCACCCCCTCCCATTTATCTCTCCACCCCCGAGGCTCCTAGCCTCATTCCTGATGAAGAGCTCTGGCCCGAAACGTCGATTTTCCTGCTCCTCAGATGCTGCCTGACTTACTGTGCTTTTCCAGCAACATACTTTCAACCACGTGGTCCTTCAAGCCTGCTCTGCTATCCAATATGATCACGGCTGGCATCTAAATCGGTACCTTGTTCCTGCTTTCTCCACTTGTCCTTTAATCCTTTTAGCCCTAAGGCCTTCCTCGAACTTCTCCTTGGCATCATTCAATGTGTTGGCCTCAAACGCTTTCTTTGAAAGAAAATTCCACACATTCATCACTCTCTCAGTGGGGAAATTTCTCTTACCAATTTGCAAACATTGACAGAAGTGTAGATCTTGTCTACCTCTGGTGGATAGTTTAGTTCTTTTCATCTTGATGTTATATGAAACTTAAAAGGGCATTCACATTTAATTAAATGAATAGTCACTGTCAGGTAGATTGAAAACAGTAAATAGCATAGGGACTACCACACAGTTTTGGCTTGACCTGGTCTGATTTTAAGGCACCTGTTTCAGGTTTCCCACTCAAGACGGTTGCAGTCCATAATAAGTTCACAAGACAGTGGAGCAGAAGTAGACCATTCAACCCATTGAGTCGACTTTGCCAATGAGATCTTGAGAATAATCCTCAAATCCTGCCTTTTCCCTACAACCTTCAATTTCTTTACCAATTAAAAATCTATCGCAGCCTTTAATATATTTAAACAATGCAAACTTTTATCATGAAGCACTTGTAGGATTCTGATGAAGATTATTGCAAATCTAAATCTTTGAAGCACAATCCACAGAGCCTTGCAATTTACTGAGTCAAACGCATTGGACAGGTTGATGAGTGCCTAGTGCTGTTCTCAACTTAGATTTACCTGAAACAAAAACTACATCATGGTTTCTTGGAAGATCAAAAGCCACATTCTGTCTCTGACAAGACTACAGTCACATGAACTGGGTGATTCAGGAGAAGAAAGGTCAAGATGTTTCCTGCTCTGGACAAGAGGAATTTGCCTTAATATAGCAGGATTTATTCATTTCTATTCATTTTGTGGGGTGTGGGCATTGCTGGCTCACCAGCATTTATGGTCTGTCCCTAGTTGGCCTTGAGAAGGTGGTGGTTAGCTGCCTTGTTGAACCACTGCAGTCCACCTGTTGTGGATTGACCACAATGTTATTAGGAAGGTAATTCCTGGATTTTGACCCAGCGACAGAGAAGGAATGGCGATATATTTCCAAGTCAATATTGTTCGAAGTCAAGATGGTGAATGGCTTGGAGGGGAACTTGAAGATTGTGGTGTTCCCATTTACAAAGGAACCCTCAATTATCCAAAGGACACAGGCAGGCAGTATTTCGCCCAGTTAATCGAATTCTGGATAATCAAATGCCAGATAACCAAATGCCAGATAACATAGCTTAGTCGAGCATCGGGACTTTGCTATCTTGCCAGATAATCCGATAGTCGCACCATCGAATGCCAGATAATCGAGGTTTCTCATTTGTACTGCCCTTGTCCTTCCAGATGGAAGTGGACATGGATTTGGAAGATGCAGTCTGAGGCTGAATTTCTGCAATGCATCTTGAAGTTAGTACACACTGATACCACTGAGTGAAAGTGGTGGAGGGAATGGATGCTTGTGGATGCAGTGCCAATCAAGTAGCCCGCTTTGTCCTGGATGGTGTCAAGCTTCTCGAGTGTTGGTGGGACTGCCCTCATCCAGGTAAATGGGGAGTATTCCATCACACCCTTGACTTGTGCCTTAGAGATGATTTTATTTCTTCAAGAACTGTTGCACTCCTAAAGTTTCTGTGTTTGTGCAAATGTGCATGCATGTTGCAGACTGGGGATGAAGGTTGGAGGAGAAGGGAGAAAGAAGAGGCGGGCAAAGTGTTCTTTTCCTCCCAAATCCATGGGATACATATATTGAGTCTTGATGTGAGCTACATATATTAATGTACAATTGGTCAGCCAAATATTCCATTTCCCTTGCCTACTGAAGGTAAAGTTCTGGAATATGTACAGCACTTTCCATACCTTGACTGCCACTTCTCCCAGAAGTCCACAATTTACCTGGAGATCAGCTGTGCCAGCACTTCCTTTTACAAACAATGATAACGAGTGTTTAATGATAAGTCCACAAATGGCCTAGTGTACAGAACTGCTGTTAATATCATACTTCTGGTCTGCAGCAAAACCGGGACTGTGCTATAAAATAAACATCAGAGCTGAAAGGCTTTAATCAGCCATATTCTCCATATTCAATGCGTTGATCATTAAAGAATCACTGATGACCTTCTCAAAAGCAGATCTGACAACCCTTTTACAAGATCAACTTGAGTGGACCAGGCACAGTTTTCAGACACTCTGGCCAAGCAGATTCTGTTTTATTCAGTTCTCAAATGACTGATGTTCCAGGTCAGAAAAAGCTTCAAAGATATGTTGAAACTCTTCTTGAAGTAAAGCCATATTGGCATTAAAGAGTGGGTGGTGCTTGCTACCGATTGCTCAGAATAGTGACTATTTATCCATCAGTTTCATCATGCTTCAAATCATAATGTCTTAGTGATAAGGCAGAGAAAGAGAAAAAGAAACAAATTCCTGCACACCAGATCTCACACCCTTGTGCCCAAAGATCCACAGTTCAAGAATCTCTCTGTCCATTAATATGAAGGCATGGTGCTGACTGTGACAATGCTGCTCCTTTAACAAGGTTATGCTGACCTTTGCTTTTTTTTTCAGAGAGGTCATAAAAGACAGAGACTCTGAAAAGTCTGAGGTGAAGGGTTTCAGGGCAAATTCATTTATAGCTAATAGATACTGCCTCAGGCAGAAAGCTTTCAGGTTTAAATACAAAACTTGTACAATGAAAGGGGAGTGGCCAATTCTCCCAGCTCAGCTTTTCTCTGGTTTGGTTTAGTTTGGTTTTGCTTTTAGCAGTAGTGTGTGAAAAACCTGCTGGACCCAAAAAAGCAGGTCCAAGCTGGTACTCTGTCTCTCTGACCTCTCTCCTGTAAGAACCTGTGTTTGATTTTACCTTTTGTGCCAAGGGATTTATGGAGATTGTTGCAAGTATTGGAGCACCATCTTTAAATTCGGATAATCTGTTGGGTTTTCGGATAGGTTACGTTATTCTGTATT
This sequence comes from Chiloscyllium punctatum, assembly GCF_047496795.1. Taxonomy (NCBI): domain Eukaryota; kingdom Metazoa; phylum Chordata; class Chondrichthyes; order Orectolobiformes; family Hemiscylliidae; genus Chiloscyllium; species Chiloscyllium punctatum. The sequence continues at coordinate 68,725,335 of NC_092742.1, forward strand.
CTGTTATCTTTTGTTTGTGTTTCATTTGGTAATCTTGTAAATAAATTCAGTTTTATTTAAAACTAAGTGGTTTGACCAGTTGCATCACTCCTGGAATATCCACGTTACACCTGCTTAAAACAACTAACAAAATTATGGTCTGGGCTACTTTCTTGAAATATTTTGAGGGGTCTGACCTGGTCGATAACAGTGGACAGCCTGCTCAAATCAAAGGATAGGCATTGACAATGACCACTCCACTCCCTATGTCTGAACAAGGCACATGTGTAGCATCTGTAGAATTGCCTTCCAACTGGAGAGATTTATGCCCAAAGCAGTTTGGTTTACTCGTCCCTGTAAACTGTATTCAGAGAACTGTTAAAATTGTGGTGACCGATTTAACACGATCTCAAACGTAACATTGATGCAATCAGATGAGTAGAGGGAATTGGGACCCCTATTTTTCAACCCCTCTTATTGGTTGCAAAAATCATTGATATTTCTTTTAGCATGTAAATAAATCATACATCAATTAAAGATTATGAAGTGAGGTTAGGCTTCAATTATTAATGATATAATCAACTATGTCACTAGCTACTACTCTCAAGACCCAAGGATGAAATCCATCATGCCTTGGGGGACTGGTCAAATCACAGTTCCAACCATTTACTCAATACTACCTAATTAGTAATTGCAATTTTGAGTTCCTCCCTCTCATGTAACTCCTGATTTTGTTTTATAACAACTACTTTCAGGATGCCACTTATCTCCTCTCTAGTGAAGACCGTTGCAAAATACATGTCCAATTTGTTTGCAATCTCTTTATCCTCTATTACTAATGTTCGGTCCTCTAGCGGACCAACACTTACTTTGCAACAACACCAAGAACTGTGGATGCTGGAAATCTGAAATAAACACAGAAATTGCAGGAGAAACTCCTATCTGGCAGCATTGTGGGGATAAAGCAAGAGTCAACATTTCTGATCCACAGGCCTTTCATCAAAATTTTGTTAACTCTTTTCTTTTTTATATGTCCAAAAAAACTTTTTCTTTGGTTTTAATTGTTGGTTAATTTTCTCTCAAATTTTTTTTATGTTTTTCTTTTCCCTTCTTTATTAATCTTTTGGCAAATCTTTGTTTCTTTTTAATTATATGTCTAATCTTCTGATCCACAATAAATCTTTGTGTAGTCACATATCTTTATTGCGAGTTTGATACAATTCATGAGATAGTTGATATATGGTTTTCATTTTCCAAAACTCATTTGATTTTGAGAAAGTTCCTTTAGGTTGGAAAATAGCTTATGTAACTCCTTTATTCAAAAAGGAGGGAGGCAGAAAGCAGGAAAATGCAGGCCAGTCAGCTTAACTGCTGTAATAAGGAAAAGGTTTTATTAAGTACATTATAACAGGGCACTTAGATAAATTCAAGGTAATCAGGCAGAGTCAACATTATTTTTTCAACGGAATTTATATTTATTGAAGTTAGTTGATAAAGTAACCTGTGCTATGGATAAAGGGAAACCTGTAGCCATATGGAGATTTCCAAAAGGCATTTGATAAGGTGCAACATCAAAGGTTACTGTGGAAAACAAAAGCTCATAGTGTCGGTGGTTACACATTGGTATGGATAAAGGGTTGGCTGACTAACAGGAAGCAAAGAATAGGAATAAATGTGCCTTTTTCAGGCTGGCAGGGTGTTTGTTACAAGTGCTGTGCCACAGGGATCAGTGCTTGGGCATCAATCTTTATAATTTATATAAATGATTTAGATGAAGGGACCAAATGTATGTTCATCACCTATATCAATGACACATAGGTAGGAAAATGAATTGTGTCGAGGAAATAAGGTGCCTACAATGGCACATAGATAGGTTAAGTGAATGGACAAAGGTCTGGGCAAAGGGTGTACAAATGTGACAAAGTGTGAAGTTGTCCACTTTTGCAAAAAGCATACAAAGTGTATTATCTAAATGGTAAGAGGTTGCAGAGCTCTGAGATGCACAGAGATCTGGGTGTCCTCGTGCATGAATTACAGAAATTTATTCTGCAGAAAAAACAAGTAAGCAGGAAAGCTCAAGAATGATATCTTTTACTGCAGGACGATATTGAATGCAGGGACAGAGAAGTTATGCTTCAGCTATATATAGCATTGATGAGTCTGCATCTGGACTACTGTCTACAGCATTGATCACTGTAGTTATGGAACAATGTTAATGCAATGGAAGCACATCAGAGAAGGTTTACACCATTAATATCTGGAATGAACAGATTTCCTTTTGGAGGATAGGTGAGACAGGTTAGGCCTGTAGCCACTTAGTTTAGAACAGTCAGAGATGATTTAACTTAAACATACAAGATCCTGTGGAGACTTGATCGGTTGGATGTTGATAGGCTATTTCCTGTTGTGACAGAAGCTAGAACTAGGAGTCACAATTTAAAAAATGAAGGGATCACATATTTAAAAACAGAGATAAGGAAACTTTTTTTCTCTTAGAGAGTTGAGTCTTCATAATTCTCAAAAGACAGTAGATGCATAGTTTCTAAATAGTTTTAAGGCATAGCTGGAGAAATTCTCAATTTCCAAGGGTGAAAGATTATCAAAGATACACAGATACATACAGTTGAGGTTAAAATCAGATTAACCATTACTTTACAAATCAAGAAGCAGATTTGAAGGTCTGAGTGGCACACTTGTATTCCTTGTTTATATATTCAGAATGGTTGTTTGAACAACAATTTTTTTTCCCCAAGGAGGATTTCTGAATGAATGTTTCTGAAGTTATTTCAAGATTTACTGTTGTTATTATATAGTGCATTGGTCTGGAGTGCATGTTGGGTAAGTGAGCATGGTGGGTGTAGTAGAAATGGAGGTGCAAACAGATGTTTTTACTACAGTAGTACAGTAGTACTACAGTAGTCCTCTTATGGGAAGACTATAACAAGAAAGCTTAGTTTAAGAATAAGAGGTCCTTTTAAGTGTTTTTTTTCTTTCCAAAGTTCATTAGGGTGTGGAAATCTCTTTCCCAGAAGACAAGATAACTCTTGTAAGCTTATCAGAGGTGAGTCAGACAGATTTCTGATGGACAAGGAAGTCATGTTTATGAGATGCAGACAGCAAAATGAATCGGGGACCACAACCAAAACACCCATGACCTTATTGAATGGTAAGTCTAACAGCCTAATCCCAAGTCATATGCTCCTATGAAGGAGGCATGTCAGTCATGGAGGAGTTCAAAGAAAGGGCACAGAAGTTGAATGAAATGGAGTGAGTGAGATGTGATGGCTAGAGGGTCGAACAGCCTTTAATATAACCACCAATTTCCAGAGAACAGTGAGAGGCCTTCTAAGAAGTCTGCCTCATCATTTGTTTGGCTTCACAACCATATATGCACTGCTTCCAGAGTCAGCAGATCTGATAATGATCCTTCCCCCATCTCCCTGGGAATAAAATAGCCCATTCTGATCTCTTCCATATGGAACTGAGGAAATATTTCAATTCAGACTTCCCACCTTGATGGCAAAAATCCAGCCTTCCCTGTCAGAAGCAGGCAACTGTTCCAGCAGGCCCTTTTAAGTATCACAATTCCTGCAGATTCAGCATTAATAGGATTAGAAGTCCATCAGCCCCATTTTGTCGTTGCTACCTGGTTCTTCAATCTTGATTTCACACAGTTAAAATCAAGCATGTACAATCACATACTCATGACTCTGAAAATTTAATTTTTAATCTAATTGGAACATAAAAGGAATTGCATTTGAATTAACAATTAAAACATTACACGTGATCTCCAAAAGCAAAATTTTCTTGCAGCTATTTCACATAATAATTATAATCTACTTACACATTAATGGAGGAAGGTACAAAATGCAAAAAGACAGAATACATCATTCATGTTCAAAGGAAAGAGTGAGAGAAAACGGAGGTGGGATTAGAGATGAAAAACAAGTTGTAGTGTGATTTAAAGACAATGACAAGCACTGCAAATTGACATTCTAAGGCAAGGAAAAAATGAGAGTACGGGAGTGTTGAACAAGCAGGATTACATGTGTACCTGGACACATGCAGGAGTTTCGAACAATTTGAAGCTTATGAAGATGCACTTAGGGGGTCTGGCAAATACTGAAGTGTAGCAGTGAAATCTTAAGCTGACCTGAGTCTTAGGCAACAAAATAACGAAGAGTTCAGCACTGTTGCGGAAGTGGCTATAAATGAATTTTATGTAGTCTTAGATTCAGCTCAACTTCAAATAAAAAAAACTATGGTTATTAATGGACTGGTTAAGTCTAAGCTATGGTAAAGGTAATAAAATTATTGGAAAGGAAGCAAGGTTTGCAGGAGAGATCAAAGATAATTGTTCTAATTGTTTGAAGGGCTTTAGCCCGAAACGTCGATTTTGCTCCTCCTCGGATGCTGCCTGAACTGCTGTGCTCTTCCAGCACCACTAATCCAAAACCTAATTGTTTCAAAGTTGAGTTGAAGGTAAAGAATCCAATAACTTATAAAGGGAGGTAGTACACTGTTAGAAGTAAGTGCTGCCAACATGTTATGAAGTTGATTCTGGATTAGTGGTGCTGGAAGAGCACAGCAGTTCAGGCAGCATCCAAGTAGCTTCGAAATCGACGTTTCGGGCAAAAGCCCTTCATCAGGAATAAAGGTAGTGAGCCTGAAGCGTGGAGAGATAAGCTAGAGGAGGGTGGGGGTGGGGAGAAAGTAGTATAGAGTACAATGGGTGAGTGAGGGAGGGGATGAAGGTGATAGGTCAAGGAGGAGAGGGTGGAGTGGATAGGTGGAAAAGAAGATAGGCAGGTAGGACAAGTCCGGACAAGTCAAGGGGACAGTTACTGAGCTGGAAGTTTAGAACTAGGGTGAGGTGGGGGAAGGGGAAATTAGGAAACTGTTGAAGTCCACATTGATGCCCTAGGGTTGAAGTGTTCCGAGGCGGAAGATGAGACGTTCTTCCTCCAGGCGTCTGGTGGTGAGGGAGCGGCGGTGAAGGAGGCCCAGGACTTCCATGTCCTCGGCAGAGTGGGAGGGGGAGTTGAAATGTTGGGCCACGGGGCGGTGTGGTTGATTGGTGCGGGTGTCCCGGAGATGTTCCCTAAAGCGCTCTGCTAGGAGGCGCCCAGTCTCCCCAATGTAGAGGAGACCGCATCGGGAGCAACGGAAACAATAAATGATATTAGTGGATGTGCAAGTAAAACTTTGATGGATGTGGAAGGCTCCTTTAGGGCCTTGGATAGAGGTGAGGGAGGAGGTGTGGGCGCAGGCTTTACAGTTCCTGCGGTGGCAGGGGAAAGTGCCAGGATTGGAGGGTGGGTTGTTTGGGGGCGTGGACCTGACCAGGTAGTCGCAGAGGGAACGGTCTTTGCGGAAGGCGGAAAGGGGTGGGGAGGGAAATATATCCCTGGTAGTGGGGTCTGTTTGGAGATGGCGGAAATGGCGGATGATTTGGTTTATGCGAAGGTTGGTAGGGTGGAAGGTGAGCACCAGGGGCGTTCTGTCTTTGTTACGGTTGGAGGGGTGGGGTCTGAGGGCAGAGGTGCGGGATGTAGACGAGATGCATTGGAGGGCATCTTTAACCATGTGGGAAGGGAAATTGCGGTCTCCAAAGAAGGAGGCCATCTGGTGTGTTCTGTGGTGGAACTGGTCCTCCTGGGAGCAGATCCGGCGGAGGCGGAGGAATTAGGAATACGGGATGGCATTTTTGCAAGTGGTAGGGTGGGAAGAGGTGTAATCCAGGTAGCTGTGGGAGTCGGTGGGTTTGTAAAAAATGTCAGTGTCAAGTCGGTCGTCATTAATGGAGATGGAGAGGTCCAGGAAGGGGAGGGAGGTGTCAGAAATGGTCCAGGTAAATTTAAGGTCAGGGTGGAATGTGTTGGTGAAGTTGATGAATTGCTCAACCTCCTCGCGGGAGCACAAGGTTATGAAGTTGACACAATAGTTATGAATGATATCACCAAGGAAAATGTGCATATCAAGAATAGGTTTCTTGACGGCACAAAATATAGATGTAGGGAGAAGAAGAAAATAATGTCCAAAACGTCATAGCTATAGTGGGCAAGATATTTAAGCAACCAAAAAAAAATAAAACTAAACATTGGTGAAGAGGCATTGGAAAGATATATTAACTTTGTAAAAATACATTTAAGAAATCAATAAAAACATTAATCAATAGGGGTGGCACAGTGGCTAGCACTGCTGCATCACAGCGCCAAGGACGTGGATTTGATTCCTGCCTTGAGAGACTGTCTGTCCAGTTTGTACGTTCTCCCTGTGACTTGTGTTTTTCCTCTAGTTGCTCTGGTTTCCTCCCACAGTCCGGGTGAGGTGGATTGACAGTACTAAATTGCCCCATGATGTCTTGGAATATGCCTCTTTCTGCACTTGGGGATTGTGATTATACAAACATTGTGTGTGTATATATATTTCTATATAATCTATAAACACTCAAACAATACTTTCCTGATAATTTTCAATATTTTGAATGAGTAACTGAAGAGTACCTACTGGGCACATTCTTTTTATTTATTTCTCCTTATTATTTCTTAATTTCACCTTACGCATCAAATTCATCATTCCTTTTTCTGTTGCTGAGATGCAGTAGCTTGGTCGACAGGTCTTTGACAGTTTTAGCAGGGCCCTGGTCCTTGACGAATGGACAGGACTGCGTCCTCAGAAGTTGGAGAATGTCTTCATCCTCAGGCTTCAGCAGTGGCCAATTCATGAAACCAAGAGGCCATGAATGAACAACAAAGGATTTACCTTAACTTTGTCTCATTTATTTAATATATAATTTGTGATTAAATGCCAATGTTTTTGTGGTGACATACACATTTTACTATTTTTTCACAAAAAGTAGTAACAATAAATTTTTATCTGTTAAATATACAACATTTATGAAGTATAGCAGAGAAGCAAAATTTGAACACACTTTAAAAAGTCATTTTGATATCCAAATTTCAAACATGTTTGGATAAATTATTTTCTCTCCTTAATTTATTTCTCTTTCATAACAATTCATCATTTGACATTGGTTTTCATTTTGAACTTGAATAAAGCACTAGGGTTCAATGAAGCATGGGGCAAATCTTCCCATATATTGGTTGTGTCAATTTCCTGGAATTTGGATGCAGAGCTTTCCTTAATGAGTCACAGTGACCTTTCTTCAGCAACCTCCCCCTGCTCAACTCACTAATTGTGCATCCAAACTCCACAGCCCCCTTCTCCTTGAATCTGCTGTGGCAGAGGTGAAAATGTTCACCATTGCCAGATCCTTCTGACATAAATGCGGTGGGTGCCATATTTAAACATCACCTGTTCACCACTTCTAATTCTGCAAGTTAGAAACTTCATTCCAAATCTGCTGCTCGACTGCAATACTGAAGTAAATACCTGAGAAAGGAAAGCTTGGCACCCCAGTTCACAGAGAGGGACATGGAAGTCCTCATGGAGGAGGGCTGTCCTTTTTCCTCAAAGTCAGCAAAGGAGACCAAACTCAGCAGACAATGCCTGTATAACCTTACCCAAATCCATGCCTTTTCCATGGTCAGAAGAAATCCCCTTCAATTCTTTAATACAACACAATGGGCTCTGTGTTCTGGAAGGCTAAGTGTCACCATCTTAGCTCTCCAAACTCCCCTGAACCCTACCATTGCAAAAACTTCCCAAGGCTAAATGGTCTACCACCCTCACACAAGATCTTCTCTCAGTGTCTCTCATCTCATCAGTGCAAATGGCTACATCTTCTTGCCCTTTGTGCTTCCTATTCTCTCACTGGGAAATCTCACCACTCTTCCTGCTCCAGCAACTTTCTCTCACTCAATCCCTCAGTTTGCCTCACTAGAGGAAAAAAATGGGGCAGGTTGGCTGGCAATTGTTTCCTCACCCGCTACATGAAAAGAAATCCTTAAACATGCTGGTGCGCACCACAAGACTCAAGTGGGGACACCAAAACCTCCATCTCAAGGCATGCAAGTCAGCTTCATTGTGCTTTGATATGCTCCGACTGCTATCATAAATACAGTAGCGCCTCGACTTACGAACTTAATACGTTCCAGGACCCAGTTCGCGAATTGAATCAATTTTTCCCATTGTTCGGATAGCGTAAGAATGCTTGGATGTAGCAACGAAAGCTGTTCACAGCGCATGCGCCAAAGACTAACTGAATGAGATCATGCAGGGCACGAGAGCTTTTGCGTTCAACAAGCGCGTAGCAAAGCAGAACAATGAAACCACGTGGTCACACACAGGCTTTTTGCGTTCGTACCTTCGTTCGTACCTTGAATTTCGCACATACGTTGAAGCAAAATTTTACGTACAATCCTGTTCATAAACGGGATCATTCGTATGTCGAGGCGCTACTGCATCTTAATATTCTCAAGCAGCTATACTTATTGTATAACTAATTCCCTCTATTTGGTTATGCAGGCACCAGCAGACCTAAAAAGCCTCAGGCCCAAAAAGGCCAGTCTCTCAACTCTTCCTTCTTCTCGGAGAAAGAAGCTACAGCTCCCGCAGAAGATTCACCATTAAGACTTACTCTTGTACCCTTCTACTGTTCAGAGACTTTCACCTCAATGGTTACTATATATAGATTAGACAAAGAAGTACAACCTGATGAACATATCAGAGTCATGTCCATAACTGATCGAGGAAGAAACATCCCTGGTCACTGACACTTGGAGGACTGCCAGAAACCAGGCACCTGCTCAGTCCCAGACAGATAATGATCCAAATTATTGGAGATGAATGACTTATTCTAAATGGACAGAGACTTGGTAATGTGGATTGAATGGTGAAAGAGTCCAGCAAAGTTATAAGTACTCTATTGGCTCTAGCCTTGGGTGTTTGGCTGTCAATAGGAAACACCAAGTCCAGGAGAATACTCAGTGGCTGCTAGAAACTCATGCATACTTCCAATCCCTTGCTTTAGTCATAAGGTTTAAAATCAGTGACCACTTCCTAATAACACCCTTTGACATTTATTGCTCAAAGCATCAGGAACGATCAGAGCCTATTCCCCGAATGACGTAGGAAGACAGACCCAAATGATGGAAGTCCAGTCCACTGACTGATCTCTCAGTCTCTCCAGCTAACATATCAGTACTTAGATTTGAGCTGCTGATGTGACCATGGACAATGCCCAGACTGGAGCAACAGGTCCCACCAATAACCTGACTGACAGCGATCAACCTTCTACACTGAGTGTCAATGAGGCCTTTGATTGACTAGGTCTGTTGAGTGGATAAAATCTTTCGCATTCAATTCAGTTGGAAACCAGGTTGAATAACCACAATGATGCTGACACCTGGAGGCATTGTTCCCCTGATAAGAGGAAAACAAACTTGAACTGTATCTGTTCCCTTGCTTGAGAGCTTTTGAGTTCAAAATACGCACTCAGTGGCCAGATCTCAGGCTTTGTTCTTGCCATTTCTGAAACATGACAATCCTAATCACAGCCAGGTCCACCACAAGAAGAAAACAAGAAGGAATCAATGTCAAACTGCTCATTAGCAAACAATTATAGAGATGTAGACTCAAGTTAGCCATACTCAGCATCAGCACTTCTACCCTCTGGAATCAGTCTGAGAATGGACTCTTCATTTCTGCACTGTTCTGGAACCAGAACCAGAGAAAAACTGTCTATTTTTTTGGTCACTTCAGTTGTTAGAATAACCAGATTTGAGACACTGTACCTACATATGACGAACGCATCTTTCTTGCAGAATCATATTCACATAAGTATTATGGTGCAGAAAGAAGCTTTTTAGCACATCATTTCTGCATCAGTTTTTCAAATGAGTATCATTACCTACGTGGAGAAAGTGAGGACTGCAGATGCTGGAGATCAGAGTTGAGTGTGGTGCTGAAAAAGCACAACAGGTCAGGCAGAACCGAGGAGCAGGAGAATCATTTCCTGATGAAGGGCTTTTGCCCAAAATGTCGATTCTCCTGTTCCTCAGATGCTGCCTGACCTGCTGTGCTTTTCTAGCACCATACACTCATCATTACCTACCTGCTAATCCCTTCTTTCCTCCAATATCTCTATATATTTTTTTCTATCCAAATAACACTACCCTCTTGAATAAATACTATAAACCTAAGTGCACATCACTTTTAATAATTTTTAATCACAACAGCCGACACAACTTTTGTTGACAGGATATGGATGTCAAGGTATGTAATTTTTAAGATGATATTTAATACAATATCCTAAAATGGGATTGCGTTGCAAGATCTCTCTTTTGAAACAACTCAGTAATCTCCTGATTAATAATATCTATTTCTGACACAAATTTGATACAGTCAGTAACATGCAATCTTTCAGAGTTACTTATAAGCTAAAATCAGTCACAAAAATGTAATATGTCTAATTTTTCTCCATTTCTATTTGAAAAAGTGAAAATCAATAGTGCTTGAATTGTTGTACAGTGTGTTCAACGATGCACGGCATAAATAATGTGAAAAAAGTTTATCAAAATCAACAAAAACAAATAATGAGCAACATTTCAATATCACTGACTTTGTTTTGGCATTGAGTCAAATGAACTGTTAAGAGAAGCCAAAATGTAAATTTTCCAACATTTTCTGCTGAAACCTCACTTTGATTGGATCATGGGATTTGGTGTCACTTGCAAGGCCTGGATCTGTTGCCATTTCTAATTGCCCTTGAACAGAATAGCTTGCCAGGCCATTTCAAAAGGAAGTTAAGAATCAACCAAACTTGTCATATGGACTCGCCCAAGACCTCCGTGTTAGAGGACAAAAACAACTAAGAAGCTATGCTATCTGTAGGATTTGTGTCATACAGTCTGGCACAAAGGATTGGCTGATCCTCAGGTTATCAGACTGAAATGACGTTACCAAGCTATCTTCTTCCTTCAGGTTATTGATCACAAAGCTCTCCCTGTGCATCTTCTGGAAGAAGAAAAGTGAGCACCTCTCATCCCGCTCCACGGACTGGGAGATTATCGTGATCATATTATCCATGGCAACATTTCCTTGCCTGCCTGTTTATTACCTACAGGATGACCATCAGCCAGCAGGAAGCAGTGGTCAGAGAAGAACACTGGTTTGACGTCAGTGGATCTGAGAGAACACTCAATACACAAACAAGAAATTTATCCTTGAGCAGATTGAAACCCATCACTCTTTTTAATTTCAAAAATATACTTTATTCATAGAAGGAAATCTTTATATGCACACACAGTTAATGAAGCTGTTCAGATCTATACTGGCTTTACTTACAGAGAAGAAAACAAACATTCTGGTTCGGCTTTCTGTATATTTACAATTGAACTCTTAAAATTTAGCAGAGGCATTGGGAGGGTTCGATTACTGAATGGATCCCCATTTTGGCAGAAAGACCTTACATGGTGGTCCTTCCCCAATGCACCTTGGTGGCATCTGCCTCAAGCTTTAGTGCATCTCTCAGCACTTAGTACTGAACCTTGGAATGTTCCTGTCTGCAACACTCAAGAGTCAACGGAGCACAGAGTCCTGCGTTACAGAGCTGCTTGGGACAAACCTCAACAAAAACAAATGCATCTTTCTCTGGACTTCCTTTGGAGAGGTACATTTCAGAAAGAGATGTGACAGTTTCATCTTCTCAGCAGCTGCTTCGAGGACAGCATGTGGTGGATCAGAGAGTCCGGGCATACATGAAAGATCTCACAGGCAAAGCCCTTCTCACTACCAGCCAAGCGATGTCTTGTGCTTGTTGCAAAGTTCTGGTGATGAGGCATTCTGCCAAATGATTTTGACCGTCTGCTCAAAGAAGATCCATCCTCTTCTTTTCCCAAAGGATCTCCAAGATGCTACATGCTGACCACTGCCTGATGGACTTGAGGTCAAAGGCGTTTTTCCCCATGAGGAATAGGTGATACAGGACGATCCAATTACAACAGGATGGAGTGTTCTGCGGCAACGAGACCAAGCCTATCCTTCGCAACCCCAGGGACATGTAGAATCTCAGTAATTAGTGACACTTGGTGTTTGCGTACCGAGGGTCTACGTACAGCTTGACACAGCCACACACAAAGGTGACCATCAGGGTGAGAGTAGCATTGGGTATGTTTCTCCCCCCTTTGTCCAGTTCTTTACACATAATGTCCCTTCGGACTCGGTGCATCTTCAACTTCCAAATTAAGTGAAAGATGGCCCGGGTGACTGCAGCGGGGCAAGTTCAGGGAATAGGCAGACCTGCGTCACAAACAACAACAGAGACCCATCATATACCCTACTTGACCGACCTGATCTACCATGTCTTAAACTTACTAACTTATTCATTTTCTTACAGACATTCCTGATTACACAGACTTAAAGTGACACCTCTTAAGTTAACTTTACTGCCCTTACCTTATCCAACTCTGGCTTACTTGTATTAATGTATTGTATTAGCCCTAACTTTCACTTATTCCTTCTGTTTCTCAGTTAGGGCCCTAATTTCTCTGATGTCGAGCCTTTTAGAGATAATCCCTAATGGCAAGTCAACACCAGCCAATAAATTCATTGATTTCTGTGATGTCACTCCGATTGATTCCCAACTCAGCGCAGGCCTACTGCAAGTAGTTTAGGTGACAGTAGGCATTGAATGGTTTAAAGGGTTTAAATCACTTCAATCTGCAGAAACTGCTCAGGGTCTATAAAATTTTGCAACATAATCACCAATACATGCAAAATTTCCAAGGGCCACTTACTTTAGTACACTGGTAAACAGATTATCAAGACCTAGGGATTTGTTAGCCTTCAACCAGAATAATTTCTCTTGCACCCTTTTATTTTATTAATGCTGATTTTTTCCCCCAATTCCTCACTTAGTTTCCCAATATTTCTGGGCAATTATTTGTGTCCAGAACCAAAATGTGTGTTCAAATCTTTAGCCATGTCTTTGTTCTCATATTATAATTTCCCTCATCTCTAACTGTAAGGAATTTACATTTGTCTTCACAAATCTTTTTTCTCTTCACATGTTTATAGAACCTTTTACAATCAGTTTTGTGCATGGTACATTTACTTTCATACTCTATTCCTCCCTTTTGATCAACCATTTTGTCCTCTTTTGCTGAATCATAAACTACTCCCAGTCCTCAAACTTGCTACACTATTTCTGGCAAGTTTATATGGCTCCTCTTTGGGTCCAATGCTATCACTTATTTCTGTTGTAAAACATGGTTGAGACATCTTTCTGTTTTAACTTTTCACCATACCAGAACTAATAGTGTTGTACTTCATGCATACGTTCTTTAATTATTAACCACTGCCTTTCCACTGCCACCCTTTTATAAGGTTTCCCAACCTGTCATTGCCAACTTACACCTCAAACCTTGTAGGTTCCTTTATTTCGATTCAAAGACCTGGTTTCAGATTCAACTTCTTCAGTCTCTATCTTAGTCAACAATGCTATCATTTTATGGCTACTCCTCTCCAACAATGTTAACTAATTCTCTCTCATTGCACAATATCCAGTCTGGGATAGCATACTCTCTAGCTGGTTCATCAAAATATTGGTTGAACAATTCACGTATATACTCCAAAAAATCTTCCACAATATTATTGCTAGTTTTGATGACTGTATATGTATAACTGTGATGTCACAGAAAACATGGTTATAACTGTTTCCTTAACGCTTCCATCTCCAATCTCTTTTTTAATGCTTTTCCAAACATTTCTACTACAGTTTAGGGGCTTATAAACCTCCATCCAAGTTTTCTTCTACATGATGTTTCTTAGCTCCACCCAAACGGATTTCAATCATAATTTTCTGAGCCAATATCATTCCTCACTATTGAAAGTCTCCTTTACGAATAATGCTGCACCACCTTATGTCCCGACATGTCCTTCCAAAATATTGAATATTCCTAGATGTTCAGTTTCCATCCTTGATCATCCTGCATAACTACAACTCTATCATATCCACCTATATCTATTTGTGCTACTAATCCATCTACCTTATTGCAAATACTCCATGCTTTAAGACACAATGACTTCAGATTTATCCTTCTAGCCCTGTTACTCATTTTAGCTCTATTTCGCACTATGGCCCCATTTGTTTTCCCTTTTATTTCTGCCTTTGATGTCTGCTTCTTAATTTTCTGGACTCACTTTCACCTTTTTGGTCTCCCTGCTCAAGTTCCCAAACCCCTATCATTCTAGTTGAAACTCTCCCAGATATCACTAGCAAAACAGCACTACATTGGTCCCATTCCTGCCCAACTGCAACCTAGCCTGCTTGTACTGGTTACATCTTCCGCAAAGCTCCGAAGTCCTCCCACTACACCATTTCTTCAGCTACGTATTCATCTGATATAAACTATTACTTCTACATTCGTAAGCATGCGGCACTGCTAGCAATTCTGAGATTACTACCTTTAATATCCTCCTTTCTAATTTACAGCCATTTGAATATAGAACTGGCTTGAAAATAGGAGACAGAGGGCAGTGATGGAGGATTGTTTTTCCAGACTGGAGGCCTGTGACCAATGGTGTGTCAAAAGGATTGCTGCTGGATGGGAAGAAAAATGGATAGGTAGGTCAGTTCAAGAGAGTAGTGCCGAGTTGGAGGGTTGGATCTGGGATAAGGTGAGTGGCGGGGAGATCAGGAAACTAATGAAGTCAACACTGACCCAGTGTGGTTGGTGGTTCCCAAGGCAGAAGATGAGGTGTTCTTCTTCCAGTCATCGGGTGGCTAGAATTTGGTGGGTGAGGGGGTCCAGGACTTGCATGTCCCTGCTGGAGTGGGAGGCGGAGTTGAAGTGTTCGACCAGAGGGGTGGTGGGGTTGATTAATGCACATCCCGGAGATGTTCTCTGAAACATTCCACAAGTTGGCGTCCTGTCTCCCCAATGTAGAGGAGACCACATCGAGAGCAACGGACACAGTAGATAAAGGTGCTGGAAAATCTCTGCCAGATGTGGAAGGATCCTTTGGGGCCTTGGATGGAGGTGGGGCAGGAGGTATGGGCACAGGTTTTACACCTGTTGCGATGGCAAACGAAAGTGCCGGGAATGGATGGTGGGTAGGTGGGGGGTGTGGACCAAATGAGGGAGTCGTGGAGGGAATGATAACTGCGGAATGCTGAAAGGGTGTGGAGATGGAAATACATCACTGGTGGTGGGGTCTGACTGAAGGTGACGGAAATAGCGGGCTGATGCGTTGTATCCAGACGTTGGTGGGGTGAAGGGCGAGGACGAGGGGGTTCTGTCCTTGTTGCAATTAGAGGGGTAGGGTTCAAGGCTGGAGGTGCAGGAAGTGTAGGAGGTGCACTGGAGGACGTTGTTGATCACATGGGAGGGGAAAGTGCACTCCTTGAAGTAGGAAGGTAAAAACAATGACTGCAGATGCTGGAAACCAGATTCTGGATTAGTGGTGCTGGAAGAGCACAGCACTTCAGGCAGCATCCAAGTAGCTTCGAAATCGACGTTTCGGGCAAAAGCCCTTCATCAGGATGAAGGGCTTTTGCCCGAAACGTCGATTTCGAAGCTACTTGGATGCTGCCTGAAGTGCTGTGCTCTTCCAGCACCACTATTCCAGATCCTTGAAGTAGGAGGTTATCTGGGATGTTCTGGAGTGGAATTGGTCCTTTTGGGAGCAGATGCAGTGGAGGCTGAGAAACTGGGAGTAAGGGATAGCGTTTTTACAGACGGGGGTTGGGAGGAGGTGTAGTCCAGGTCACAGTAGGAGTCAGTGGGTTTGAAGTGGAACATTTTCTCTTCCGCCATGGGACCCTCCAACCACATGGAATCAATGTCGATTTCACCAGTTTCCCGATCTCTCCTCCCTCCACCTTATCCCAGATCCAACCCTCAAACTCAGCACCACTCTCTTGAACTGTCCTACCTGTCTATCTTCCTTCCCACTAATCCTCTCCACCTTCCACTCCGACCTATCACCATCACCCCCCCAACCTTCCTCTACCTATCGCATTCCCAGCTATCTTATCTCTAGTCCCAACTCCATCCTCCTATTTATCTCTTAGGCCATTGGGCCCCTCTCACATTCCTGATGAAGAGCTTATGCTTGAAATGCTCTTCAGATGCTGCCTGACTGGCTGTGCTTTCCAGCACCACACTTTTTGACATTAATATGTATTGTGACCACTGATTGTTCTCAAGAAGGAGAGTGAACACTGAGCAACCTGAGGCATCCAAGAGGCTGGCACCAGGGAGGTAACATACCATCCTGGAGTCTCCTGTGCAGCTGTAAAAACATTAGCTTCCTCTCTGTATTAATGAATCCCCTATTACCTGCCACTCTTCTTCCTCCCCTGAAGCAGCAGATCAACCAGTTGTCCCAATGACTTTGCTCTTCCTGCTAATCCCCAAGAAGTCATCTTCTCAACAATACCCAAAGTGGTATAATCTGTTGGTAAGGGGATCACACAGGGGTTTCCTGCACTATTTGCCTTCCTCTGCTCTTTTGGTCTTTACATGCATTGCATCCACCTCACTGAACATGTGGTCCATAATAATCTCAGCATTGTAAATGCTCCACAGTGAATCTGCCCACAAATCCAGTTACAAAATTCAGTTAGGCAGTAGCTACAGCCAGACAGAGCCAGCACACATGGTCACTAAGGACATGTGCATGAATGGCACAGTGTAGGAGGTGCTTATCACTGTCACAAGCTCTGCTGCCATAGCTCCACTTTAGATTAAGCTCTTCAATTACTCCCTTTAAAAGAACATTAATTATGTCAAGGACCTTTTTCCATTCCAAACACTCCCATTACAGTTTAAAGTCCCTACCTATCCAACTCTATTTTGATTTAATCCTTGCCCTCCCCTTCACTGTTTGATCATGCAGCATTGCCCTCTAAGGAGGGCACTGCTTGTCACTAGCCACTTGGGCGTTTCCTTTCTTCCTGGTTGTGGAAATTAAGTAAAGATTTGTACACTTTGTGTCTTTCACTGTGTCTCACACCTGCACAGACAATTTGGGTGCTGGAGAAAATATAAGCAGTTAAGCAGTAGTGTGGAGGTTATTAAAAAAATATATAAAGTCCCTATCTAATTTTATTTAAGCTAATGGACAACTCCAGTTCAATTAGTAGAACAAGTTGAAGTATTCACCTCATCCTACTCCAGATGTTTTCTAATTTAGAGCTATTTAAATATACACCCTACAAGTACTCACTCATTGAATTAACCACTGTCACTACCTGATATCGATCTCACCGCATTGTTTTCTGCAGAATTCCTCCCAGTTCTTTTCACAGCAATACGATTTGCTGCACAAACCTCCCAGTCTGCACACCTGGAACATGTTCTGGTAACTGCCCTACTTTTTACAGTAAACTAGTGGGGCTTATTTTACTAGAGCACAGGAGATTGAGGGGTGACCTTAAAGAGATTTATAAAATCATGAAGAGTACAGATAAGATAAGGCGAGTTCAAAGCTAGAGGGCATATTTTTTAAGATGACAGGAGAAAGACTTAAAAGGGACCCAAGAGGCAACTTTTTCACAGTGGTCTGTATGTGGAATGAACTGTCAGGAAGTGGCAGATGCAGGCACACTTCCAACATTTAAAAACATTTGGACAGGTACATGAATAGTAAAGGTTTAGAGAGATATGAACCAAACACATGGAAATGGGACTAGTTTAGCTTGGGAAACTTGGTTGGCACGAATTAGGTGGACCGAATAGTCTGTTTCCACCTGTGGAGACTTAACTGTACTAGGTTCAATGTTTTGTCCATTATCTTTTGTATCAACCAATATATTTTCTCCCTTGACTCATTTCTTTCAAAGGGTTTTTCGCATCATATCTGTTGTTTTCTGAATTTTGTTTATATATCAAATCTGTATCATTTTATTTTTGTACTGTCAAGAGATTCAGAGATTAGGCAACAAATTCTGGACAATAAAACACTTAAGGCAGTGCTATCAGGATGATTTATTAAGCAATAAAAGTTATACTTCAAAAGGTTATTGCCATCCTAGTTAAGAGGATTCTTGATTCCTACCCATACTAGTGGCACAAGCATCTTGTGATGCCTTTCCTCCTGCCTCTACTTATGTCATATGCAAATCTATGTGACATACTTCTCTAAAGCTGTTCTTTGCTGTCTGATTTTAAAAACTACATTGGTCTGTGAAACTGTCCCAGTTTTGTAAACAAATAATAGACCTTTAGCCCTTACACTTTCCTCTATTTGACTGATTGGTACACGTGATAGTAAATCAAAGTACAGTGAAAAGCTTTGTTTACGAGTAGTCCAGGCAAATCAAAGTAAGCAAGGATGTACAGAACAAAAGATTTAGATGGAGACATACAGATAACATTGCATGGGGTGTACAAGAGCGATCAATGTTAGCAAGGTCAGCATTATTTGAGGCAAGAGAGTCCATTCAATAGTCTAATAACGGCCAAGAAGAACCTATCCCTGAACCTGCTTCTGTATCTTCTGCCTGACAGAAGAGGTTGTAGGAGATCATTACCAGGGTGCAAAGGGTCTTTGATGTTGGTGGCCTTTTTGTGGCAGACTCCAGTGTAAATGGAGTCTGTGGATGGAAAGTTAGCTCTGGTGTTGGCCTGGGCTGTGCACACTACCCACTGTAGTTTTGCACAATCCTGGGCAGAGCAGTTGCCATACCAGGCCATGATGCACCTGGACAGCATGCTTTCAGTTGTGTATTTGTAGAAGTTGGCAAGGGTCCCAAAGGACATGCCAAATTTCCTGAGCCACCTGAGGAAGAAGGGCTGTTGTGCCTTCTTGACTGTCAGAACTACGTGGGAAGACCAGGACAGTTTGTCGATTATTGTCCATCCGAGGAACTTTATGCTCTCCACTCTCTCGATCTCAGTCCCATTGATGTAGATGGGGGCTGTGTTCACCTCCTTTCTGACTAAAATCTATGACTAATCCTTTAGTTTTGCTGACATTGATAGAGAGGTTGTTATCATTGCATCACATTACCAAACCGTCTACCTTCCTTCAGTATTTTGACTCATCATTGCTAGACATCCATCCTACTACGGCGGAGTCATCAGCTAACTTATAGGTGGCATTCATTCAAAATTTGTCAACACAATAATGGGAATACAGGGAGGATAGTAGGAGGCTGAGGACGCATCATTGGGGGACTCCAGTGTTAAATGTTATTGTCGACGAGGTGCAGTTACCTATATTCACCGATTGCAGTCTATTGGTCAGAAATCTGGGGATCGATTAACAGAGGGCAGAGCTGAGATCAAGGTCAGTTTGCAGGGGATAATGGTGTTGAAGGTGAAACTTTAGTCAATGAGCAGGAGTCTGACATAGATGTCTTTGTTGTCCAGATGCTCCACAGATGAGTGAGGGAGTAGGGATATGGTATCTGCTGTGGTCGTGTTACGCAAACTATAGAGCATCAAAGCTGGCTGGGAGACTAAGGTTGATGTGCATCACGACCAGCCTTCCAAAATACTTCATGATTATTGGGGTCATAGCCACTGGGCAGTAGTCATTAAAGTAAACTGCATGTGCTTTCTGAGGTAGAGATATGAGGTTGGCCTTTCAAAAACAGATGAGGACTACCGCTTGTCGGAGGGAGAGGTTGAAAACGTTGGTGAATACCTTCGCCAATGGGTCCACACAAGATCTGAGTGCTTGACCAGGGACACCATCCAGGCCCATCGCTTTCCGTGTGTTGATTCCCAAGAAGACCAATCTGACTTCTGCAGCGGTGACCAGGGGAACAGATGTGTCTGGGGCAAGCATCACCGCACTGCTAACATTCTGCTCAAACTGAGCATAGAAAGTATTGAGTGTGTCAATGGGATTTGTCTTTGCCTGCTATCTTGCTATACTTCATTTTGTATCCCGTAATGTTGTTTCGGCTTTGCCATCATGTGAGGGTGTCTGTTTGGTAGGTATGTGCCTCTCACCTGGTCTGGTACTTCCTCTTTGCATCCCAGATGGCTTTGCAGTGGTCATATCTGGATTTCTTGTATTGATCTGGATCACTGACTTGAATGTTGAAAGTCTGGCCTTCAGTTGGAATTTCCAGGTTCACCCAAGGATCACAATTGGGGAACACTTGGATTGACTTCTTGGGTGTGCAGAGTCAAAAAGTGTGGCGCTGTAAAAGCACAGCAGGTCAGGCAGCATCCGAAGAGCATGAGGGTCAACATTTCGGGCAGTCCTCTACGCATTTGCTAATGAAGTCTGTGATGGTGGTGGAGTACTTGTCTAGGTTTTCCACAGAGTACTTGAACACAGTCCAGTCCACCAATTCCACAGCCTTGGTCCTCGCTTGTAAGCTGAGAGGAGGAACACATCGCTGTGATCTGATTTTCCAAATTATGGGCGGGGTATGGTTGTGGTCCCGAATGTTCAGTCCTCTGGTGGGGCAGGAGATGTGTTGGTGGCACTTTGACAGCACCTTTTTGAGGTTGGTTTGGTCGAAGTCACAAGCCACAATGAATAGGGTATCAGGGAATTTTGTCTCTGGAGTTTTTGTAATGGTACAAATCACACATAGGGCATTTTCCCTACACTTCCCTGAACTCCCACTCTATACCAATTCGGCCCACAATGATAATGTGCAATGATCCCACATACCCTTCATGCCAGCACTCCACCCACTCCTCCTCGTTACATGGCCCCTTATCTTAACTGAATGTCAATATCACATCCACATTATTCCCTGTGGCTCCTTTTAGCCCCTATGTCAATGTTGTGTTAGTTCATGTCAACCCAAACACTCCACCCACCAGCCATTTTCCCTTGCATGCTGAATACCAACTTCAGTAATCCTGTATCTCCTATGGGCAGATCTCAGAGGTCATGTAGAGATGAAAGGTATTAAAAGTTTAAATACAGACTTCAGTATACTAAACAAAAACATTTGCCAATAAAACTTCAAATAGTATATTTAAATCCTTTCATATGTTTATTTATCCCATATAAAAATTAATATAATCCCACACCAAAGACAGGTGGCCCCTTATAACTTCTAAATAGTCAATCAAGCCATAAATTTACAAACCAGACCCATCCTTCACTCCATTATGAGAATGAAAGGTTGTGAATAGAGTCAAGCAATAATAATGTCGACACAAGTCAATTGAAATTGGATTCACCAATTACCTTCAACTCAGCTAATTTTGTTTTTCAAAATTAAAAGAGCAGGGGATTTAAATAACTTGACAGCTTCACAGACCTTGTTCACCTTTCAGCACTTACTCTACTCTAAATTATAAGTCACTGTTGGATAATGTTATTACTCCAGCAGAAGTGGGATGTGTTGAGCTTGACAATGAGTTCAGTGGCCCTATTAGGTTTGGGTTTCCCACATGTGCAAGTCATGTCTGGCCCTGTTCTCCTGGAAAAAACTTAATCTGTCAAAGGAGGGCAGGACCTCTGGATCCCAGATCCCAGCACTATTTTTGATATGGAACAGAGTCTCCACAATTCCAAGGCAATCAGCCAAAAGTTTTATTTTGAGTGTCAGTTTAGGGAGAGGGGCGATAAGGTGAAAGCAGGAGATGCTGTTATTCTGCAACTGTAATAGTAACTGTCCTAATAATGGCAGTGATAGAAAGATGGATACAAGGGCAATAAAGAAGCACAAGCATTGTGTTGGGAAGAATTTCTTAAATATACCAGCCCACTAGCTTTTGATGCAGTGAAGAATAACTAACTTAGAAGACAAATATTGAAAAAGACCAAGACAAGCTAAATAAACATTCATGCTTAATTTTTGCAGCTAAGTATAACACATAGGCAACAGCCAAGAAGCATACAGAAAATATATACTACTACACACAAATATGGCAACAGAAAACAACACATTCAATTCCAAGTCACCTAACTCTAAACAGTTTAACTGAGGGAAGGGTTTCAGATCCTCAGTTCCTTTTGTGAAGAAGCCCTTCCAGTCATACCTTCCAGTCAACCCTTCCAGGCTCCCTAAACTAACAAAGCAGTTAGTTTTCTCGACCTAACTTATAAACTCTTTCAGTCACCTTAAACAGGTCAATAATAACTCCTTCATAAACCTTATTAAAAGGGAACACAAAATCAAGTCATTGATGGCACAGTGGTAGTGTCCCCATTTCTGACCTTAGAAGACCTGGGTATAAATCCCACCTACTCAGCAGGGATGATAACTCTTGAATTGAAGATTGTTTCTGAGAAATATCTCTAACCATCAGATCCTTGAATACTATCATCTTATGTTTCGAAAGTCATTTGATATGTCGCTACATCTGGGCCAGAAGGCTCAGGATTAAATCCAACCCGCTCCAGAGATCTCTGCACAGGTTGATTAGCAAGTCTCTATGCTAACTATCCTTATAACATAACCACTTTGCCCCAGTATGTTTGGTGAACTAAACATCTCATATCTTACCAGGTTACACAATTTTCAACTCAGAGTGAACTTGAAAAGTTTTGCACCAATAGAGAAAAATGCAGATGACATCTCAGATTTTAAATATCTCAAACAACAATTTACGAACAGCCTGATTAAGACTCCAATTTCAATTGTTTGCCTTCTGGGCCAGAGAGATTGAAAGCACAAGAACATAATCTCATCATTAAAATAATCTTTGTACTGCTCAGCACCATCATTAACTTTGTGATTAGTTTAATTAATAATTAATGTGCAATGGCAGCAATTACTTGAGAAAACAATAGCTGTGTTGGCCTCATGAACCTCAAGAATAATGACAAATTTGGGATGATTTGCAACTCACAGGTATTCTTTTCTTTGCCACAAATTGCTTCACACTAATCATGGGTTGCACTTTAAACCTGTCACAACATTGCCAACACATTGCAGTAAAATGCACACAAACACTTGAGAGGGAGACACATTAATCTAACACTTAACCTAGTTTTTTCACCAAATTCCACATTTGTGAACAAAAACTTCAGGTCAATATAAACTACATCCAACCCTTTCATAATGACAGGCACTGAACCTCTAAATTTATTAATTACCAATAAATGATATCTAAAGACATGAACACAAAAATAGTGTAGTAATGCTTCATTTATGAGACAAGTTGCTACTGTTTGTTAATTTATGAAATATAGGTTCTTCTACCAAAAAGGAAGGCAGACATAGAGTCTGATGTTGACAATGTAAAAGCTAAATGTAAAGATGCTAACAAGATTACAAACCACAGTAAAAGTTGAGTTGACCAAAATACAGTTGAATTAAGCCATCTGTTCCTATAAACACAACATTCTCTGAATAAGTTTCATGAACACTGAAATACAGCAACAGTATGTGGGAGAAGAAAATGTCACCAAAATTAGTCTCCTCAGGATGGGAAAACGAACAATAATATAAAATTGTCCAATATGGAATATTGCATGCATTTCTGGTCTCCTTCCTACTGGAAGGTTGTTGTGAAACTTGAAAGGGTTCAGAAAAGATTAACAAAGATGTTGCCAGGTTTGGAGGAGTTCAGCTATAGTAAGAGGCTGAATAGGCTAGGTCTGTTTTCCCTGTACCGCTAGAGGCTGTGGGGTGATCTTACGGAGGTTTATAAAATCATGAAGAGCATGGATAGGATAAATAGACTAAGTCTTTTCCCTAGAGTGGGGGAGTCTAGAATTAGACAGCATAGGTTTAGGTGAAAGGGGAAAGATATAAAAGAGACCTAAGGGACAACGTTTTCACACAGAGGAATGTGTGTGTATGGAATGAGCTGCCAGAAGAAGTGTAGAAGCTGGTACAATTACAACATATAAAAGGTATCTGAATGGGTATATGAATAGGAAGGGTTTAGAGGGATATGGGCCAAGTGCTGTCAAATGGGACTAGATTAGGTTGGGATATCTGGTCGGCATGGGCAAGTTGGACCGAAGGGTCTTATCCATACTATATATCTCTATGACTCTATGATTCTATGTAGCAAAGCCAGCTTGTAAATATTAGTCATTGTTCCACTGAATATTCACCAAACAGGAAACTCAAAAGTATTGTTTTAGATCAGATGTATATTTCTCAAGCAAATAACATTATGATACTATTTCTACACAATGCATTCAAATATCATGGTAGAACAAAGTAAAAACTAACATGTTTTTGGAAGACTTCTGTGACAGCTTTAAAAACTACATTACCCTGGCTGCATCATCAAGTTCTGGTTTAAAACCATTATGGTTAAGATGATACAAAGCAATTAGATGGATTAAGATACTCTTAATCAAACTATTCAGAGATGTTATTACGCAGCTCTGGAGCAGGTAAGACTTGAACCTTGGCCTCCTGGCTCAGAGATACAGATACTACCACTGTGCCACTACAGTCATCAATTAAGTGGTTTTAGATATTTTAAATCAACCTGTTCAGTGGTGCTCTGATATATCTCTCGAGCTGTAAGACTTGAACTTCCGGTCCAGAGGTGGGAATACTATCACTGCACCACAGGAGCCCTGAAAGTCACTGTATATATTTTTAAGCAATCTATTCAGGCATGTTACAATATATGTCTGGGGCAAGTGATATTCGAGCCAAGGCCCTCTGGTCCAGAGATAAGGCATGACTGCTGTGCCACGTGCTCACACAATGTGGTGGATTTAGCGAACAAGTCTTCATTAGCATCACTTGGCTTTACAGTCATTCCTCCGAATCTGCAACGATTCCATCTCTGAAACCCCTTGCAAATGATAAATTCAGGAGTGTGGGACTTAATTATTTATACTAAGAATAGATTATAGCTCTGGACCTCAAGATTATTTTCGGATATTATTTTTGGGTTAAAATAAACACTAAAACATCAGAAATAAAAATGTAATATTAATAGAATATTACAATACAATTACAGTGTATTGTAACAACAATAAAAGCAAGATGTTCTACTCACAGAGGCTGAGCATTGTTGTGGGTGGTTACTGAGTGTGGGAGGGGCAAGGTGGTGCAGTCATGCCTCTCTCCCAACACTCTCCCCGATGGTGTCCTCCACCTCCACCTCATCAAAATTTTCTCGACCTGTTCATCTTCCTGAGCATCTATGGCCATTCTCACGCTGGCCGGAACAGGTTATAAGAATTGTGTTGGTGTAGTTTGTCATGCTTGCCAGTGTAAACACTTGAGAAGGTCGACTTGGGGAGACTTGCTGCCTCGACTGCCCTCTTGAACTTGAGGCTCTATTCAAGTATGGGATCAGATTCTTGTAGCTCCTTGCAGATGGTGTCAATGGTATTAAATAAAGATAAAGTTAAAAATCACACAACACCAGGTTATAGTCCAACAGGTTTATTTGGAATCACTAGCTTTCGAAGAGTTGCTTCTTCATAAGGTCACAACCGCCTCATGAAGAAGCAGCACTTCAAAAGCTAGTGATTGCAAACAAATTTGTCATTTTTCATTGTCATTTATCTCAAGAGGGTTGGAATATAAAAGCTCCGTTGTGCTACTGAGACTTTATAAAGCTCTGGTTAGACCCCATTTGGAGGACTGTGTCCAGTTTTGGTCCCCACACCTCAGGAAGGACATACTGGCACTGGAGCGTGTCCAGCGGAGATTCACACGGATGATCCCTGGAATGGTAGGTCTAACATATGAGGAACGGCTGAGGATCCTGGGATTGTATTCATTGGAGTTTAGAAGATTAAGGGGAGATCTAATAGAAACTTACAAGTTAATACATGGCTTGGAGAGGGTGGACGCTAGGAAATTGTTTCCGTTAGACGAGGACACTAGGACCCATGGACACAGCCTTAGAATTAGAGGGGGTAAATTCAGAATAGAAATGCGGAGACATTTCTTCAGCCAGAGAGTGGTGGGTCTGTGGAATTCATTGCCGCAGAGTGCAGTGGAGGCTGGGACACTAAATGTCTTCAAGGCAGATATTGATAAATTCTTGATGTCACAAGGAATTAAGGGCTATGGGGAGAATGTGGGTAAGTGGAGTTGAAATGCCCATCAGCCATGATTGAATGGTGGAGTGGACCCGATGGGCCAAATGGCCTTACTTCCGCTCCTATGTCTTATGGTCTTAAATTTGTTGGACTATAAATGGCGTTGTGTGATTTTTAAACTTTGTCCACCCCAGTCCAACACCGGCACCGCCAAGACTTAAATAAGGATGACAGTTTTGCTGAAGTCAGAGGCTTGACCATGGGGAGATCTTCAATGTTATTGTCACTGTCATTCAGTCCCTCATTAGCCATCTCACCTAACTTATTTGTTGGTTCTTCAGCCGTTTGGGTCTGCATGTCCTTGCTCATGTCTTTGAAGCCTTCCCCTCTGATCCCCTTCGCCAATCAAAAGAAGTTTTTGATGACACCAATGCTGGGGAAGCCTTCAAAGTTGGTCTCACAGTCAGACCTTCTTACAGCAATTGCTAATGGTGGTCTGTGAGACACTCTTCCAAGTGATGGGGACAAGTCAATTACATCAGAGGTGTTGGGTTGCTTCCAAAAGTCTATCATCATCAGGTTTTCATCTGTAGACATGGTTTGGCAGGTTCTGGGTGTAGTAGCTCTTGAATGCCTTGTTTCCATGATCGAATGACTGTAATCAACAATGAGAGATTGGGTGGCATGGAGAGAGCTTTAATGTTGGCGTGGGCATATCTGATCCTCACAATGAATCAGTGCATTCTTGAGGATGGGAAGAACTTTGAAGGTGAGGTTCTTTGACTAGAGAGCTCGCTCAACTTCTGAAATGTGACAGTTATTAAACCAATCCCAGAAGATACAAGCAAACATCCGAGCCTTCTTGCTAAACTTCCAATATACAAGTATACGGTTCTTGTTCTTCCCCTTTGGATGAGAGGGTTTTCAGCACAGGAGAATATCAGTGGCTTTCACTTGCAATTTCTCCTCGTAGTGGGACCAAGCAGCAGCATAGCATAATTTTTGAAAGCCGTGAATCGTGGAACTTTGGTGACTTGCTTGGTGATGTATGTGCAGGACCCCTTTTGCTTGTAAAAAAAGCTGGTTTCATCGACATAAATATTTGCTTGCTCCTATATCCCTTCTCCTCAACCAGCTTGAGGAACATTGGCATGAAAGATGTGATGGCCTCCTGGTCAGCAGAACCAACCTCCTCACTTAGCTTGACATTGTGAAGGTCATAGCGATTTGTAAACCGTCCTAGCCATCCCTTACTGACTGTGAGAGGCTTGACGTCCTGCACATCTTTTGTCAGGTGCTCACAGATACACAGCGCCTACTGCCACAGGGCGTAACTGTACACTAAGATCTTGCTCTCCGTCACAATCTCCTCTATTAACAAATTTCTATCTCTTTTCTATCATCTCGTAGTGGATATTCCACACTACTGATGCCACCTTAATACTTGGAGGAACAGATTCATTCACAGCTTTTCCTATTTCGGCCTTTTTGCACCTAATTGACCAAACTCATGGAGGCTGAAATCAGCCTACAGCACTAGCCAACATACCACTTTGCAATTTATCCACCACTTTCACCTTTTCATTCAGCTTTCATCACCATCTTCTTGAACTAAGGCACACCAGCACTACCACTTTGCATAGGTGCCATCTTGGAACAGGTGTGAGTGAAATCAAGATTGGTCATGGATAGGTGAGTTTTGCTCACAGATTTTGAATGATTGCTTACTTTTTTGGCGCGAATCGAGGAATTCAATTTTATGAGTTCACAGATACAGGGGAATGACTGTACTTTGTTAGATCAATGTTAATGTTAAATAACCTAAACAATCTGTAGCATTGGGCAATTTGAAAAATGTTTTGTTATCCAATACAGACCATCAGTTATATGATGTTACTTCTTTTCTTTTTGCTCCTATTAAATTTTACTCATTTCTTCCAACTCTCACAGAACCTTCCAGGTTTTCTTTTGATGCACACTTCAAGCATAAAGAAGGTACTTAAGTCAACAAAAACAAAAATCCTTTAAAAAAAAACTTTCTGGTATGGAAATGCTTTGTTTCTGCTTGATATATCCTTACTGAAAAACTTCGCTGAGTTTAAAAAATTGTTATATTAAAAGAGATTTATATCTTTTCTTGCTATTTAAAATGTGTAAAACCTCAGTAACAACCTTATCAAATTGCTGTTTTCTGGCAAACTTTAGAAACAAATTTTAAAATCTAAGTTAGAGTCAAGCAACTATGTCCTTTCAAACAAAATGCCAGACTGACAATAATTCTTTAAAACAGCATTCTCAGCATAAGAAAACCAACATGATAGATTTTTAGAAAATACATACTTTACAGAAGGCAAAATTGTACTTGTCCATACTTACATATCATTTTAAAACTTTTGTTATCCATATATTGCATGTTTGAAAAAGATGTTAAACAATCTAATTTCATTGCTCCATCAACAGCTCCACTACTTCTCCAATGACTATAAGAAATTACAATTACAATTTCTATTATAATCATTTGTTGGTACAGAACTCAAGTATTCTGAGAAGAAACACACTTCATCAAAGATTTTCATCTTGCACTCAGAGAAATGACAATTGTCCTGATGAGTGAAAGACAAAAAGCTTTGATTAAATGATTTGATAAAATGCATCTTATTTATATTATCCAAAATGATACTTAAATAGTATCTTAACAATCTTAGTTTGAGGTTTTCTTGGAATCTGTTGTACAACAGAATTTATCAAAAATTCCCCAACTGTTGATGACTAAGACATTAAAGTGTAAGTAGTAAACTGTACTCAGAGTTTAATCAAAATATCCATTAGACTCGTCACAGAAATCAGCAATGCAATACTGCCTTTGATAAGTTGACCAAAAACATGACAGTGTAATCGTTATGCACTTGCTTGATCCCAATATGGTGTTTTCAAGAATTAGAAATGAAGACAACTATCCACAGTAAATCAAATACAGTGGAAAACAAAAAGATATGAAGCACACAAATCAACTTGCTTGTTTTTCTCTGGGGTAACACACCACAATTAAATACTAAACGATATAGCTACTATGAGCTCTGTGATCCCAGTCCAGCCCATTTCATTTTGAATAATTACATCTCCACAGCCTGATGAGCAGGATCATTCAAACCAGCTTTTAAAATGACAACATTGTTGCAAAGAAATCAGAATCTATTAAGAAGCATCAAATTAAATATATCCTCCAACAACTTCTATCAAATTTTAGACGACGTGTGATTTAGTTCCACTCTCAAATAGAGTAGAATAACAAATCACACTTTGATTTGCCGTCTCAGAATACCAAATGGAGACAGGTGATAAAGAAAGCTCTTATGCACAAGCTGTGAAGTTTCTCCTCAAAATTAATTCCATCTTGAAGAATCCAATCTCTGATAAATTCCCAGAATAGCTTAAAAATATACCTCTGTGCTTCAGTCTTGAAGATTACGAAGGCTATCTTTCTATGAAAGCACTTACAATAATACTGCTTCAGCAGAGAGAGGAAAAAAATGCACATTTGGAATAGTCAACTGTAAGTTCTTACTGTCAATCTGAGCCTGTATCAAAGTCTCAATAAGGCATTAAATGACATATTAAAACTCGCACATCAGTCTACCACAACAGGATTTGAGAGTGCATTTATAATGTGTGTATATAATAGCAATTTATCAATCACAATATTTCACTTTTTCCATTTGATTCTGACTTGCCATACACAAAAACTCATTGATGGTCTCACCTTTTCTCACTCACTGTTGATCCTCCTAAACTTAAATCATGATAATCTACTATTTAAATTGATATTGTACAGAGGTATTTGACTTTTTGATAATCCCAGCCCTGCTTCAAGTAAGATTTCATGAATTATCTGAAATGATAGTACTTTCTATTCAAAATGGGGATCTAACGAATCAGATATACATGTTGTATTTCCG
The DNA here is from genome assembly GCF_047496795.1 of Chiloscyllium punctatum. Lineage (NCBI taxonomy): Eukaryota > Metazoa > Chordata > Chondrichthyes > Orectolobiformes > Hemiscylliidae > Chiloscyllium > Chiloscyllium punctatum. Next base: position 68,755,076 of record NC_092742.1, read on the forward strand.
TGATCCTGACTCTTTTCATCTTAAATAAATCCTCCAATAACCATACATTTCATACCTTGGCATGACTGAAGCTTGGTAGCAGAATGAAGGTCCTCTGAATAAAGCAGAAAAAATTAACAGAAAAACTTTGAGTTCTTCAGAAGGGCTACTGCCAGTACATTGAATGACAATATTTGAATAAATGAATGTACAACCCACATAAACCTATCCTCCTCTTGAAACCTAGCAAATAGTTAATCTCCTCCTCAGCGATATGATTACACCTCAGTGTCAGATTAAATTTAAGCATATTCTGTGCATCGTAAATTAAAATTATTGCTTTAATTTGCTGTGGTCCCAGTTTATTTTTATATCTTCTGCTTCATTTTTTAAATGAATTTCCATTACTGTATGTTACTTAATATTGTTCGTGGTCCAAGCCCAAATAAAAATTTGCTAACATTTTTAAAAGTTTTAGCACTATTTAAATTTTGGCTGATTACCTGCCTTTTTGGATTCCCGTTAATAATTTTCATTTAAATGTTTCTGTTTAGTGTATGTTGTGTTAGAGTGTTAATTTTGCGGTTCAGAACTACTTCCTGCTGGTTTATGCAAATATAACATTAACCCTCGCCTCATACAACCCTATTACAACAGCAAGCTCCTGTCAAAGAAAGCTTCTCTCCAGTTTGGCCTAGTAAGCACCGAGCGGTAATGGTGGCCTCTGTAATGTAATGTCATGGGCCCTGTCTCTGCAATGTAATGAGAGGAGCTTAGGAAATGAAACAGTCTGCTTTCTTTCTGTGTTGTAAAAATTGAAGTAGAGCAGGTAATGCTTTGAGTGAGAATGTGGTTCTTCGCGTTACGAATCCCGATGGGGGAGTGGGGGGCGGAGGGTAGCGGCTTTCAAACCCGGCCACTTACCCCGGCTCCTGAATATCGCGAAGGTGGGGGTGAGGTTGCGGTGGCACTCGGCAGCAACTGGAAGGTCAAAGGGAAGCTCCCAACAAAGTATCATGGCAACAAAAAATACTGAGAATCACGCCACATAAACAACTGTCGTTACCGTTCACGTCTTGAAGGGTCGTGCTGGAAGCCTTGCTTGGTGGGCGCCATTTTTCTCGTCAGCCGTTACTTTGCTGTATTTTGTTGTTTGATTTTTGTTTTGCTTTTTTTTATACTGGTTGGGGCCCAGTGGTATAGTGCGGAAGATACGAATACTATTTGAGGAAATCCATTGCGGAGTTACGGTTAAGTCCAGTCCAACTGTCTGGCTCCGGGATTACCAGCCATCAGAGAGAAGTGAGAAGCGCTGTGTGCAGAGCTGGACTCAGGGCCAACCAGGATGCCAAGAAAAGTAAAAAGAGCCTTGGCTGCACCTCAAATAATCCCAGATATATTCCATGGTATTAAAGCTGCAGGTGTGAATCCAGAAACAGCGACTGGCACAATCACAGCACTGCACTTTTCCGGGGAGTTTCGATTTCCATCGCAAGAGAAAGTCTTAACTGCATCTCTCGATGCTGTTTCGCTGCCCGTCTTTCGCTCGCTCTCTTTCCCAGGGACACATTACTGTAACTGGCGCAACTACGCCACTCAGTTGCTGTTTCATTCACTTTATGGGAATAGCTGAGATTTAATATATACCACCCCATATTGATGGGATCTTATCAAATGGATTTAAAGGCTTTCATTTGACTGTATAAAATTAAAGAGATACGTGACATTTAAAATACTAATCGTCTTTTTTTGGGGGGGGGGAACTCTAATCCCTTACTCTATAAACCCCATTCAGTCTGGAAATGTCACCTAAGCCTCTTGGCATACGTCCTAATGATTATTGCTCGGCTCCAAAGGAACTTAGTTACTGGCATGTAATCGTTATCATTACTTAGACCTGTATTTCCTCTTCTCAGTAATTCACAAAAACAAAGGAAAACAATCGTTTAAATTGGAGATAACAACGACTGCTCTTTCTGCAAAATATTTATCTAAAAAGATATTCTGCGGCAGGTTTGGGTAACTTGTTTAGACGCCAGGCTGGTATTCCAATTGCTATAAATCTATGTGTAAAATTCTATAATGTCTTCCGTATTAATGCATAACGTTAGTTACTCGAATAAAAATAAAGGCCGGAATCTTTTGGTTTTTATCCAATATGCCGGGTCATTTCAAGATGCGTTTTTAATCGAATGCCGTTTTCAACGACGTAACAGCTGTTAACGTTAAAATGTAATCTCACAGATTCAACGTTTGTGCAGAAAAATATTACGGAAAACAACTATACCTCACATTCAAAGATTGAAGTAACAGGTTATTCATCAGAAAATACGTAAATCGGTGATGAGTTTGGAAAATAACAGGCCCTGATTTGAAAAATGCTTTGTGATTTGTTGTATAATTTTATGTATGTTTCGATCATGGGACTTAACAAGGTTAAGTCGAATCTGTTGCAACACGATGCACTGACTGTCGTAATGAAAGAGTAGCTGATCTATGCATTGGTGGGAGTGCAATGCACAACCCAAATTACACCGTAATATGGAGATTTAGTTCAATCAGTAAGAGTCTCCTCGCATTTAACATTTATGCGAAGCAAAACTTAGACGCGAGAGGGGAATTCGAGGATTTCTCGGTCAGTGTTCCACGGTTGTTTTGTAAAAGCAGTTTCGAAGTCCAAATTGGAAAAAAACAAACCAAATTGCTCACAATTACAAAAAAAACTTTGCTTTTTGTAATTTGTGAGCAATTCGGTTAGATATTAAAATAAATGAAGTCTTACTGTAATGATTGTGGTCAGTGAAATTGAACCCAATGTACTATAATATAGGTTTCAAGGATTTTGAGGCTGACATTTTTTAAAAAAAGGAATGTTACACGTTTATTCGTGGCTAGATAGACTTATTCAACTACATCTTCAGTTTTATTAACCTTACAATTGTATTATTTTGTTCCATACAATTACTAATTCAATTATTGTCAAAATTATTGAATGTTTTTGAAGTTTTATTTACTGTGTATCCACTGTCCAATTATAACAAGTCACTAAATGTTGTGATATCCTTCAATTGTTCTTCAAAATATTTTTTTCAACTTCTGAAGTATGACTTTTATTTGTAGATAACATTTTATAAGCAAAATATTTAATCACGAATTTAGCTATGTCCATAAGATATAACATTCACATTCGAAACTTGTTTGCACATTTAATACCCAATATTGTTTATTTACATTTATTGCAACATTGCTATAAACAATGCTTTAATGCTTAAACTCTGCGTGATTCTAATAGTTGCTGAGAAATATGCGTAATGTTTAGTATAAATATTGTTAATGTCAGTCTCATATAGCTTATTATTCATTAAAAGAACAGATTTTACAGAAATCTATTCTGACACTCCTCCCCCTTAAAAAATCACAGCACTAGTGAATGAATGTGAAACTTGCGCTTTTGTATTAAATAAGGAAATGTATGCAGATAAATTACGCGCTTGGAGATTATTGGTTTGGTGATGTAAAGTCGGTGTTATTTGGTATATTACACATACTTGACACATATTTCTCGGAACAGAATTGAACCTATTTAAATATTTACGAGGAACTGGACTTTAACTTCCGCAACATTTTGTCTGGTGTAGCTTTCCGAATATCTGCGATCGTTATCCCCCACTGATGCACTGAGAATATTTTCATAAACGCTTTCATTTTCCACCCCAGAACATGTAAACCCTTCGCGTGTGATCAATGTTTCCAAAAGTGTCTACACTTGCTCCGACTGTGGATGGCAAGTCTCCAACGTACAACCCGTTTTCACCGCATGTTGGTGGTAATACTTAAAAATTAACTTTCGTGTACGGCTTAATATAGAAACATGTGACTGACAATTTGATCAAAGGTGAGTGTGCTAAAAGACAGTGATGTTTTAACCAACCCCATCCCATGTCCTGGAGGTGGTTGTCAAAATTAGGGAGGGTAGAAAGTGGGAGGTGTCGGCAGCTGAAGCCTTGCGAAGTGTCTATTGAGCTAAGTGTGAAGTTATGTCGCTGGCTAGAGGTAGTAGGGCACTTACCGTTGTTGGTACGATGTCAGCCCTACGTTCTGGGTTGTCCCATTAGCAGCAGCAGCAGTTCTCCCTACACCAGGTGCAGCAGTAACCGCACCACCGCCTCCACCAGTTGCTGCCGTTACTTGTACACTGAAATCCGGGAAAATCCTAATCATCCCCGCGCTAGGATCACCGACGACCACCTCCAGGATTGCTTCTGACTGAGCTGCAATTTTCCCTTGAGCAGTAAATTGAACTTCAATCCCATTAGTGATAACTTCCACGCCGTGAGGGTGGGCTGCCCTCTTTCATCTTCTTTAATTCCCGATTTAAGTGGCACAGATAGCTAGGCATGGAGGTGAGGAGGACTGCAATACCGACTCTGGAGCGGGGAATATCAGGCTGTCTAACTTGCTGCAATTTGCCCAGAGAAAGTAAAGATCAACTTGCCCCTGAACCGGAACCGAGCAGCTCGCGGCGCTGGTTCGCTCTCACTTAATAGTGATTCTGGCGCGCGACGCTTCGTGACCAATCATATCGCTCACTGGGGGCAGGCGCACGCCCAACCTGGAGGAGGGGGTGGAGGGGAAGAGGACGCGCGCACGCTGCGACCGTTAGGTCCGGACGGTTGGAGAACCGAGCTCAAGACGTTGACATTCGGAAGGCACGAGCCATTGCTGTGCGCACGAACAGCAGTAGCAGCAACGCATTCGCCATCGTCAGTCTTGGAAGATCATTCGTTGCTGACGAAGTGCACATGGTGCACAGATAACTGATGCTTGCCCAATAATTTTTAACATAATTTAACGGGTTTTCTTAAATACTTATGTATGTGATTTATACACGTGTTACTGACCAGTCTAAAATATTGCATTATTTGAACGCACCGGACACCACTGAGATGCGACAACTCCGGGGTTTTCCATTGCAGCTTTTGCTGGGTGATTGCCCCAAGGGATGCTCGCCTCTGCCTGTTAATCAATGGCGCGCGCTCGCCGTTTGTTCCCGCACAGCCGCCACCTGTCAGAGCCGAGCTCGACTTCTCTTACATTAGAAAATAAGCAAAACACTATCTGACCGTCTACAATACGGCATGGTTATATAACAAATTCGGCATTGTGTCCAATTGCGACTGGGGGTACAGAGTTTTAACAATTGGCCTGGTGCTCCGTAATAAAACAGTATTCATCATAGCCGTGTGAAACAATATGTAATACACGTGTCTGGGTTGCGTGGTTGGCATTAAGTGTCCAAACTGTTCGACAACAAGATCAAAATCTCGAAAGAATGAGGAGGGCTGATCAAGGGATGAAACTATTCACGGGAGAGACACAGGGAAGAGCTACAGTCATTACCACACGTCTCTGCTTCTGTTTCTGAATGGTTTTATTGGAAAGTTTTTGATCATCGCGGAGACCAAATCGTAAGCCGACTCCGCATGCGCTGTGCAGTGCTTTTCCAGCCGCGTGCCGACAGAGGCTTTTCATGTTTTTTTAAACATCCAGATGATGTCCTTGTTTCATTTGATAAATGTTGTCAATACTAGAAGCGAACGAGCCGTAGGAGAGAACGCATTAGACATTTTAACTAGGAAAACTTCTAAAAATCGACTTGTCACAAACTTGCTTTAAAATAGTCACCTGAAATGGCGCAAAATCGTTTTGCGTCTGAATTGTAAAGTGATCGAGTACACTGACGTTTATCCACGATAAAACTAATATCTGAGCAGCCGATCTCCACTTTGTCCTGTGGAAACTCCAAGGTTGGTACCAACGGAAACCTGACATATTTCGTGTATTGCTGATTGAAATGCCTTGGTATGTTGTTACTCTAAGCTAGGAGTAATTTACCTTACACGCAAAGATATATTCCATTGTCAGGCCTTTAAAACGCACGAAATTACATTGTCAAACATTCAAAGGCAAATGCTTAAAGCAATATACGAGAGCAGTTCAATTCAAAGTAATTAATCTGCGCTAGTGTTAATTTTTCATCACCTTTTATTTGTATGAGAATAACGACCAGTAGATATTGTCATGTATACTCATACATTGAACGTTTTACAGCACTTCTATTAAACGCTGGTGGGAACATTCAAGTCTAAGTATCCAGTGTCGAAGAGTTGGTGAAGGGAAAGCACATCCAGTCAGGCAGCATTCGAGGAGCAGAAGAAATGTTGATTTTCCTGCTCCTCGGATGCTGCCTGACCTGCTGTGCTTTACCAATACGACACTCTTCGACTCAGATCTCCAACATCTGTAGTCCTCACTTCCTCCAAGTCTAAGTATCCAGCCAAGAAGTGGTCTGTTTCAAATACTTCACTGCATCATAAGCAAAATTAGTTTGATTCCTACAATGATGCAACTGCAAGAAAACCAAATTGTACTTGTGCAAATAGATGACAGATCTATTGTAATCTGTCAACTCAATCCACCGTTTTGATGTCCGTGATTAGAGTCTGAATCATTAACACAAAATTGCGTATTAGCACAGAAAAAATGACAGCCCGAGACCCCAGGCAAATGGAGAAAGCTTGGAATAACTGTTTTGCAACAGTAGATAATGTCATTTTGGTTAGTTCGTGCAAGAAGAGCAAATTCATGAAACCATCTGAATAATCGATTACGGCTGATGCACATGAAGGCAAGCACACAATAAAATGGTAAAACTATATTTTGCGTATTTAAAATTGTTGCAAATTATTACGTGGTATGAACTAGATCTGAGTGTAGTTTTTCCCTCTCCGAACAGAAGATAGGGATAATTATGTTCATAATAAGGGCAACCCTGAAAATTGTCATGCACTGGTTCCTTCAAACAAGGTGTAAACGTTTCATTTTATTAAACTAATTAATTTGTATCAGGGGTTTAGTAGCACTAAATGGTACAAAACAGCTTCTTAAAATTTTGGGAAGAAAATGTGAGTGCCGACTCGCTGGTACTACATATTCCTGTTGAAGGGTCTTTGCCCGAAATGCCGATTTTCTTGCCTCTCGGATGCTGCCTGACCCGCTGTGTTTTTCCAGTCTAATCTAGATTCTGATTTCCAGCATCTGCTGACCTCACTTTTGCCTGTGTATATAGTCGGTCGCGATCAATGTCACAGTGCAGCTGGGAAGTGTTGAAATACATAGGAGTATGTGTGCACTTTTTATCGTAACACTTTTGAAAAACCTAACTTTGGTTCGCAAAAACATTCACTGTTATTGTTGCTAAGTGAAAAGCCGAATGGAATTATCTTCATTTCACAATCGACTCTCTCCCTCTCCCAATCATGTTAGAATCGCTCAAATCCACTCAATCCATTCTTCTGTATTCTGTTCACACTTAACAAAAATATCCCTTCTCAAGTTTTCAAATTGCTATGCCCGTTAGATCAAGATACAGTTTACGTTTCAATCTTACATCTTTATAATAGTACAAATCCGTGCCAATTTACTTTTATCCGTCAACGAAGCAAATGTTTGCAGTGATCGCCCGAGCAGTCCATTGCATTCACAGACTCATTTACAATTCGTATTGTTTCGTTCGAACTAACTTCCCTTGACGGATTATTTGACGCATACGACATCATTGCGATGTTTGGTGCAGAGAGGAAACATGGTTTATTCGTTTAAGAACACTTCTGGTATAATTAATGTGAAGCAAATATGCACATCCTGAGGCCAATTAAAGGCTAGTTTTGGGGAAGAATTCTCAGAATTGACATCTGCTTGTAAACTCCCAGTTCCTGGCCTTGACGAGAAGCCAAGTTATCACAGTTAGAAAACTAGCTCGAAATATTTGCTTTCTTTTACTTAATTTCGATGCTTTCAAGAGTGGTGGACGTGCACAAAAGGCTCTGAGACGTAAATAAAATTTTCACAAATATGAGCGATTGGTAGGAAGCCATGCCTACCGCCCATAGCAAAACATTGTAGTGACACTTTCCAAGAAATTCTATACTTAATTAATTGAGTAGCACACATTGAACCCATAATCAATATATACAGCACAGTTACGATTTCCCACTAATTGCATTCATAAAATGAGCCAAACTCGCATGCGCCTTATGATTTGTGGCAGTGGTAAAAAGTATAAATTGTCGGTCATGAATAGAGTTGCAAAATAAATGAAAGACTGGTTCTTACTAATTTAATCTGTAAAACAAAATTGAATACTTGAGAATCGTTATTGAAATTCATACCATTCTTTCCTTTATCCCAATCATTTTTTGTAATTTTTTCAATGTTGTCACTGAACATGTTTGCTTATGACATAAATTTTGACATAAATTAATTACTGAAGACAGCTATGTCACAAAATATGCTCAACAACAGAAATGAATGCAATTAATGCAAGGGAGTGTCCCTGCCAACCGTTTACTACTTCATCTTCCTCACTTTGGCTGAGTCCATAAATTCCAAATCAATACTCAAGGTGTGTCATTAGCACTTAGTGTGTAAATAAAATACTCAAAAAGAACATAGAATATTAATAGTTGTTTAGTTTGGGCATCCATTAAAATATTCTGCTTGTTACAGTCTGAAATACAGCAAGTTTATTTTCCAGTTGGTTCAAGTCAGATACAACTTTGAACTCAAATTATAAAACCATAAAATTAACACTGCAGTGCATTAAGTATTCTTTTGATTCTAAATGTGAACCCTGTAAATGTTAGCATTGATGTTAATTCCAACATTTAACAGTAGCTACAATCCTCACTGCAGTTAAACTGCTTGGAAGTTCAATACAACATTTTAATCTTGAAAATCAAACATGAAACTATTTTGTTTTGAATATGAATCAACATTTGGTAAATATATTAAAGATTAAAACTTTTATTTAGAAGCGTGGAGCAGGCATCTTCAAAGTAGGTGTAATTTAAGCAGATGTGACTTTTGTATGTCATTTTTAAGAAAATTAAGTTGAGTATAATAACCATGTAATTATTTTGTTTTATAATTACATTAAAACTTGTTATTACAAAACTTGTTGTTATAATTACATTAAAACTTCAACAGAAAAATAAAAATACAACAGCCACTGTCGAGTTCATTACTTGTTCCTCCATAGCACTTATTACTTACTGAAATCACTTTTCATTGAAATTTTTTAAATATTAAGTAATGACGTTAATGTTTTAAGTGGTTACATGAGAAACCATGTATTGACATTATGTTAAAAACATTGCATTTTTAAAAAATGGAATCTCACTTCATAGGTTCATCCATGTGAAAGCTGCATGATGAGAATGTGAAATTAGTCACAATCTGTTATATAATTATTGTATGTTATTATGATGCATTGTCATTTAGAGAAATAGCAATAAATGTAAGGCAGCCACAATTTGGAAGAGTCATTTTATTGCACAAACTACATAGATAGTTTTTTTCTGGCTTCAAAATATCAATTTGTGCAAATATCTTTCACTTGGTCATGATTATTTTTGAATAATTTAATGTTACTCACATTTTTCATTGCGATTATGAAAAATTATGAGATTATCTGGCAACTTTAAATGCCAGGTTATATTTCTGAGTTATTTCGTCCCATAATTGATCCTTGAATCATTGATTCTGCTGCTAAGTATACAGAGTTCCTTTCAACAGGTAAAGACTAAATAAAAATGGCAGTATGATATATAAATGCTAATGAAATGCCAGTATTGCAACATCTCAATGTGTCTGATAAATAGAAAACACTGTTCAATAATTAAGATGGCATTATCTGTTTTGACTCATGTGTTTCACTTAATAACATTGAAAATTTAAAGCTAAGCTCCCTGCTGGAGAGGAAACAACCATTATTTAACTGGGTAACCAGTTAGAACTGGTTTCTCTAACCAGCAGTGCTCTGTAGAATTTTAGTTGATATTAATAGAGGTGTTCTTAAGGAAGCAAGCATGAAGATTGAGATGTATTGTGAGCTAAGGAAACTGTAAGTGAGGACATTTGTTACAATGAGGGAGGAAGTGCTATTCTGATATTTTCCAACAATTGAGTGTCCGTAGAGAGGGGCCAGATACCAGAAGTAGGATGTGAGAGCTGGAATGCATAAGTGTATAGGTTGATCAATTTCATACTTTTTCTATTTCTGTAAACAGGGGTAGTTTAAACTAGTACTGGGCTGATACAAGTAGTGTGTTAACTTTATTGCTTAACTAGTTAAGCCAATTGATATAACTACAGATAATCATTGAGTGATATTTCCAAACCTATAATGTTACAAAATTACTCTAAGATTTTGGGACTGGTAATGTGTATCAGCTGTCCCATGTTGGTGCTGGCGGGAATACCTATCTGAATCATCTACAGTCAGTAACTTACCGGCACTGTGAGTAAGCTTGGAGAGTTCTGTCTCAGAGTTAATGCACTAGAGTCAGGTTTTGAACACTGTGATGCATTGGGGAGAGAGAAAATTACCCGGACACTTCTTTTCTGGAGAGCATTCACACCCTTTTGTGCAAAGTACTTCAGATTTGTTCTATAATCAGGTGCACAGACTTATGGCTGTGAATAATACAGGAATGAGGATTCAGTTAGGAGCACTGAAGGACACTCAATCCTTGTAATTGTTTAACAGGTCAGAAGTTCTTGCAGCTTGTCAATGAGAGCAGAGTGTGCAGAGTGGATGAGCAGACTGATCACAGCCCTTACTGCGCAAAGCATTCAAGTGGAGGAAGTCAGAATGAATGAAATGGCAGTCAGTATGGTTACAGGAAAAAGAAACAATTCTCTTCATCTAAGAACACATTAGAGAGAATGAAAAAGAGACTTAAAATAAATGTTTCCAGGGATGACAAACTTAAGTTATGATGAGATGTTGGAGAAGGGTAAGAGCAGATTTGATTGAAGATTTCAAAATCCATGAGAAATAAGAACAGGAATAGGCCATTTGGTCTCTCAAGTCTGTTCCACCATTCAGTAGGATCCTGGTTGATATTCCTGACATCCACTTTCTTGGGTTTTCTCTATAGTCCTTGATATGCATTCAGACCATAAATCTCTCAATCTCAGTTTAAATATACACAAGGAATCTGTGCCCCCCCCCAAAGGGGCAAGGAATTCCAAAGACCCACAACCCTCACTGAGAAGATACCTCCTTATCTCAGCCTTAAATTTGTAACTCTTTATCTGAGACTATAACCTCTGATCCTAGACTTTTCCATGAGGCAATACAACCTGTCAGTATTTACCCTGTCAAGACCCTTAAGAATCCTATATATTTCAATGAGATTACCACCTCATTCTTCTCAACTCCAGTGGGTAGAGTCTCAACATGTTTAGCCTTTGCTCGAGACAATATCCCCATATCAGGGATCACCCTAGTAAACCATCTCTGAACTGCTTTCAATGAAATTATATCTTTTTGTTAAATAAGGGGACCAAAACTGTTCACAGTATTCCAAAATGTGGTCTCAGCAGCATCTTGTACAACTGCAGTAAGTCATCCCTAATCCAAGCCCCATGAAAGAAGGGCCAAAATTCCATTAGCCTTTCTGATTTCCTGCTTTCTGTGTTTCCTACACGAGTACAACCAAACACCTTTGTTGCAGCTTTCTGTGTTTTTCACTATTTAAATAATGGTGGAGAGTTGTTTTTCAGACTGGAGGCCTGTGACCAGTGGAGTACCACAAGGGCCGGTGCTGGGTCATCTACTTTTTGTCACTTACATAAATGATTTGGATGCGAGCATAAGAGGTACAGTTAATAAGTTTGCAGATGACACCAAAATTGGAGGTGTAGTGGACAGCGAAGAGGGTTACCTCAGATTACAACAGGATCTTAATCAGATGGGCCAATGGGCTGAGAAGTAGCAGATGGAGTTTAATTCAGATAAATGCGAGGTGCTGCATTTTGGGAAAGCAAATCTTCGCAGGACTAATACACTTAATGGTAAGGTCCTAGGGAGTGTTGCTGAACAAAGAGACCTTGGAGTGCAGGTTCGTAGCTCCTTGAAAGTGGAGTCGCAGGAAATAGGATAGTGAAGAAGGCGTTTGGTATGCTTTCCTTTATTGGTCAGAGTATTGAGTACAGGAGTTGGGAGGTCATGTTGTGGCTGTACAGGACATTGGTTAGGTCACTGTTGGAATATTGCTTGCAATTCTGGTCTCCTTCCTATCAGAAAGATGTTGTGAAACTTGAAGGGGTTCAGAAAAGATTTACAAGGATGTTGCTAGGGTTGGAGGATTTGAGCTATAGGGAGAGGCTAAACAGGCTGGGGCTGTTTACCCTGGAGCATCGGAGTCTGAGGGGTGACTTTATAGAGATTTACAAAATTATGAGGAGCATGGATAGGGTAAATAGGCAAAGTCTTTTCCCTGGGGTCGGGGAGTCCAGAACTAGAGGGCACAGGATTAGGGTGAGAGGCAAAAGATATAAAAGAGACCTAAGGGGCAACTTTTTCACATAGAGGGTAGTACGTGTATGGAATGAGCTGCCAGAGGACGTGGTGGAGGCTGGTACAATTGTAACATTTAAGAGGCATTTGGATGGGTATTTTAATAGGATGGGTTTGGAGGAATGTGAGCTGGGTGCTGGCAGGTGGGACTAGATTGGGTTGGGATATCTGCTCAGTGTGGACGGATTGGACCGAAGGGTTTGTTTCCATGTTCAGAAAAGATTTATAAGGATGTTGCCATGGTTGGAGGATTTGAGCTATAGGGAGAGGCTGAACAGGCTGGGGCTATTTTCCCTGGAGCATCAGAGTCCGAGGGGTGACCTTATAGAGATTTACAAAATTATGAGCGGCATGGATAGGGTAAATAGGCAAAGTCTTTTCCCTGGGGTTGGGAAGTCCAGAACTAGAGGGCATAGGTTTAGGGTGAGAGGCGAAAGATATAAAAGAGACCTAAGGGGCAACTTGTTCACGCAGAGGTAGTACGTGTATGGAATGAGCTGCCAGAGGGAATGATGGAGGCTGGTACAATTGCAACATTTAAGAGGCATTTGGATGGGTATATGAATAGGATGGGTTTGGAGGGATATGGGCCGGGTGCTGGCAGGTGGGACTAGATTGGGTTGGGATATCTGCTCGGCATGGACGGGTTGGATCAAAGAGTCTGTTTCCATGCTGTACATCTCTATGACTCTATGACTTTTGTTTTCATTCCAAAATGAACAATTTCACATTTTCCCATATTATACTCAATTTGCCAACTCTTTACTCACTTACTTATCAATAGCTCTATATAAACTATCTGTATCCCTCTCACAACCTGCCTTTCCACCTAACTTAGTGTCATCTGCAAATTTGGCTATAGTACATCCACTTTCTTCCTCCAAGTCTTTGATACAAATGTATTGTAAACAGTTCTGGTCCCAGCACTGCTCCCTAAGGAAACCTAGTCACAGGTCACCATCCTAAAAAAAAACCCATTATGCCCATGAACCAAATGTCTATCCATGCCAATATACCACCTCAAACACTGTTGGCACTTGTATTCTGAATTAACCTTTTGTGTGAGGGACCATGTTTGAATGCCTTCTGGAAATCCAAATATGTGCAAAGATGTGCAGGTCAGGTGAATTGGCCATGCTAAATTAGGTAAGGGGTAGATGTAGGGGTATGGGTGGGTTATGCTTCGGCGGGGTGGTGTGGACTTGTTGGGCCGAAGGGCCTGTTTCCACACTGTAAGTAATCTAATCTAATCTAATCAAATGTAACGCATCTACTGGTTCCCCTCTAGCCACTCTAGTTGATGCTTCCTCAAAAAAACTTGAATAAATTAGTCAGACATAATTTTCCTTTTATAAAACTGAGCTGGTTCTGCTTGATTAGATTATATCTTTTTTAGTCCTCCTGTGCTGGATTCTTAATTTATCCCAGTCTTCAGGGCTATCACTGACTTTGGCCTCCTTTTTTGCTTCTTTCTTTCACATCATACTTTCCTTAAAATCCTTGGTTAGCCATGGTTGGTTCATCCCTCTCTTAGAACTTTTTCTCCCTACTGGGATGTATTTTTGCTGAGAGTCATGAATTACTTCCTTAAATGTCTGCCACTGCTTGCTTACTGTCACCTTTTCTAATCTATTGATCCAGTTCACTTTAGCTTACTCTATCCTCTTTTCATTGTAATTCCTTTATTTAAGTTAGAATTTTATGTTAATTTCTGTCATGTTATGATAACTGCTTCCTGGAGGATCTTTTACTCAGAGGTCATTCATTAAATCTAACTCATTACCCATTACCAGGACCAAGGTAGCCTGCTCCCTGATTGGCTCCGTGACATATTGTTTTAGGAAACTAACCCTACTGCACTTTATGAGTCTTTTCATCATAGTTACGATTTCCAATTTGATTAATCCAATCAATATGAAGATTAAACTCACCCATAATTAATGCTCTTTTTAAAAACATGCTCTTAATATTTTTGATTTATAGCCTTTCCCACAGAGTGGGTACTGTTTGAGGGTCTGTACACAACTCTTACCAATGTCTTCTTTCCCTTGCTGTTTTTTTTTACCTTTGCTCAAATTAATTTTTTAAAATTATTTTGAATGCATCATAATGTTTAAGTCTGTTCTTATGATTGAATTTCCCAACTCCTTAGTCCAATAAGACATTCACACACGCTGTCCCTTCCTTTGTTTTTTGGTAAAATCAGCACATCACTAACCTGCAATCCTACCTTCTCCTTTACCTTTCATTTTATAATATTCTATGTAATGGAAGCACTCCCACCCGACTATTTAGTTTAAATCCCTATCTACAACGCTAGTTATGCAATATGCTAGGTCTTTGGTTCCAGCATGATTCAGGTGGAGCTTGGTCAGCTGTTCATAGCAACAGCTCCCTTTTTCTCCAGTACATTTGCCAATGTCTCATTAATTCGAACCCATTTCTTCCACCAATCTTTGAGCCACATGTTTACCTCTTTAATCATGTTGACCCTGAGCCAATTAGCTCATGACTCAGATAGTAATTCAGAGATTATTACATACCTGGTTCTGTTTTTTAATATAACCCCAGCTGCTCATATTCCCTCAGCTGAATGTCTCTCCTCTTTCTACCTGTATGCTGGTACTCATGAGAGATCTGATCAGAAGAGATTAAGAAAGAATGTTATCATTTGCATAAAATCAAGAGAAAGTTGGCACAAACTAAAGTGATTTGCAAAAGATGTAAATGTGGTGTGAGAAGAATTTGTTTTCATATTGTGAGTGGTTCAGATCTCAAAGGATGGTGGAGGCATTCAACTAAAGCATTGAAGAAGCTACCAGATGAATATTTAAATTTTCAGCATTACTGGGAAAGGAAGGAAGAATGGCACAATGTCATGATGCTCATTTGAAAACCTGGTGCAGACACAAGCTGAATGGGCTTCTCCTGCACCATAAACAATTCTGTGATTCCATGAAGAAAAACACTTTACCAGAAGTATGTATTATCAACAGTAAACTAAGGAAGTTAAGGGTGCTGTCAACTCAAAAGAAAAGGTATACAACACTGCAAAGTTTAGTAACAGGCCAAAAGATTGAAAATATTTTAAAAAGTAGGAAAGGTTAACTGAAAGAATAGACTTGTAAGAGGAATATAAGAGAAAACTAGCAATAAAAATAGCAAAAAATGTCAATTACTATTTAAATAAGAAAAGAGTAGCCAAATGAGCATTGGTCATTCAAAGGTGAGACTGAGCAATAATAATGGAAAACAAGGATACAGATGGGGATTTGAACAAATATTTTGTTTTCATCCTCACAGTAGACAACACAAAAGGTCAAGAGATTAAAGGGAAAAAGAAACTTAATCAATCACTATCACTACAAAAAAGTATTTGGATTTCAATTGGGACTTAGAGCTGAACAGTCCCTTGGACAGAATGGCCTGCATCCTAGGGTCTTAAATGAAGCTACTATAGAAATAATAGGTGCATTGACTGTAATCTTCCAAAATTCTGGAGATTCTGGAAATGTTTTAGTAGAGTGGAAATCTTCAAATGTAACCTCTCTGTTCATGAAAGGAAGGTGACAAAACAAAACTCAAGCCAGTTAGCTTTACCACTGCCATTGGAAACATAGAGTCATAGAGATGTACAGCATGGGAACAGACCCTTTGGCAACATGCCAGAATCCATTATTAAATTGATAGTAGCAGGACATTTAGTGGACCATAATACAGTCAGGCAGAATCAGTATGGTTTTGTGAAAGTGAAATTGTGTTTGACCAATTTATTTGAATCTTTTGCAGATGTAACTGTAGACTAAATCAAGAGCAACCAGCAGAAGTAGTGTATTCTGATTTCCGAAAGTTATTTGACAAGGTACATGAAAAGTAACACAATATAAGCATTTGTGAAATTGGGGACGATTCAGTATATAAGTATGGACAGAAAGCTAACTAATTAAGAGGAAACAGAGTTACAACAAATAGGTTATTTTAAGGATGGCAAACAACTCATTGATAGTGCTAGAGACTCAACCATTTGCAATCTATTTTAATGACTTGGGATGAAGGAACAAACTGCTGACAATTCGAGGACAAGTAAGAAAGAATGTTATGGGATACAAAAAGTCTGCAAAATAATATGGATAGTTTAAGTGAGTAAAAATAGTTGATGCATATTGTGGAAACCCTTGAGGTTGTCCATTTTGCTAGAAGACTAGAAAATCAAGTTATGATTGACATGGAGAGAAACTGTAAATTTTTGGTATACAGAGGGATTTGAGTTTCCTGGTACACGAATGATAAAAGGTTGGCATGCAGATACAGTCTTTATTGAGAAAGGCAAATGGAATGTTGGCTATTTTGCAAGGGTGATGAAGTATTAAAAATAAAGAAATCTTGCGACAACTGTACAGTGCATTGATGTGACCACACGTACAATATTATCTATGGTTTGGATTTATTTAGTGAGGGATATACTTTGATCAGACTTAATTCAAAGAAGGTCATGAGGCTGATTCCTGTGATGAAGAAATTATCATAAGGGCAAAGGTTTAGTAAATTAGGCCTACACTCAGTGAAATTTAGAAGATTAAAATGTGATTTTAATGAAACATGAGATTCTAAGGGGGCTTGAAAGGATCAATATTGAGAGAATTTCTCTCCTCATGGGGAATCTAAAACAGAAGAGGTAGAGTTTACAATGAAATATGTAAGACATTAATGAAGTGGAACTTCTTTCAGAGGGTAATTATTGGTTGGAATTGCCTTTCCTAGTGGTCAATGAATCCTGGATCATTGAATATATTCAAGACTGAGTTACACAGATCTTGATTGACAAGCATTTCAAAGATTATAAGTGTGAGTGATGCAGAAAAGTGGAGTAAAGGCCACAAACCAATCTACTCTGATGGTATTGCATGATGAAACAGGATTTAGGGTTAAATAGGAGAAAGTGAGGACTGCAGATGCTGGAGAGCGAGCTGAAAATGTGTTGCTGGAAAAGCGCAGTAGGTCAGGCAGCATCCAAGGAGCAGGGGAATCGACGTTTCGGGCATAAGCCCTTCTTCAGGAATGAGGAAGGTGTGCCAAGCAGGCTAAGATAAAAGGTAGGGAGGAGGGACTTGGGGGAGGGGCGTTGGGAATGCGATAGGTGGAAGGAGGTTAAGGTGAGGGTGATAGGCGGGAGAGGGGGTGGGGGCAGAGAGGTCGGGAAGAAAACTGCAGGTCAAGAAGGCAGTGCTGAGTCCAAGGTTTGGGACTGAGATAAGGTGGGGGGAGGGGAAATGAGGAAGCTGTGGGAGGAAGAGAGCTTCTTCAAGGAAGGCATCCTTGCAAGAGGATTTGCAGTAGGTTAAAATCAACTAGGAGAAAGTGAGGAGTGCAAATGCTGGAGATCAGAGCTGAAAAATGTGTTGCTGGAAAAGCTGGGAGGAAGAGAGCTTCTTCAAAGAAGGCATCCTCATTTCCCCTCCCCCCACCTTATCTCAGTCCCAACCCTCGGACTCAGCACCGCCTTCTTGACGTACAATCTTCTTCCCGACCTGTCCGCCCCACCCCTTCTCCGGCCTATCACCCTCACCTTAACCTCCTTCCACATTCCCAACGCCCCTCCCCGAAGTCCCTCCTCCCTACCTTTTATCTTAGCTTGCTTGGCACACCTTCCTCATTCCTGAAGAAGGGCTTATGCCCGAAACGTCGATTCTCCTGCTCCTTGGATGCTGCCTGATCTGCTGCACTTTTCCAGCAACACATTTTTCAGTTTAGGGTTAAATAGCCTACTCATGCTCAATTTTTTTTATGGTCTTTGGTATGTTAATAAAATAAATATCCAAACAAATATTTCATCCAAGTTCGCTACATCATTTACTCACTGTAATATTCCTCATTGACATTTTAATGTAAATATGCTGAGATACAAGATATATCTAATGGACAATTCAGTGCAAATGTTGGAGTAAAATCCATACGTAACTGAATGCTATCCACTGAATGCTCTTTTTTGCACAGCAGTAAAGAAATATAAATGTTATTAACATGAATTAAACTCAACACTTGTTTCATGTTTAGAGTGATAACAATATTCTATACAAGATAATATGATTCAGTTCATAAGAATTTGCAAAACAAGATAAGGCAATAAGTCCATTTTGTCTAGGATTTTCGCTCTTCAGGCCCAATATATATAAATAATAAAAATAATACTTTGGTCTCCAGGCTGTTGGAAAGACATATAAAATTCCTTCCCTGTGGTAGACACAGACCAGATATTCCCAAAACTAGTTTGCAGCCTAACCTGCAAATCTTTTATGTGTTTACCTTTTCATCGTTTATTACAATTGATCTTATAATCAAAATTAAGTTCTGTTTACAACTACTTTGCATTTTTCCATTGGTTAGTTGCTTAATATTGAGTGAATTTCTGAGTTTATCCAGGTTATTATGAATATCTTTTCCTGCAGTTAATTTGTTACAATTATTTTCAATGTTGTGGCAACAGACAACTTGTAAATTCTGGTCTTTTATCTTTTCACCTAGTCTGTTAACATATGCGGAAAGTAATCATAGTAACCCTAAGAGTCAACAATAGGCATCTCACCTGCTTTTAAAGATAATGGTGGTGAGTAGAAAAGATTTATTTCAAGTGAACTAAGTAAGTAATGAATGAGAAAGAAATAGAGGAATATGTTGAAAGGATGACATGTTGAGAAGCTTCTCTAGAGCACACAGTCATAAAGCTGTTGAGTTAATGGCCTGTTTCTGTGCTATAAATGCAATGAACATGATACCCCAGTTGGAATAACATTCATTTATTGATACTCCCATATTTTACTTTTTGCATCTGTATTCCACTTTTCTACTTTACCCTAATTCTGCAAGTTAATATCTGCTCTATCAAATTTAAATTGTTTGACTAAATCTGGACAAAATATGTGAAATGAATTATCACTTATCTATTAATTTCTCACATATTCAAAAAGTCAAATGTAACATCAATTTTATTTAAAATATTCATGGCCTGTGCCACTTTAAAGTTTTGTGAATTCTGCAATAGTAAATCATTGTGACAAGAATTCCTGACTTTTCTATTTCCAGAAGCAGTTATAAATCTGACACTTCAAAGTATTTAGCTGAATAGATTCAGCTTTAAGATCATTCTCAAAAGTTTCAAAACTCCTCTATTAACTATAGTGATATTCTCAGTCATTTATTTAACACATTTTTGCATTCAATACTTGCAGCATTGCAAATTAAATAAAGTGTATTTTATTGAATTAAGTGCAAATGGGAATGTAAAAGTGGACACTTTTTGGCAAGTACAATGCCAAAATTCCATTCAATTCAAGTTTTCTTTTTTTCTTTTTTTATGAAGCTGCTGATAGTATATTACAATATTTCTTGTGTATGAATCAGAGTTATTTAAAAATATATACTTAAACTTTCCTATTCCAAATGCTCAACCAATATAAAATAAATTGATTTACTTTGGAGTTGTGGTTATGCCAATTACTTATTAACATATAACATATTTTTAAAAAATAAACTTAGCTCCACAGATTACCTAAACCTACCAAAATCAAAATTAATTACAATAAATACACTTTTATTGTCCTGCTGTAGATCATGGATTCTGAAAATGGTGTAAATAGACAAGTGGCAGGTTTTGGACAAAACACTGGAGTTTGCTTTCTGGAAGCAAGGTAAATTAGAGTGGAAACTGGGGCCACTTTAAGAAAGGGAGAGGGGATCTAAGATAGCAGACAACCAGACATGCTTTGTGGAGCTTAGTGGAACATTCTACACTTCCTGACACCACAGAGAAAAGATTTTGACCTGCCTTGAGGAGCCTTTCTTACCTCCCTCCATAAAAAATCATTAAAGTGCCTTAGAAATCTATGGCTTGATTAGCATACTAATGAGGTCTGCAACTCAGTTAGGCATCTTCACCTTCTGAAAAGACAAGCAATGAGTAAGAATCCTCCAGGAATGGGGTAGTAAGCAGAGCTACTTTAACTCTATTCTTGTATAGTTGGGTATAATTAAATTTCTCCCTTTGATTTCCGTGTTAAAGCTACTGTTTATTAATATATAAATCTTTTGAATGTTCTGGTTTATTCTGAGTCATGATTTTCTTCCTCTTTAGGATGTTATAGCCTATGATTCTGTGCACTGTATTGGACAGTTGGAGATTTATGGGACAAAATGTGGCAATACTGAACTTTATATATACATATACATATAGTAAACATTTTTAACTATTATTCTGCAGGAAATGTTGCCTCCTTGAAACCCAATAATTCACTCCACTTGTCTGATAAAGATTTTTTTATTTGCCAACTTTAATTTACCCATGCAATCTAGCAGCTTAAGGCTTAATATTTTCCACGTCACTAGACACAGTAACACAATACACAGAAGCATTGTATATCATCATACATGATTAGCATTTTCTTGTACATATGTACAGAAATTATACATAGCGTAACCTTGCTACAACATTTCTTTAAGCCAACTTTTTTTAAACCGGGAAAAGCAGCTTTTTAACAAAAGGTGTAAGAAATACAGCAAGGCACACATTGTTAAAACATTTCTTCTCTTCCCCATCATAAGAAGCTGG
The DNA here is from genome assembly GCF_047496795.1 of Chiloscyllium punctatum. NCBI lineage: Eukaryota > Metazoa > Chordata > Chondrichthyes > Orectolobiformes > Hemiscylliidae > Chiloscyllium > Chiloscyllium punctatum. The sequence continues at coordinate 68,776,084 of NC_092742.1, forward strand.
AATAACAAAACTCGACAATACATACCAATAATTGTAATACACAGCACAATATGGTTGTTTTAGGATTGCATAGATTGGATCTATGTATTTTATGGTGGTATAGGTTTAACATTACTTACTTTAAATGTATCAATGTATGATAATCAAGACTAAACATAAATTTCAAATTAATTGTTTATAAATTTTTATGCCACTTGTCATATGTTCAAGTTAAATAGTCAAATTATACTTGTGGCTCTTTTTATTAACTTTAGCATATTTAATGGAACAAGGCTTCCTTTTTGGAAAAGTGATTTTGTTTTTCTGACAAATCAGTGCTTTTTGAGATTACTACATTCTCACATAAAATTCAAAGATTACTCCAATATGCCAAAGTGTGAAATGCCATTATAGGAATTAACATAAAAGTACACCTTCATACCTTTGCAATTTCTGTAGTATTCTCTTAGATATCAAAAAGTGCCTTCACCACAAGTAGAAGGACAATTATAAACTGCAGATCAGAATGGAGGAGGTCCGTGGAGGTAGCTTAGGACAGGAGTCCATGAAGAAGAAAAATATCGGACTTTGCTGCAATCTGTTGGTATTACCAATAGGGGAGTAATAGCAACTGCCAAACACAGGACCAAGAGAAGCAACCAGATTACCACACCTGCTTGTAAAACTCGCATTTGGAAGGAATTTGTCTTCGATGACAGTGAGGAAGAGGATGGTTCAATTAAATTACAGGCTATTTTGGGAAAAGGTGGGCAAAAATGGAGCAAGGTTACAGCCAGATTTCTGGAGGGGAAGAAAGACAAAAATATATTGCAGTCAGTAGTAGTAAAGAATGATAAATACTTCCTCGTTAACATTCTATACAATAATGCTACAACTTGCTGTCATAAAATTGTGACATAATTTATTGGAAGTACACGTTTACCAATGGACAACAACTTGAGATGTTTCTACACATGTATGTCAAATAGCAATATTTACAGCGTGAGAGATTTCTTTTTGCCAACCATCAAAAATCTAATGGAGTAACAATTGTAAAATCAATTGAATATAATTAAATCATTGTTGGATTTTCATAATAATTAAAAACAGATGAATTAGAGGAGGTAAACTATCATGTGTGACCTTTCTTGCTGCTTTTATCCTCCACTGTGATACTCAGTATGCAGACAATACCATCAGGTACAAATGTCAATATACAAATAACACTGATTAAAGCAAAGCCCAGTTATAATGAATACATAAAGCAGCAACCATTGGGCTCCACATGAATATAAAAACCTGAAGTCATGAAAACTATTGGTAAAGTAAGGACCCTAAAATAGAAAAGTCAAATTTCCGACAGGTATTCTTAATTTTTTTTTTCCATATCTATTCTGTTTTATATATTTTGAACTTCAGGTTTTGTTTTCCTAAATCTGGCAGCATGAAAGCAATAACATCTGGCCAGCCGTAAGATTTGCTTTCCACAGTGTGGAGTCAGTCTTGATCTTTAAACCATGCAGCAAAGAGCAGGAGCTTGTAATGAGGGTTATGAAGAAATGACTGTCAGTATAAAGCTCCAGAGATTAATGTAATGTGCATCCTTTCTACAACTTATAGGAGGCACTCTAGACATGCATTTATCCACCTTCTAAATTAGGAAAAAATATCTCAATCTAGCTAGTTACCTTGGCATTTGATCTTGCTTTGCTGCTACTGACCTCTAAATTTATATAGAAACATGACAAGTAAAAGAAAGAGCAGTAAGCATTGAATCCAGAAAGTAACAAGTAATAAAAGGAAGTTGTTAACAAAGATGATTGCATGCTTTTTTAGTGCATGAACAACATTTTTTATCTAAATAAATTACATCACAGGCAATTATTTATAAAAATGAATTTGAAATAATAATAGAATTTAATATAAAGATTGTACAAAACATTCTCAGCTTGAATGTTCATGCAGAATACTTCCCGGACAGAACTTTTGATAAATTTTGTTTTGTATTATCTATCATAGCTTTGTGGATAACTACAGTGGAAAGCTAGCAGTCACATAGCAGATGCAGGTTATAGGCAATATTTCAAGCCAGATTATGGGATACGAAGCGTGTGACTGTTGAATTTTATGCTACAATCCCAAAAGCCTTCAAACTGAAATACATCAAGGCAGCTGCAGAGGAGACAAGCCCGTCAAGAAAAGTGGAACACTGGAAGGTTTCTTCAATTTTTATGACTTTATTCTATGTTTTGCAAAATTACCTATGAAAAGATCCAACAATTGATAATGTAAATTGCCTTTTTTTGTATCAGATTTTGCAAACACAGAATCGCTGAGACACTGCTTAGTTTGCTGTAAGGAAAAAGCTGTTGCTTTCTAAGGACTGGTCTGGTGAACATAAATGAATGGAATTTTTTTTTTGACTCACATCCTATACCTTGGGTACAGTTCTTGCAGAATGAGAGTTGCTTGGAAGTTCGCTGTGGCAATATACACTGGCTGTAGTTTTGACATCAGTGGTTCTGCTCCTTTGAGTTGTCCTAGGATCCCCTGCTGTATACTCTTGAGAGCTAGGGGTCTGTAAATTAGAAAAAAAACGTTTACTTGATTTATTAGCAGTTTTTGTGAAGTCTTATTTACATCAAAAACATACCATGTGATTAAGCTATCCATTTCAGAAAATTTTTGTTTACACTCTCTGACAGATCCCCAAAAATTCAGACATCAATATTTTACTATGAATATCTAAAACTTACTTATTATTTAAAATTTAAAGTTACACTGATATCTATCACCTATGAAATTGTTCAAATTACGTAAGCAGCACATTGTAATGGAGAGAAAATATACATTGATTAAAAAGCCCTCCATAATATTTTAGAACACTGTAATACACATATCAATGTTTTGTCATTTAGACTATGCATCTTTATTTATATTCCTTTACCTGATTGCATGATGAAGTGTGGAATACATATTTTAGTTAGAACCATAATATACTTTCAATTCTATTGATATTGAATAAATTGTGTTTTTTGAATCACAACCTATGATGAGATATTCTTTCTAATTTTTTTTGCATATGCTTTGTATTGTGTGCAAACTAAAGTCAGTACTCCAGATGACAACAACACTACCCCTGTTGGCAGATTTGATCATAAAGTTAGGTTTAGACCTGAGAGAACAAAATGCAGCAAGTTCAGCTGGAGACAGGTTAGAGTGGATGAAGGAAGCAGGCAATGGTCATGAAAGTGAGCATGGAGGTGATGACAGATGAAGAGTTTAATGTCATATTGTGTTCAAAATTAATTGAGGTGGGGATAGAACAGAGACTTTTGCTGAGCACAGATCACTTGGTATCAGAGCGCAAACAGTCAGAGGCTGTTGTGAATACACAATTAGAAGTAGAGTTAGAAGAAGGGAAGGGATCAGAGAAAGGTTGGGTGGGTGGGAGTAAGGATCCAGAGGATTGCTGGTACCCTGTTGGTTGCTGAAGAACATCTGAAAAGAAAAACAATAGCTTCTTTTTTAGGGGTCAGATCAGACAAAGAGTGAAATATAACAGGGGACTCTGACAGCTTTGAAACAGCATGAGGTGGTGCTGATTAAGAGAGAAATCGAGTGTGTAAATGTGGCAATGTATGGCACTGAGCGTGGATCTCTGGAAAATGAGAACAGCCAAACAAGGAGTGATATATGTGTCAAAAATAAGTCTGATCTTGGGTGGATTCAAAACACAAATGATAGAACTTCACATTCTCTCAAATGGATGCTGCCAGACCTGCTGAATTTTTCCAGCACTTTCTGTTTTTATTTCAGATCTCCAGCACTTTGCTTTTATTTTATTCTAAAATATTGATACTTGGTGACATGGTGATATTGTGGTAATGTCTCTAGATTAATAATCCAGAGGTTCAGTTTAATGGTCTGAGGATATGGTTTCAAATCCCATTCAGGCGGCTGCTGGAATTTAAATGAAATGAGTAAGCTGAATTAAAAGTTCATCTCAGTACAAGTGATCATGAAATGATCTTGATTATTGCAAAATAAAAATAGTCTGTCTCACTAATATTGTTTAGGAAAGGAAATCTGCCATCCTTAATTTGTCTACTGAAGATCATAGAAATGCAGTTGCAATTTAAGTGATCTTAAGTGAAATGGCCCAGCAAACCATTCAGTTCAAGGAGAATTATGGTTGCTCAACAGTAACTTGAATATCCCATAACAGATTAACAAAAAATGTATTGGGCAAATTAGAAATGTCTTCATTTTCACTAAGCCATTGCCAAATGTATTATACACTACTGAAATAATTAAGTTTAATTAAAATTAAGTAGTTCATCAAGCTTTTGAAGAATATTACAAAAATTATTGAGGCTTTGTTGTTACCGGTTACATGAGTTGCACATTAAGGAGTTGTTGACTTCAAAAACCTGCATTTCTAAAATTTTGTTAATGTGTTAGGAATAAACAAAATAGATCTTTTCCTAATTATTTTTCCAAATAGAAGAAAAAGTAGCTTCTACAATAAAAAAAATACATTTTAAATTTAGCATGTAGGAGAAAGTGAGGACTGCAGATGCTGGAGATCAGAGCTGAAAATGTTTTGCTGGAAAAGCGCAGCAGGTCAGACAGCATCCAACGTTTCGGGCAGAATCGACATTTCGGGCATGAGCCCTTCTTCAGGAATCTAGTAATTTAGTATGTAACTCACCTCTTTTTGAGACAAGTTGAAGTCCCCATCATAATTATTTTCTTTTGTGGAAATATTCTGTTTGGCTTTGCAATCTTCAATTTGGTAATTTTCAGAAACAGGAAATTCACATGGAAATCCTTGTTTTTTAAAATGTCTGTCATTTGGTTGTGAGTCCTTCACCAGGTTCATTTCCATTTCATAGGACTGTTTTACTGACTTATGATTTCCATCAGTCTTGCTCTTAAATGGAGGGTCTCCAGGTTCGAGCATTTCAAGTTTAGATCTAGCAATGAAGAACTCATTATCTGACAAACACTTAGAAATGTCTATTTGTGCTTTGGGCAGCAAAGGATTATGGTTTGGATTCTCAAAGTGGCAGTCTACTGATTGAAATTTATTATCTTTAGGTGTGTTATGTATTTGATTGGCAATTCTTAAGAATGTATCTGAATTGTCAGTGATTTTCTTTGTTCCTACTGAATTTGCATCATATTTATTTTGGTTAGTTGGAGTCAAATGAATAGCTTTTGATGTCACAATGTCCAGTTTACTATTTGGCAACAGTGATGCATTGTTGTCAAAAAATGGTTCAGGTTTGGTCAAAGGATTGTCATCTGAAACCTTGTCCTTTTGAAGTGCAGAATTAAATAAGCAAGGTTGGTGTGGGATAGGTTGTTCTTCAACATCTTCACTATGCACGTTATCATCTTCATCATCGTTTTCCAACCTGTTCTTCTCGATAAAATCTAAAGGCAAAGGTGTGCTGCTTTTCTCATCAATGCACATGTTTACCTCACCACAGTCACTGTCATGTGATGATATAGACAGATAAGAATAAAAATCTCCTTTTCGCAGCTGCAAAGGTCGGTGGGAATGTTCCAGAACTTTTTCCTTGATCTGAGCCACTGAAGTTGGATTCATCATTTCAGAGTCATGTTGAGATATGTTCTTAAGAGCTGTTGATGCCATATCAATTATTTCCATCACAAAATTATGAACAGAACTATCTTCTTCACCATCAACACCATGAGGAACACTAAAATGACAGGAACAATTTGAAAGATCATTAATATGATCCTTACTAGCTTCTTCCAAAAGTCTGCTTTCTGTTTTAAGATGAGATGAATATTTTTCAGATGACTCTTGACTAGTTATATTATATTCATCACCAAGACAGTTAATTACTAAATCTGCACTGGAGCCTTCATGCTGTTGAAGTTTCTTATCTTCTTTTGCAGAAGCTGCGTTTCCACTTAATACTGTAACATTACAGTTCTTTTCAGGTTTCTCTGAGAAAACAGGCTTCTCATCAACGTTAAAAGCACATGATGACAAATGTTGGTTTTCAGTCCTGTTGTCTTCCAAACATTTACGCTGTTTATCTTTCTGTGAAGATTGGATGAGGGTCTGGGGAGTTGGAATGTATTGTGTCGAAAGAATATCTGCTTTTTGCTCAAATTTTCCACTAAATAATTCAGAATTTGAACATTCTGATTTATGAGTCTTGCTAGTGTTATGCTCCTTTTCAAAATATTGAAGATTTTTACTGCCTATCTCTTCAATTAGTTCTTTTTTGTCTTTTAATAGAGATTTTTCCACATTACCATTCTCTACATCATCTTTCAAATGGTCACCATTTTGTTTGCGGTGTCTTTCTTTTGGATGGAATGATGTGCTCTTACAATCTTTGGACTCAGACTGCATCAATGCAGAAGTCTTAAAAAATGGATAAAATGTTGAAATATTTTTGAAGGTTGGTAACTTTATACTACTTGAATCAGTCCTGCATTGATCCTTTTCTCCAGGATTCAATTTTTTCTTTTCCTTTGTCACAGAAAAAATTGGCTTGATCCAGTTTTGGAAGTCATTCTTCATATAGTTCCTATCTAAAATATGATTACTTTCTTCATTAATTTCATCATCTGTAGCAATGCTGGAATCATCATCATCCTTAATGCATAGCTCCTCTTCAGTTAGTGTAAGAGTTGAACTAGAAAGCAAATCACTATCGTCTTCTTCATCTGTACAAGCAGATGTACAAGAAACATTAACAATCATGCTTATATTGACATCAGCTTCATCAGTCACTGAATGATTAACATGTTTTTTGAATGATGCATTCGAGTCCAAAATTTTATTTTTATGAATGATTATATCTTCAGAGCACAAAGAAAGCTCATCACTGCTGCTTAGTTCAGTAAGAGAAGCAGCAGAATCATCATTTGCTGATGATGCAGCATCAAATGAGAGCTGGCCAGTGAATGACATTTTAAGAGAGTTACTCTGCAATGTGATATCAGAAACACTACGTTTCATTTTTGGACTCATGGGATTTTGGATGTTTTCCAGACGTTTCAATAGGTCTAACGTCCTCTTACTGAGCTCCCCTACTGCATCACTACCTACAATATCACTACCTGATCCTTGAATGTTATGTAGCTCCTCTGTGACTTTATATGGAATGACCAAGCTCTCTAAGGAAGTACTGCGTTGCAGATCACCATTTTTGTGATTGCTAGTTCCAAACTGAAATATGTCACCAGCAATTGAAATTGATTCCATTGATGACCTTGGAGACAAAAATGCAAAACCTGAGTCATTTATATTATCTTGAGATAATCTGTCATCATCTGTTCTGCCATAGTAAGTCTCAAGGTTAGCTTCACTTGATTTTATTGGCAGGCATTGTTTGGATATGATATGGCTTGGCTTGGAATCACAAATAAATTCAGCAGAATATGGTTTAGAGGACGCATTTCCATCAGTAGTTCCTTTTTCTTCAGGTGAGTGCGTTACAGTCATACTTAACTCAAGTTCAGGGCCCTGCAGGTAAGAATAGTCATAAAATGTGAACACATCATATTGTGCCTCTAGATCATTTGAAAAGCCCTTTGAAGAGGTTTTGTTCCTATCATGAGCCTGTAAATTTCCTTCATTACTTAGAGACAGTGATTGAAGATTTTTTGACAATTGTACATCATTTTTTGTTATTTCTGTTCTTGCTGCATTCTTCATTTCTTTTTTTACAAATGGACCTTGCCTTTGGCAAATGCATGACTGAATTGGACAGTCTTTATGTTTTAATTCAATCAGGGGATGCAATGGTTTGACTGTTTGAGCTTGATCAATTTGTTTTGGCAGGGAATTTTGAGAATTTGTTGTTGTTTCTACACCATCTTCACTGACCATTCCATTCTCACTCTCAAGTTTCAGTGTTATTGGTTTTCCCTTTTTTAATGGAATTAAGTCACCCAGTAGCTCTGGCAAAGAGTCATCAGATGAAAAAGAGGAATCTTTACTTGCACTCCTTACTAAAGTCTTTGAATTGGGAAAAATTGAGGCATTCTTGAAGTATGATGTATGATCTTTTCCATAGATTTGTGCATTATGCTGGGTGTAGACCTGATAGATATCTGGACAGGAAGAAGGGGCTTCACCAGGGCTATACAGTGATTCTCCAGGGCCACTGGTATATTGATCTAGCATAAGTTCATCACCAAGATTATTTATGGGTCCTGGTGAAAACTTTGATACGTCCTTTTCCTCAAATGCAATATTAACTGTTTCATCTTGGACACCAATCAGAATGTTACTCATGTCCATTTCATCCCATTCCAGCGAATCTTCAAGCAAAATATTCAGATCCATTAGACTAGGTTCAACACAGCTTAAGGAGTCCTAAAAGAGAACGAAAGTGAAATCAGCTTTTAGATTTGATTTTTGTTTCAAGGTTTACACAGCCAGTATATTAAAATTATGCTATCCTTTTTCTAATCATCTGTTTTACTAAAATCAGCTTGATTAAATCACAAACTTAGGCTATGTCCATGCTTGCAAAGTATTAATTAATCCATATGCCTCATCACACTTTGCATGAACTTCCATGTTTATTAGTATAAGAGATACATTCATTTTCATGAATTTACAGGGAAAATTGTAATTAACAGTGGTTATTGGGAGAACTATGGGTGGTGCAGGTGGAATATCAGTTCAGTATTATTAATGTGAAGGCTAGAATATTTTAACTGTTGGCCCTTATCAACATTTGATTGGTAAACTGCCGACCTCTTTATGTTGGTGATTTTATCTGGCTCTCCTGTGAACAAGAATTTTCTATGAGCCACTTCAATGTTGTTCAAAGTGTAAATCCTCCTCAATTATAGCCCTGTCACAAAACAGCAGATGATTACAGCACAAGAAGAAGCCACTTGGCCCATCTTGTCTGTGCCAGCTCTCTAAAAGAACAATTTACTTGATGCCACTCTTCTGCTTTTAGTAGCTGAAGTTCCTCAACCCAGGAACCAATTTTCTGAAACTTTTCTCCACTTTTTCTGATGTTTGCACATCCTTTGTGAAGTCTGGTGCCCAGAACTGGATGCAATATACCAGCTGAACCAGTATGCTATACAAGTTTAACGTAAGTATCAGAATTCTGAAGTCAGAAGCCACTTCCAAATATACAGACAAATCCACAAAGAATTTTCATCCTTATTTTCAAATCATTCCATGGCCTTTTACCTCTATATTTCTATAATTTCCTCCAAACTCACAACCCTCTGTGTATTCATCTAATTTCAGCCTCAAGACCATCCTGATTTTAATCCCTCCACAATTGATGGAATTGTCCTCAGCAATCTTCATTCAAGGCTCCAGAATCCCCGCCCTAAGCATTTCTACTTCTATTTTCTCCTTTACAACATGCCTTAAAACCTACATCTTTGACCACACAATTTGTCATTTCCCTTTATATGTTCCAATGCAGCTCAATGTCATGTTTTATAAGGTTCCTGTAAAGCACCTAGAAGTTTGTATTACTTTACAAGTGCTATATAAAACAAGTTATGTTGTTGTTGAAGTCCTTATTGAAGAGGAAAGGACACATATAGGATGTTATAGAATCATGGAACAGTCATAGCACAGGAGGCCATTCAGTTAATTGTGTCCAGACTACCCTGCAGGAGCAATTCACCCACCCATCACCCCACCCTCCCCACCCATACCCCTGTCACCATGCAAAAATTTCCTTTTCAGATAATGATCAATTGTCTTTTGACTGCCTCTGTTGAACCTGCTCCAACCACACTCTTGGGCATTGCTTTCCATTTCCTAACAACTTACTACTAAAATGTCCTTTCGTTAGGTCAGCAATACTCCTTTGGTCAATTGCCTTAAATCTGTATTCTCCAATTCTGATTGTTCTGCTAATGAGAATTATCACCCCCTCACATTTGTCCAGATCCATCTTAATTTGATGGAGAGTAGCTACAAATACAAATTTCATAACAAGTTGTATAATGGTAATGAACTCATGGCGTGTCACCACGGGATCTGGATTCAAATAATCAAGTAATCCTGACTGGAGCAGTAATGATGAGAACAAGTCTTCAACTTTCTATTTTCATAGCAAATTACATTATCCTAATAACCTGATCACTTTCCTTCTCTGCAGAATGTTTTCTCATTCTAGTCATATAGTCGCCTGATGCTTGTCATTTTTTTTTTCAAATCAACTGGTTCAGACCTGTTATGGGACTTGAAGCTGAGCCTTCTGACCCAGAAATTGAGAGACTACCACCATGCTGTAAGAGTCATTTGCCTGTTGCCTTAAGAACAGGCATGAACAGTATTCATCTGGTAGCAAATGCCAAACAATAAGTTCCTCTAATAACTGCTTTCTCACTGAACAGTTAAACCATATTCTTCACAGAGACATCATTCTATTCCATCTGTTGCTTCTTTCTTCTCCTTCTCAGCATCTACACATTATAAGGAAACCCCTCACAATGAAAATTCACTTCCAAAAGCTACTCACTTACAATCCCTCTCCTTTCACAGGACAAAATGATCCACAATCACAGAAAGGAAGAAAACCAGCAAACATCCAGGCCTTCACACAGATAGAACAAGAAGCTTTGGAGGCAATCAAGCTATCCAGAGCAAACACCACAAGCCTTTCAGTTTGTTCTTCTCAATAATTCGGAGTTTGTGGTAAAATGTTTAGAGAAGGTCAATATTCTAGAAGAAGTAACATCATATGCTTCCAAACACCACAACAGGGCTGCAGTCAAAGGAGTGCCTGCCTAATAGATCTGCCAATGTAAAAGATGGAATATTTCACAAAGTTGGATGATTTTAAAACAGGAAGGGTGGGAAAGCACAGCCAATAGCACCTGATGATTTTGTATATATGATTTAAATTGTATTATATATTGTGTATATATGATCTCTATATAAATTTATTTGCAGATAAAATGCATCACAAATGCAAAAATAAAGAGTTATAATCAGTAATTTGTATGACATATAATTGTGTTGGCTGTTTGAAATAAATTATTATTTTCCTAGTTCTTTAGAGGAAACTCTTTAAAAGACATATTTGCTGGTGGCAACTGTAACTGACCACACTCAACCAAACTGCCATACATATAATAGTGAAAATAAATATAAGATGATGAGCAATAGAAGACCTTTGGGCAATCACCATATTTTCCCTTTTGAAGTTCAAGCAGTCACCTTCAGAATATTGCCCATCAATGTTTATTGCAGTTTGCATCAAAGTAAAATGGAATCATGTGCCATTACAATAATGCCAATCGTAAACCACTATGGTTTCACTTGCTGACTATGTTTGTAAATAAATAGCCATATGCATCCAGCAGTAAATTCACAGAAGCTGCAATATTATTGACACACAACCCAAAATCGCACAATTTGACAAAGAACAATTACAAGCTCTCAATCTCTCTGACATAGTAACATGACTATTTCAAAATTAATTTTTTAAAAAGAGAAAGCACAAAGTAGGTTTCTGGTGAACTATTTTCTTTCCAGCTTTCTTAATTTTTTAAAAGTTCCTCACAAAGTACAATAGCTTTCTTGATTCACTCATTTAGACTTCAACAAAAAGTAGAAAACACAAATGATGACTTGGCATATTTTCAGCTAGGTAAGAATTACAATGTAAGGAATTACTGAAGATAAATATTTGTAAGTATTATGTGGAACACCACAATGATTATAGTAGATTAAGATAAGCTAAAGAAAAGCAACAAAAAAAAAGGAAAAATAGTAAAAATAATGAATTGAGAAAAACCCATTTCATTGGTATAAGGACAATTCTGGCCCAGGTAGTATGAGATCAAAGAATGCTCCGCAAATTTATAACCCAGCCTTGGGTTTACTGTGCTAAGGAGATCTGGGTGTAGCTGAAGTACATTCTCAAGAGGGAAATGTAGTGCAACCAAAGCCTGGGCTTTCACGATGATGAAAGAGATAAGGACTAAGACAATAGAGGAAAATAATGTTTATGGTTGTTGTCAGATTGATAATACAAGTAAGAATCAGGCTGAAAATGAAAAATGCTTAATTGAAGTGAAAAAGGAAATAAATGACTGAATGGGAACAGATTCACAGGAAACATGAATCCAAAGGTCTTCTGCAAACATTTAAATAGTAAAAAGGAGAAGTGTGACTAATGAGAGACGTAAAGTGCATCAACACATGGATGCATAGGGCATGGTTGAGGTACGAAGTGAATACCTGGTCTTTCCTAAAGAACAAGATGCTTCAGTCAGCTGGAAGAGGGCATACTTGAGACACAGTGTGGGTTAAATTGATAAAGGGGAGGGAGTAGAAAGACTGCTTTACTTAAAGTTGATAAGTCACAGCATCACACTTTTCGGGACTTGAAAGGACAGACAGTCCTACTGGGATTGTTGGAGGGGAGAGAGGACATGATAACAGAATGTAACAAGCTAAAAGAACGGGAAGAAATTGTTCACAATTTGAAGGTGTTGAACACAATATTAAGTCCAGAAGGCAGTAGAGGGACTAGTCTGAAAATGAAATATGGTTCCTTCAGTTTGTGCTGTGATTCACTGGAATGCTGCAGCATGCCAAGGACAGATAATGTGGGCATGCGAGCAGGATGCTGTGTTAAAATGACTGGCTACAAAAGGTCAGGGTCATGCTTGCGCACAGACCAGAGATGTTCCACAAAGTGGTCATCCAGTCTGCGTTTGGTTTCTCCAAAGTAGAATAGGCCACAATGAGTGCCGTCAATACAATACACAAGATTGGAGGAAGTACAGGTGAAATGCTGCTTTGCCTGGAAAGACTGTTTAGGCCCTTGGATGGTGAGCAGGGAGGAAGCGAAGGGGCAAGTGTTGCACCTTCTGTGGTTACATGGAAAGGTGCCATGGGGAAGAGGGGGATGGTGTTGATGGTTGTGGAATGGACTAGGGTGTCCCGGAGAGAATGATCCTTGTGAAATGTAGACTGGGGAGATGAGGGGGAAATGTGTTTGGTAGTGGTGTTCTGCTGGAGTTATCTTAAATAGTGGAGAATGATCCTTTGAATGCAGAGGCTGGTGGGATGAAGAGTGAAGATATGGGGAACCTGATCACCCTGTTGTGAGTGATGGGAAGCAGCAAGGGTGGAAGCACAGGTGTTAGGTTGGATGTTATTGCAGCCCCTGTCAACCACAGTGGGTGGGAAACCATGGTCATGGAAGAAGCAAGCAATGTCAGCAGCGCTGTTTTGGAATGCATTATCCTAACAGATGCAATGTAGGCAAAGGAACTGAAAGAATGTGATGGATTCCTTGCAGGATTCTGGGTGTCTGTCCTTTCCAGTCTGGCTGGAGAAAGACCATTGTTCAGCCATTCTTACATTCTGACCACTTAAACTATCAACCTCCTTTCTCCACGAGCACCCTACACTCACAACCCCCCCATAATCCCTTCCCCAAACTGTAGCATAAATACTGTTCCCTCCACGCTTATTAGCTTGCTTGCTTGCTCTCTCCTGGATGCAGTCTGACCAGCTATGAACTCCAGCATTGGTTGTTTTCAGTACAGATTCTAGCATCTGCAGTCATTTGCTCCTACATTTTAGAGAAGTTGATTTTTTAGGACAAGATTAACAGTCACTTGGACAACTATGGATTCATTAAGGACTAGAACAGATTTATTAAAAGTTACACATTAAAGACAATCGTGTTTAATCAAAATAAAAGCATGTGTGTATCATATCAAAGCCCCACAGTACTGCCATATCCAGTCATGGACAATTAAACAACTAACTGGAGGAGGAGGTGCCACAAATATTCCCATCTCCACAAATATTCCCACATGGAAATACAGATGCAAAAGAAAAGGCTTTGCAACCACTTTCAGCTAGACATAACAAGGATGATTTATTTCAACCTCCTCCTGAGGTCCCAGCCTCACAGAAACTGGGGTTCAGCCAGTTTAATTCACTTCACTAAATATGAAGAAAATGGAGTTGAATGTTGTTGCAGCTGCACCCACCTAGGCAAGTGGGGAGTATCAGACTCGTGTCTTGTGCCTCTTAGATGGTGGGCAGGCTTTGGGGAGTTAGGAAAGGCACTGGATATTGCAAAGCCTATGGGTCCTGATGATATTCTGGCAGTAGTGCTGAAGACTTGTGATCCATAACTAATTATGGCTCTAGCCACGTTGTTCTAGAAAATCCACAATGTGGAAAATTGCCAAGTAATATTATGTCCACAGAAAGCTCAAGTCCAACCTGGCTGATTACTGCTCCATTAGTCTACTTTCAATCATCAGCAAAATAGTGGATAGGGTCATTGACTGTTCTTTCAAGTAGCATTTCCTCAGCAATAACCTATTCTGCAATGCTCAGTTAGGTTGTGCCAGGCCCTTGCAGTTTAGAAGAGTCTAATTTGGTAAGATGCATCCAAACAATGGGGGATGAGGGGAGGGTTGCAACGACCTACTGACATTAATCCAGAAAGTCAACCAATGTTCTGGGGACCTAGATTCAAATCCCGCCACAGTAGATGATGCAATTTTAATTCAATAAAGAATCTGAAGAATCCAATGATGATCATGAAGTTATTGTTGATTGTTGGAAAAAACTATCTAATTCACTAATATCCTTGAGGAAAGGAAATCTGTCATCCTTATCTGGTCTGGCCGACATGTGACTCCAGATCCACAGCAATGTGATTCACTCTCAACCACCGTCTGGGCAATTAGAGATGGAGCAATAAATGCTGGCCTTGCCAGAGATACCCACATGTAGTGAGTGAACATATTAAAAAAATTACCGCCTTGATCAAACACAGACAAAAGTGATGAAATTCAAGTGGTTGCAGTGATCTTTGTAGGCCAATCATCTCAGTCCTAGGGCATCACTGCAGGAGATCTACTGTGTCTTCACCAATGACCTTCCCTCCATTAAATGGTCAAAAGTGGATTTGTGCATGGAAAATTTTACCATTCACAATTCCTCAGCACTGAAGCAGTCTGTGTCTTTGTACCTGGACAATATTCAAGATTTGACTGATCTCTAGCAAATTATATTTAAACCATATATTTCAGAACCTCCACTATTCTGAAACAAACATAGATATTGCTAGAGAAACTCAGGTTTGACAGCGTCTGCGGTAAAAGAAATAGAGGTAATGTTTTGAATCTGGTATGACTCTTCTTTGGAACTGTTCTACCTCTCTATCCTGTGGGTTACAATTGATCAGGTATCCAGGGTAACTTGGCAAGATGGATCCAAAATTGGCTTAGTGATAGGAGTTAGAGGCTGGAGGCTAGTGACCAGTGGTATATCAGTGCTGGGTCTCCTATTGTTCATGATTATACATATATATATATAATAAAGATATAGGTAAGAATGGCGGATGATGATAAGTAAGCTTGTGGATGACATGAAGATTGGCCAGGTGGTGAGTGAGGAAGATGATCTTCAGTTGCAGAAAGATATAGACTGATCGGTCAGATTGCCAGATCAGTGGCAGATGGAACTTAACATTGAAAAGTGTGAGGTGATGCACTTTGTAAGTAACAAGACAAGGGAGTACTCATTGAATGGCAGGACATTTGGTTACTGCATTGGTTCAAGAAGGCAGCTCAGCACCATTTTCTGACGGGCAGCTAGGGACAGTCAATAAACACTGGAATCTTTAGGTACTTGTTCACAGATCCCTCTAAGTAGTAGGACAGGTAAACAGGGTAGCTGAGAAGGCACTTGCCTTTTTCCAGTTGTAGCATAGATTTTAAGAGTAAGGAGGTCATGTTGGAGTTTTACATGACTTTGGTCAGGGCACAGCTGGAATGCTGGTTGCCACACTATAGGAAGGATATGATTGCATTGGAGAGGGTGCAGAGGAGATTCACTTGGATGTTGCGTGGGCTGTAACATTTTAGCCAAAAAGAGAGGCTGAACAGACTTGGGTTGTTTTCTTTAAGAATAGAGAAAGCCTAGGGGTGACCTGATTGAAATGTATAAAATTATGCGACATAAGTAGGATGGTGAGTAAGCAGCTAACCTCCTGAGTTGAAGCTACACATTTTCTTGAGTTGCAGCAATGACATGATACCTTTACTATTTCTGAGTTAAAATCCTGGCACTTCCTCTCTAACAGAGGGTCAGTTAATTCAATTGATTGGCTGTTTTGTCATGTAGAATAACATCAAAGCATCCGTTCAATTCACACACTGATTGAGGTTCCCATGAAGGACACCCATTTTCAAACTCTCCCTTCACCTGAGGTATGGTGACCTCAAGTTAAACCACCACCAGTTGTCTCTGTCTAAGGAGAGAGCAGCCCTATGGTCTGATCAGACTATGGAAATTTTACCTTGTTTTTTCATGTACCATAATCATGGCAGTTAAGTTTCAAACAATTTTGACAAATAAATTCCATTAATTTCTCCATGACTTTTAAACTTTGTTTGCAAACCATGAACATGGAACAATTCAGTAAGTTTTCATTCTCAAACAGCCAGCGGTTCAGTATTTGCTGTGAATGAACTTAATTCAAAAGATTTAAACTGAGGAAACTCTGTGGAAAAAAAGCTAATGTTGTGTCTCATGCAACTATTATCAAATAACATAAATAAAAAGTAAAAATCATCAATAAAATGATCCAAATTTGATGATTTAAAGATTCAAGTCATGAACAAAACATGGTCTAATTTAGATTGCTATAGATACCTAGTCAATAGAAGGATCATGTGGGATGATCTCATGATGACATTGTTGGGACACCTGAATCATTTGTGTGGTTGGATGTAATGTCATTATTGAAGCCAACTTATACATGTAAGTCACTAAGCTCATTATGCCAGCAGAAAATGCAACAGGACTGCCATTACATAAAGGCTGTTTACATCTCTTAAAGGAATTGTGCAGATTTTCATTGCTCAGCATTGGAAACTTGTTCCTCTGCCTGAGAAGTAACTAACAACAACTGGAGCACACACCTTTTTTGAATGTTCATTCAAGATGGTGGTTAGCTGCCTTCTTGAACCATTGCAGTCCACACGTTGTAAGTTGACCCACAATGTCTTTAGGAAGGGAATTCCAGTATTTTAACTCAGCAATACTGAAGGAATGACAATGTATTTCCAAGTCAGGATGGTGAATGGCTTAGAGGGGAACTTGCCAGTGGTGGTATTCCCATGTATCTACTGCTCTTGTCATTTTAATGGAAGTGGCCATGGGTTATGAAGGTGCTGTCTAAGGACCCTTGGTGAATTTCTGCAGTGCCACTTGCTGCTGCTACTGGACATTGGCAGTGGAGACAGTGGACACTTGTGATGTGGAACCAATCAAGTAGGCTGCTTTGTCCTGGATGGTGTTAAGCTTCTTGAATGTTTCTGCAGCTGCACCCATCTGGGCAAGTGGAGAGTATTCTATCGACTCATGACTTGTGCCTCTTAGTTGGTGGACAGGATTTGGGGAGGAAGGATGTGAATTACTTGCCACAGTATTCAGAGCCTCTTGTGTGCTCTTGTAGCCACTGTGCTTATGTGGCAAGTCCACTTAGTTGAGTTTCTGGTCAATAGTAACCCCAATGATGTTGATAGTCAGGGAATTAGTGATGGTATCATTGTTGAATTTCAAAGGACATCTATTAGATTGTCTTTTATTGAGATGGTTATTGCTTAGTAGTTGTGTGGCATGCATGTGACTTGCCACTAAGTCAGCCCAAGTCTGGATATTGTCCAGAACTTGTTGCACTTGAAAATGGACTGCTTGAGTACCTAGGGAGTCACAAACGGTGCTAAACATTTTGAAATTATCAGTGAATATCGCCACTTCTGACTTTACGATGGAGGGAAGGTCATTGACAAGGCTGCTGAAGATGACTGGCCCAAGACATGACCTTGAGTACCTCCTGCAAATATGTCTTGGAGCTGAGATGATTGACCTCTATCCAGCAAAGAGTTTGCCCCCATACCCATTGATTCCAGTTTTGCTTGGTCAAATGTGGCCTTGATATCAAGGGCTGTCACTTTCATGTCACTGCTGGAATTCAGTTGTTCTATCCAGGTAATGAGGTCAAGAACTGAGTGTCCCTGGCAGAACCTGAACTGGGTGTCAGTGAATGGGTTATTGCTGTGCAGGTGTTGCTTGATAGCACAGATGATGACAACTTCCCTCATTTTACTGATGATCAAAAGTAGAATGATGGGGCAGTAATTGGCTGGGTTGGAGTTATCCTACTTTTTGTGTGTACAAGACACACCTGGAGAATTTTTAACATTGTCACGTAGATGCCAGAGTTGTAATTGTACTGGATGAGATTGGTTAAGTGAATGCAAGTTCTGAAGCACAAGTCTTCAGGACTAGAATGTTGTCAGGGCTCATAACCTTTGTAGTATACAGTGTCTCAAACTGTTTCCTGACATAAAATAGAGTGAATCGATTGGCTATAGACTGATATCAGTAGTGCTGGGACTACTGGAGTTGCCAAGATGCATCATACACTTGGATTCTTGCTTAAGATTGCTACAAACGCTTCAGCCTAATCTTTTGAAAACAGTGCTGAGGAGTTATTGGTAGAGCAGAATGGAATATCTTTTCCCATATAATGGCTCCTGCATACCAAGCAAACCCTGGTGGCAGTGGAGAGAAGAGTGCACCATCAGTTTTGCACCCAGGTCATGGTAGTAGTATCACAAAGAAATTTAGCAGTATCAGAAAACGATGCAAAAGTGAATTTTTTATTCACATCGCTCTTACAATTTGCATAGGTCTACTACCCTACTACAGCAACAGCACTGCCAAGTCTTCCCTACTGCCTTTCCAAATTTCTTCATTCAAGAACAGAAGCATAGGTCATAGAGTCAAAGAGATGTACAGCATGGAAACAGACCATTCAGTCTAATTCTTCAATGCCAACCAGATATCATAAACTAACCTAGTCCTATTTGCCAGCAGTTGACCCATATCCCTGTAAACCCTTCCTAGTTATATACCCATCAAGATACCCTTTAAGTGTTGTAATTGTGCCAGCTCCTTTGGCAGCTCATTCCATACATGCACCACCCCGTGTGAAAACATTGCCTCTTAGGTCACTTCTAAACTTTTCCCCTCTCATCCTACTACTGTCATAGAATCACTCTATGGACTCCTCCAACACATGAAAAGACCTTGTCTATTATCCTATCCATGCCCCTCATGTTTTTATAAACCTCTAAAAGGCCACCCCTCAGTCTCTGACACTCCAGGGAAAACAGCCCCAGCCGAATCAGCCTCCCCCTACAGCTCAAACCCTACAATTTAACAAGCCTTGTAAATTTTTCTATGCCCTTTCAAGTTTCACAACATCTTTCCAATAGCATTGAGGACAGAGTTGCACACAAAATTCCAAAAGTGGCCTAACTAATTCCCCGTACAGCCGCAACATGATCTCCCAACTCCTGTACTCAATACTCTGACCAATAAAAGCAAGCATACGAAATGCCTTCTTCACTATCCTCTCCACCTGATACTCCACTTTCAAGGAACTATGAACCTGTTCTTCAAGGTCTTTTTGTTCAGCAACAATCCCCAGATCTTACCATTAAGTGTATAAGTCTTGCCCTAATTTGCCTTTCCAAAATTTAGCACCTCACATTTATCTAAATTAAACTCCATCTGCCACTCCTCAGCCCACTGGCTAATCTGATCAAGATCCCGTTGTACTCTGAAAAAACCTTCTTTGCTGTCCACCACACTTCCAATTTTGGTGTCATCTGCAAATTTACTAACTATACCTCCTATGTTCACATCCAAATCATTTATATAAATGACAAAAAGCAGTGAACCCAGCACGATCCTTGTGCACACCACTGGTCACAGGCCTCCAGTCTGAAAAGTAACCCTCCACCACCACGCTCTCTCTTCTACCTTCAAGCCAGTTCTTTATCGAAATGGCTCGTTCTCCCTGTATTCTGTGTGATCTAACCTTGCTAACCAGTCTACCATGAGGAACCTTGTCGAACACCTTACTGAAGTCCATATAGATTATGTCCACCGCTCTGCCCTCATCAATCCTCATCGTTGCTTCTTCGGAAAACTCAATCAGGTTAGCGTGAAATGATTTCTAACGCACAAAGCTATGTTGACTATCCTTAATCAGTCCTTACCTTTCCAAATACATGTAAATCCAGTCCCTCAGGATTCCCTCCAACAACTTGCCCACCACCAATATGAGGCTTACCAGTCTATAGTTCCCTGGCTTTTCTTTACCACCTTTCTTAAACAGTGGCACCACATTAGTCAACCTCCAGTCTTCTGGCACCTCACCTGTGACTATCGATGATACAAATATCTCAGCATGGGGCCCAGTAATCATACCACTAGCTTCCCACAGAGTTCTAGGGTACACCTGATCAGATCCCAGGGATTTATCCACCTTTATGCGTTTTAAAACATCCAGCACCTGCTCCTCTGCAGTATGGACATTTTTCAAGATGTCACAATCTATTTCCCCAGATTCTATATCTTACATGTCCTTCCTCACAGTAAACACTGATGCAAAATATTTGTTTAATATATTCTCAATTTCCTGTGGTTCCACATATTGGCTGCCTTGCTGATCTTTGAGGGGCCCTATTCTCCCCCAAGTTACCCTTTTGTCTTTAATATATTTGTAAAAACCTTTGGATTCTCCTTGACCCTTTGTGCCAAAGTTATCTCTTGTCCCCTTTTTATCTCATGTCCCCTCCTGATTTCCTTAAGTATACTCCTATTGCCTTCATACTCTTCTCAGGATTCATTTGATCTCTGCTGTCTACACTTGACATATGCTTCCTTTTTTTTATCAAAACCTCAATTCTCGTCATCAAGCATTCCCCCCTACACTTACCAGCCTTGTTTTTCACCCTAACAGGAACATACTGTCTCTGGACTCGAATTTTCTCATTTCTGAAGGCTTCCCATTTTCCAGCCATCCCTTTACCTATGAAAATCTGCCCCTGATCAACTTTTGAAAGTTCTTGCCTAATTCCATCAAACTTAGCCTTCCTCTAATTGTGAACATTAACTTTTAGATCTGGCCTATCCTTTTCCATCACTATTTTAAAATGAATAGAATTATAGTCACTGGTCCCAAAGTGCTACTCCACTAATACTTCAGTCACTTGCCCTGCCTTATTTCCCAACAGTAGGTCAAGTTTTGTACCTTCTCTGGCAAGTACATCTGCATACTGAATCAGAACATTTTCTTGCAGACACTGAACAAATTATTTTCCATCTAAACCCTTAACACTATGGCAGTTCCAGTCTATGTTTGGAAAGTGAAAATCCCTTACCATAACCACCATATTACAGATAACTGAGATCTCCTTACAAATTTGTTTCTCAATTTCCCACTGGCTATGGGTGGGGGGGTGCGGGGGGTCTATGGTACAATCCCAATAAGGTGATCATCCCTTTCTTATTTCTCAGTTCCACCCAAATAACTTCACTGAACGTACTCCAAGGAATATCTTCATTAAGCACAGCCGTAATCTTTATCCCTTATCAAACATACGACTTACCCTCCTCTCTTTCCATCCTTTCTATCCTTCCTATACCATTTGTACCCTGAAATATTAAGCTGCCAGTCCTGTCCATCCTTGCACCACGTTTCTGTAATTGCTATGATATCCCAGTTCCATGTTCCTAACCATGACCTGAGTTCATCTGCCTTCCCTGTTAGGATTCTTGCATTGAAATAAATGCAGTTTAATTTATCAGTCCTACTTCGTTCTCTGCTTTGTTCTTGCCTGCCCTGACTGTTTGACTTGCTTATTTTCCCAACTTGCTTATTGTACCAGACTCAGATTGATCTCTTTCCTCACTAGCTCCCTAAGTCCCAACCCCAACCCCTTCGTAGTTTAAACCCTCCCGAGCAGCTCGAGCAAATCTCCTTGCCAGTATATTAGTCCCTTTCCAAGTCAGGTGCAATTCGTCTTTCTTAAACAGTTCACTTCTACCTCAGAAGAGATTCTGATTATCCAAAAATATGTACTCTTCTCCCCTGCACTTGCTCCTCAGCCAGGCATTCATTTGCTCTATCCTCCTATTCATACCCTGACTTGCTTGTAGCACCAGGAGTAATCCAAATAATACCACCTTCAAGGGCCTCCTTTTTAAATTCATGCATAACTTCCTATTTTCTCCCTTCAGAATCTCATTGTTCTCCCTTCCATTAAACGTTAGTTCCAATGTGTGCAACAACCTCCTGCTGGTCCCTTTCCCTTTTGGGAATATTTTGCACTCTCTCCAAGATATCCTTGATCCTGACACCAGGGAGGCAACACTTCATTCTGATTTCTTGCTGTCGGTCGCAGAAACGTCTGTGTGTGCCTCTGACTGAGAGTCCCCTATCACAATCGATCACTTAGAACCTGACGTACCCCTTATGACACTAGAACCAGTCTTGATACCAGAAACTTGTCTGTTCGTGCTACATTCCCCTGAGAGTCCAGCATCCCATAAATTTTCCAAAACAACATACTTCCTTGTGATGGGGATAGCCACACAAGTCTCCTGCACTATCTGCCTCCCTCTCCTACCTTTCCTGGAGGTAACCCATCTTCCTGACTGTATCTGTGGTTTATCTCCCTTCCGATGACTGCCATCCATCACACCCCCTAGCTCCTGTAAATTCCTCACTGTCTCTAACTACCGCTCTAACTGATCCATGCAATCTGATATAATTTGCAACTAAGCATACTTACTGCAGACATAAGCATCAGTAACATGGAAAATCTCCCTAATCTCCCACATCTACAGACCCAGAAAATAGCACCATCTTACTGCTCTAAAAAACACTGCTCCAGGCTAACTTAGTATCTATGTTTTACATTTTTAAAATGTAATCAAGAGACAGGTCTCAATAAAACATATCATCACAGAAGAACCCACTCTACTCACTATTGTAGA
The DNA here is from genome assembly GCF_047496795.1 of Chiloscyllium punctatum. Lineage (NCBI taxonomy): Eukaryota > Metazoa > Chordata > Chondrichthyes > Orectolobiformes > Hemiscylliidae > Chiloscyllium > Chiloscyllium punctatum. The sequence continues at coordinate 68,798,960 of NC_092742.1, forward strand.
CTTTTTAAAAAAGAAAAACAGTAAGGTTAACCCTAAAACTATGCACTTAGCTGCTCCAAGGTCAGCTGTGAATTTTGGTAATTGTTAATTCTTCTTAGGCGCACTCTGATGTCCAGAGGTACTTGAACTCAAAAAGAAAAGGCAGTAGCTGTGCAGATTCACTGCTGTGTCAGCCAGAAGTGTAGGTTTATTTCTTGTTTGATACATTGACCATGTGGTCTCTGCTTTTGTCTCTCTTCCTCCTCTTTAAAGCACCTTTACTTTGAATTTTTTCTCCCCAACGTTCCAAATGCACCAGCTTATAAATTAGGAAAGCTGCACACACAGGATAAGCTAATGTAGAACAAGTTGTAGGTCACACAAGAATTAGAAGAGATCTATTATCTATTTAATTTGTCTGAGGGCAATCTTAGATACTTCCTCTGCCATCAACTATGAAGGTGAAAAACAAAGAAGTCCATACTATTGAAGAAGGATATGAGCTATATCTCACAAACACTGGAATGTATTAAATTGATTCCTAAAGAGCTTTGGAAGCATGTTGGCTAATGGGGAGGTGTCCACAGCAAAACTGGAATACTGATCTATTGCATTTATGTTCTACAGATACCTGTAGACTATATTGTTTTATGAAATGATGCTGCATGTGAGACCTTCATGCAGAAATGGACCTAACCTTCATTTACTTCTAGCCTCTGACTTCTTTGACCTACCTGTACTACAACACTGCATTTGTCATCTGAACTAGGTTGGCTCTGAGTCCCTGTACATGATTTTGATCAATTTCTGTCTCCCTAGAAATTGGTTTCCAATTTCAGTTTCAGTCTTAGCTTCCTCAGGAACTGAGAGTATCAGTTTCCTCTGTAGTGTAGTGATATAATGAGGTCAGCCAGCTGGTCTCATACAAAATGAATTCCCTAATTGGGGCTGTTAATCTGGACCAATTAGGGAGCCCTGGCCGACATAAAAAGGTTGAGTGTCAGGGATACCGACACTCTGGTGTCTGACTTTATATGATCCAACACTATAGTCAAGAACTATTTATGTTTCCATCAAGAGTGGCTTGGTGATGGGATTCTGGCCTCTGTCCAGTTATTTAATCTGGGTTGCCCTTTTCAATGAAAATTACTAATTTTGGAACAACAAATTCCATTTCAATATCGAAGAGCTTGCAGTTAGTTATGCACAGTCTCTTTTTTAATTTAACCTATTTTTTATGATCAAATCGTTCAGAGATGTTATCCACACCTCTAGAGCTGATTCAGGAGGAGGGATGCTACCATTCTGCCACAAGTGGGACCCTATTATACTCTATCTTTGTTTTGCTTCGCTTTCTTTCACTTCCACTCAGAACTTACTATTTTCAGCATGGTTCTCGTTTGTTTAATGTACCTGATACCTGTCATAAATACCCCTTTCTCTGCTTTATCTTACTCTGTCTCTTCTGTCATCTAGGGAGCTGTCACTTTATTTGCCTTATGTTTCTCTCCTGTAATAATGTACCCAAACATCTCTGATTGCTCTTGAACAATCTTGCCTACTATTATTTGATTCCACCTTACCTGGACCAGAACCATTGTCATGTCAGTAAAATTCAGCTATCTCTAGTTAATTATTTTGGCTCTGAATTGCTTTTTGTTGTTTTCTAAAGCTCACTTAAATATTTTATGAACACAGTCCCCGAAATGTTTTCCTCATGACTCTTGATCCACTTGATCCAACATATTCCTTCGAACCAACTCAAACAATACCTTTTTGTTCATTGGTTTACATATCATATCATCTAGACAATTCTCCAGAGCAAAATTCAGAAATTGTTCCCCTTTTCTGCCCTTTTTACTGTCATAATCCTGGTGGAAAAATTAGAAAAATGACTGCTAACAATTATGATATGACCAGACCCTGGATGAGATTCCTCAATTTGTTTTGTTTCCAGACAAGGTACCTCAAACTGTAAAGCTTCTGGATGAGGAGGTTTCAATTAGCTCCTATTCGTTATTCAACCACATCCTCAATTGGTTGTAACATGATTAATTTAGAATTCCCTTGTGTACCATTCTCTTGTGTGTACCATTTTCCATAGACCACATGAACTTATGTTTTAAAAGGAGCCAATTAACCACGTTTTCCATAGTTAACAAATTAATTACTAAATGTGAGAAGAATTTATAATGCAACACACTGAGAAATAAGAGATGAGCCCAAAAGATTAGAAATAAGAGATGACCCCAAAAAGATTAAAAAAAAACTTTTGGAAAAAGTCTGAATTGTTAACAAAGAACAGGTATTTGTATATTGGAAATATTGCAGTAAAGGGTTACAGATAGCTTTGACATTAAGAGTTGAAGAGTCAATTTCACAATTATCAGCTTTGCAAATTGATTGAGATTCTGTAATTCTAATTACTTTTGAACATGATTGAATATCAACAATCAGGGTGATACAGTCCTTTTGTTGTCCTACTTCCTTTTGCCTGGCAGCTAACTAGCTGACTTAAGGCACCGAGAGTCAGAGAAGGTATTTTCCTGCAGCACAGGGATGACAAAGAAATAGTTCTCAAACTGCAACCTTCACAGCATACTAATGCTTGATCCCAGGCTGTTACACACAAGGTGTTCGGTCCCACTAGTACACTCCAGTAGAGCCGAACCTGTTTTTTAAATGCCTGTCCTTGTGAATTCGACAAAGGCAAAAATGTAAAATGTATCTGTTTGAGGCAAAATTTGCAGGGAGTGGCTTACAGTTGACATAATCAGCCACTCGTCATCTCTCTAGACACAAACGATTCCAGTCCAATCTGTTTTGACCTGCCTCTTTCTCTCTTTGAATGTCCCTTTGCATCTGTAGGTCTGACATTTGGTGGGTCTCTCTTTCTAGACAGCCAATTAGTTTGCACCCACAATCTTTTTTGACTATATTAGCTCGCTTTAAGAAAAAACAAATTTTGGAATTACAAGTTTAAAATGTTCATTGTACTTCAGGTATACTCTACCCAAGGTCATGATCTACTAAATAATGTTTGTACCTATGACTTAATTTCCTTGTAATTTTTTTTTTTCTGTATGCTTCACATTACATAGTGGCCTACAAAATGCACTCAATACTGTAATATTATTCCCTCACTCTAAGCAAATAGATTCTGTTGTTAACCCTTCTAGAAATCCTCTTTCTCCTACGCTGTAACATTCTCCTGAATCAATATTGCTAACGCTCCAATTTTTTTTCCTTCCCTACCTTTCACATACACCTGTTATTGATTAATACCCAATCCTATCCTTTTACAACCTGATCACCAAACATCATATTTCCACTTAGTTATCTGCGCTTCCACATATTGTACATTCATCTACATGCATTGGAAATGTAATTTCAATGATTTTACATTCCCTCCTGATTCAAAACAAAGATTGCCAGCAAAAGGGTGACTATACCTAAATATATGGAAACATTGCCTTGAAATTACAATGTGTAATATTAACATTATTATATTTGTATGACACAGGCATTTAATAATTTGCTTCAAAATTGATTATTAAAATATCAGCCAAATTTTATATATGTTAATTGTGAAATTATACCCCATTTGTGACAAGGAAATGTAATGTGACAGGTAAACACTTAGAAGTATTTATTTTGCCCTATATGTAGATTAAAACAAGAAATCGGTTCTACATTGTTAATTTAGTATTCAATTATCATTAATTATAATAACAGATTTTCACAAAAAATCTCAATCTAGACAGCACAAATTGAAACTAATCAAAGTGAAGATTCTTAGTTTGGTTCAAGAAGTAGGGTCCTTTTTTTTTGATTTCTCACTTTATTCATGACAAAAAAAGGTCTCTTCATAATGACCAGACAATGATTGTAAATCTAATATAAAGGCAAATTTAACAATTGTTTAGATATGTTGTACATCTACAGTGATGAATTTTTATTAGGTTGGATTTTATGATCTGCATGCTGATAAGGAAACACTAATGACTAACTTGGTTTGTTATTATATGGTAAAAGCACAAGCGTTAGTTCAATCAATCAGTTTAATCAAATAAAACATTACTTTAATGCTGACCTTGCATTTTATAGCAATCAAGTAATAAATAACTACAGTAGCTACTTTAACAAGCTTCTATGTTTTATCAATAATATACTGCTATAATGAAACACGATAATAAATGTTGATGACATTTTGTAGCAGCTGTTTGTATGCATTAGATCTATAGATGTATAAATAAAATTTCTACTTGCTATCAGATATTAGAAATTTTTAAAATGTATGTAAATGAGCTGGTCACGACAGCAGAGCACACTAAAATAGTGAAATGCTTAGGATTTTATATTTAGTTCAATCATAATCTAACATCAATATATTTGTATATGATAAACTGAATAAACTGCCATACCTGATGTGTTGGCATGTTTATTTTCAGATGCTTATATTCTTGAAGATTCCTTTCACTAGGCTGTCATGATACGCTTTATTTTCAGATAGTACCAAAAGAACAGTGGCACAGTAAATCTAACCTGAAGTCATCAGTTAGCTACACTTCCAAACAAGACAGAGTTAAACTCAGTGAGCCTCTAGAAGCAATTGCATTTTAAATCACAATGAATTGAATATCTGGCTGATTCCACCAAATAGAAAAATAGAATTGCTAAAGACCTCTTGGCAGTCAGAAGGAATGTAGTTCCCTCTTCAATCAATTCTCTCAAAGTGTTGAAAAAATTGTAAAAGTTATAAACCCAAATTATTGCACGTTCTTCAAAACTAAAATTCTTCAAATCTGCAGCATTATTTAATCCACGCATAAAGCAGAAACTTGTAGTGAAGGTTTTTGTCTTGTGCGTTGTGTAGTGGTAAACCTGTTTACAACAAATAACACACAGTGGAACTCTTCTCAATTATTTTTTCTTTTTGCAGTAGATTGAATTAAATTAATATATTTCTTAAGTTTACATTAAACTGTATCACCTGGTGTGCTAAAGCTCCACTAAACTCAGTGCCAAAAACTAAAGCATAAATAAACTGTATTTACCACAGCCTGTTATATAATTGAGAACTCCAACTCTCAAAGGCTGTAATCATGCATTACATTAAAAACAGAGGCCTTGTTAGACATTATACCATACTTAACTGATTTGTTACTTGGTTGTAAAAAGTTATTTTATTCTGCAGCATGATGTTGGTTGTTGTTGGCTAACATCGAATTGTTCATCATTTGATCATTTCTGATTTATCTATGCTAATTTATCTTGTTAGCAATGATTCTCTCATTAATGAACTTTTTTTTCTGCTATTCCCTAACAGTTCATTCACTTATGTCCTATGTACTTCACTATGCTACACTGTTCCCATCCAGCATTCATTTGACACAATCTCACTTCATTTGCTGGTTCTGGTAGGATATTAAATTTAAATAGTAACAATGTTTCAGCTGTTCTGAATTTATGAAAATGTAGCAGTAATACTGTGAGTAGAATGCAACTTAATCTTGGTTTCTAATAATAGAAATGTTTTGCCTTCAATGGATGCAAAATGTGAGGATCCTATAATGATATATTTTACATATGCATACAATGAACATTGCAGAGATCAAAAGCTAATATCTCAGTAGTTTGATATCCTATGTACTATAACATCAAACCTTCAACTAGAAGACCCAAATTTGAATACAGTCTTGATTCTCGATTCACAACTGGGGCTTCCTGTAGGAGTCCAGTTTACTGTTTTAGACAAGTTCTCTGGGTGTTAAAGAAGCATGTCATTCTGTATTGCTAAGGCAAGCTTTCTTGTGTACTGAACAAAGAGCACTACTGATGGCATCTGTGCTGCTGCTTGAAGATAGATAGTTGGGACAAGCATGAATTGAGGAAAGATAATTTCTAAAAACATTTTCCCTGCTCTTTCTTTAGTCTGGTTATACAATGAATGTTTTTACTTTTTTTTTGCATTTTATACACTGTCCTATAAATAGGTAATAGAGAAGTTTAATTGAGAATTGAATGCATGTTTGAGAGGCTGGGCAAAGGAAGGTCATGTATATCAGTTGAATCAACTGCAGTATCTTTTCAATTTTTGTAATTTCCTATGTTCCTATCTTTTAATCACATATAGATGACAGGTGTTAAATTCTTACCTTTTCTTTTCCTAGTTGTTTTTGCAGTCTGTTCTGCCACTGGACAGTTTGCATTATTATGGCTTCCCATCTTCTCTCCAAGTTCACAATAATAAGTTGCATTGACTGACGATCTGCTTCTGAACAGCTGGCATCTGTGTCATCGACGAGACGTTGGCATAATCGTAACACAGATGTTATGCCACGTCGGCGTTGTTTAATCTCAGTACACAGTGACTAAAAGCAAATCATTATAATGTGTCAATTTTAGTATTGAACAATTTAGTTCAATATGCTTAAAACAATTTCACATAACAAAAATGAATAGAAAGTTTTGCACACTAACACTCATCCAATAAATTGCTGCTTCTCAAATCTATTTTTCCTGCTGACCCCATATTTTTACACTTCACACCTTGTACCGCCCCAAAGTGAAATTGTTGGGGTGGGGGGAGAGTTAGGGAGAACTGTTGACTGGAGTAGGAGTTCAAACAGCAGGGATATAAGCATAAAAATACTAAGACATCTACCAGTTTGGACCTTCTGTTGGTGTCAGTGATTGGGATTGTGTCAGAACACAATGGATTAGGCAATGGCCACAGGCACAAACATTTCCCAAATTTAAAGGGGCATTGTAGTCAATCCTATGAGTTTTAAACCTGACTCCCTGTTTAATTGTGTTAATAGATTTCATATTTGTACACAATGAACATTGCAGAGATCCAAAGCTAATATCTATATGTCTTAAGACCCTACAATATCTGACATTGAATAAGGAGAGCTGAAAATGTGTTGCTGGAAAAGCGCAGCAGGTCAGGCAGCTTCCAAGGAACAGGAGAGTCGACGTTTCGGGCATCAGCCCTTCTTCAGGAGAAGAAGAAGCCCTGAAGAAGGCCTGATGCCCGAAACGTCGATTCTCCTGTTCCTTGGATGCTGCCTGACGTGCTGCGCTTTTCCAACAACACATTTTCAGCTCTGATCTCCAGCATCTGCAGTCCTCACTTTCTCCATTGAATAAGGAGACACAGGTTTGAATTATGGTCTGGATTATTATTCACAGTCAAGCTTCCAATAGGCATCCATCACGATGCTCAGGACTCTAATTCCTCATCCTTTTATCCCTCATGGAGCTGTGGCCCACAGTTTGAGAATCCCTGCAATAAATCTTTGGCCATTTTGCAGGGATGGCAAATTAATAGATTCGAACAAATTTATATTCAAATGCTTTTACTGCACTTAGGAAAGAATAAGAGCGTGAGTACTTAAAGTAGCATTTGAAAAGTTTCTGTACAACACATTTGCTCTGTGAAATCAAGAACAAATTATAATTACCATTTTCACATATGAACGAATGACCAAAACTTATTGTCATTAATGAATGGTTCCATATAAGACAGATGATCTTTGGAGACTAGAATATTTAGGCTTTATACTTATATTAGTTCTAGATTGTGCCACATTGCTGGCAACCGTTAAATAATGACTCACCTGTACAGTATATTGCATATATTTTTCACTTGTGAAATGATTCATTGCAAGAAAATATGATCTCAATATATGTATAGCTAGGCAGAGATCATTGGAAAAAAAAAGGCTAAATTTTGTAACTAAAATAATTAGCAACCACTTTCATGATTAGAATCCAAAATAAAAGAGCAATATGCAATTCAGTTTAGGTCACTGCAATAGGGATAAATTGACCAGCAGTAAAGAAAGAAAACATTCACCCAATTCAATATATGTACAATGTTTATCTTAAAAAAATGATAGTTTAGTGTTTTACATTTGGGGACTGAAACAAGAAGTTCAATCAGCAGTATGTATTTGGATTATTGGCACCAAATGTAAAGAATTATCTTGGTAACCAACTCTCAATCCACTTAAACCAGCTGCAAAATGAAAGCTCACAGAATGATTACTCAAATCCTTTGCAAAATCTGTTGAGTTATACATCAGCAGGAAGACATCTTACAGATATATTCTATTTGTTGATATATTGCATATTTGCAATATTTCAAATTTCCATAAATCTGTAATACTGTAGAAATAATGGAATTCTACCTAAGAGAATCACATACCTTTAATGTTTCTGAATTTTAAATAAGATGGATGATAAATTCCTATTTATTTATTGCCAAATGTAGTTTTGACGTGTATTATTAAATTTTCGGCAGCAATGTATTTCCATCCACAGTTCCTCAAGTTTCCTTAAAGGTGAAATCTACTTTCTTAATAGTAAGTCTAAATCATTTATTGCAAGCACTGTCACAAACCATGAGTTGAATCATGCTTTCAGAAGAAATTCAGTTTGTAATGTTTTTCACCTGCAAAGTTTTATAGATAAGATTACATCTCTGTGAACTGAGTGTGCTCTGTATCCATCCTCTAATACTTTTTAAATGATCTTTAAGGCGTACTAACTAAATACTTAATATTTTCGACAACCAAGATTCTGTGGCAGGGTCTTTCCACAGTATGTCATTTGAGACAGATGAAAGTATACAACACGTTGAGGTTTTGATCGGATTTTCTTAAAAAAATCAACCATCAAGATATATATTTTCAAAATGTATGGAATGGTTCTTGTCTTTTTTGTCGACTTCACTGTTCACAGACTATCTTTGAAAATAAACTCTACTCTAAGGTTGCAATTTTTCTATTTTTAATTAAAGTGTTTGGTCTAATGAGATTCATGGTGCCCAGCCCACCATGACTTACAGTGAATTTTCTCACGCAGTATTCTGTTATTCACCTCATTAATTATGCAACCGGATTCTACAGTGCACTTCTCTTGAAATTGTTGGCTGAATATGTTGACAGTGCAGTCCTACAAAGAGCACTGCCCACACACGTGCAGCTGCAATGCCTTTAATGTTATAGTCAATAACAATCTAATCTGCTGCCTGCAACAAAGATGGCACAAATCATCATGGAAGCTGTGTCAAATTTTGGAAACAACTTTACATTGCTTTCCTTCTGCATATATGTATGACTGCTTATTAATGACTATTTATTTTCCTCTGTGTGGGGGTAGCTGTGGGGAGAGGGTTCAGGTGAAGATTGTAAACCTGACTATTTCTGAAGGTGATTTCCTGATTGCACTAACCCAGCTGCATTTTAAAGCTCCCTGTTTGAGTTTAGGTTGAGCACACTAGAGATGGAGTGAAAGTTCCCTTCTCTTGATAGCTCAATATCTTCAGCCCTTCTATGTAGAGCAGCAACCACATTGATTGGAACAAAGTAAGTTCAGCACTCAGTGTTAATGCTCATTTAGGAAAGCTTCGCACATATTGGGATACAGATTAGTATCGTTTGGAGGTTGGGATACAAATTCTTATCCATAACTGGAGCCTAGAATAAATTAACAATATTTCACACACTGTGACTATGCATAGTATGCCTGAAAATTGTTTACCTCAGGCTGAATCGAAACAGTACGAAAGAAGAATAAGAAAATGGCAGGTCCTTGGATATGGGATTCTGGATTAGTGGTGCTGGAAGAGCACAGCAGTTCAGGCAGCATCCAAGTCGCTTCAAAATCGACGTTTCCACCTCTTGGATATGGGAGCAAGGGCAGCATCAATTAATATGTTTGTGTATTCATTTGTAACCTTCAGATATATGCTTATATGCAGACTCAATTTAATATCAAAAATTGTGAACTCAGCAGCAACCTGTGAAAGTTGTACCATGTCCAGGTATGTGATGATGTTCAAATGCGAATACATCTACATTGTCACAACTCACTGGGGAGTGCAGTGGTAATTGAAACCAATTACTCCCGGAAACACTTCAAATGGGAAAATTTGGTTAAACCATGGAGTTGCTCAAATCTACCTAACTGTCTAAGTCAGGTTGAAAGAATATGATCACCAAAACTTTTTTGCCTTTAACAAAAATTTAATGTAATCAAATTGTTTAAAATCATTGAAAAAGATAGGCAAGTCATATTGCTAATTTGTGACTGCATAACTTAAATTTTATTCCTTTTAAAAAATATCATTTACACATAGAAACAGTCAACATATAATATTATGGGTGGACAAAAAAAATTCAGGGAAATACATCTTGATAGCTGTAGCTCACACCACGGGCACCAATGAGTTGTTTTCTTTAAGTTCCTTTCAATTCCCTTGGTCTATTTCTGACATTTTGCTGATGACATGAATTTGGATGTACACCAATTCTCAGTCTTTCATTCACCTTTTCAGAATCTCTGAAGGTGATTTTCCCTTTTTCCTTCAAGCATAGCATTTACGGAAGGTGAGGGAGATAACTAGCTGCTAGGGATTTTCTTTTACTTACCTACGCAGAAGGGGCAGAGAGACATATCGATGCTTTCTCATCACAGGCTAAATGTTTCTGCTGTATTGTCTACTCACAAGGTTGTAGTCACCTGGCCAGGAATCAATCAAGTGATTGTTACTACGCTGAATCCTCCTGAGTTGACAACAATCAAACCATATGAAAAGCCAATCAAAAGATCGTCTCTGGGCAGAATTGCCCTGAATACATGCACAGGTTGATGGTGGAAATACTGCTTTCTGTTGCCTTCTCCCCCATCATTCCATGAAGGTAGCGCTGAAAATGCAATTTACAGTGTGATACAGGAACTGGGGCAGCATAGTTGTTAAGTGGCTAGCATTGCTGCCTCATAGCGATAGGGATCCAGCTTCAATTCCACCCCATGAATAACTCTGTGTGGAGTTTGTACATTCTCTCTTGGTCTCCGTGGGTTTCCTCTGGGTTGTTCACACAGTCCAATGATGTGCAGATTAGGTGGATTGGCCATGTTAAATTGCCAATGATGTCCAGGGTTGTGCGAGCTAGGTGGAATAGCCATGGGAAATGTCGGGTGAAAGGGATAGGGGTGCTCTTCAGAGGGTCAGTATGGACTTGATAGGCCAAATGGCCTCTTTCCTCATTCCAGGGATTTTCTGAAAACTGCAAACACCTTCTTAGTCATGTTCCTCAGTATAAAGCAATAACCTTTCCTACTTTTAATCTACAGTCCAAAAAACAGTAGTCATTGAAACATAATAATAGGAATGTGTACATGCACAGTTGGATTTTCAAAGTGGTATTGAAAAATAATGAGCTTTACCTTACAGATACTTTCTAATGATATATTGTCATTTTTATGCATTCAGAATGAAAACTTTCAATCAGTTCCAGTGAGAGGCAGAGACCTTGGGACTTTGGGATGTGGTGCACAGGTAATAGGCACTTTTGTAGGTCATTGGCAATATGTGTCTACCTGATCCATTGGGAAGGAGAACTGTAGGTGTTATCATTCCCAGCAATGAAAACTTAAGTCTCTTAACACACTTCAGTTCAGATATATCAAGAGATATAATCCGCTATCTGTAGACCCTATGTTCGGGGCTCACATCCTTTCAACTAGATCACAGTGTCCAATCTTTTGATTGAAGAGAAGGCAACTCATATAGCTATTGGTGTTACACCTGCATCTGCCATTTTCTTTTCACATAAAGTTCCAAAAACTTGAAAGAAATCAAACTGCTATATTTGAACAACACTCTGTACCAAACTAAAGTCCAAAATTGCTTGGAAATATTTTCTTGTCTTGTACCAGGTAAACACGCCCCAAATATTACCTATGACAGGAAGAATTATCAGTGGAATGGGCCTTCAAATGAATTTTGATTTTTTTCACCCTGTATGTTCCTGAACCTATAATATTTTGTCTCAGTGGAGAAAATCATTACATAACAAATCATAAAACTGTGGATATTGGGCATCTAAAACAAAAACAGAAATTTCTGGAAAAACTCAGCAGGTCTGGCAGCATCTGCGGGAAGAAAGCAGAGCTAACATTTCAAGTCCAGTGACTCTTCATCAGAAGAATGCTGCATATATATTCTTACCTTCCTGGAAGCTAGAAAAACTGAATATGGTTTACTTCAACACATTGAATGCCTGAGATGGAAGCACCACTATTTCAGGCTTATGTACAATTCCACATCCACAGATTTATATTGGTGTGGAAAACTGAAGTGAGCACCACAAGAATAAAAAATATAATCTTCTGATTAATCATCTCTTTAATACAAAACAAAATACTATCAAGTCTAATCATGACTGAAATATAATTTCATTGAAAGATAAGCTGCTATAATTCTGTACCAAATACATAGAAAAAAATAAAAAGAACTCAATAAACACAAAAACTTTGTTGTCTAAATGGAGAGAATCATGCTTTGGTGCAGAGGAACCTGGATGTCCTTGTGCATGAATTGTAGAAAACTAGTATGCAAGTCTAGTAGTTAATAAACAAGGCAAATGGAATTTTTGCATTTATTGCTAAAGGAATAGAGTATAAAAGTCGAACAAAGCATTCTGCACAATCTTGGTTCCCTTTGAGTAGGGAGTTTTAATTGATTGATTCCAGAGAAGAGGGGTTGACTTATGAAGAAAATTTGAGCAGTTTAGCCCTCTGCTGTCTGGAGTTCAGAAGAATGCAAGGAAATCTAATTGAGGTAAATAAGATGCTAAAGGGGATTGACAAAGTAGATATAGAAAGGATATACCTCATATGGACAATCTAAAATGAGAGGTCACCGTTTTAAGATAAGGGATAACCGCTTTAAGACAGATGAAGAGAAACTGTTTCTTTGAAAATGTTATGAATCTGTTGAATTCATGACCTCAGAGTGTGCTACATTAGTAAATTTAAGGAGGAAATAGACACATTACTAATTAGTAATGGGTTGAAAGATTATTGGAGTGTGCTGAGCTGAGATCAGCCATGATTGTATCAAATAGCAGACCAGGCTCGAAGGGCTGAATTGCCTATTCCTGTTCTTAGTTCTTTATGTCCTTTATGAGAAACAGGAGTTTTGGATACAGCATTGTATTTTTGTTCTGAATGAGCTTTAATGGTGATGTAATAGTTGGTACCCTGCATGTATAGAACAGGCAACAAAATATCAAATAAGTAGTTAGGGGTGAGGGACACTGTCACCAGATATTTGCATATTGTGTACCCCAGGTCATATTTTTGAAAGCTGAAAAAGAAAGGTCTTGAATGTGACAATACTGTGCCTTTATGAAATGTCTCTTTCACACAGGCAGTTGTTAAACAGCTCTGAGTTCTCCCTATGTTTTTTTTAAAGTAGGACAAAAGAATCATAGCTATGGAGAAGGAGAGGATTAGGCAAAATGGGAGCATATTTAATTGGGGAAGAGGAAACTATGATGCGATTAGACATGAGTTAGGAAGCATGGATTGGGAGCAATTGTTCCATGGTAAAGGCACTATAGACATGTGGAGACTGTTTAAGGAACAGTTGTTGCAAGTGATGAATAAATATGTCCCTCTGAGACAGGCAAGAAGTGGTAAGATAAAGGAACCTTAGATGTCGAGAGCGGTGGAGCTTCCCGTCAAAAAGAAAAAGGTAGCTTACGTAAGATGGAGGAAGCTAGGGTCAAGCTCAGCTCTCCAGGATTACAGGCAGGCAAGGAAGGAGCTTAAAAATGGTCTGAGGAGAGCCAGGATGGGGCATGAGAAAGGCTTGGCAGAATGGATTAGGGAGAACACAAAGGCATTTTACACTTATGTGAGGAATAAGAGAATGGTCAAAGAAAGATAGCAAAGGGAATTTGTGTGTGGAGTCTGAGGAGGTAGGGGAAGCCCTAAATGAGTTTTTTGCTTCTGTCTTTATGAAATAAACGAACTTTGTAGTGAATGAAACCTTTGAAGAGCAGGTGTGCATCTGAAATGGATAGAGATAGAGGAAGCTGATGTGCTGAAAATTTTGTCAAACATTAAGATTGACAAGTCACCAGGCCCGGACCAGATTTGTCCTCGGCTGCTTTGGGAAATGAGAAATGCAATTGCTTCGCCACTTGCGAAGATCTTTTCATCCTCGTTCTCCACTGGAGTTGTACCTGAGGACTAGAGACGGGCAAATGTAATTCCTCTCTTCAAGAAAGGAAATAGGGAAATCCCCGGCAATTACAGACCAGTAAGTCTCATCTGTCGTCTGCAAGGTGTTAGAAAGGATTCTGAGGGATAGGATTTATGACCATCTGGAAGAGCATGGCTTGATTAAATGCAGTCAACACGGCTTTGTGAGGGGCAGGTCATGCCTCACAAACTTTATCGAGTTCTTTGAGGATGTGACTAGAAAAGTTGATGAGCGTTGAGCTGTGGATGTGGCGTATATGGACTTCAGCTAGGCATTTGATAAGGTTCCCCATGGTAGGTTCATTCAGAAGGTCAGGAGGAATGGGATACAGGGGAACATAACTGTCTGGATACAGAATTGGCTGAAGAACAGAAGACAGCGAGTGGTAATAGAAGGAAAATATTCTGCCTGGAAGTCTGTGGTGAGTGGTGTTCCACAGGGCTCTGTCCTTGGGCGTATATTGTTTGTAATTTTTATTAATGACTTGGATGAGGGGATTGAAGGATGGGTCAGCAAGTTTGCAGATGACACAAAGGTTGGAGGTGTCATTGACAGTATAGAGGGCTGTTGTAGGCTGCAGCGGGACATTGACAGGATGCAGAGATGGGCTGAGAGGTGGCAGATAGCGTTCAACCTGGATGAATGCGAGGTGATGCATTTTGGAAGGTCAAATTTGAAAGCTGAGTACAGGATTAAGGATAAGATTCTTGGTAATGTGGAGGAACAGAGGGATCTTGGGATGCAGGTACATAGATCCCTTAAAATGGCCACCCAAGTGGACAGGGTTGTTAAGAAAGCATATGGTGTTTTGGCTTTCATTAACAGGGGTATTGAGTTTAAGAGTCGTGAGATCTTGTTGCAGCTCTATAAAACTTTGGTTAGACCGCACTTGGAATACTGCGTCCAGTTCTGGTCGCCCTATTATAAGAAAGATGTGGATGCTTTGGAGCGGGTTCAGAGGAGGTTTGCAAGGATGCTGCCTGGACTGGAGGGCTTATCTTATAAGGAGAGGTTGACTGAGCTCAGACTTTTATCATTGGAGAAAAGGAAGAGAAGAGGGGACCTAATTGAGGTATACAAGGTAATGAGAGGCATAGATAGAGTCGATAGCCAGAGACTATTTCCTAGGGCAGAAATGACTAACACGAGGGGTCATAGTTTTAAGCTGGTTGGAGGAAAGTATAGAGGGGATGTCAGAGGCGGGTTCTTTACACAGAGAGTTGTGAGAGCGTGGAATGCGTTGCCAGCAGCAGTTGTGGAGGCAGGGTCATTGGGGACATTTAAGAGACTCCTCGACATACATATGGTGACAGAAATTTGAGGGTGCATACATGAGGATCAGTGGTCGGCACAACATCGTGGGCTGAAGGGCCTGTTCTGTGCTGTACTGTTCGATGTTCTATGTTCTAATCATGAGTGGGCAGGGTTCAGACAGACCCAGTTTTGTTTTCAGTTTGTGTGAGGGTGCAGTTCTTGCTTCTGGAGCTGAAAGTTTGTTCAAGTGAAGTTTTGGACAGGCAGGGTTCTGGTGAAAAATCAAAAGAGGCAGATTGTTTCTTTCAGTGTTTCATTCCACTGGCCTGGAGAGAAATAGAATGTGAGAATATTAACTGTGTTGCTGAATTGCCTTTGCTAAGGGTGTGTTTATGGGATGCTACCAAAAATGGAACAGTTGAAACCTGGTGGTCAAAAAATACATTATTTATCTGTACATGTAACATAATTGAAGGAGTAAGTAAAGAGTTAACCACTGTGCTAAGGAAATGGAACTTTACGTAGTGAGAAGAGAAGCTAACACATAGACTGTACCCACAATCAGGAGGGAACATTTGCTGAAACAGTGAACCAGTGACATAGCACTGAGAATATTCTGTATCAGACAACTTCCGCTTTTCCATCTAACTTCTGCTTTTGTCTGCAGCAATAATCACAATTCAATTAATGGTTAGACTGACCTCTAATTGTACGATGGCCTCTAGTCATGTTGGCCATGTTTTGTGATTATCTTGTGGTTTTGCACTCAATGGTAAAGAACTATATATGTGACTTGAGGGGTAGGGTATTCATGGCAGCAACTGTATATAAACCATGAAAGTGTCTAACAACCAAGAAGTTTGGGGAGGTCCCTTTTGAGGTCCCTGCTTCTCCCAATAGCTTTTGTTAATAAAGCTGTGTTTGACTCACTACAGAATTGTACTTGGTATTATTTTACCTGCAACAATAATGTGTTACATTAATACATTAAGTATTTCAATAAAGTTATGGCAATTCTTTTTTTTGTATTTTAACTCAATTGTAAGATTGGTGGTGGACTAATCTAGTCATATTTGAAACAGAGAGCCTTACACTTGCCTTCTAAAAAAAAGGTTAAAGTCTAGGCCATCTTCATAACATACTTTGGGTAGTCTAGTTAGGTCCATAACATGAGCTCTAAACCATGTTCAGCTGCTACGCCTTTACAAATGAGAAGCCTAATGCTTATCTGAAAAATGTGCCTGTATTGTGGCCTGGTTGCATTTAAAATACGTGACGTACACATGGAACCACAGAAAATCATGAGTGAAAGAGCAAACTTATTAAACGACACTGACCTGAATTTGCAACCAGAAGCTCTCTTTCTGATTCCATTGCAGTGATGAAGATATACAGGTTCCTGCTTGGGCGGCTTTCCATCCCCTTGATTTATCCAGGCTGCCCAATTACTCATTCCTCTCTCATAATCGCTGCATACTTTCTAATTGCTTCCCTTCTCCTGAGATAGGAGATACCTGAGTATCATTGCTGGCAATACAGCAACATGACATCTAAGGTAGATACAGTATTCTCATGATATTCCTGGAGATGTTCAGCGCAGATCCACAGCTTGTTGATTTAATACAAATTTGACCAACATGGAGAGCCTTCTAGCCAATAACAAAATTGCATTTACAAAGCACCTTTTCCACAGTAAAATATTTTAGGACATTTTAAGAGAGAGATTAGATTAGACTACTTACAGTGTGGAAACAGGCCCTTCGGCCCAACAAGTCCACACCGCCCCGCCGAGGCGCAATCCACCCATAACCCTACATTTACCCCTTACCTAACACTATGGGCAATTTAGCATGGCCAATTCACCTGACCTACACATCTTTGGACTGCGGGAGGAAACCGGAGCACCCGGAGGAAACCCACGCAGACACAGGGAGAACATACAAACTCCACACAGTCAGTCGCCTGAGGCGGGAATTGAACCCGGGTCTCCGGCGCTGTGAGGTAGCAGTGTGTCGCCCACAAACAAAATTTGACAACAAGCCATGCTCGGTGAACAAAAGCTTGGTAACGCTTTTATGAATATCTTAAAAGGGAAAAGAGAGGTAAACCTACAGAGATAGATATATTTAGGGATGAATTCCAGAGTTTAGGCTGAAACGGGAGTGAAAAAAGTATGGAATGCTCAAGAAACCAAGACCACAGGAGAGACCTCAGAGGGTTCTAGGGCTGGAGCAAGTTACAATGTTACTATTATGGACGGGTGAGACCTAAGAAGTACTAGAAAATAAGGATGAGAACTTTATAATTTCTACATTGTAGCTTTCTGTAGTAACAAACCCTATATTCTGAACATTACATTCCACTTGACTACTTTCTTGCACACAACAAAGTTTAGTAATTTACACCAACAGTGGTGATTAAACTCTCTCCCAGAAAAAAACAGCAATTTGAAAGCTATACACACCTAACCTTAACTCAGTGGGAGTACTCCTATTTTTGAATTAAAACATGTGAGTTCAAGGTAGCCAAACTCAAGTCTTTGCGTACATAATCTCAGGGACACTTCACCCTGTGAAGGAATGTAGATTTGTTGGAGTTTCTGTACTTTTGATGATAGATTAAACCAAGTCTCTTCCTCTCGTTTAGGTGAGTACACTCTACTGTACTGTTTGAAGTAGAACAGGCAGATGTTCTTGAACGCCAAAGGGCCAATTTTCATGCTGCATGACTCTATGTCTTCATCTATAAATATTTACCTTGAAACAAGACTATCAAAGTCAATTAACAGTTTCATCTGCCAACATGAAAACAGCAACTATGTATCAAAGTGTACTGGGAACGGCTAGGAACATCTGAGTATAAAATGTCACTCAAAATTCACCAAAACAGTACACTTCAGAATTATTTCTGAATGATTTAACCCTAATACCCAAAACAAAATTAAATACTGATAATTCCATTTCCATTCATGATGACAATAAGAGCAATTGACACCAATTTTAGAGATTAACGTCGAGAGCTTGAAGGGAATGTAGCTGTTAGGAGAACAAGCTAAAGGGATTTGGACAGATTCATGTGCCTTTGTTGGTAGAAGTTTCAATAATGGACTGGAAAGCTGGGGCAATGCTGCTGCAGTAATTTCCGAGAGTCCCAACACAATTCAGTAGTCATCAGGTAATTCACTTCTTGATGTCAGAGCTTCCATCCCTTTAAGGGTGAAGAGCCAACATACAGAAACTAAGGAATTGGACAGATGGTACTTGTTCAGCTACAATGGTGCCATTATGAATAGTAGCCACTGCTGGTAATGAAGCCAGCCAGATCAACATCATGAGAGAGGACTCTGAAACCTATTGGCCTCCTTTTAGGGAAAGTATGGATTATCGTTGGAGGTCTTTATGATCTGATGGTCCTTGCTGCCAGGGATACTTCTGTGAACCATTGGGTGATTGATCGGCAGGGCCCCAGGGCCTACAAGGAGACCATCAGATTTTACTGGATAATACCCTATATGGCATACTGTCAAGTACATGGAATACCAGATTATTCTACCAGCAGAAGGGTGACACCATTAAGTGAATCTTCATTGCATCACCTCCAAGACATGGACATCTTTGTTTAGACATGGAGACCATTACTTAGCCTTTTAAGGACCTTAATTAGCCTCTGAACAAAACAGTTCTCCATCCCTTTACTTAACTATAGGGAGTCAGGAAGGTGCCAGTGTTACCTATCAATTCTATACCTTAATCCCCCACTTTGCTGCCCATTCCCGAAGGTCAGGCTAAATTTTGCCCATTTCAGCAGCAAGCACAGAGACGGCAGATGGACTGCAAAATGAGGAAGTATGAGGTTATTCACTTTGGGCTTCACTGAGGAAGGAAACTTGCCAACCTTGCCTGATCTGGCTTGTTTGTGGCTCCAAACCCACAAAAATGTGGCTGATTCTTAACTACCCCTTGGACAATTATGGATAGGCAATAAATGCTGATCCAGCCAGTGATGCCCACATCCATGAATGAATAAAAAGAAAGTTCAAAGAAATTTGCATGTTCGCACATTTAAGGAACACAAAAAATGAACATGCAGGTGCAATGAGTAATTCAGAAGGCCAAAAGTCAGGTTGACATTATTGCAAGCAGAGTGGAGGACTTAAATAATGACATCTCGCTACAATTGTATAGTATTTTCATAAGATCACACCGAGAATACAGTAAGCACTACTGGTCTCCATATCTAAACTCACCATATACTCGCTTTTGAGGTGGTGCAATGTAAGTTCATTAGATTGATATCTGGTATGGGAAGCACATTTATGATTAGAAGCTAAGTAACTTGAGTGTGTACTCTGTGAGGTTTATAAGAAATAATCTCATTCAACTGTACCAGATTCTGGAGCACCTTGGCAGAGGAGGCACTGAGATTGCTTTTCTGGCTGGATAACAAGGGACAAGGTATTAGGGTAGGCAGTCAGTTCTTTAGGACTTAGGTCAGGAACAATGTCTTCACTCATTTATGAATCCTTGGAATGTTCACTATAGAGGTTTGCAGATGCTCCATTGTTGCTGTATGTAAGGCTGAGATCAATAGCTATTTGGTCACTAGTGAAATCTAAAGGATATGATTAGCATTTTCGGAAAGTGGAGTTGAGCAGAAGATCAAATGTGATGGTACCGAATGGTGGAGTATCTCATGAACTATATGGTCTCCTTCACTCCCATTTCTTGTATTTATATGATGCTAGAAATAAATTTGAGTTCATGGTATGGTTTTTAACCGCTGGTGGGAAGGCGATGGGATTATATTATAATTTCACATTGGAGTGTGCTGAGAGGCCACAAGGGATTTTATTGTCAAGCCTCGTCCTAGTGCCACTGCTCATCTACTCAGCTCTATTCAGTAGAAAACAGCAGCAGGCCTCCAAGAAGAACAAAACATGGGTGGCTAATCATACACAGATCAACCTGTGCAGTAAATTACAAGTTGCAAGATATGATCTGTGAGGGAAATTTTGAACTGCAGGGGTTACAGCAATGTTATGAGGTGAGTCTGAAATGAGTTTCATTAATTATTAAAGCAATGATATCAAAATTAAAGACTGACATGAACAAAGTTGGCAATAGAATCACTCTATTATAACTTCACCCAAATTCCTTTTCCATTGACCAGCTGAGCCAAAGTTGCACCTTAAACAACCTGTACATCTTGTGAAAATCACATTTCAACCTGTTAAAATGAGACTTATGTGAAAAACGTCACATATGGCTTCCACCATTTCATTGTATTTTGCTGCATTATATCAAGATAGTTTATTAAGGGATTGTCTTTGTTTAGAAAGTAAATCTTTGAGCTGTAATTGCTCACAGCAAGTGCTCTTGTTTCACTGCATGTTTTTTTATTGCTGTCTTTTATAATCCCTTTGCTGACATGCATTGGGAAATGTATCATTTTTAGTAATAATAAGAAGAAACAAGACCTGGTTTGCATCTGAATTGCTTTCTTATCCTATCACTTTCCAGCAGTTTTTCTAGTTGGCGGCCTTTCTGCTCTGATATACTGATAATACATGATGTCCAGCTGTGACTATGGAGACGACTAATGATTACCAATACAGCCATTTTTGTAGGTTTATAAACTTGCAAAATGAAGACTTACTGCCATGTCATGATGGGTCACAAACACTCGGTGAAATAATGTTTAATGATTTGAAAAGATACTTGCATTTAAGCAAAATAAGAAAATTTAATTGAAGAAATTCAACCGCTTTGCCAATCTTCAATCCTGAAAATCAAAATATTACACGAGCAAAGAAAAAGGTTTTGGGTGTAGTTTTATGTTTAAACAGGACTAATAGAATTAAATAAATTGAAAGAGAACCCTGCTGTGACTCATTATTTAGCCATGGCTCCAGGCAAGCCCTGGCTTGTAAGAAAATAAACTAATTTCATGTAGAAGTCATCTCTGACAGAGGAAATTACTAGGAAAGAAGATTTTCACTAAATAAGCAGGCAGGTGAGAGAGTTTCCCTGCATAAGGCTTCAAAGAATTAAGAAATTTGGGTTCCATGGGCAAAATAAAAATAAGCATTAATCGAGAAAACTATATATCCAGCTCATTGCTTTACAAAATTGGAAATGGGTTGCAGGAGTCAAACCATTTAGTTAGAGTGCATCTGCCTTGCACTCTAAATCCTAATTTTACCATTTTAATGAACTCATGTCCTGAAAGCTTCACCTCAGTAAGTAATTTGATTCGAAGAAAACCAACATTCGAGAAGTTCAGCACATCTGGCAGCAATATGGCTGTACTTTGGAAGCAAAAAATGGTAGAAAAGTGATGGACCATAAAACATAGGAGCACAAGGAGGTCGTTCAACCCAATGAATTTGTTCCACCATTCAAATGAGATCATGACTGATCTAATGACCCTTAATTCCATATTCCTGCCTTTTCGCCAAAACCTTTAATTTCCATACAGATTAAAAATCAGTCTCAGCCTTGAAGATACTTAATGACTCAGCCTCAACAGCCCTCTGCAATAAAGAATTAAACATATCCAAACCCTCAAAGAGAAGAAATTTCTCTTGGTCTCAGTTTTAAATGTTCCACCCTTTATTCTGAGATGATGCCCTCTGATCCTAGACTCTCACAAGGGGGAACAACCTTTCTGTGCCTGCCTTGTCAAGACTCCTAAGATTCTTGCATCTTTCAATAAGGTCAACTCTCATTTTTCTAAACTCTAATGAGTGCAAATCCAACCAATTCGACCTCTCCTCATAAGACAATCCCTCCGTACCTGGGATCAGCTGAGAGAACTTTCCCTGGATGCCTCCAAGGTAAGTATATTTTTCCTTTTATAAGAGGTCCAAAATTTTCACACTATTCTAGCTGTGGTCTGACTAGTGCCTTGTATAGTTTTAGAAAGATCTCCCTATTTTCAGACTCCATTCCCTTTGAAACAAAGGCCAACATTCCAATTGCCTTCCCTATTACATGTTGAACTTGAATATTGGCCTTTTGAGAGTCATCCATAAGGACTCCAAAACCCCTCTGTTCTGCAGCTTTCTTCAGCCTTTCTCCATTTAAATATTATCCAGCTCCTCAATTCTTCCTACTAAATCCCACAACCTCACCTTTTCCCACATTATATTCTATCTGCCAAGATTTTGCCCACTCGCTTAATCTGTACATCCTTTTGCAGACTATTTGTGTCATCCTCACCGCTTGCTTTTCTACCTATTTTTGTATCATTCACAAATCTGGCTATAGTGCATCCAAGTCATGAACATATATTGCCATCCTGAAAACGTCCCTTAGTCAATCCTCTATCCATGCTAATGGTTTACTTCCAACGCCATGTGCTTTTGTTTATTAAGTAGTTTAATGTGTGGTACCATAGCAAACACTTTACCCATCCTGCTTGTTACCTCCTCAAAGAATTCTAGTAAATCTGTCAGGTATGATATCCTCTTTCATGAAGCATTGCTGACTCTGTATAATTGCATTATACATTTCTAAAAGTGCTGTTATTATAACTTTTATAACAGAATCCAACAATTTCTCAATGACAGAATTTAAGTGGCCTGTAGTCACCTGTTTTTTGTCTCCTCCTCTTTTAAAGTAAAGGCATTACATTGGCAGTTTTCTCATCCTCTAAGACTTTTCCAAAGTCTAGGAATTCCTGGAAGATTACTATGAGTGCATCTTTGCAGTCAATTCCTTTAAATTCTAGGATGCATCCCATCAGAGCCAGGGGACTTATCGGTCTTTGGTCCCATTAGATTTTCATAGCACTTTTTTCTCTCGTGACAGTTATTGTACTTATTTCCTCTCTTCCATTTGCCCCTTGAATACTTAAGTCATTTTGGAATGCTATTATGTTTTCTACACAATGTTTCTTCAATTTCGCTAGCATTTACTGATTCCCCATTATTATTTCACAAACATCATTCTCTGAGTCACCTAAGTTTACTTTGGCTTCTCTCTTTCTTTTTATGTATTTATAGAAGCTCTCACTATCTGTCTTGATATTATTTGCAAATTTATACTCAACATTTATTTTGCCCCCATTACATTTTGGTTATCTTTTTAAAATGTTCCCATTCTCTGGTTTACCACCAGTCTTTGCCATTCACATGTTGTTTCTTTCAATTTGATACTCAATATAACTTCCCTGTTTAACAATGGATGGCTTATCCCCTTCCCAAAACCCTTCTTCGTCATTAGAACATGTCTTTGCTGTAAGCCAAGAACTATTTTCTTAAATGCCTGCTAATGTTTCTCAACTCTCTTTGCTATTCAACTCCTTTTCCAGTCCACTTCAGCCAGCTCTGCCCTCATTCTGTTCTGATTATGCTTTTTTTTAAAACGTAGCACAGTTGTTTCCAACCCAAGTTTCTCCCTCTCAAACTGAATGCTAAATTCTACCATGTTATGGTCACTGTTTCCGAGGAGATCTTTTATTTTGGTGTAATTTATTAAACTTGTCTCATGACACATTATCAGATCAAAAATCTCCGGTTGGATCTTCAGTATGTCTCGGACAGTTTAGAGGGCAAAAGAGATTAAATTAAAGAAGTAATGGAACTAAAGGAAATGGAAGTATTAATGATTGCAGTAAATAAACAATGCATTGGACCTGAGCTTATGGCAGAATAATGGACAACTCAGTCCTTCTTTAATAATGAGACAACTGCAAATTATTGCACACTTACATCACTCATATAAGGCAACAAACAGCAAAAAGATGCTTACAAAACTCCCAAACATGAATTGGAACACCAGTTGGATTTATGTCTTATTCAAGTTCATTAGTTCTAAAATATGCTTCAAAAGTTAAACCATTGTTGAATTGGATAAACAGGCTATGAAACTAATTGCAATTAGAATTGAAAAATTGCACAGAACCAATACTTCTGACTTATTTGAAAAGAACCTGAAAGACCCCACAAAGATATGAAAAGTGCAATTTTGGAATTCATCATTTATAGTTGATACTCTCAAGGCAACTGTCACAGATACAAGTTGGCTCACAATGCTGTCATAAGGGCATGAAATTTTTCATAGGTCAAACTGTTAGAATTGTGGCAGTCATTGTTCATTGTTTCAATGTCAATTGATGCTCTTCAAAAAGACGAAGTCCATATAGATCACATCTACTGCTCTGCCCTGATCAATCCTCTTTGTTACTTCTTCAAAAACTCAATCAAGTTTGTGAGACATGATTTCCCACACACAAAGCCATGTTGACTATCCCTAATCAGTCCTTGCCTTTCCAAATACATGTACATCCTATCCCTCCCTCAGGATTCCCTCCAACAACTTGCCCACCACCAATGTCAGGCTTACCAGTCTATAGTTGCCTGGCTTGTCCTTACCACCTTTCTAAAATAGTGGCACCACGTTAGCCAACCTCCAGTCTTCTGGCGCCTCACCTGTGACTATTGATAATACAAATATCTCATCAAGAGGCCCAGCAATCACTTCCTTGGCTTCCCACAGAGTTCTAGGTTATACCTAATCAGGTCCTGGGGATTTATCCACTTTTATGCTTTTGAAGACATCCGGCTTCCTCCTCTATAATATGGACATTTTTCAAGATGCTACCATGTTTTTCCCTACATTCTATATCTTCCATGTTCTCTTCCACAGTAAACACTGATGCAAAATACTCATTTAGTATCTCCCCCGTCTCCTGCAGCTCCACGAAGAGTTTCTGATTCAGTATGCAGATAAACCTACTACAAAAGGTGCAAACTTGACCTACTCTTGGGAAATAAGGCAGGGCAGGTGACTAACGTGTCATTGGGGGAGCACTTTGGGGCCAGCGGCCATAATTCTATTAGTTCTAAAATAATGATGGAAAAAGATAGACCAGATCTAAAAGTTGAAGTTCTAAATTGGAGAAAAGCCATTTTGATGGTATTAGGCAAGACCTTGAAAAGCTGATTGGGGGCAGATGTTCATAGTTAAAGGGATGGCTGGAAAATGGGAAGTCTTCAGAAATAAGATAACGAGAGTCCGGAGACAGTGCATTCCTGTTAGGATGAAAGAAAAGACTGATGGTATAGGAAATGCTGTATAACTAAAGAAATTGAGGCTTTTGTTAAGAAAAAGAAGGAAGCATATGTCAATTATAGACAGGATAGATCAAGTGAATTCTTAGAAGAATATAAAGGAAGTAGCAGTATACTTAAGAGAGAAATCAGGAGGGCAAAAATGGGACATGAGATAGCTTTGGCAAATAGGGTTAAGAAGAATTCAAAGGGTTTTTACAAATATATTAAGGACAAAAGGTTAACTAAGGAGAGAATAGGGCTCCCCCTGGGAGACTGCGACAAAGTTAGACCTCATGGAATACAGGGAGAACTAGCCATCTATATACAGAACTGGCTCAAAGGTAGAAGACAGAGGGTGGCGGTGAATGGTTGTTTTTCAGATTGGAGGTCTGTGACTAGTGGAGTGCCACAAGGACAATTGTAATACTTAAAAGGCATCTGGATGGGTATATGAATAGGAAGGGTTTGGAGGGATATGGGCCAGGTGTGGCAGGTGGGACTAGATTGGGTTGGGATATTTAGTCGGCATGTTCGAGTTGGAACAAAGGGTCTGTTTCCATGCTGCACATCTTTATGAGTCTATGATTGGTGCTGGGTCCACTACTTTTCATCATTTATATAATGGATTTGGATGTGAGCTTCAGAGGTATAGTTAGTAAGTTTGCAGATGACACAAAAGTTGGAGGTGGACAGTGAAGAAGGTTACCTCGGATTACAATGGGATCTTGATCAGATGAGCCAATGCGCTGAGGAATGGCAGATGGAGTTTGATTTAGATAAATGCGAGGTGCTGCATTTTGGGAAAGCAAATCTTAGCAGGACTTGTAACACTTAATGGTAAGGTCCTAGGGAGTCTTGCTGAACAAAGAGATCATGAAGGGCAGGTTCATAGCTCCTTGAAAGTAAATAGACAAGATCGTTTCCCTGGGGTGGGGGAAATCTAGAATTAGATGGCAAAGGTTTAGGGTGAGAGGGGAAAGATATTAAAGAGGCCGAAAGGGAATTTTTTTCACGCAGAGGGTGGTGCGTGTATGGAATGGGTTGCCAGGCGAAGTAGTGGAGGCTAGTACAATTGCAACATTTAAAAGGCATCTGGATGGCTATATGAATAGGAAGGGTTTGGAGGGATGTAACCATCAGTTGTATTGGTAGGTGACATTCAGCAGCCTCATCAAAATAACAAGTTACAAATCATATAATCGTACACCTCACAGATAGATAGGTTCATGAAGGTGTTTGGTATGCTTTCCTTTACAGGTCAGAGTACTGAGTACAGGAGTTGGGAGGTCATATTGCGGCTGTACAGAATGTTGGTTAGGGCACTTTTGGAATATTGCA
This sequence comes from Chiloscyllium punctatum, assembly GCF_047496795.1. Classification (NCBI taxonomy): domain Eukaryota; kingdom Metazoa; phylum Chordata; class Chondrichthyes; order Orectolobiformes; family Hemiscylliidae; genus Chiloscyllium; species Chiloscyllium punctatum. Next base: position 68,825,656 of record NC_092742.1, read on the forward strand.
CGCAATTCTGGTCTCCTTCCTAGCGGAAGGATGTTGTGAAACTTGAAAGGGTTTAGAAAAGATTTACAAGTCTATTGTCAGGATTGGAGGATTTGAGCTGTAGGGAGAGGTTGAATAGGCTATGGCTGTTTTCCCTGGAGTGTCGAAGGCTGAGGGGTGACCTTGTAGAGGTTTATAAAATCTGAGGGGCACGGAAAGGGTAAATAGACAAGGTCATTTCCCTGGGGTGGGGGAAATCTAGAATTAGATGGCAAAGGTTTAGGGTGAGAGGGGAAAGATATTAAAGAGGCCGAAAGGGAAATTTTTTCACACAGAGGGTGGTGCATGTATGGAATGGGTTGCCAGGCGAAGTAGTGGAGGCTAGTACAATTGCAACATTTAAAAGGCATCTGGATGGCTATATGAATAGGAAGGGTTTGGAGGAATGTAACCATCAGTTGTATTGGTAGGTGACATTCAGCAGCCTCATCAAAATAACAAGTTGCAAATCACATAATCGTACACCTCTTATTTTTCCCTTCCTTCACCATAACCTTACTGTTGCTTATTTTTCCCTTTCAGGTATCCAAAAAGAATCATAGAAGAAAGTGATCATTATGGCATACTGTTACTTGATAATGCAATGCAGACATTTGTTCAGATATTGTTACTGCACACATCTTAGAGAAGAGATTGGAGGTGGGATTTGCATGCAATGAGACATTGGGCACAAAGTTTTCCATCAGGACAGGTGATAAGGATGGCACAGGTGTGAGCTTACCAGAGGGCAACCTTCCACCTAGGTTCTGCAGCAAATAATTCAATTTTGATGTGCCAGGCACAGAAGAAGGCTAATACACAACAATATTCTTGATGGATTGAAAAGCTTGCCCAACTGTCTGCAACCAAAGTCATGCAACAGAAACAGATTTAGTACCATTTACCACACTACTGCATGCAATATCCTGAAACCCATTTTTTTCAACACAGAATGGTGTGGTGGCTCAGTGGTTAGCACTGCTGCCTCCCAGCGCCAGAGACCTGAGTTCAATTCCAGCCTCAGGCAGCTATCTGTGTGAAGTTTGCACATTCTCCCCGTGTCTGCATTGGTTTCCTCTGTGTGCTCTGGTTTCTTCCCACAATCCAAAGATATGCAGGTTAGGTGAATTGGCCATGCTAAATTGTCCATAGTGTTCAGGGATGTGTAGGTTAGGTGCATTAGTTAGGGGTAAATGTCGAGCAATGGGGAATGGGTTTGGGTGGGAGGTTTGTGTAGATTTGTTAGACCGAAGGGCCTGTTTCCACACTGTAGGGATTCTAAGAACTTTGCAGGGGGAGGGGAGCATTGCACCAATGTACTTATGAATGCAACCACAATGTAATGTTTGATGATCAATGTTTCCATGTTTATTGCAGCACATGCAGCCTCCACAAGAGCCTGAGCGCTGCAGTGGAAGTTTAGATTTAAGCTATGTAAAGTCAACCTGTTGTCATTTGATCTTTGCCTGGTACTGTTCAAAGCGTTGTCACATCAGTCCAGTGATTGGTTTTCCAACAGCTTAGGATTGCTAAAGCATTGCTCAAGGGCAATACCGGAAACTTCATGGAGCATGGGCCTGTTGATCTGTCCCAGAATAAACATATTCTTGCTCCCTTCCCTTCCTTGGGATCATTCTTCAAGACTATCTGTAAATTCCTCCACTGAACATTAACATTCTTCTAACAACCAAGCTACATCCACTGGACTAGTGAGTAAGGAAGGGCAAATGTGTAGGAAAGGCAGCCACTAAGGACATGTACATTTAAACAACCTCATACTGTAAGTTTTAATATTCCTTGCTAGTTTGTCCTTGTAGTTTACTTTCCCTCTATTTATTATCTCCTTAGTCTTCCTCTGCTGGATTTTGAATTTATCCCAGTTTTCAGGGCTATCACTGACTTTGGCTTCTTTATATAATTTTTTTTCTTTCAATTAATACTGTCCTTATCTACCTTGGTTAGCCATGTCTTATTTATTCTGCTTTTAGAATTTTTCCTCCTTACTGGGATGTATTTTTTCAAAGAGTCATGGTGTTCAGAAAAGATTTACCAGGATGCTGCCAGCATTGGAGGGTTTGAGCTATAAGGTTAGGCTGGAATAGGCTGGGATTTCTTTCATTGGAATGTAGAAGATTCAGGGGTGATCTTGTAAAGGTTTATAAAATCATCAGGGATATTGATAAGGTGAATAGATAAGGTCTTTTCCTGAGGGTCAGGGAGTTCTAAAATAGAGGGAACATAGGTGAGGGAAGAAAGATTTAAAAGGGACCTGAGGGGCAACCTTTTTACACAGAGGATGTTTCATATGTGGAATGAACTGCACGAGGTAGAAGGTACAGTTATAACATTTAAAAGACATTTTGATAGGTCCACAAATAGGAAAGATTTAGAGGGATATGGGCCAAATGCAGGTGTGGGACTTAGTGTAGTTGGGAATCTTGTTCTGCATGGATGAGTTGGACTGAAGGGTCTATTTCTGTGCTTATGACTCTATGACTCTACCTCCTTAAATGGCTGCCACTGCTTGTTTACTGTCATTCCTGCTCATCTATCTGCCCAGTTCACTTCAGCTAACTCTATCCCCATTCATTTGTAATTCCCTTTATTTAAATTAAACACAGTTGTTTCCAACACAAGTTCCCTATTCTCAAACTGAATATTAAATTCAAATTTGCAGACAACACAAAAAATAGGTGGAAAGGCAGGTTGTGAGAGGTTTATAGAGATAGATAGGTTACGTAAGTGGGCAAAAAGTTGGTTAAATGGAATATACTGTGGGAAAACGCAACAAGAAAGCAACTTGAAGATACTTGTGCATTCAAACTAGCATGCAGGTGTAGCAGATAACTAGGTATGCTAATGGAAAGTTTGTCCTCATTTCAAGGAGCTTGGAGTTTAAGAGTCAGGGAACTCTTACTGCAAATATACAGGGTGCCAGTGATGTGACATCTGGAATAATGTAAGCAGTCTTGATCCCTTTAATTTAGGAAAGATATCACTTAATTGTAGGCAGTTCACTCGGGTGATCCCTAGTGTGGAGGGATTGTCTTATGAGCAAAGGCTAAACAGGTTGAAACTCTACTCATTGGAGATGAGAAACATATAGGATTCTTAAGGGACTCAGAATAAAGGGGCACCAATTTAAGACGAAGGTGAAGAGGAATATCTTCTTTCAAAGGATTAGGGGTCTTTGGAACTCCTTCCCACAGAGAACTGTAGGAGCGGAATCCTTATGTACACTTAAGGATGAGAGAGCTTCTTGATCAGTGGGGAAAGAAAGGGTTACAGGAAAAGGATAGAAAAGTGAACCCGAGGAATATCAGATCAGTCACAATCCAAATAGCCTATTCCCATTCCTATTCCTCAGGGTTTTATGGTAGCAGCAAGGCTTTTGTTGTATGTATGCTGCACACATCTGAGTGGGTATTGACCCCAAGTCATGAGTGACATTACCAGCATAAATATGATCTTTGTTGTTCATAGAGAATGCATTTGTCAACACCACTATTTTCTGATTTAAATGACTACCTCCTTACTAAAGTGAAGATACCTCAAATGAGTTTGTCCACTGCTGAGGGTCAGTCGGAAAATTTCTCACTGAATACATTGAGTGGATTTGGCATTCTGCTAAGAGCCTTTCTTTCCCTCTTCCTTGTATCTCTTCAAGCAAATGTTAGTTTCTGCTCATACTCTTTCCAAGCTGACAAGTGCACCCAGATCATGAGCAATCAGTTTATGCAGAGGCTTTGAAGTCAGTAAAAAGTACCTCATCACCTGCTTAACCACTTCTGAGAATTGAAACAATTATGGAAAGCACCAAAGACATGTAGAATTGAAAAAGCCAGGAGGAATCATTTATCCCATTTGGAGTTGATGATCCCCTTATTTAGAGGTTGTAGGTGGGAGAGAAGGTTTTCCTGAAGGTGCTCAGCTGCTCAGGCTTAACAGAGTGTGTCAGCTGGAATGTTGAGCTCCATAATTGCAGTACTCACGTCAGATCTGCATGATGTAAAGATATGCCCACGCTGCATACTTCTGGATATTAAATATGCACGTGGGTTAATGTTTTGACTAAGTTGGCATCTGGCACATTTCGTCAGAAGTATGCGTGTGTGTCTTATGATTCTTGTAAAATCCATAAAATAACCACTAGAAAGCTCAATTTATCATCAATGCTGAACAATGCTAAATATTTCACAGGGTCTTCATAGACTTTGATTCAATAAAGTTCTAATTTCTACAATATACTCACAAATTTTCTGTGTATCATGATATATGGCATATTAAAGCAAAATCCTAGACCCTAATTTTCATTACTCATATGATATTCACAAGAAATTGATCTTTAAACAGTTCATACTTTAGTCTATAAAATGTACCCTCCTTCCTTTAATAGTACTTCATTGTTTAATCTAGCGATAATTTCATTCTATGAAACATTTTGCACCACATATTTCATATATGATATATATCCTTTCCAGTGACTGGCTTATAACAGAAATAAAGCCAATTCATTTTGAATATAAGTTAAACTTTCAATTGTCTGTGTTGAAATAATTCTTATGAATGATATAAACTTGTTAAATTATCATTTTAAATATATATATTCAAGGTTTGAAAGCAATACATTTGTGAGCTGACAAAAGTTACACTAGATAATGAAAAGTTCTAAATCAATGTGTAATTTCATGAAATAGGTCCACTTAAATATTTTAAGAATACACTTTACAAGTTCTTAATCATGATGTCAAGGAATGACTAATATTAATGAAACCTATCCAAAAGTAAAACTAAAGGAAGAATGTGCGGCTGATAGGAAGAAGGTGTGGGAGTGACTCTAGGTAAATTGTTCCTGAGCCTGTGTTGTAACAGTTCTGTTATTCTGTGAAGTCTCTGCAGACATGTGTTATAATAATGGTTCATTGTGAAGCAACACCCACAGCTGTTCAGAATGTGCCATGTGTATATAGCTTACCAGTTCAGTGTATGATACTTTATTCACAATTGTAACAAATATCTTTTTTTTTCTTTTGCAGTAAAGACAATAAAACCATATTATTTTAAAACATGTCTGTCAAAGTAGCCAATAATAGGAAAATGAACAAAAGTACTGATGTGGCCAATATATCACAGATCAGCATTTCCAATTTCCTCTCAGCTGTCCTGTTTATCATTTTTCTACCTTACCACAGCTTGTTGACTTCCCTGTATTAGTGGAATAGGAAAACATAGTGCTGAACCTGATATTTAGAAGGATTTAAGTATAAACTATAAAAGATTTACTGATGGAAGCTGAAGAGATTTTCTATAAATGCTGTTACAACATTATATTGCTTCTGTTATCTTAATGGAAAATAATAGTTTTTGTTCACAGCACATCACGTATGATCCTGTAAAAGCTTTAAAATAAGTCACTCTGTATTGAAAATTTTGCAAGACTAATCAAATGCATTAGTGATAAGGGAGCAAATGCACACTAAGTGAGAAAAACAAATTTTCTTAAAGGTCGCAGACAGTTTTATGGAAAGATTTTAAAAACATATCGAAGCAAGTGTGCTTTTCAGTTCTGTACTCTATTATGCTAATGTGACAGTCTCACATTAATAAATGCATCGAAATGTACCTTATGTGAATTGTAGTAATGTGTACTGTTCACTTTTGACATTAAAAGGAAAATTTATTCTTTAGCACATCTTAAAATCAAAGCTAGATTTTTTTTTCTAATATGCTTAACAAATTAGTAGCAGTATTGTACACTTTAAAAATTGACAGAAAATAAGCAGCAGAGTGGAAATTTTAAAATGGATGGCTTGGCTCATTGTTGGTCATGTGATTTCTTTGAATATTAATTGGAAAAAGTATGTCTTTTTACAACAAGTACCTTCTTTATTTACATATCTGGACCAAGCTTAAATGCAAAGCAGCTGTAAATAGTTTAGGCCAATATCTCTTTCCAATAATAGCCTATTTGGTTTCACTATTTTGTTAATCACTAGTATAAAATATTTTTTTATCTGCATTAAATAAAGGCAGTTACAGAACTTAATTCACTACTTTGAAGATTTTGCAAGCACTAAGCTGATGTTTTAAAGATTAGTCTTCCAAATTTGTGCTGTATCATTTAAATTTCAGATTTGTGATATTTTTATTTATTCATTCACAGGATGTGGGCTTTACTGATTTGTTCAGCATTTGTTCTTTATTCCTGATTGCCCTGGAGAATGTGGTGGGGCGCTGCCTTCTTGAACTACTGCTAGCCATGTGGTGCAGGTACACCCAATGCTGTTAGGGAAGATATTCCAGGTTTTTTGCCTCACTTCTGTGTTTCCATGACAGTACTGATTGAATTGAAAAGAATAAAGGAAAAAAAGATTAATCTGAGGCATAGTAGGATTGGAAGTGAGGATAGAGGTGTAGCCAGGATGAGATGTGTCATTTCCATACATGTCCATGGTTTTTTAACCCAACTACTGCATTTGGCTTCCAGATTTTCCAAGTGATTGGCTGACATGATCCCTAATAAATCCACTTCAACTATAACATTTAAAAGACAACGCAAACATGACAATTGATGCATTCCAGAGGAGAAAGAAGTAAAGAAAGAACTATCAAAATGCAGTGTGGACATTCCAACTTTGCTTTTCTTTCACTTAGGCTTCACTGGATATGATGCTTTGGCCTAAAAGGGCCAACAATGAGAAACTGTTCCCTGAAATTGGGAAGAGGAATATGCCAATGAAAACAAGAAAATGTGGCAGAAAATTGTTCAGGAGGGCTGTCTCCAACTAGTTTTTTGATATCGCATGGAGTGAATCGAATTGGCCAAAGACTGGTAGCTGAAATGCTGGGAACCACTGGAGAAGGGTGAGGTAGATTGCCTCAGGATTTCTGGCTGAAGATTGCTGCAAATGCTTCAGCCTTAACTTTTGGAATGATGTGTTGGGCTCTTCCAATGGGTACATTTATGGAGTCTCCTTATCTTGTGACTTTTTAAAATTGTCCATCACCATTCATGACTCAATGTGGCAGCACTGCAGAGCCTAGGTCAGATCTGTTTGGTTATTGGATTGCTTAGCTCAGCCTATCACTTGTTGCCTATGCTGTTTGGCATGCAAGTAGTCCTATTTTGTAGTTTCACCAGGTTGACAGCTCACTTTTAAGCGTGTCTGGTGCTGTTCCTGGCATGGCCTCCTGTATCCTCTGTTGAACCAGGGCTGATCCTGTGGCATGATGGTAATGGTTGAGTGGGGGATATGTCTGGCCATAATGTTACAGATTGTGCTGGAATATAATTCTGTTGCTGTTAATGGCAAACATTTCATGGATGCCCAGTCTTGATTTGCTAGATCCGTCCAAAGTCTGTCACATTTAGGGCAGTGATAGTGCCACATAACATGATGGACAGTATTCTCAATGTGAAGCTGGAACTTTGTCTCCAAAAGGACTATGTGGTGGTCCCTCTTACCGATATTGTCATGGACAGACGCACATGCAACCAGCAGATTGGTAAGGTCAAGGTCAAGTATGTTTTATCCTGTTATTGGATTCGTCACCACCTGCCATTGACCCAATTTAGCAGCTATGCCCTTTAGGACTCAACAAGCTCAATCGGTAGTGCTGTCGCTGAGCCATTCTTGATGGTAGAGAGTGAAATACTATACCTAAAGTACATTTTGCGCCCTTGCCATCTTCAATGCTTCCTCCAAGTGTTGTTCAACATGAAGGACTACTGGCTCAGCAGGTCAGGGAGGACGGTACGCGGTAATGAACAGGACATTTCCTTGCCCATGTTTAACCTGAAGCCATGAGACCTCATGGGGGCTGGCATCAAGGTTGAGGATTCCCAGGGCAATACCCTCGTGACTGTATATCACTGTGCTGCCACGTCTGCTGGGTCTGTCCTGCCAATGGTACAGGAAATATCCAAGAATGGTGTTGGTGATATCTGGGACATTGTTTGTAAGTTATGATTCTGTGAGTATGACTGTCTCAAGTTGTTGCTTGACTAGTTTGTGAGACAGCTCTCCTGATTTTTGCACTAGCCCCCAGATGTTAGTAAGGAAGACTTTGCAAGGTTGACAAAGCTGTTTTTGCCATTGTCTTTCTGGTGTTTAGGTTGATGTCAAATGGTCATTCGAGTTCATTTCTGAGTTGAGACGGTCGTCAAGCAATTAATACAACTGATTCGATTGAGGGCAGTTGTGAGTCAACCACGTTGCTGTGACGCTGGAGTCACAAGTAGGCCAGAGCAGGTTAGGCTGGTAGATTTCCAGGAAAAACAAGGATTGTTGAAGAGATTATTGCATTTTTTAAAAAACAGGCTGATAACACTCATTGCAAGTGCTGGGTACTCTATTGTTTTGTGAATGGCCAAATCACCCTTCATACACACCATCTGGTTCCAGATTGTCTGCAGTAGCCCCCACATCTTTAACATTGGTCTGGAGAGTGGTGACAAGTTATCAATGACAAAGGTCTTCTACCTGTCTTCTGCCTGGTTGCCTCCCAGGTAGCTGAATTTCTTATGGATGTTGTAACTCTGAAAAAAAAGTGCTATCTTTCTATCTGCAGTTTAAAAGTACTAGGCCAGTTTGTTTCCCCTCATCAGTTGCTGCGAGCTATGGCTTTTAACCAATAAGTCAGAGACCTTAACATTTGTGAGCCAGTTGCTCTATGCCACCTGCAAACAAGTGAAAATATGTGCAAAAAGATCAAAAAGCCACAAGTCCTGGCAAACCAGAAGGACCATCACAGTGAAGTCACTGAACAGGGGCTTTCCGTTTTCCCTCCACCCATATGACTGATTTTTTTTTGTTTGTTTATGGGGAATTTTATAGCTGTTTATAGAGTTTTAATTAATAGCATTATATGTCAATGGTTCATAATTATTTATCTGTAGTAATTATCTACTTATTTGTAACAAATAGTAATTCACGTTAAGTAAAGCAAGAAGCAAATTAAGTAAGGAACCTGATCTGTGCTTTCTGTCAATCTAGATGTGAAAAGAGAAGTAAATTGTGGAATTTTGCATACTTTCTTAAAATCTTCAACTTTTATGATGACTCCAGGAATAGCAGGACTTGAGTTCCAACATTAAACTCAGTGCCATGGGTTCATATCTAATAATTGTTCATGGTTTGAACAAGAGGTAATGATTGGCAGTCATTAAGAATAATCATATTGTTACAAGGGTACTTAAGCTATAAATGACCAGACTTAACAAATATAATAGGCAATTAATGTGCAAAAGAAGCAAATTTTTGGTCAGTATTTGTCGTAATGCACAATTCATGTTGTATTTTCCTTTGCTACAAAATGATGGCTGATTTCCAACTAAATAAAGACGTGCATTCAGCCAGTGTTATTTTTAGCATTAAATTCAGTTTTTGCAGCATTCCTCCCAGTACAATCTTCAGGACTCCCAACCCTTCATTCTACTACCAGAGGAAAGACTTGAAAAATATTGCAGCAATGGAAATAGCAAGGTGCATACAATATTGCAAGCACAGAGATATACTATAGAGGGTGCTATCAAGCACCCAGCAGGGTCCCAAAAAGAAAATATCAACACTATCATGTCATTGATTATTCAGAACATCTTCTATTTTAACACTGGCAAAACCAAAATCATTCTTTTTTTATAAAGCAAGAAATAATTTGCATTTATATAGCATCTTATTATGTCTTTCAGGATATCCTAAAACACTTCACAACAAATTACTTTGAAATGCTACATATTTGAATGCAGCAACCATTTGCACGTACCAAGGTCAGAAAGAACAATGAAGTGAACTGATCTATAATCTACATTTTGGTTATGTGACTGGGGGAAAGATTATTGTCCAAAATAAATGGTGCAATGGGATCTTGAATCTCTGTTTGAATAGGTATACCATATTCATTATAATGGTAAAAACAATGACTGCAGATGCTGGAAACCAGATTCTGGATTAGTGGTGCTGGAAGAGCACAGCAGTTCATTCAGGATTTCAAAGCTCCTTGGATGCTGCCTGAACTGCTGTGCTCTTCCAGCACCACTAATCCATATTCATTATAACCTGTCTGAGCTGCATTCATCAGCATAAATATTGCAGCTCCAAATCTATCTAAATTTAAATAGCAATAAATATAGGTGGAATCTTGTATACGGGGCGGTCTCAACCATTGGCTGGGAAGCCTGGAAGAAGCCAACATCACCTCTCTTGATAAAATCCACTGTAGTTTGTGCCATACAGACACCTAGTGGATTAGCAGTGAGCCTACTTGTGATCTGTTTTCATAAAGCTAGTAAGAATAGAGCAAATTATCCAGAAACATGCAATGATTCATCATTCATGAGGTAACTTGTTCTTGTACAAATGGATAGCTTATTTGCAAATTAATAAAAAACTGTGTCAGTAACAAGTTTTATTTTACCAAAGTGTGATCTTGACCAAGGGACCCATGGCAAAATTCCAGCTGCTGGGAACTGCCACCCCACCAGAGGATACCGGTACGACATCTGCACAAGGCCTCACTTCAAAATGGGCAAAAATGAGGACTGCAGAGGCTAGAGATTAGAGTCAGGAATGAATGATGAAGGGCTTTTGCCTGAAACATTGATTTTACTGCTCCTCGAATGCTGCCTGACCTGCTGTGCTTTTCCAGCACCACACTCTCGACTCACTTCAAAATGGGGCCTATGCGCAGGTATGTGATAATGGAAAGTGGATTGCAGGAAGGGAAGGTGGCTTTAAGCAGTTACCTCTTTCCCAATGTTGGATTCCTCATGCAGGCATTAAGAGACTTTGAAAGAGCAAACACTCCTCATCCCCCATGACCTTGGGAGTCCATATATAAACATTATTTGTTATTGTCTGCACATGATAAGCTTCATTCAGTTGATACCAGGCTATCCATGGGCTTTCCCTCTGCATACTTAAATAGGGTAGAAGCAAATGGTGGAAGGGCCTCTAATTGCTCCATACCTGCCCTCATATATGTGCCTGCCATAAAACTCAACAGGGTGGCAGGTATAAGATTCCAATCTATTTTTCTACATGAAATTAACAAAATTTCCAGAATCCATGGGAGTAAATGTAACCCCTCTGGAAACAGGAACCACAAGACAGTTATCCTGTCATAGTATTAGAAATGTGGCAGCAGTGCAGTTGCGATATCACATGTTTCAGCAGGATCCACATAGATTTATGAAAGGGGAACTTTGTTTAACAATCTTGTTCAAGTTCTTCAGAGTGTAAATAGCATAATGCTTAAGGGGCAACCAATTGTTTGAAGTTTTAGAAGGCATTTAATAAAGTTGTCTACAATAGGTTAGTGTGCAAGACAAGGGTTTAGAGTCATAGAGTCATAAAGATGTACAGCACGGAAACAGACCTCTTGATCCAACTCGTCCATGTCGACCAGATATCCCAAACTAATCTAAGTCCATTTGCCAGCACTTGGTCCATATCCTTCTAAACTCTTCCTATTCATAGACCCATCCAGACGCCTTTTAAATGTTGCAATTGTACCAGCCTCCACCACTTGCTCTGGCAGCTCATTCCATGTACGCACCATGTCTGTGTGAAAATGTTGCTCCTTAGGTCTCTTTTATATCTCTCCCCTCTCACCCTAAACCTACACCCTCTAGTTCTAGATTCCCCCCACCCCAGGGAAAAGATTTTATCTATTTATCCTATCCATACTCCTCACGATTTTATAAACCTCAATAAGGTCACCTCTCAGCCTTCGACACTCGACTGAAAACAGCCCTAACCTATTCAAACTCTCCCTACAGCTCAAAATTCTCCATCCCTGGCAACATCCTTGTAAATCTTTTATGAAATCTTTCAAATTTCACAACATCCTTCCGATAGGAAGGAGACCAGAATTGCACGCAATATTCCAAAAATGCCCTAACCAATGTTCTATACAGCCGCAATATGACCCCACAACTCCTATACCAATAAAGGAAAACATACCAAAAGTCTTCTTCACTATCCTATCTACCTGCAACTCTACTTTCAAGGAGCTATGAACCTGCACTCCAAGGTCTCTTTATTCAGCAACACTACCTAGGACATTAACATTAAGTGTATAAATCCTGCTAAGATTTGCTTTCCCAAAATGCAGCACTTTGCATTTATCTAAATTAAACACATCTGCCACTTCTCAGCCTATTGACCCATCTGATCAAGATCCCGTTGTAATCTGAGGTAACCTTTTTCGCTATCCACACATTTCCAATTTTGGTGTCATCTGCAAACTTACTAACTATACCTCCTATGTTCAAATCCAAACCATTTATATAAATGATGAAAAGTAGTGCACCCAGCATCGATCTTTGCGGCACTCCACTGGTCACAGGCCTCCAGTCTGAAAAGCAACCCTCCACCACCACCTATTATCTTCGAGCCAGTTGTGTATCCAAATGGCTAGTTCTCCCTGTATTCCATGACATCTAACCTTGCTAATCAGTCTCTCATGGGGAACCTTGTCGAATGCCTTACTGAAGTCCATATGGATCACATCTACCACTCTACCCTCATCAATACTCTTTGTTACTTCTTCAAAAAACTCAATCAAGTTTGTGAGACATCAACTTGATGCACAAAGCCATGTTGACTATCCCTAATCAGTCCTTGCCTTTCCAAATACATATGAATCCTATCCCTCAGGATTCCCTCCAACAACTTGCCTACCAACAATGTCAAGCTCACCGGTCTATAGTTCCCTGGCCTTACCACCTTTCTTAAATAATGGTACCACGTTAACCAACCTCAGGTCTTCTGGCACCTCACCTGTGACTATCGATGATACAAATATCTCAGCAAGAGGCCCAGCAATCACTTCCCTAGCTTCCCACAGAGTTTTATGATACACCTGATCATGTTCTGGGGATGTATCCATCTTTATGCTTTTCAAGACATCCAGCACATCCTTCTCTGTCATATGGAAATTTCTCAACATGTCACCATCTATTTCCCCATATTCTATATCTTCTATATCCTTCTCCACAGTAAACAGTTATGCAAAATACTCATTTTGTATTTCCACCATCTCCTGCGGCTCCACACAAAGGCTGCCTTGCTGATCTTTGATGGGCCCTATAGGTTTATAGGATTGCGGATAATATACTGAAATAAAGCAGACACAGTAAGAATAGATTAGATTACTTACAGTGTGGAAACAGGCTCTTCGGCCCAACAAGTCAACACCAACACGCAACCCACCCAGACCCATTCCCCTGCACCTAACACTGCGAGCAATTTAGCATGGCCAATTCACCTAACCTGCACATCTTTGGACTGTGGGAGGAAACTGGAGTACCTGGAGGAAACCCACACAGACATAGGAAGAATGTGCAAACTCCACACCAACAGTTGCCCAAGGTAGGAATTGAACCCAAGTCTCTAGCACTGTGAGGCAGCAGTGCTAACCACTGTGCCACCATGCCAAACAACTAAATTTCAGAACAGTAAGTTGCAACAGGTGGAGTATCACAAAAATCACTGCTTGGGCCTCATGTAGTTAAATTGTACAACAATGCTGAAGTGGGGAACCAAATATTGAAGTTATCTGATGATATAAACTGAGTTGTGACAGTAAGTTCTGAATGGAACATAAAACGGCTGCAAAAGGATACAGATAGGTTCAGGGATTGGCAAGCAGTTGACAAATGGAGCATACTGCAGGGAAATGTGAAAGTTAGAAGACTGTAAAAGTAGAATAATTTTCTAAAGCACATTATCCACACATTTTTTAATTCAAAGAGACCTTATACAAAAATTAACAAGTTAACCTGTAGTTGCAACAAATAATTAGGAAAGCAAATGGTATATTCAACATGATTGGAATAAAAGAATGATATATAAAATTTTGCTGATCTCGTACCTTGAATATTTTGTAATAGTTTGGTCTCCTCATCTAAGAGAGATGCCTTAGAGGGAAGGAAGAACAATGGAATCAAATTGCAAGGTATGATGTGATGGGCATCATGGAGATGTGGCTGCAAGGGGATCAGGATTGGGAGCTGAATATTTAAGGATATACATCCTATCGAAAATATAGGCAGGTGGGCAGAGGGGGTGAGGTTGCCTTATCAGTAAAAACCAAAATTAAATCAATAGTAAGAAACAAAGTAGGGTCAGGTGGTGTAGAACCTGTATTGGTAGAATTGAGGAATCACAAAGGTTAAAAAAAAACACTGTTGGAGTTATATGCAGGCCTCCAAACAGTAGTCAGGAAGTGGGGTGCAAGATACACCAGGAGTTAGAAAAGATGTGTAGGAAAGGCAAAGTTACTGTGATCATGAGCTATTTCAATGTGCAGATCAACTGGGAAAATCAGGTTGGTAGCGAATTGCAAGGAAAGGAATTTGTGGAATGTCTACAAAATGACTTTTTGGAGCAACTTGTGGTGGAGCCCATTAGGGAACAGGCAATACGGGATTTAGTGTTGTGCAACGAGCAGACTTGATAAGGGAACTTAAGGTTAAGGAACCCTGAGGATGCAGTGATCATAATATGATTGAATTCACTCTGCAATTTGAGAAGGAGAAGATAGAATCAGAGGTAATAGTTTTACAGCTGAATAAAGGCAACTACAGAGGCATGAGGCAGGAGCTGGGTAGAATTGACTGCAAGAGGAGTGTAGCAGGAAAGACAGTGAACAGCAGTGCCAGGGGTTTCTGGGAGTAATTCAGGCGACACAGCAGAGATTCATCCTAAGGAAAAAGAAGCGTGGTGCAGGGAGGATGAAGCAACCATGGCTGACTAGGGAAGTCAGGGATGGCATAAAAGCAAAAGACAAAGCACATAATGTGGGGAAGGGCAGTGAAAAATCAGAGGATTGTGTAATTTACAAAGACCAACAGAGGGCAACAAAAAAAGAAATAAGGAGAGAGAATTTGAACATGAGGGTAAGCTTGCCAGTAATATAGATTAGATTACTTACAGTGTGGAAACAGGCCCTTCGGCCCAACAAGTCCACACCACCCCGCCGAAGCGCAACCCACCCATACCCCTACATTTACCCCTTCACCTAACACTACGGGCAATTTAGCATGGGCAATTCACCTGATCTGCACATCTTTGGACTGTGGGAGGAAACCGGAGCACCCGGAGGAAACCCACGCAGACACGGGGAGAACGTGCAAACTCCACACAGTTAGTCGCCTGAAGTGGGAATTGAACCCGGATCTCTGGCACTGTGAGACAGCAGTGCTAACCACTGTGCCACCCATAATAGAGGAAGACTGAAAGAGTTTCTTTAGATAGAAACAGGCAAAAGAGAGGCAAAAATGGACATGGAACCACTGAAAAATGATGCTGAAGAGAAGGTAGTGGGGAACAAGGAAATGGCTGAAGAACTGAATAATTACTTAGTGTCAGTCTTCCCAAAAATTCAAAAGAGTGACAGGGTAGAGCTGGGTATAGTGGCCATCACCAAGTAGAAGGTGCTAGAAACCTGAATGGCCTGAAGTTGGATAAATAATCTGGACTAGATGGACTACACCCCAGAGTTCTAAGAGAAACAGCAGAAGAGATAGAGAAAGCATTAGTGATGATCTTTCAGGAATTGCTAGAGTCAAGGAGGACGGGCAAATTGCCAATGTGGTGCCAAGAGCGAGTAGGCAAAAGACAGACTATTACAGACCAATTAGCCTCACCTCGGTGTGGGTAAGATCCTGGAATCCATTGTGAAGGATGAGAATTCTGAATGAAGTGTATGGTAAACTAGGGCAAAGTCAGCATGGTTTCATCAAGGGGAGGTCATGCCTGACAAATCTGTTAGAACCCTTTGAGGAAGTAATGAGCAGGTTAAACCAAGGAGAGAGTGTGGTGCTGGAAAAACATAGTAGATCAGGCAGCATCCAAGCAGCAGGAGAATCAACGTTTTGGGCATAAACCTTCATCAGGAAGGTGCCCCACAGGAGGCTACTGAGTAAGATATGGGTCCATGGTGCTGGAGGCAAGGTGCTAACATGGATAGAAGATTGATTGTCTGGTAAAAGCAGAGAAAGGGGATAAAAGGGTCCTTCCCAGGTTGACAGCTAATGACAAGTGGTGTTCTGCAAGGCTCAGTGTTGAGACCACACTTTACACTTTGTACATTAATGATTTAGATGAAGAAACCGAAGGCATTCCAGCTAAGAGTGCACATGATACAAAGATAGGTAGAGGGACAGGTAGCATTGAGGAGACAAAGAGACTGCAGGAGATTTGGACAGGTTAGGAGAGTGGGCAAAGAAGTGGCAGATGGAGTATAATGTGAGAAAGTATGAAGTCATGCACTTTGGTAAGAAGAATAGAGGCGTGGACTATTTTCTAAATGGAGAGAAAATTCAGTAGTCTGGTGCAAAGAAACTTTGGAGTTCTAGTCCAAGATTCTCTCAAGGTAAACTTGCAGGTTGAGGAAGACCAATACAATGATGGCATATATTTTAAGAGAACTTGAATATAAAAGCAGGGATGTATTTCTGAAGTTCTATAAGGCTCTGGTCAGACCACATTTGGAGTATTGTGCGCAGTTTTGTGCCCCATATCTCAGGAAGTATGTATTGGCCCTGGAGCGGGTTCAGAGGAGTTTCATGGGAATGGTCCCAAGAATGAAAAGCTTGTCATATGAGGAACGTTTGAAGATTCTGGGGTTTCTACTCAATGGGGTTTAGGAGGATATGGGGTATCTAATTGAAACATACAGAATACTGAATGGTCTGAACAGAGTAAATGAAGATGTTTCCACTAAGAGACTAGGATCGAAGGGTACAGCCTTGGAGTAAATGGAAGTCTTTTCCAAATGAAGATAAGGAGAAACCTCTTCAGCCAGAAAGTCATGAACCTATGGAATTCATTGCCACAGAAGACTTTGGAGGCCAGGTCATTGAGTATATTTTAAGAGTTAGGTAGATAGGTTCTTGAGTATTAAGGGGATCAAGGGTTGCGGGGTGAAAGCAAGAGAATGGAGTTGAGAAATTTATCAGCCATGATTTAATGGAGGAGCAAACCCGATGGGCTGAATGGCCTAAGTCTTATGGTCTTCACAAAGGTTCATTTGATCATTCCATGGAGACAGAACAAGCTAACATTTCGAGTCTAGATGACTTTTCATCAGAACTCTGACAAAAAGTCATCTATCTCAAAACGTTAGCTTGCTGTCTCTCCATGGATGTTGTCTGACTCATTGTGATCTCCAGCATTTGTGTTCATTACAGGTTCCAGCATCTGCAGAAATTTGCTCCTTCATTAGACCAATTCTAGGGATGAAAGCACTGTCCTTTGAGGAGAGATTCAGTGGAATAGGTCTTTATCCTCTGCAATTTAGAAAACAATGATCTTGAAATATACAAAATTCTTAGAGAGCTTAACAGGATAGATTCCGGACAAGGAAGAGAAGCGAGGAGAAAGTGAGGATTGAAGAAGTGTGGTACTAGAAAAGCATAGCAGGTCAGGCAGCATCCAAGGAGCAGGTAAGTCGATGTTTTGGGCAGAAGCCCTTCATCAGGAATGAGGCTGCTTTCCATGGTCGAAAAGTTTGAAACTGGGGCTCACAATCTCAGGATAAGACATTGGCCAACCAGGACGATGACATAAAGGGAGACCTCTTCACTTACAAGGTTGTGAATCTTGAGGAATTCTCAACCCTACAATGTACTTAGTTGACTATATTCATGAATGAAATTGACTGATATTTGGGCACTACGTTAATCAAAGTGTGAGGTAAGATGGGTAAGTAGAGTTGATGCAGGAGTTCAGCAAATTATCTTGTTGAATATTGATGAAGACTCACTGCAATATACTTACATCAAATCTGTTCAGATCAGATTCCTGCATACTGAATAATTTTTGAGAATGATTTATCAAGCCACTCCCTTTTCTAGAGTATGCATCAATTATTGACTGAGAAAAGCTGCTCCTCTTCTGTCAATACTACTCTTGAATTAGCCATCTTGAGGAAGTACCTTGGGATAACTCACCTTCTGTTGTGAAGAAGGGTCACTGCTCCCAAAATATTAACCCTGCTTTTTCTCCGCAGGTGCTGCCCAGTTTTCCCAACTATTTCTGTTTTAATTTCTGGTTTCCAGAATCCACAGTTCTTTGTCTTTTGTTTCGTTTAGTAACTACACATCTCAATGTTGTCATTAACATTTGGAATATTTTTCCTGCCATGTATGTATCTGACACTAAGTCTTAATATATTGAGAACGATAGAATACCTGAATAATATTGGGTTATGAATCATTCAGGAAAACACTGTTACAATGCAGGCAAAAGAGATATTGCTATAGTTCTTCAATTTTTGCTTCCTACCTTCATAACAAAAATCCCATAACAAATGTCTAATATTACAATTATTTTTATGCAAATTGGCAATATGCCATACAATATTCTAAAGTACTTGTTCCTTCCTTTTCTAAAAACTACTTTTATTTTTGTTCACTATTCATGGCTTTTGTTTGCCATAAAACATCCATGAATTGCCATGTGTGGACCATAAAATACATTAAAAGGACATTATTTGATCAGCTACCTTAAAATGCTGCAGTTTTTTCTGGACCTCTGTTGTCCCTTCTTTTTCTTGCAGCAGGCAGGAATTAAAGATGAAAAGCTCTGTATCTCTCATCCAACATTTAAGCTCTTTGATCCTGACCTCCAGCTGCCTCACCAGGCTACTGCTTTCAGGTGACAGAAGATCACATGTTCCTGTCCCACTCGGCCCCATTACTGTGTGCTGGGTTTTCTCTCTGAGCGTTCTCTGATACAGTAAAGAAAATATCAATTAGCTTTGTATACTGTGATTAGTTTTTAAGGTTGCTATTGACAAATCATCACTTATTGGTAAAGGTACTGGCTAGAAACACTAATGCCTTTAAAAAAGTCCAATTAAAAATCAAGTTTGAGACACAGTTCAGTGTACCTGCTGTGTAAACGAACAAAAACAGTGTGTTATTTCAACAATTTTTAAAATTACTATACTGCATTAATTAACAACAATTAACAATCATCTAAAAACAAAAGAAGCCAAATTGAAACTATGAATTAGATGATAAATCCCCACAAATTAAACTGTCCACCCACAGCATAAAATAATCTTTGGCAATTTTGGGAGCAATAGTCAGCACACTGGGTGTGGGAAGGCGTATGGCATCCAAATACAATGAAATCATTGTACACAAATAGTATCAGACTAATCTATTCAAGAAAATGTTGGATGAAAAATTCTGGCAAACCAGTTCCTTATACCATGGGAATACTAATAATATAAAGCCTCACAGAGGAATTCAGATTTAGCTATTGTTTTCTGCTGTGACAAATTTACCAGCAGCAGCAGACTCAATACCCTGAGAGGGGTGTTTAAAAAAAGAATTTATTGCCACTTTTTGTTCAGGAACAGTTTGCAATCATAAATTCTTCATAAGCGGAATACTTCTGAGAATGGTCTGTCTTCATAAATATACGACAGAGGACATCAATTTCATTTAATTCACAATTTGTGGCAGCACAGCAGATGCCAATGCCTTTTTTGATAGGGTTGTTTAATATGCAATTGAGATGGAGTAATATGCAGCACAGGGGACAAAATTTCCTGGATTAAACTCTATGCATCACTGATATTTTATTCTATCATTTTCTGTATCAGATTGTTCACTTCAGATGAAACCAACATCAAATTCTTTTCCAGTTTTTTAAAAAAACTATTTTTAAAATTAACTTTTGAGTTTCTTATGCATATATCAATTCAAACTAAATGATGGCAATGTTAAATACTTTTTCATTTGTTTTTATAGTTTAATGCATAACTTTCGCTACAACAGATCCAAACTGCTGAATGTTCACAGCTACCCAGGCTCCCTGTGTAAATTAAACCTTATATTGTAATAAATGAAAGGGAATTAAATTCAGTTCCTTCATAAGAGCCAGAAATGGCACAAGTAGTAAAAGCATCCAGTTCTCATTTTCATTTTATTTCCATTATTTTTATTGAAAAGCAATGTCATCATTTGGTGTAAATTTATTTACTTAATTAAACCGTTTGTGTAATGTTATGATAGATTGGGTAAATTATAAGAGAGTCAATGAACAAAAAGGAGTAAGACTGCAGTGTTTTTCCTTGTACACAGCAGTGATGTAACGGCATGATCATTACTATTTCCTCTGCTCCTTCCAGTTCTTGTTTGCTTCCCTGCTGCCACACTTTTTAGTTTAGAGGCTCAGTTTAGAGGCCAAGTTAGCATGGAGTGCAGATTTGTTTGTAGCTTCCATTAGCATTAAACCTACAAGAGGTGGTGCACATGCAGAGCAAGGATGGCCATGTTAGTTTCTTTGTGTTATGATTCAATGTTCTGCTTCCACACCACAATCCATTCAGAGTTCTGACCAAAGACTGGAAAACTCACCCAAGTGTCATAGCTAATCATCCATGCTGAGATGCAAGCTTATTACTCTGAATTTGAAAACAATGTTTTAATATTCAGGACTAGAAGTATAAGTATGAGAGGAACACAAATTGAGGTTTGGATTTATTTTCTCATGAATCCGTAAAGGCATCCATAAATATGCTCTTTATGTGTTTTAGTCTGTCTAAACTTTCTCTGATTTTGTAGGCCAGTTTATGATTCAAGAGTCAGAAATTTCTTGAGAAACAAGACAAAACCATAGAATGAATTTCCCCAGCTCTATGACCACTGGCTGGGAGGCAAGACGACTGATAATATGATGGAAAAGGTGATGGGAAGGGAGACTGATGTCATGAGCACCATATCCTGACACACTGACATTTTGTCAAGTCAGATAACCTCACCACTCTGTGGAGAGACTGCCAGGCAAACTCTGGTGGCTAATTTTGGGGAGGCCCTCCTTTCTGATGGTTCCCTGAAGGGGTCATTTCAGCAATGGTCATTTCCTTTGCTAAGGCATTTCTACTGTTGCACTGCGGTTAGCAATGATTAATTTTTGAAGAAAGAACTTGAACGTAGCAACTAACCAACAAAAGTACATGACAAGATTTCACATTCTTTGCACAAACACAAGCTTTATTATAAATATTTTAAAAAACAAACATTGACTTAACACTAATTTAAGCTATGAATTCAATTCTACATTTTATTTTCCTCAAGAGTTCCCTGATCTTAAGAAATCTTGAAGGCTAATTCACCTTTCTGATGGTCAACTCAAAATGTATGATGCAGCCCTCCAGAATTTACTTCAATTTTGGATAGTATTGTGGCTCGTCCTTGAGGTATAAATTACAAGGGAATACCTTTACTATCTTTTGGCTAATTAATACTTCAGTTTTCTTTTTTTAGACTGTGTGATTGTGAACTCTTCGGCTCCTAATTGTAGCTTTGGACACACGTGGACTGTTTCTTCCCTGGCTTCTGTGCACCTCTTTCCAAGCTATCTTTTTTAATCATTCATTCATGGGATGTGGGCATTGCTATCTGGGCTTCTATTTATTGCACATTCCAAGAAACTCAAACTGACTGGCCTGCTAGGCCATTTTAGAGGGGAGTTAAGACTCATTGACATTTCTATTGGTCTGGAATCACACATAGGCTGGATGGGGTACGCTTAGCAGATTTCTTTCCCTAAAACACATTGAAGAGGATTTTCATGCTTGTACCTGTAGTGCTTATAATGAGGTCAGCCAGATGGACCTCACAGAATAAGAGTTCCCTGTTTAGAGCTGTTAGCCTGTTCCAAGCAGACAGTCTTGGCTGACAGATACAAACAGGAGAGTCCTTTCTTCGTGGTGGTGGAAATTGAATAACGATTCGTACACCTTGTGTCTCTCACTGTGTCTCACACCTGCACACACACACCATAGGTGCTGGGGAAAACATAAGCGCTACCGCAGTGAAGCGGTAGTGTGGGGGTTAAGAAAAAAAAACAGGAGTGTCAAAGGTTCTGGTCACTCTTGAGAGCTGGCTCTGAGGAAGCCAGACCAGTAGTATGCATGTGTAAATAAAGGATGACTTGGTGATGGGATACTGGTCTGTGTGGAGTTATTTCAGTGCCTAGTGAAGACCTGGCAAGTGGAGGAAATGCTGGGCAGGACAAAAATGTAAATAACTTTATATCTAAGCCAGTACTGCACCTACTCTAGGGTGTTTAATGGGACACTGTAGATGAAAGATTATTCTGTATCTAACAATCTCCTTCTATCCTTTCCTTTGACTCTTGAATATGGACCTTTACTCAGTATTTAACCAAAGGCAGCTATCAAATATGCAGTATCATATTCAAAGAGGAAGGGGCACAGAATTTAAAGACCTCATAAATGGAGGCATCAGAAAATAAACTAAAAATGGATGTGTTAAAAGAATGGTTGCATTTGGAGGACAGGTAATTCACAAGTTTAGTGATATATCGTTGGATATGTTTTTCATGTGGCAAGAGCATGATGAGGGGTGCTACTTCTTGCCAATCAATGAGAGGACATTATCAAGAAGGCAAGACTTACAGTTACAAAGGAAGTCAAAAGACACAGGGTTATTGCAGAAGCACATTTACATTGCTGGAAATGATTCAAGGAAATCTGGTATATTGTTGAATGTTGTAATATGAAGCTTGAAAAATCACCAATGAAATGTGAGAAAATGTTGTCAATCCTCTCCATTTGTTATGAGCAGGTACCAGAGTTAATGAAGAGGCACCCAGTGCATGACAGCAGAGGCCCCAACTCACTATCATTGATCACTGCATTTCCAAAAGTGACTAAATGGTTCGAACAGGAGATGCCTAAATGGCATGATGCTGGACTTAAAACTGGCACAAAATGGCAAGTGTAGCTGAGAGTATTGACACTGTATATGTCTGTCTTTGCAAGTCAAGGGACAATACCAGCAAGTGGAGAAAAAATAGGTGTATATTTACATTAATGGCTGATTACTGAGGTGGTAATGGAGCAAGAAGGAATTTCAGTAGCATATTAAATCCCTCAGATGCCAGATGGTAAAGAAAATGTCAATATTTTGCTTAATAGTAGACTTTATACATATGCAACATTGCATTCTGTAAATCTTTCTTTCTTACCAGTATCTCAGAATTATTTTTTATGTCTGCTCAATATACTTAATCAATGCCAACATCTGTGTAACATATGAACATAAGAAAATAAGAAATAGCGTTAGGCCATTCAGCTGCTCAAGCCTGTCCAATTCAACAAAATCAGAACTGATCTGCCCCAGACCTCAACTCCTCTTTCACAGAAACACAGAATTAGAAATTAGGAACAGGAGTAAATCATTTGGCCCTTGAAAACTGCTCTCCCATTTGACATGACCATCACTAATCCTTTACCTCGATATCATATTCTTGCTTTCTCCTGATATCTCTTGATACCTTTAAAAAATACCCTATTCAGTGGCTTGGCCTCCACAGGTTTCTGTGGTAGTAAGTTCAAGAGGTTCACTACCCTCTCCATGAAGAAATATTCCTTCATCTCAATCCTAAATGGCCTACCCCGTATCCTTGAACTATGACCCCTCGTTCCAGACTCTCAGCCAGGGAAAACATCCTTTCTTCATCTAATCTGTCTAGTCTGTCCAGTCTGCAAGAATTTTATGTAAATTAATGAGTTCATCTCTCATCTTTCTAAACTTTTGTAATGACATGCCCAGTCAAACCAATTTCTTCTCATTTTTCAGCCCTGTCATCTCCAGTACCAGAGTCGAGTGTGGTGCTGGAAAAGCACAGGTCAGGCAACACATGAGGAGCAGGGGCATAAGCCCTTCATCAGGAATCCAGTACCAGTCTAATGAACTTCTGCTGCACTTCCTCTATGGGATGCATAGAGAGACCAAAACTCCATGTGTCATCTCACCAAGGTCCTGTTTAACTCCAGTGAAAAAGCCTATTTCTGAACTCAAATCCTATTATAATGAAAGCCTTAATGCCATTTCCCTTCCAAATTGGTTGTCTGCCTACTTTCACTGAAGGGTGTACAAATATATCCAGATCCTTTTGTACACACACATTTCCTAACGTATCACTATTTAAATAATATACTGTCTTTCTGTTTTTCACACCAAAGAGTACAACTTCATTTTAGCCATGTCATATTTCATCTGCCATGTATTTTCCCACTCAATAAATCTGTGTGAATCACTTTGAAGTCTCCTTGTATCCTCCTCACAACTCAAAATCCAACTCAGTTTTATGGCTTCAGCAAATTTAGAAATGTTGTACTTGGGTCCTTCAATCAAGTCTTTCATTCAAGTCATTTATATATTGTCATGAATAGCTAGTGCCCAAACACTGATACTTGCAGTGACCCACTCATCACTGCCTGCCACCTGAAAAAAGACCCATTTATTCCCATTCTCCATTTCCTGTCTGTCTACCAATTCTCAATCTATGCCAATATATTACTCTGTATCCCATTTGCCAGCTCCTCACAGCTCTCAATTCCTCTTGAAATACTTTAAGTGATCTAGCCTCCACAAATTACTGGGATAGTAAATTCTAGACACTTACTAGTTTATTGGAAAATAAATTAATTTGCTTCTTAGTTTCACATGAGTGCTCTCTTATTTTCCCTGGAGTAATTATACTCTCTGGAGTGGAAAGATCTTGTCAACATCTACTCTGTCCACAATTACTTACAATGTTTATTAATAATTTGAATGAGGAAGGTGAATGTATAATAGCCATGTTTTCAGATGACACAAAAATAGAAGGGAAAGCAAGTGGTAAGGATGACACAAAGCGTCTGCAGAAGGATAATAGATAGGTTACATGAGTGAAAAACTTGGCAGATGGAATAAGGTATGGGTAAGTGTGAAATTATGCACTTTGGCAGGAAGGAAAGAAGAGCTGAATATTATTCAAATGGAGAAAGACTGCAAAAAGCTACAGTACTGAGGGATTTAGAAGTCCTCGTGTAAAGCTAGCATTCAAATTCCAAGGTAGGGGAGAAGGCAAATAGAATGCTTGCCTTTATTTCAAACGGATTGCAAGATAAAAATAAGGAAGTTTTGCTAAATTATACAGGGGACAATTTAGATCAAACCCAGAATACTGTGAACAGTTTTGGTACCCTTCTCTGAAAACAGATATAATGACATTGGAGGCAGTCCAGAGAAGGCTCACTTAGTTGTTCCTCGGAATGGTTGAGACTATCTTATGAGGAGGTGTTCAGTAGTTTGAGCCTGTACTCATTGGAGTTTAGAAGACCGAGAGGCAATTTTATTGAAACATATAACATTGTTCGGTGACTTCAAAGGGTAGATGCATAACGATTGTTTCCCCTTGTGGGAGAGTCTAGGACAAGAGGGCATTACCACAAAATAAGGAGTCACTTATTTAAGTCAGAGATAAAGATGGATTTCTTCTTTCAGAGGGTTGTGAATCTATGGAATTCTTTACTGCAGAGGACTGTAGGGATTGGATCATTAAGTATATTCAAGATTGAGACAGATTTTTAATTTGTAAGGGAATCAAGGTTTATGGGGAAAAGATATGAAAGTATCAGATTAACCATGATCTCACTGAATGCTAAATAAACTTGATTGAGTTGAATGGGCTTCTGCTCCTATGGCTCAAAATCTTGCGAGTATGACAAACAGTGGTAGCAGCATATAATCAACAGGGCTAAGTAATCCCACAAACACCAGGTCATATCCAAACTCTACCCTGCCACCTCCAATCATGAACTGTAATGAATAATTAAACATCTAACAAGAAGAGGCTCAACAAATGTCCCCATCCTTAATGATGAAGTAGCTGAGCACATCTGTGCAAAAGTCAAGGCTGAAGCATTTGTAATAATATTCAGCCAATGGTGCCTACTGGATGATTCATCTCAGCCTCTCGCTGAGTTCCTCAGCTTCACAAAAGCCAGTCTTCAGCCAATTCAATTCACTTCAGATGATAGCCGGAAACAACAGAAGGCACAAGATACTGCAAAGGCTATGGCCTCTGACAATATTCCAGTGACAGTAATAAAAACTTGTGTTCCAGAATTAGTTGTGTCTGTACCAAGCTATTCTAATACAGTGTAGCATCTGCATTTTTTGCTTTTACTGGAGAGATTCTCTCTAGGCAGTGACAAGATGGCAATTTACAGATATTAACAATTGTTAAGTGCCTTGATAAAGAAACACCTGCCTCACAAGCATTCAGACTTTCCTCTTACCAAACTCACCAAACAAGCCTAATATCAGAAAAACTTGACAAGGAAACCAGAATGGGTAACTGGTAGATTCAGCTCACTATTTGCTCTAAACAACTTCCATGTTGCAAATGACTAAACCATGTCCCAGGGCATCAATGGGCACCAGTTACATGTACTCATCCTGCACAGATGTTGGCATCCAGCACCTAAGAACCTCTCATGACCATGCTGGTACTCCTCTGATGTGCTAACAGTGTGCCCTGGAAGCATTGGCTTGCATTGCAGAGTGGACCAGCAACTCGAAGTGAAAGGTTGCAGTGCACAGTTTTCACACAGGCACAGGTACCCAGCTTGATGATTGGACTTGGCTGTATTTTTGTGCTGTTCACTTGTTCTCTTAGCTCTTGCTCATTTATCACCTTAGTACATTCTTATAGCATCCCCAACCTACCTTGCTGTGCCAACTGGAGCAGCCACGAAAACAGACAACTGGCCTTGCTGCTGAGTGATCCTCAGCATAGAGGGCACAATTTCCGACCAAGTGGTCAAGTAGCTATCCTATAGCACTGACCCTGTGTGTGTTTTGTGCCCTATAGGCACAGCCACTGCTGGTCAGCTGATTGACAGCTACAACTTGGTGACCGCTTCACAGAACATCTATGTTCTATCTGCAAAAACAACCCCTGAGCTTCCAGTTGTCTATCACTTTAACACACCACCCTGTTCCCCAGCTAACATCTCCATTTCAGGTTTGCTGCAGTGCTCCAGTGAAGCTCAGCGCAGGCTGGAAGAACAACATCTCATTTCCCACTTGGGGACCCTGCAGCACTCCGGACTGAGTACTGAGTTCAATAATTTTAAGGCCTGAACTGTCCCATGTCCTAGCCCCTGACCACACACACCAGGCCTTGTTATCACATAGTCTGCCACTACACACTACCTATTGTTAGCGACTGACAGCCTCCATTAACAGCTATTCACATTATCAGCCAGATCGTTATCGACTCCCTTATCTGTCCAACTATTCTTCTCTCTCTTTGGGCTCTATCCCTACTATCATTTACTCCTTACCCCTCCCCCACCCTATTTTCTGCATATAAACTGATATTTTCTGAGCTATCATCAGTTCTGAGAAGGGTCACGGGATCCGTAACATTAACTCTGATTTCTCTTCACAGATGCTGTGAGACGTGCTGAGCTTTTCCAGCAACTTCTGTTTTTGTTTGTGTCAGCTACAATGTTGTGCACATAAGGAGCCAAACATTAGGGAGGTTGAACGAGGAGGGGCAAATGACAGCATTATTCCCTCTTCTTCCAGATAATGCAGTAAGCTCTCTTAGCACAGATATTCATTGAGCCCACTTTGTGGCCATGACAGGCTGCCAGATGTTGTGAAAATGCTTGTAGTGCCTGGACAGAGAGATTCATAACCAGATCTAAGTTAACGTCAGGAATATTTATGCATAGACTGAGAGTGATGTAAAAGATATTTTCACCCAAGGCACCAAACTGCTCTCAATTTTTTTTCTTTCTCTTTCTCTATAAAAATTGGCAAGTCATACTGTAGCTGTACAGAACTTTAGTAAGAATATTATGAACAGTTCCAGTTGCCACACTACCAGAAGAACATGGAGGTTTTGGAGAAGGTACGGAAAAGGTTTACCAGGAGGTTGCCGGGTTTGCAAGGTATTAGCTATGAGGGGAGATTAGTCTTCACATAAACATTGCAGAAAATGTGTTGCTGGAAAAGCGCAGCAGGTCAGGCAGCATCCAAGGAGCAGGAGAATCGACGTTTCGGGCATGAGCCCATCTTCAGGAATGTGGAAAGTGTGTCCAGCAGGCTAAGACAAAAGGTAGGGTGGAGGGACTTGGGGGAGGGGCGTTAGAAATGTGATAGGTGGAAGGAGGTCAAGGTGAGGGTGATAGGCCGGAGTGGGGGTGGGGGCTGAGAGGTCAGGAAGAAGATTGCAGGTTAGGAAGGAGGTGCTGAGTTCGAGGGATTTGACTGAGACAAGGTGGGGGCAGGAAAATGAGGAAACTGGAGAAATCTGAGTTCATCCCTTGTGGTTGGAGTGTTCCTAGGCGGAAGATGAGGCGCTCTTCCTCCAACCGGCGTGTTGCTATGGTCTGGCGATGGAGGAGTCCAAGGACCTGCATGTCCTTGGTGGAGTGGGAGGGGGAGTTGAAGTGTTGAGCCACGGGGTGGTTGGGTTGGTTGGTGCGGGTGTCCCAGAGGTGTTCTCTGAAACGTTACGCAAGCAGGCGGCCTGTCTCCCCAATATAGAGGAGGCCACATCGGGTGCAGCGGATGCAGTAAATGATGTGTGTGGAGGTGCAGGTAAATTTGTGGCGGATATGGAAGGATCCCTTGGGGCCTTGGAGGGAACTAAGAGGGGAGGTGTGGGCGCAATTTTTGCATTTCTTGTTGCAGGGGAAGATGCTGGAAATGGAGGTTGGGTTGGTAGGGGGTGTGGACCTGACGAGGGAGTCACGGAGGGAGTGGTCTTTTCGGAACGCTGATAGGGGAGGGGAGGAAAAAATATCCCTGGTGGTGGGGTCCGTTTGGAGGTGGCGGAAATGACAGTCGGATGATACGATGTATCTGGAGGTTGGTGGGGTGGTAGGTGAGGACTAGCGGTGTTCTGTCCTGCAGGCGATTGGAGGGGCGGGGCTCAAGGGCGGAGGAGCAGGAAGTGGAGGAGATGCGATGGAGGGCATCGTCGATCACGTCTGGGAGGAAATTGCCGTTCTTTGAACAAGGAGGCCATCTGGGTTGTTCGGTTTTGGAACTGGTCCTCCTGGGAGCAGATGCGGCGGAGATGAAGGAATTGGGAATATGGGATGGCGTTTTTACAGGGGGCAGGGTGGGAGGAGGTGTAGTCTAGGTAGCTGTGGGAGTCGGTCGGTTTATAGTAAATGTCCGTGTTGATTCGGTCGCCCGAGACAGGAATGGAAAGGTCTAGGAAGGGGAGGGAGGAGTCTGAGATGGTCCAGGTGAATTTGAGGTCGGGGTGGAAGGTGTTGGTAAAGTGGATGAACTGTTCATCCTCCTCGTGGGAGCACGAGGCAGCGCTGATATAGTCATCGATGTAGCGGAGGAAAAGGTGGGGGGTGGTGCCAGTGTAGCAGGCAGGCATAGCTGGGGCCCATACGGGTGCCCATGGCTACTCCTTTGGTTTGGAGGAAGTGGGAGGATTGGAAAGAGAAGTTGTTCAGGGTGAGGACCAGTTCAGTCAGTGCTGCCTGACCTGCTGCGCTTTTCCAGCAACACATTTTCAGCTTAAGGGATCCTTCTATATCCGCCACAAATTCACCTGCACCTCCACACACATCATTTACTGCATCCGCTGCACCCGATGTGGCCTCCTCTATATTGGGGAGACAGGCTGCCTGCTTGCGGAACTTTTCAGAGAACACCTCTGGGACACCCGCACCAACCAACCCAACCACCCTGTGGCTCAACACTTCAACTCCCCCTCCCACTCCACCAAGGACATGCAGGTCCTTGCACTCCTCCATCGCCAGACCATAGTAACACGATGGTTGGAGGAAGAGCACTCATCTTCCGCCTAGGAACACTCCAACCACAAGGGATGAACTCAGATTTCTCCAGTTTCCTCATTTCCCCTCCCCCCAGCTTGTCTCAGTCAAATCCCTCGAACTCAGCACCGCCTTCCTAACCTGCAATCTTCTTGCTGACCTCTCCGCCCCCACCCCCACTCCGGCCTATCACCCTCACCTTGACCTCCTTCCACCTATCGCACTTCCAACGCCCCTCCCCCAAGTCCCTCCTCCCTACCTTTTATCTTAGCCTGCTGGACACACTTTCCTCATTCCTGAAGAAGGGCTCATGCCCGAAACGTCAATTCTCCCGCTCCATGGTTGCGGCCTGACCTGCTGCGCTTTTCCAGCAACACATTTTCAGCTTCTGCAGTCCTCACTTTCTCCTTCACTTAAACATTGGAGGCTGACCGATGAGTTGTTAGAGGTTTACAAAATTGAGAGGCATGGATAGAATGGTTATGGAGTTTTTTTTCCCTACGGCAAAAATGTCAATTATTGGGGATATATATTTAGGGTAAAAAGGGATAAGTTTAAAGGAGATGTGAGAAGCAAGCTTTTGCACAGGAAGTGGGAAGTGCACTGCCAGAGTAAATGGTACAAACAGATACAAAAGCAATTTTTAAAAGACATCTTAATAGACACATGAATAGACAGGGAACAGAGGGATATGGAGCACATGGAGGAAAAAGGTTTAGAAAGTCATCATATGTTGGCTCAGGCTTGGTGGGCTGAAGGGCCTGTTCTCGCATTGTGCTGTTCTTTATTCTTTGTTCCTTCCTAATACTGTACTTCTCAGTGCATTTCCCCATACTTGCCTGCCATTTCTGCTGTGCCCTATGTGGTTGACGAAATAGTTGCAGTGGATTGAAGAGTGTGTTCATTTGTTTGGCCGGCATGGATATTTCAGCATCCCAACAACAGCAGTCCAGGTCATCTCCCGCAAAGGCTGGGATTCTCTCCTCATGGGGTTGAAGACACGGATATCAAGCAGCCCCCTTCTCCAAATCCTGGAGGAAGCACTGACCTCGCAGGATCTAGTATTGCATCTGGCTCTGCTACTCCACAGGGAATAGGATGCTTCTCCTCTGGACTATCCTGTCTACCAGGAACTGCAGGTCCCTTTTAAAAAATCTTGCTGCCATCTTCCCCTTCTCTGCCTTTATCCGACTCTGTCTATCAATGAACCAGGCAGCTTTGGAATGCCAGTGTGAGCCCTGGTACACAGTCACCTTTGAAATATAGTGCAGATGGGAGGTATGGTGATCTTTCAGTGAATGTCCACTGAGTGATGAGTTGTTCCGACAATGCATGTGGTAAGTTGGGATAGAAAACAGATGTGAACGACGCCATTAGAGATGGTGAGGGTGTTGTAATTGGGGCAAGAAAACTTACTGAGTCCTGAGGTGAAAAGTCCTCTAAAAACTAAACGCAACTGGGACATAGCAAGAAAAGTACAATTCAGTGCTTTGTGTCCTCTTCTCAATTTGTTTTCCAATCCATCTATGTGTCATTTTTGTTTTTTATTCATTCATGGATGTGGACATCACTGGAAGGCCAGCATTTATTGCCCATCCCCAGTTGTTCTTGAAAAGGTGGTGGTGAGCTTCTTGAACTGCTGCAGTCCACATGCTGTAGGTAGACCCACAACACCCTTATGGAGGTAATTCTGGCATTTTACTTTGCAACATAAGGAATGGTGATGCATTTCTATATCAGGATGATGAGTGGTTTGCAGGAGAATTTTCAGGTATCGGTATTCCCATATATTTGTTGCCCTTGTCCTTCTTAATGGCAGTGAGTATCATTTGGAACCTTGGTGAATTACTGCAGTGCATCTTGTATATAGTACACATTGCTACTACTGAGCATCGGTGGTGAAGGAAGTGAATGTTTGTGGACATTGTGTCAATCAAACAGGCTGCTTTGTCCTTCGATAGGTATCAAGATTCTTGAGTGTTGTTGGAGCTGCACTCATCCAGGCAAGTGTGGGGTATTCCATCACACTCCTGACTTGGGCATTGAAGATTGTGGCAGGTGAAAAAAAGCACGCTGGTGGTTTGGAGCCTGGAATGACACTCCATTATTCTTTCCTGATTAAAAATCCAATTCCCTGTATTGGCAGGGGCCAAGAAGAGTGCTTAGGATCCAGTGGTGGATGTCAATGGCACATTCTTTGTGCAAGAAAATGTCTGAAATCCAGGAAGAAGTTTAGCACAGCTATCAAGTGTCTCTGTCAATGAATACTCAACCATAAAATTCATGGGCTTCATCTTACCATTAGAACGGTTACCAAGCTTGTATCCAAAATTCACAGGTTGCACAAACTATCAACTGTTCATTGAGTCATAGAGTCCTACAATACGGAGACAAACCATTTGGTCCAAACTGGTCCATGCTGACCAAAATGTCCAGCCCAACTGTGACATGCACATTACCAAACATTATGCACCACATTCACCACTTTATTACAGGCAAAGGTAACACGTAACATGAGGCAACACAGGGGAGAAAAAGAGGACGACAAGTGCCTATGTTTTAATGCTAACAAAGGAGACAGTACGGGCCATCATTGGAAGGAGCATTGCTGAGTCCATGGCCACTGATTGGACTGAAGTAATCAATGATAATCAGCATATGTGCCCTGTTCTTTCATCTAACCTCTCCCTCATTCTGAGCTCTTCTGACTCATTAGCTGTAGATAGTGTTAACATGCACTTCATACTTTCTCCTTGCCTCCTGCCAAATTCCAATCTATGTTCCTTTACATTTCAGACATCCAAGAACCAAAGTCTTCTCAGTCTTTAGAGCAAAATAAAGAAAACAGTGAAAATGATGACACACTGTCACTCAATTTTACACTCATAACAACTAATATGTAGTTTAGAGGCTAAATTACAGGAATGGTCTGCACCTGGTGTATCAATGAGGCCAAATGCACAGAAACCAAGGAAAAAAAATACTAGAAGGCATACACTCTTAGATACATTGTTCTACTGCAGAGACCACAAGTGAGCAATCAGATGGGCTAGGCTACAGAACAAGACTGACGAATGTTCACAACAAATATCTGGTGCAAGAAAAGCTTCTCAGACAGCCTACGATGTGTGGAACCATTTGTGCTCATTTTATCTACTTGTCTTCGGGTAAAAGGGATTAAACTATTTCTCTCTTCATAAAGTGTCAGTTACACACCTTATACAGTAGTAGGCTGCAAAATGTGAGCTGTTGATCTTTACCTCCAGTAGCCACCAGGAAGGTGTGAGATGGATAAAAATTAAAAGTCACTGGCACTCTGACAGCCACAGGCAATGTATTCCTTGCCCTATTTAAAGTTTGCAGTTTTGGCTGTGGCATGAGACAGATCATTCTGTGAAACAAGAAATCTTAAGCATCAATTGTCATTAGAGAAAAGATATAAGAGAATTGTTTCCCAAAGGCCCTGCATGGCCATTGCTTACTGCTGTGTGCTTTTGTGGTAATGTTTTCCTCAAAACTGCATGTATGCACAATTCACAGCGACCCAGTGGGTACAGCACAGGTTACTCTCATGCTGCCTTCTTTAAGATTCCATGTATGTGTGGTTATGAAAAAATATTAAATGTATACTTTTTTAAAAAAAAATTCTCTTCCTACAAATCAGCCTTATTGATGGGCTTTGTTGTCTGAGGGGCAGGGAATGCTGTAGAAATGCCTCCAGCCCAAAAGCAGATAAGTAGATGCTGCTCAGGTGGGTTTGAGACCAAAAGGTGTTGTTGGGTATACTGTGGTTTGAATGATAGGCAGGATAGAGATTACAGTTTTAGGAAGATAATTCAGAGAAAGAGATAGAGGGCTGGAGAGAGAGAGATACAGAAAGATATTGGGGATCAGGGAGAGATCGAAGAAAAGACAGAGGTATAAGAATCCTGTCAGAAGGACTACTGTAATGGGGGTAGTTTAGAGAGGCTAGAGGGAAAGATGGAGTTGATGAAAGAGAGATGACTCGTTGGAGAGAGATCAAAGGGGGAAATAGTGTGTTGTGAGATAATTTGGAGGGTAATCCAAGATGGAGGACGGGAAAAATTTCTGGCTGTAAGAGCTGCTTCTTTTTTTGAGGTATTTTAGGTGTTGAAGGTGATTTCCTTGAATTCCAGGAGCAGCAATTACTGTTTTAAATGCTGTTGCATTGTTTTGGAACTTTGGAATAAAAAAGTCAAAACAACAACAGAAGTTTGAAAGGGAGAAGAGCAGACAAAGGAAGCACGTGGTGAGGACAGTGCAGGAGAGACAGAGAAAGAGAGAACCTGCACAGTTACTACCTTTGCTGTTTGAATTCGTGTATCGCTGGACATCGGAGTGTATCTGGGAAAATTAACAAACAGTGAAATTCACAACCAATCTTGGAGGAACTGTTGGGTGAAGTTCACAGCACAGAATCAGATAAGTTAATTGTTGTTTTAAATCTGTCCAAGAGAAAGGCTGCAGTAGTGAGTATAGTGGATTCTTTCTTGATTATATGTTTTTTGGAGATAAGTCTCTTGATTAAACTTAAAATATAAGCCATAACTATTAATTTAACCTGGGCAGTGTTTGTAGAGGAATAAGACGGTGTTATTTTCTGGGTCTGTCGATTGTGAAGGAGCAAAAATGGCCTTTGCAGTGATATGTACTTCTTGTCAGATGTGGGAGTTTAAAGAGAGTTTAAGGGTTACTGCGGATTATATCTGCCATAAATGCTGTTGGATGCGAATCTTATCAGATCAAGTGGATCGGTTGGAGAGACAGATAGAAGCGATGAGGAATTTGCAACAGCAACAGTATGTGATGGATGGCAGTTATAGGAAGGGGGGCAAGTGTCAGATACAGTCACATTGATGGGTTAACTCCAGGAAGGATAAGAGAGGGACACAGCTAGTGCAGGAGTCCTTTGTGGATATACCTATGTCAAACAGGTATGCTGTTTTGGAAAATGTAGGGGGTGATGGATTCTCAGGAGAACGTAGCACGAACAGCCAACGAGTAAGTATTGAGTTTGACTGTAATGCAACGAGGGGTATGGTGGCTTCCAAGAGATCATTGTGTTAGGGGATTCTGTAGTCAGATGTACAGACAAATGTTTCTGTGGCCAGCAAAGAAAAAGCAGAATGGTGTGTTGTTTCCCTGGTGCCAAGATCAAGGATGTCTCAGAGAGGGTGCAGAATGTTCTCACGGGGGAGAGGGACCAGCAGGAGTTCATTGTCCACATTGGAACCAACGATATTGGAAGGGAAAAGATTGAGATTCTGAAGGGAGATTACAGACAGGCAGAAATTTAAAAAGGAGGTCCCCAAGGGAAGTAATATCTGGATTACTCCCAGTGCTACGAGCTAGTAAGGGCAGGAATAGGAGGATAGAGCAGTTGAATGCATGGCTGAGGAGCTGGTGTATGGGAGATGGATTCACATTTTTGGATCATTGGAATCTCTTTTAGGGTAGAAGTGACCTGTACAAGAAGGACGGATTGCACCTAAATTGGAAGGGGACTAATATACTGGCAGGGAAATTTGCTAGAACTGCTTGGGAGGATTTAAACTAGTAAGGTGGGGGGATGGGACCCAGGGAGATAGTGAGGAAAGAGATCAGTCTGAGACTGGTACAGTTGAGAACAGAACTGAGTCAAACAGTCAGGGCAGGCAGGGACAAGGTAGAACTAATAAATTAAAATGCATTTATTTCAATGCAAGGGGCCTAACAGGGAAGGCAGATGAACTCAGGGCATGGTTAGGAACATGGGACTGGGATATCATAGCAATTACGGAAACATGGCTCAGGGATGGGCAGGGCTGGCAGCTTAATGTTCCAGGATACAAATGCTACAGGGAGGATAGAAAGGGAGGCAAGAGATGAGGGGGAGTGGCATTTTTGATAAGGGATAGCATTACAGCTGTGCTGAGGGAGGATATTCCCGGAAATACATCCAGGGAAGTTATTTGGGTGGAACCGAGAAATAAGAAAGGGATGATCACCTTATTGGGATTGTATTATAGACCCCCCCCAATAGTCAGAGGGAAATTGAGAAACAAACTTGTAAGGAGATCTCAGCTATCTGTAAGAATATTAGGTTAGTTATGGTAGGGGATTTTAACTTTCCAAACATCGACTGGGACTGCCATAGTGTTAAAGTGTGTACAAGACAATTTTCTGATTCAGTATGTGGATGTACCTACCAGAAAAGGTGCAAAACTTGACCTACTCTTGGGAAATAAGGCAGGGCAGGTGACTGAGGTATCAGTGGGGGAGCACTTTGGGGCCAGCAACCATAATTCTATTCATTTTAAAATAGTGATGGAAAAGGATGGACCAGATCTAAAAGTTTAAATTCTAATTTGGAGAAAGGCCAGTCTTGACGGTATTAAGCAAGAACTTTCGAAAGCTGATTGGAGGCAGATGTTCGCTGGTAAAGGGACAGCTGGAAAATGGGAAGCCTTCAGAAATGGGATAACAAGAATCCAGAGAAAGTATATTCCTGTCAGGGTGAAAGGGAAGGCTGATAGGGAAAGGGAATGCTGGATGACTAAAGAAATTGAGGGTTTGGTTAAGAAGAAGAAGGAAGCATATGTCAGGTGTAGACAGGAGAGATCGAGTGAATCCTTAGAAGAGCATAAAGAAAGTAGGAGTATACTTAAGAGGGAAATCAGGAAGGCAAAACGGGGACATGAGATAGCTTTGGCAAATAGAATTAAGGAGAATCCAAAGGGTTTTGACAAATATATTAAGGACAAAAGGATAACTATGGAGAGAATAGGGCCCCTCAAAGATCAGCAAGGCGGCCTTTGTGTGGAGCCTCAGAAAATGGGGAAGATACTAAATGAATATTTTGCATCAGTATTTACTGTGGAAAAGGATATGGAAGATATAGGAAAATAGATGGTGACATCTTGCAAAATGTCCAAATTACAGAGGAGGAAGTGCTGGATGTCTTGAAACGGTTAAAGGTGGATACATCTCCAGGACCTGATCAGGTGTACCCGAGAACTCTGTGGGAAGCTAGAGAAGTGATTGCTGGGCCTTTTGTTGAGATATTTGTATCACCGATTGTTACAGGT
The DNA here is from genome assembly GCF_047496795.1 of Chiloscyllium punctatum. Lineage (NCBI taxonomy): Eukaryota > Metazoa > Chordata > Chondrichthyes > Orectolobiformes > Hemiscylliidae > Chiloscyllium > Chiloscyllium punctatum. The sequence continues at coordinate 68,862,402 of NC_092742.1, forward strand.
GAGGTGCTGGAAGACTGGAGGTTGGCAAACGTGGTGCCACTGTTTAAGAAGGGTGGTAAAGCCAAGCCAGGGAACTATAGACCAGTGAGCCTGACCTCGGTGGTGGGCAAGTTGTTGGAGGGAATCCTGAGGGACAGGATGTACATTTATTTGGAAAGGCAAGGACTGATTCGGGATAGTCAACATGGCTTTGTGCATGGGAAATCATGTCTCACAAACTTGATTGAGTATTTTGAAGAAGTACCAAAGGTTAAGATGGAGAGGAATTTCTTAAGTGTGTACATCTATGTGGACTTCAGTAAGGCATTCGACAAGGTTCCCCACGGGAGACTGATTAGCAAGGTTAGATCTCATGGAATACAGGGAGAACTAGCCATTTGGATACAGAACTGGCTCAAAGGTAGAAGACAGAGGGTGGTGGTGGAGGGTTGTTTTTCAGACTGGAGGTCTGTAACCAGTGGAGTGCCACAAGGATCGGTGCTGGGCCCTCTACGTTTTGTCATTTACATAAATGATTTGGATGCGAGCATAAGAGGTACAGTTTGTAAGTTTGCAGATGACACCAAAATTGGAGGTGCAGTGGACGGAATAGAAGATTACCATAGATCACAACAGGATCTTGACCAGATGGGCCAATGGGCTGGAAGTGGCAGATGGAGTTTAGTTCAGATAAATGCGAGGTGCTGCATTTTGGAAAAGCAAATCTTAGCAGGACTTATACACTTAATGGTAAGGTCCTAGGGAGCGTTGCTGAACAAAGAGACCTTGGAGTGCAGGTTCATAGCTCCTTGAAAGTGGAGCCGCAGGTAGATAGGACAGTGAAGAAGGCATTTGGTATGCTTTCATTTATTGGTCAGAGTATTGAGTACAGGAGTTGGGAGGTCATGTTGCGGCTGTACAGGACATTGGTTAGGCCACTGTTGGAATATTGCGTGCAATTCTGGTCTCCTTCCTATCGGAAAGGTGTTGTGAAACTTGAAAGGGTTCAGAAAAGATTTACAAGGATGTTGCCAGGGTTGGAGGTTCTGAGCTATAGAAAGAGGCTGAACAGACTGGGGCTGTTTTCCCTGGAGCGTCGAAGGCTGAGGGGTGACCTTATAGAGGTTTACAAAATTATGACAGGCATGGATAGGATAAATAGACAAAGTCTTTTCCCTGGGGTCAGGGAGTCCAGAACTAGAGGGCATAGGTTTAGGGTGAGAGGCGAAAGATATAAAAGAGACCTAAGGGGCAACTTTTTCATACAGAGGGTGGTACGTGTATGGAATGAGCTGCCAGAGGAAGTGGTGGAGTCTGGTACAATTGCAACACTAAAGAGGCATTTGGATTGGTATATAAATTGGTCGGGTTTAGAGGGATATGGGCCTGGTGCTGGCAGGTGGGACTAGATTGGATTGGGATATCTGGTCGGCATGGACGGGTTGGACCGAAGGGTCTGTTTCCATGCTGTACATCTCTATGACTCTATTAGTGATTGCTGAGGGTGCATGTTGAAAGAAGATAGTGGAGGTGAGGGATATTTTTGTTTCATTTTGTCCACAAACAGTGGTGTAAAAACCCTTCTCATCTTGTTTCACCTGTCAACATTTAATAATGGTTTTTTAAATTACTCTTTAAGTCTGGGCTAATTTATATTTTTGGGGTAGATATTTTGTATAAACTATTAATCTTCCTCGTTGCATCTTGATTCATTGTGCAAATTTAATCTGAGTGGGTTAGTTGAAAAATTAGGGAATTTAGGTTCATGGGTTTAAGTGATTTTTGGTTACAGAAACTACCAAGGGAAGACTTGACATTAGTGGCTGTTAAAAGTTTGCAGATTTATTCAACAACATTGGAGGATCAGTAAAAATGGGCCTTTTATTGTCGCTGAACAGTTAATCCTTGAACCATAGGCGAGATGACATTTTATCTCTAGCTGGAATAAACAGAATGGACAGAAAGCACTTGACAGTTTAATGTTAGGCTATTAAATTATTTGGATTGATTTTTTAGTGTGATCAGAAGGAAATAGGTGCATTTTGAGGTTTTATTTATTCTCTAGTGTATTGCACTTCATATTAATCTGTGAAGAATTCCAGACAAAGATTTTACTGTGTTGGTTATGAAATACCTTCATATTGGATAGCCAGAATGAAGTGAAATAATGGGCTGAATCTTTTATGGTTTTTATGGTTAAGTGTGATTGCATCAAGTGAAGTTTGAAGGTATTTCTCACTGGACTTAACCAAATGTGCCTCATTAACTGCATACTCCACTCACAGCATCTCTCATGTTTGACTCTTACCCTATTTTACCATGTACTATTCCCAGAACAACTTGCCAGTCAGCAGATATCCGCTGAAAGATTGGCATATCTTGTGATCATGCCATCTGTGAAAGGCTGCATACATCCAGGTAAATGTTGGTGGTGCCACAATCCTCTAACCGACACCTGCTCCCAAACATTGACTGGGCTGAGGACTACCTCCACCATAGCCATCTGTTTGGATACACAGGCAGTGTGTTAGCTGTGCAGGCTGGTGACACATGCTGTAAGTATTAATCTAACATCTCAGAATGCTGAACAGCAAATTTCCGACCCTGAAAAACCCCTATAGCTGTAACGAGTGCCTTTGATTCTGGCTGAAGGGTCAACACACAAAGACAGATGACAGAGCATTGCATGGCAAGGCAAGGTATGGATGCTACAAGCATGCGTGTATGTGCTAAGTGAGGAAGCATAAGTCAGCCAGTGAGCAGCTCTGAGATGCAGTTTGGTCCAATCCGTGAACTGGGTGCCTGTCCCTGTTGTCAAAATATTCTTGTAGCAGCATTCCAATGGCACTTGCTGTTTCCTGAGTGGTCTGCACATTTATCAGGGAGGTGCCATAACGGTTCTGAGGAGTTGGAAAATGTCAAGTGCCAATGTCTGTGGATGAGGGGTGAGGGTGACTGGTGCCAGTGGATCGTGCTCTAAGCTGCTTTTGGTGCCAATCAACATGAAGGCTCCTTGTAGCCAGGTACCTGCTGAATGCACCATGTACCCACTCTGATTTCTCAATGTCTAATGTGTTCAGCATGTGTGGTAAAATAGGAAAGTGAATACTAATATCCATTAATAAGGCTTTTAACAAACTAATATACCCTTAAAATGTAACTTGCTGTTGCCAAACAAGAATCTTGTCCGGCTTTTGGCAAAAACACAGAAGATGCCATGCAGTGACCTGTCACTGGACTTCTTGTTTGATTCTGGCACTCATTTTGACATAGTGATCTGCATTGGGTAGAATCACATAGGAGTCGAAACAACCTGGATTATGGTGAAGTTGTAGCACAATCATAGTCATAGAAATGTACAGCACGGAAACAGACCCGTTGGTCCAACTCGTCCATACCGACTGGATATCCTGAATTAATCCAGTCCCATTTGCCAGCATTTGGCCCTTATCCCTCAAAACCCTTCCTACTCATGTACCTATCTGTTAAATCAGACAAGAATTCTGATGACACCCATCGAAATGTCAAGATCATTTCATGTCATTATTCATGGTTTTCATAGGCAGTGTAGCAAGATTCTTTCAGTAAGTATTGAGTTAACTCATTCAAGAGGATTAATGCTTGTTAGACACCTCAATAACCAACTTGCCTCATTAATATTCAGTTCCGGTCTTGTCAAATTCACCAAATAAAACCTACATGGAAACTAGAGTCAGTCCCTGGCCTATGACCAAACTTCAGACCAGGACAAAATCCATGGCATGTCTCCTTCCACATGCACATTCTCTCTAATGCATGAGGAGTATATTCTGGAAGTACAGGCTTGCATTGCTGGGCACACTGGCAATTAGCATGGAAAGCTGCAGTGGGCACAGTTAGTGTAGAGGGACAGACACCCAGTTGATAGTTCTCCTGCCAACCTATGCCCCTCCATCCCATTGCCCTTTAAAGCCCCAACAAACCTAAAAGGTAATCCATGTCTATCTTTAACCTTCACCCAACACTCTTTGCCTTCACACCAATCATGCTAGCACACCCAGTATCATTCATGATTAGAACTCTCGATCCATGCTGACACAAAATACAACAAAGTTTTTACGTGTTTGTTGATAAATTGACTACAAGGAGGCCTCACTGACAAAAAACAACACACTACATTTAACTTCCTTTCCCCAGTTCGTCTTAGGCGTTATAAGAGCTTGGAGCTGCTAATCAAAATGTGAACTGACCAACACCCCATCATGATAATATTAGGTTGGGAAATAGATCATGCAGCATAAATCCGAGAGTGAGAGCCCATACACTTTGTCAACAGAGTGAAATAGCAAGCAGTGACTGAACTACATCGTGTTTTTTTAAATGAAAGGCGAAGATATATAAATGCATTGACAAATTGACAACTTCCTTCACAGCTTGACAATTTGATTGAATTTGAAAGTTGAATGTATAATCCACCGTTTAACACATTCATGTCTGTGTTTAACAATCTCAAAGTGCACTTGACTTCTCCCAAGTGGCACATTGCACCTTGAAAATTCCTCTCCCAGATGTGTCTTTCACCAACTTAAAGTATATCCCACCTCTCCAAATGGGTATCATGCATCTCCAAAGAACTCCAGCAGCTTTCGACCTTCTTATGAAAGATCTAAAACCCACACTTTTTGTTTTGGATGAATGAAAACCAGATCTGGCTTAAGGCAATTACCCACACCATTCCCTTCCTTGTTGAAGAGTGTAGTGCTGGGAAAGCACAGCCGATCAGGCAGCATCCGAGGAACAGGAGAGTTAACGTTTCAGGCCTTAGCCCTTCGTCAGGAATGAAGCCTCATTCTTGATGAAGGGCTTATGCTCAAAACGTTGACTCTCCTGCTCCTCAGATGCTGACTAACCGGCTGTGCTTTTCCGGTTCCGCACTCTTCAACGCTGATCTCCAGCATCTCCAGTCCTCACTTTCTCCTAGTTGATTACACCATTTCCTTCCACCTGATGAAAGTGGCAGGACTGGGTTTTAGGGCAAGACTTCTGGAACTGGGGCTTTAGTATCATTTTGACACAGACTGCTCCATTCACTTCTTTTTATCTCTCTTTTTGTTCTTTTTTTCCTTTCAACTCATCTCCTGTCCTCAAACAGCATCGGTGGAGGCCGGTTGGGCCAGTGCGGACTCAATTTGAAACCCAGAGCAGACTTGAAGTATGGCCCAGCATGGACTCAAGGGACCCCGATCTCAAAGTGAAACCAACCACGGATTCCTGGCCTTGAGGTTAAGCCCAAAGTGGACCCGTCTGTTCCATCTGATTTTTTTCTTTTTTTCTGTGCTTTAGAATGTCTGCAATGCTGAACTTTTAACTTTATTGCTTTATGTTTCTAATTTATATCCAAGATTTTGTACTGAGACACCTTCATACCTAAGATGGCACCAGAAATGGCGACTTTATACACATTTCATTGTATTCGTGTATCTCTGAACTTGAATATATGAGACAATAAACCTAATTCTAATTCTAAAATAGAAGATGATTCGTAAGAAAAATGGGAACTCACAATAGCTGCAAATCATAAACTGAAATTCAATATACATCTGAACTGTTACAAAAAAAACATACCTCTAATAGTTGCCATTTGTCTTTAATTCCCTCTACCTTTTCAAGAATTTCACTGGGTAATGAGTTACCAGCTTCTCTCAGACATGCAACCTTCTTTAGTAAATGTAGTTTCTTAGGAAGCCACATTGACATCTCCATGCTGTATCCCTGTAAAACAAAATAGTCTATTACATGACCTTTCCAATTGAAATACAGCCAGTTTTGTATAAGTGGTCGTTTCGTTCTCGTGCAATCCCATGTTATAGGAAAATTGCATAATAGCAGCATCTTTTAATCTAATGGGGCCAGAATCGTGCTGTAACGAATACATACTTTAAAATTTTGCGCTTTAGAAACCATGTCCCCAATCTGTCAATCATGTTACAGCAAATGTGTGTTAACAAAGCACACGTTATAGCAGAACAGCCTGTACCATACGATCTGCATTCAAAACGCTATTATTAATTTGTAAGTAGGACATGGACCCAATTCAAATTGACTTTAATTCCTTTAAAATTTTAATCAATATAGTATTCAAAAAGTGTAAATATTTTCATGCTGTGAAAATACAAGAAGATTGACAAAAAGTATTATTGTGAAAATATTTACGTAAGCAGATTTTAGATTTTTTTCCATAATTACAAAATAGGCCTAGTTTTGTGAAAAAAATTAACTTAATGATACTGTGTTACCTTTGAAAATATGGTGATACCTGTATTTAGGATGCAGAACAAATCAAAAACATTTAATTTTGTGGACCTTAGAATGCATAATGTTCTTTTTAACATTTACATAACTGGCATATTGGAAGTAACTGAGGGCAGAAAACCGTTCTTTATTCTTTCTTTATTTTGTTTGGCAATATTGAATTCACATTCTGGATTAGTGGTGCTGGAAGAGCACAGCAGTTCAGGTAGCATCTGAGGAGCAGTGGATGCTGCCTGAACTGCTGTGCTCTTCCAGCACCACTAATCCAGAATCTGGTTTCCAGCATCTGCAGTCATTGTTTTTACCTCACCAATATTGAAGTCACGTCAATACTATAAGAAATAAGCCAGTTCTTAATTGATAATTTCATTCAATTATTTCACATTTTACTCAATGTTTCATCATTCTCTAGAGAGTGTTTCCAAGTAAAGATGCTTAATCGCACAAAGAATTACAGATACTGGAAATCAGGAACAAAAACAGAAATTGCTAGAAAACTCCTCAGGTCTGACAGCATCTGTGGAGAGAAAGCAGAGTCAATGTTTTGGGTCCAGTGACCTTCCTCAGAACTGACTGAAGCTGGGGGGAGGGGGGTGGTGGAGTCAACAAAAGGTGGAGATGGAGCCCAAACATTTGGGCAGACAAGAGAATGGGTAAAGGTCAACCTGGAAGAATCATTAGCTGCTAATGGGGACCATTAGTGCCTGACAATAGATTATTTATGGTTACAGCCCATGTGATGACAAGACCTGGTCTGTGGGGCATGAAGTAAGGACATGGGAAAAGGTGCTCAGGCCCTAAAATATAGTTCTGAGGAAGGATCGGTTGACCTGAAGTATTAACTCTGATTTCTCTCCACAGATGCTGCTAGATCTGCTGATCTTTTCCAACAATTTCTGTTTCTCTTCCTAAAAATTTTGAACTCAAAATTGAGTCCTGAAGGCTGCAGGGTCATCAGGTGGAAAAATGAAGTGTTATTCTTCCGGCTTGCACTGGAACTTCACAGGAGCACTGTACCAAGACTGAGACAGAAAGAGAAAAACTGCAGATGCTGGAATCCAAGATAGACAAACAGGAGGCTGGAAGAACACAGCAAGCCAAGGAAGCATCAGGAGGTGGAGAGTCAAGGTTTCTGGTGTAACCCTTCTTCAGGACTGGGGTTGGGTGAAAGGGGAGCTGCAGACAAAGGAGGGGGGAGGCAGGAGGTAGGGATAAGTGAACAGGTAGATGGTATGACCTGGTTGGTTGATGGGAGGAATGAATCCGGTTGGTAGGTGGTGTGTTGAAGTAGAAGGCAACAGGAAGCTCAGCATCATTTTTATGGACAGAATGTAGGTGTTCTGCACAGCAGCCACCAAGCCTGCATTTTGTCTTCCCAATGTAAAGGAGAACACGTTGTGAGCAGCAAATACAGTTGACTACATTGAGCAAAGTACAGATAATTTGCTGCTTGGATAGTGAGGAGGGAGGAAGTAAACAGGCAGGTGTTACACCTTCTGTGATTGCATGGGAAGGTGCTGGGAGATGTGTGGAGTTGTTGGCAGTGGAGGAGTAGACCAGGGTGTCCTTGCAACCTGGCAAGTTCATTGCAACGTATGGTGTCAGTGAGTTCCAAAGTACAGTGCCTGGTGTGTTATGAGTTAATCCGAGATCAGTCATGGTGATTGTTGCGAGGCTTGTGTTTTGCCAATGCTGTCTCCCATCAAAGGATGGGAAGTAGTCACTGCCTGTGGAAACTATCATGAGGTAATTGGTGAACAGACTCTAAGATAAGGTCCAGAGAAGCAAGAGGTAAGGTACATCTGTCAAGTAACTGCACTTTCATGTCAGGGATTAGTTCCAAGTAGTTTCTCACCTGTGCACACCAGAATCATAAAATAAATATAAATGAGGCAAGATTAGATAATAATGAGATGTAATTGCATGGAAATAGCATGCTCACTGACAGTGAGATTTGGAACTTCCCATTGAAACTTTAAGGGGAAGATCAGACTTTTTTTTCTCAATGTTGAGAATCAGATCTTTTCATTCTTGCTGTGTTTTCCCAAATTTCCAATCATTGCCTGCAGCTCACCCAGAGCTCTGGAAAAAAAAAGTCAACAGTACACCAACAATTGAAGAAGAAGCCTGCCCCATAGTCATAAGATGTTAGGTGCTGCTAATGCATGAATTTATTGCAAAGGGAAATTCCCAATGAATCCTGCATCCAGTTAAGTCTTTGGATGGGCATGTTTTGCCACCTAAAAGGCAGGGGTCAGTGTTTTCTTTTAAAAGGCAGTTGGGAAGGAAAACTGGTATTATTTTCTCAGGGGACAAGCTGCGATGGTCAAGAGGGGCCTCCATGATATTCCCTTTCTTCACACCATCTTAGAATCCTTAAAATAAGGATTACCTACTGTCAGCTGCCTGCCCATACCAATCATATCTGGCATGGCCATGGGAATATTGGGGTCAATTGAGTTTTTAGATCAGTTCAATTAGCCCTTAATTATTTCTTTATATATGGTGGGCAAGCTGGAACTTTTGGCACCCATCCACTCTCTGTACTATGATGGTGAGTTTGTGCTTGGGTGAAAATGTGATGGGATAGCTACCTGATCTATTTTACATGCCCATCTCTTGCCAAAAGTATGCCTGACAGGGACATACAATTCTAGTCCCACATTTCCAGGACCTTTAAATATCTTCCATTTTCTTGCTTATACTGTATTTCAACTTCCATATTCAAAGAGGAATGTTGATCTGATATGGCATTTTGGTAATCTCATCCTGCTTTCCATAGGGACTATTTTATTTCTAAGGACATCAGACATTTTTGCAAGGGTTTGTTTTTCACATGTTATGTACTTTATGTTTTAATTACTTTTCCATCAGATAATATTATAAAAGGATTTATAACCACAAATACATTAATAGATTATAAAAACAAAGTAATAATAAACACTACTAAATTTTTGGTTAGGCTGCATTTCATATAGACTTTGCAGGTTTAGGCACCTCACCTTATGGAATGATGTCATAACTATTGGGAGGGTGCAGGAGTAATTCATTCAGATGATACTATCATGAAACATTTTCTTTGCAAAGACCCTAAAAAATTTAAAGACAGAATCGTCCAACCACACCCACCACACTCCCCGCCTCCAAACAAAATGGGCAATGGTGAGTCAGTTGGGAAAATATAGCAAGAACAAAAAAGTGAGGTTTTTCACCAAGATTTTAAATGCAAGAAAAAAATCTCGCTAGTGAGCAGCCAGAGATCTATTTGCATATATTAACATCTCATTATTACCTAATCTCACCTCATTTATGTGCAGGTTGCTATTTTTTCAAGCAATGGAAAGAAACTAGTTAGCAACAATTCCCAACATCGAAGTTTGAATGGATATCTGGCAGGTGCCTCTCCAACCTCTTCTCCAGATATTCATCTTGGCCAGTATACCCCAACAGCTCGGGGCACGTTCTCTTGGCAGTAATTGCTTGTACATCCAGGGAGGTTGGCATTGGCAAAGCACCAGCCTCACCATATCATTAGGGCATATTTAGGACTCATTTATAATACACATCAGCTCAAAAATACTTTGGAGCTCATTGACACCTTAATTTGCAATACTGCTGCCAGGCCACATTGCCCTTAGTAATAGGATCCATCTCATTCATCTGAACAAGGTGTATTTCTGGGGTCTTAGCTTGCTTTCTTAGTCCTTACTCACACCATCGCTGCCTTACCTTGCCGTTTAGAGCAGACAGATAGTCAGGCAACTTTTCATGTTTAGCAGCAATGAACAGTCAAGAGGCATTATGGACAGTCATAGGCTGGTCTGCAAATGTGATAAAATTCTATATTCTGTTAGCGTGTTGCCCGAAAAGGAGGATTCAAACTTTTTACTTAGGTATTACCTTGTGTGGCAGACAAAAGGCAGGGAACCGACTCAAATGTTAAACAAACCTTTTTTCATTTAACCTTTTAAGAACTCAATATAAAACATACATTCATTGCAACATTAACTTATTATTTCAGCTAACTTTACCATTAATTCACTTCATTTAAATTGACTTTACCTTACTTCACTATATCCACATTTTACCCTAACGCCTCCTTTAATTAGTAAGCTTGGCTTTAATCAAATACTACCCCCAGTTCGAGAGAACTGGTCAACTTCATTCTCCATGCAGATCTCGCCTCATGGTTCTTTGTCCTCTCTGCGAGTAACTTCAGGGCACATGGTTTTCCAATGTGGCCTCAAAGGTTTCTTCTTCTCTCTTGGAGAAAAAAATCTTTGTTCTGCAACATGTATTCCCTTTCCAGAATGATTTCTGGCAATCAGCCAATGAATTGATCAAAGCCTGATAACAATTATTCAATCCCAGCCAACGGAATTTACTGGTAAACAACTCCCAAATGTTTACACCAAGCTCTAAATGGTGACATTCCATACTCTACATAAAGTAATAGAGCTGCCGGTATGCTGTAAATCTGAGGAAGGTTTACCAAACCCGAAATGTTAACTCTCACAGATGCCGCAAGGCCTGCTGAGCATTTACAAGTTTGAACTGCTGATTAACTGAGGTCATAATTTAAACTAGCTTGACCAAAATTCCCAGTATGTTTGATTGTAGCTCTTAAACAGTCTTGTAGCCATTTCTGCTGCTGCCATCTGTCCACAACAGCATAAAGGTGTCTTTCAAAAGATTATTACAGGTTTAGTAAGCATCATATCCAGTCATAATGAGGAATTGTAAAGAAGTTATATACGGGGAACAAGAAAATGGCAAAATAATGATTTTGGTTCTCTCTTCATAAAGGAAGACACAAATAATACCCCAAACATTTTGGAAAACACAGGGTTTAGAGAAAGGGGGGATCTTGCAGGTGGTTTGTGTTCCCATGTATCTGCTGCATTTGTTCTTCTAGATGGAAGCTGTCAAAGGTTTGGAAGGTGCTGTCTGCGAACCTTTGGTGAATTTTTGCAGTACACAGTGCTGCTACTGAATATCAATAGTGGAGGGAATGAATGTTTGTGGATGTGGTGCCAATCAAACGGGCTGCTTTGTCCTGGATGGTGTCAAGATTTTTGAGTGTTGTTGGAGCTGCACCCATCTAGACAAGTGGGGAGAATTCCATCACGCACCTGGCTTGTGCCTTGTAAATCGTTGAAGAAAGGATTGCGAAGATGATTCAGGAGAAGAGTGACAGTAATAGGGTGATTGTTATGGGAGACTTTAACTTTCCTGATATTGATTGGGAAAGCTATAGCTCAAGTTCGTTAGATGGGTCAGTGTTTGTGCAATGTGTGCAGGAGAGTTTCCTGACACAATATGTAGATAAGCCAACAAGAGGTGAGGCCATACTGGATTTGGTTCTGGGTAACGAACCAGGCCAGGTATTAGAACTAGAGGTAGGTGAGCACTTTGGGGACAGTGACCACAATTCGGTGATTTTTACTCTAGTGATGGAGAGGGATAAGTGTGTACTACAGGGCAAGAGTTATAGCTGGGGGCAGGGAAATTATGACGCGTTGAGGCATGACTTAGGATGTGTGGATTGGAAAAGTAGATTCCAAGGCAAGAGCGTAATTGATATGTGGAACTTGTTCAAGGAGCAACTATTGAGTGTCCTTGATAAGTACGTATCTATCAGGCAGGGAGGAAAGGGTCGTGTGAGGGAGCCGTGGTTTAATAAGGAGTTGGAATCCCTTGTTAAATGGAAGAGGGCGGCCTTTGTAAAGATGAGGCGTGAAGGTTCAATAGGGGCAATTGAGAGTTATAAGGTAGCCCGGAAGGACCTGAAGAGAGAGCTAAGAGCAGCAAGGAGGGGACATGAACGGTCCTTAGTTGGTAGGATTAGGGAAAACCCTAAGGCTTTCTATAGGTATGTTAGGAATAAAAGAATGACTAGGGAAGGAATAGGTCCAATCAAGGATAGTAATGGGAAGTTGCGTGTGGAGGCTGAAGAGATTGGGGAGGCGCTGAATGAATACTTTTCGTCAGTATTCACTCAGGAACAGGACATTGTTGTCGATATGAATACTGAGGCACGAATAAGTAGAATGGATGGCTTTGAGATATGTAGAGAAGAGGTGTTGGAAATTCTGGCAAGGGTGAAAATAGATAAGTCCCCTGGGCCTGATGGCATTTATCCTAGGATTCTCTGGGAAGCAAGGGAGGAGATTGCAGAGCCATTGGCCTTGATTTTTGTGTCCTCTTTGTCGACAGGAGTAGTGCCAGAGGACTGGAGGCTAGCAAACGTGGTTCCCTTGTTCAAGAAGGGGAGTAGGGATAATCCTAGTAACTATAGGCCAGTGAGTCTCACTTCTGTTGTGGGCAAAGTCTTAGAGAGAATTGTAAGGGATAGGATTTGTGCACATCTGGATAAGAATGATGTGATCAAGGATAGTCAGCATGGTTTTGTGAAGGGCAGGTCGTGCCTCACAAACCTTATTGAATTCTTTGAGAAGGTGACTAAGGAGGTAGATGAGGGGAAAGCGGTAGATGTGGTATATATGGATTTTAGTAAGGCGTTTGATAAGGTCCCCCATGGTAGGCTACTGCAGAAAATACAGAGATATGGCATAGAGGGTGAGTTGGAGGTTTGGATTAGGAATTGGCTCTCTGGAAGAAGACAGAGGGTAATATTTGATGGCAAAGGTTCATCTTGGAGTGCCGTCACTAGCGGTGTTCCGCAAGGATCTGTTTTGGGACCATTGCTGTTTGTCATTTTTATAAATGACCTGGAGGAAGGGTTAGAAGGTTGGGTGAGCAAGTTTGCGGATGATACGAAAGTCGGAGGAGTTGTAGACAGTGAGGAAGGATGTGGCAGGTTACAGCGGGATATAGAGAAGCTGCAGAGCTGGGCAGAAAGGTGGCAAATGGAGTTCAATGTAGCTAAGTGTGAAGTGATTCACTTTGGTAAGAGTAATAAAAAGATAGATTACTGGGCTAATGGTAGACTACTTGGTAGTGTGGAAGAGCAGAGGGATCTTGGTGTCCATGTACACAGATCTCTGAAAGTTGCCACCCAGGTAAATAGTGCAGTGAAGAAGGCATATGGCGTACTGGCTTTTATTGGTAGAGGAATTGAGTTCCGGAGTCCTGAGGTCATGCTGCAGTTGTATAAGACTCTGGTGCGGCCGCATCTGGAATATTGTGTGCAGTTTTGGTCGCCATACTATAGGAAGGATGTGGAGGCACTGGAACGGGTGCAGAGGAAGTTTACCAGGATGTTGCCTGGTATGGTAGGAAAATCCTATGAGGAAAGGCTGAGGCACTTGGGGTTGTTTTCATTGGAGAAAAGAAGGTTTAGGGGTGATTTGATAGAGGTGTACAAGATGATTAGGGGGTTAGATAGGGTTGACAGTGAGAACCTTTTTCCACGTATGGAGTCAGCTATTACAAAGGGGCATAGCTTTAAATTAAGGGGGGGTAGATATAGGACTGATGTTAGGGGTAGGTTCTTCACTCAGCGAGTCGTAAGTTCATGGAATGCCCTGCCAGTAGCAGTAGTGGACTCTCCCTCTTTATGGGTATTTAAGCGGGCATTGGATAGGTATATGGAGGATAGTGGGTTAGTGTAGGTTAGGTGGGCTTTGATCGGTGCAACATCGAGGGCTGAAGGGCCTGTACTGCGCTGTATTCTTCTATGTTCTATGTTCTATGTTCTAAATGGTGGAAAGGCTTTGGGGATTCAGAAGTTGAGTTACTTGCAACAGTATTTCTAGCCTCTGACCTGTTCTTGTAGCCACTGTGTTTATGTGGTGAGTCTACCTGAGTTTCTGGTTAATGATAATCCCCAGGATGTTGATAGTGGGGGTATCAGTGATAATTCAACCATTGAATGACAAGGGGCAGTGGTTAGATTTTCTCTTATTGGTGGTGGTCATAGCCTGGCATTTCTGTGGCTAGAATGTTACTTGTCACTTGTCAGCCCAAGCCAGGTGATTCGTCCAGTTTCATTTCTTTGAGAATTTGTAGCTATTGACAAATTGAATGGCTTGCTAGGGCATTTCAGAGGGCAATTGAAAATTAGTCACATTTCTTTGCTCTGGAGTCACATGCAGGCCAGACCAGATGAGGAGGGCAGGTTTTCTTCACTGAAGGACGTTAGTGAACCAAATGGGTTTTTCGGACAATTGACATGGTTTCATGGTTATCAGTAGATTCTTAATTCCAGTTCTCTCTTTTGTTATTGAATTCAAATTCCACCATCTACCATGGTGGGATTCAAAACTGTGTCCCCAGAATATTAGCTGAATTTCTAGATTAATAGCCTAGTGATAATACCAGTAGGCCATTGCTGAGTACAGTTTCTCACGTGGAGACGTCACAACTAGTTTTTCCAATGGTGGTCATGGATTTATCATGAAGAGTCAGGAAAATAAATCAAGGATCAAAACATCTTGAACATCCTTGCTTTTCATGCTTAACAATGACATTGGCTGATGGCTCCTGCCCTCCTATCAGCCAAGGAATGATACTCAAAGCAGAGGTACTTCAAAGAAAGAGATAAAATTAAAGAATGACTCTTACAGTAATATGTTGCTTTCACATTGCTAATCCTATGCTAATCCTATTTTTAAAACTAAATGAACTAACAATATTCAACAATGCATTAAAATCCAAAAATTACCTAAGCTAGAATACCTACACAGTTAATTAATCAAAGAAAATGTAACAATACAGTATCCAGTTTTATTTAAATCACCGGTGATTTAAATTTATTCAAATCTACACCTACATTTGAAAAACTGTAATTCTGATAAAAGGTTTGAATGACCTTCCCAACTATTTATTTGAATAGTTAACTATGAGCACAAAGGTACAATCTTTGGATTCAGTTTTTCAAAAAGAATTAAGATATAGTTCCTTGTACTAATAGGACAAAAGAGTATATAGAGAAACCAGGAACAGGGTACTGAGTTGCATGGTCAGCCATGAGCACATTGAATAGCAGAGCAGGCTCAAACAGCTGAATAGTCTACTCCTGCTCCTATTTTCTGTTTATATGTTTCATTCTATCAAACTTTTATGCCCGTTTGTTTCCGAAACTGTCCAGCTACCTCCGGATTGTTTGAAAATTTCCTGCGAAAAGTTGGAGATATATTTAATTCACTTAATAATGCTACAAAATGTAAGAGTTGTTACAGTATATCAAATCTTTATGTTAAAATATTTTAAAACATAGTGAATGTGCCATATTTTTCTTTCCTTACATTAAATGCATGTTCCTATATAACACTTTTGGTAAAAAATTGCACCAAAAACCTCTGCCCAATTTGAGAATCTGACAACAGAACAACAACAGCAGTTATTTTCAATCTACTATAGAAAGCTTATTTTGACAGATTTGGAATTTTCTCAGTTTTCTTCATCATCAAAAAACAAACAACCCATTTGGCTGGAGAAGAAAATACCATAGAAACTTTACAGAACTGATCTGACCTTGAACATAAGAAAATATCTACACTGTAGAATGTGTAACATAGAACCCTGCATGAGTCTATTTATTGGTGAAACAATGATATATTCAGAAAGGAATTCAGAAAAATGGTCAAGATTATGATGCATCTCCTTTGCTGCATGACCGTAATATGTGAACTTTTTCTGAGAATTCTGAGAATTCAACTTTAGGATGGGTGGAAGAACAACAGGGTGATGGCATTCTAAATAATGCATGAGAAGCACACAATGAAACAATAGTTTCTCCATTGATCAGAGAGAATGAGGACTTGATTAAATAAATGCAAAGCCATGCTATAGCTATCTAACAGACATTGAAAAAGCCAATATATTTTGCAAAATAAGTGAGGTAACTTTACACCTATTTTGAGATGTGCTGTTGCAACCCATAATTAAGAATCATGTAGCTGAAATTGCTGTTACAAGGTGACAATGCAAAAATAAATAATTACTTCTAAAAAGCACCAACATACTTTTTTTTCTGAAAACAAAACATAACTCCAGTATTTAATATTCACAATCTGACTGCTGAGCTGCATGGTAGCCTCATAGGAAGCTCATGTTTAATGTCATTCAGTGATGAACAAAAGCGCTTTTTATTTTGCAGTACAAGGTGCTAAGCTCTGCTGCATATATATGTATATATATATATATTCAGAATGTGTGAGAGGTCACAGCATCACCTTATGTAATAATGTTACAGGCAAAAATAGCCATTTATTAAATTTTGATATAAGTAATGCAAGCAGGACAATCCTAACTATTGTTACTGAACACAGCTGGTTACCAGACAATGATTTCCAAATACAAAATTGAGATACTGGTCCATTTTTTCACACAAAGGTATATGTCAATAATTGCAGAATATGGCAACAACAGGACAAGATCCTACATATTTCCTTCTGTGAAGTTGCAATGGGATAACTTGATCCTAAACACATTTACTTTATGATCTTTGAAAAGATTAAAGAACTGCAATGTCATTTAAAATTGCCAGAACTCTCCAAGCAAATTACATTTGAGGTTCTGAATCAGTTTTTTCTTTGAGCAGATTCCATTTACACGCATTGCAAATCACATTACATAGCCCATGCATTGTTAATTGGACGTAGATTGCATTATCATCATTATAAATCAAACTCCAAATATCAAAATGAATTGCAAATTCACTAATAGGAGATCATGAACCAATCTTTTTAAATATCTTCCATTAATAATTAAATTCAAATTATATTACTCTGAAATTCTCTTATGAGGGCAGACAGCTTATTCACTGTGACCCTGCTTTTAAACAGCAGAAATCTTTCAACAAAGTTGCGGTTTTTCATGTGCAATTCGTTTAAAA
Organism: Chiloscyllium punctatum; assembly: GCF_047496795.1. NCBI lineage: Eukaryota > Metazoa > Chordata > Chondrichthyes > Orectolobiformes > Hemiscylliidae > Chiloscyllium > Chiloscyllium punctatum. The sequence goes on from NC_092742.1 coordinate 68,879,473, forward strand.
GATTAATAGTTAATGTGAGAGTCAAAGGAAAAAAAGTAATGATCAGATTTCTCTGAAATATGGCATCTAATGTATTGAAGACAAGTACTCATGACAGTTTAAAGGGTCAAAAGAGCACTTTCTTTACCGACTGTAAATGACTAAAGCACGTTGCAATGACAAGTATGTCATTTTGTCTGAGTGTTCAGATAAAGTAGTATCCATATGTAAAAGTGTTTAGAAACTACAGTAATCTGACAAATTGGAAATTATCTAAAGGAACTTTGATGATAGAGGCTGTGATGACATGGAGAGGTTACTTGTCGAAAATTTTATCTTAGCGAACATTACATTATGGTAGATTAATATTGCAATAAGACCATTTATCATTAGTAATAAACATTCCCATTGATTCATGCTGCACAGTCAACAGCCACAGATTTCAGATATTAAGCTAGAGAGTTCCCACTGCTCTGGACTCACAGAATGAAAAGAAGCAGTTGGAAAAAATAGCAGCAATCATTTAATGCTGATGACCTCTGACAGGCTCACAGCTCTTCTAGCTGCACAAAATTTGCATGGATTCTGTGTGCATAGGAACAATGTAACCTAAATGGTAGACAATCTTTATTATAATGAAGTGGGTGTCAAGGTCAATGTAAAACTGAGATGATAAATGGAGTGCTACCAGGCAAGAGGAGTCGCACATGCAATGTAGTGCTTTCACTTAATTGTTGCCTGAAACACACTGAGTTAATAAAACATAGAAAACAATTTCTGCCAATTAGTTTCACTTTAATGTGCTAAAGTATTAGCTGAGGAATCTCATAGATGGATGACAGCAATTTAATTTTGAAAATTCTGATTATATAAAAACTCCATCTTCTAGAATGTGATTTCAATACGCAGTTCTCTGCTGCTAATCGGTAGCAGAAACTTCCTTTACAATTTAAGTAACTCTTGCAGTTTATGAATCGGTTTTCTACAATTTTCCCACTTCATTTTCAGATTTTAATTGTCATACACCTGAAAATACAATCCCAGACACCAATTACAGAAAAGAACAGCTGTCATCAAAGATGGCCTGAATCTTGCACAACCTTTGTTATTCAATTGGCTGGCCAGCAAGTGGTAATAAGCATCTGGAGGAATGACAAGTTGAAAATATCATCTGTTGTTAATTCTCCCACAACAATTTATTTACTTTGATTTTTGAGAAAATGGACAATTGCAGATTGCAACCAGTCTGTTTGAAATCACAATTATCTCAAAAGTCAAAGCACATTTCACTTTTGTATAACAAACTTTTAACACAAAATAACAAGCATGACTGAGAACAATAGTCAACAGGATGGGGTGGCTCATTGGTGTAGCAATGTAGCAAGCCATAGTATAGAGTAACAGCAATGACAGTGTTTACAGTCATTTTAAACATTGTACATTCTTAATGTCAATTGCACCACTAGCGCAGGGGAAAAGTATAGGTGCTTAATTTCTTAACAGGGCAGGGTGAGAAAAGTGGAGAGCATTCAACCACATTTCTCAGAAGAGGAACATGCACTGCCTCCAGAGCAACCTTATCAACAACTAGTCTCAATGTTCAATTGTTGAACAATGTAGTATGGCACAGAGAATTCAATAAGACAAGAAAAATAATTTGGTGCAACTGGGGGATGGTGGAAAGAATTCAACTGAATTATAAAATGTTGATAAAATAATTGTTGTGGAAATTGTCAAGTTAAGGCAAGGGGGATATCGAGAGGATGAAAGGGAATGAGTGAATCCCCATATGCCTCATTTGGGCACCTGAATTTCAAATGGCACTGGAAAAGAAAAATTGGAAGCAAATCAAAAGCTTACAAGGGGACTAAAAAGGATTCAAAGATCACACTGACAATTTTCATTTTAGAGGAGGAGGTGATATCATGGTGATGCAATGCACTAGTAATCCAGGATCCCATGTTGATGTTCTAGGGCCAAATGGATTCAAAACTCACCACTGCAGATAGCAAAATTTGAATTCAATAAAAATCTGGACAAAAAAAACTAGTCCTGACATGTAGCCATATCAATTGTTGCTAAACCCATCCAATTCAATAACATCCTTCAGAGAAGACAACGATCTTCCTTACCTGGTCTGTCTTACAAGTGACTCCAGACCGTAATGTGGTTGACTGTTAATTAGGGCAATAAATGCTGATCTAACCTGTGATGCCCATTTCCCACGAATGAATACAAAAGAGATAAAAAGAATTTCAATCCCGTCTCCAATTAACTGTTTTTTGTACATCTTACCCACAGAATTCCCAACCATCAATTGGGAAACTCATTTTTATTGTTGCAAAATTTAACTAAATAACATGACAAAAATATGTTTGCTGAAAAGTCTTGATGATCAGACGCATGAAAAGCTAGAACAAACTCATCTGTGCGTGATTTGTCAGGTCTGGAGTATTGATGTGCCCAAGGGGTTGAGCCCAGCAGGGAGTAGGCTACAGAACTAAATAGCTGTGAAAGTCTTAATGTAGGATAGAATTCAAACTAACCTTTACATGACCTTGGGAGAAATATGCAAGAAGTAAAATTAATACTCTCGACAAGAAACATCCGAATTTCATATTCAGGCGTGTTTGCATAAAATAGAACTAAAGCCTCTTGACAAATGTCGCTGGTGCCAAACGAAACAACAAACTGTGGAGAAAAGGTTTCAACCGACCAGATCTGTTGCAAGGGAAGCATCTGAAACATTTGGAAAAGATCCAAAAAAGCAACAGACTCTGAACAATATTGTTGTCAGGTTGATTATTTGGAGAAAAAATGTTTTTATTGTGTGGTTATGGGTGGGAGAAATTCCTAATTGCTCAATTATTATTGGTGAAATAAAAAATCAATAAAATGCTGTCGTTGTACAGAATTGTTGGAAGCTTTGAAACCTTTCAAAAGATATCCAGGTTAATTTAACCATATTATAATTTGCCGAAAAAAAAGATCGGCGAGGTTAAGTTTTGAAATAAGCAAGCGCTCCAAATTTGCATTTTTAAGTTACGAAGCATGGCAGGATCAAGTTTGAGTTTTCCAGAGACACGGGTTAGGAATTTAAACACTAAAGGTACGGATAGCAGCAATGTGGAAGCACTGGTGACAGTTATTCTGGTTGACAGTGAAATTGTCATTTGCAGTTTTACACAAGTTATTTGCAGCAATGTTCGATTTGTGTTCGCCGTGAACTTATTCATTTCGTCAGGAAAAAAAAAAGTTTAAATCTTTAAAGTTACAAAATGTCAATTTGGGTGATCAATATCAAAGTACCTCGTGCTCAATGCTCTCAGCAATCCCGGTCAGGATGGCTGTAAGTTTTTGTAACTATTTGTCCCAAAGTCCTGTTTGGGAAGTAGGCCATCTTGTGGACAGTAGTGGGTAAACGTAAATTAATTACCGAACGACATTAGGTTTGTACTTAAATGGTTAACCATAATTCAATACCAAGAGCTATAATTTAAGATATACGTATCTTCATGAAGCAATTTTACGTCATTTTAAGTTCATGTGAAAACTCTGTGATTTAACTAACAATGATAAAGGTGGCATGGTGGCTCAGTGGTTAGCACTGCTACCTCACAGTGCCAGGGACCCGCATTCAATTCCCACCTTGGGCAACTGTCTGTGTGGGTTTCCTCCGGGTACTCTGGTTTCCTCCCACAGTCCAAAGATGTGCAGGGGAATGGGTCTGGGTGGGTTGCTCTTCAGAGGGTCGGTGTGGACTTGTTGGGCTGAAGGGCCTGTTTCCACACTGTAAGTAATCTAATCTAAAATAAGATTGCTAAACATATGTACTGTGGGGCTTCAAAATGAAAATATCTGTTGAATGTATTCACTCCCCAATTCCAGGGTTATAATAACTAAGCCTTCTTGGAATGAATAATATGTAAAAAGATATACAAATTTTGCTTGGCTTAGAAAGTCTTAAGCAGTTGCTATAAATAAGCAAGTTTACAAATTACCCAACTGAGCTGACTAAATAACTAAGCATAAAAGTAATACGACATTTCTTCGCTGTACTCTACAGTCAGAGGTGGAAATCTTTGCCCTTCACAGTTCATATTCTTGTTCCCTGGACTGATGAAAAGTGCAACTGAGTCTGTAAAACTGTTGTTTGAAATCAAATCAATCTGTAGGAGGAGAAGTAGTCTGCAGAGACAGATTCTGTCTGATTTATAATCCATTGACTGCATGCAGTGTTATTTTAATGTTACACAATTTTGGGCTTTATATAACATAATAAAAAAAGTTCATTAAAGAGAAATAGTGCTGAAAGACAAAGCATGAAGGTTACTTGATATTTTTCCAATGAATAAATACAGCCTCAACTAAACTCTTGATCAATTAATGTAAACAAGCAAACATTTTCACGGCACATGATGTAAACACTGAAACACATGAAATAAATTTTCCATTATTCTTTCTCAATTTTTCATGATAACGGAAAAAACAAACCAGACCAACAAGGAAATTGGATAAAATTCAAACACAAGTCCTAAAAACATCCTTGTAATTACTGTATGAGATTTGTATCAATTTATGATTAATAGTTTCTTAGGAACAAAGGAGTTGGAATATTCCTGAAAAAAAGCATATTGCCCAAGCTTGGCTCTCATCTGGGTACAACCAAGAGTACTACAGTTCAGATGATCTTACTAAAGGAGAAAATCTGCTGGTGAGTTGACAAGTTTTCTCTGATTGGCTGGGGTATTACTCTAACATAAACAATGAGCTATTGCAAACCTCCCAACAAAAATACATACTATTAGATATGATTCTGCAATTGGATATCACTCACTAAACAATCTTAATGCACCACTAGCTACACTAACAATCAATTTAAGATAATCAAACATGCACATATGCGCCTTGCTTATATTGCTAGACATTCTAATGCAAGGTCCTATTCTCTGCAAACAAAAGAAATATAGAACAAAGAGAACAAAGAACAAAGAAAATTTACAGCCCGGGAACAAGCCCTTCGGTCCTTCAAGCCTGAGCCGATCCAAATCTACTGTCTAAATCTGTCACCCAATTTCTAAGCATCTGTTTCCCTCTGCTCTCCATTAACTCATGCATCTGTCCAGATCCATCTTAAATGAATCTACTGCTTCTGCTTCTACCACCACTGCTGGCAACGTGTACCAGACGCCCACCACCCTCTGTGTGAAGTACTTGCCGCACGTATCCCCTTTAAACTTTCCACCTCTCGTTATTGAATCCTTGTCTCCATTGAAAGCTTGTGTTTATCCTGTCTACACCCTTCATGATTTTGTAAACCTCGATCAGGTCCCCCCTCAATCTCCTTTTTTCTAATGAAAACAAACCTAACCTACTCAACCTCTCTTCACAGCTAGCACCTTCCAAGTTTTGTGGATTTTTTTGAATTACCCAAGAGCTTGGGGAGCATATTGTCCTGGTTGCATTCTCCATGGCAAAGCCTCAGCCAGAGTCAACCATTCTAAGGATTAACATTCTTTTTCTATTGTACTATAAACTCTCTGATCAATTGAAATTTGGTATGCCTATGTTTGTCCTGATCAGTTCAAGATAAAAAAAAACCTGGCCAACAGGTCTCTGTTTCAAAGTTATGATTATTGCTAACACATTGCAACAAACTTAAGTACCTACAAGAATAGATCAAGAAATTTAAATTACTCAAAGTAACATGGATGTAGGAATCTCAACCAAGTCCCCATTCAGTTTCACTTGAGTTAATTAAGAAAGCAATAAACTGGAACTTGAGGATATTTGGAGCTTAATAAACATCAAAAGCTGTGCATCTACTATTTCACCTGTAATCAGAAGGAAAATCCTTTTTATAGAGCTAATTATCTTGAAGCATTTGGTTGTGCTTTTATTTATGATTTTATTTCTGAGTTAGTCAATTGGTCACTGACAGTTGCATATTATATTAATACTGTGCTCATTTTTGTTATTGATTATTTCAAAATTTTAAATATCAATGCTTCTAATATCCACTTCCTTTTGTTTAAATTCAAAATAATCCATATAAATTATTGATCATATTTAATCTTTAGCTTAGGAGTTCTCAGATATGTCGAAAAAATCTACTACTTTACAGTATTTTCCAACTGTCTTTCCTGATGTCAATTGACATACTCATAAAATGACTTAGCATGGATGACATTTAATGAATTCTATAAGACCAAGAAATTCCTGATAAAATCTGCAATGGAGTTTAATCTAAGGCAAACATGTTAAGATTCAAATCAGAAGTAGCAGTTTCCCCAAAATATTGATACATTTAAAAGTTATAATTAATCTCATTTGTATATCACATACCCTATGTGTGTACAGCTTAAAATATGGTTGAATATATGCAAAAAATGTTCTTCAATTGATAGCATTAAAATGACAGAATTGATTATGACATAGGAGGCATTCACCTGTTGTTTCTGCATCAGATCACCATAGGAGCAATTTATCTAATTCACCTTTCCCCCATGGCCCTGCACATTCTTCTTTATCGGATCACAATCAAAATCTCTCTTTAATATCTTGATTGAACCTTGATTGGAGGGCAGAATAGTGACTCAGTGGTTAGCACTACCGTCTCACAGTGCCATGGACCTGGGCTCAATTCCAGTCTTGGGTGACTGTGTGGAGTTTGCATGTTCTCCCTGTATCTGCATGGGTTTCCGCTGGGTTCTCTGGTTTCCTCCCACAGTCCAAAGTTGTGTAGGCTAGGTGGATTGGCCATGGCCTTGGGAGGATCTTTTTGGAGGATCGGAGCAGTCTCGATGGGCTAAATGGCCTCTTTCTGCATTTTAGGGACTCTATATTCTAACACTTTGCATTTAACACATGAAACATTTTTCAATGTATTTATATATGTGTTTTATATATATATAGTAACAATTAATCCAAATCAATACTTCAGGCTGTGCATTCCAGGTCCTTATAGCTCACATTGTGAAAATGTTCTTTCCCTCATGTTGCCATTGCTTCTTGGCCAATTGCCTGAAATCTTCTTCATGATTAATCCACCAATTAGAATATTATTTATGCAAATTACGTCATGTATATATGCAAGCCATGTCTCAGTTGGGAGCATTTTCACTTTTGAGTCACAAGATCTGGGTTCAAATCCCATTCCAGAATCCAAACAAGATCAAGACTAACATTTTAGTGTGGTACTAATATAGTACTGCACTGTTGCAGGTGTTGTAATTTGAATGAAACATTAAACAAAAGCTCCATCTACTTCTCAGGTGAAAGTAAAAGATCCCATGCCACTATTTTGAAGAGAGCTGGGTAATTAACACTAGTATTCTCGACAATCTTTATCCCTCAATCAACATTACAAAGCTAGATTGTTCAGTTATTACACATAGCTGGTTTTGGGAGTTTGCTGTGCCTTGCTTCCTACTTTACGATAGCGACAATATCCCAAAAGTATTTAATCAGCTAGAAAGTGCTTTGAGATATCTGGTGGTCATGAAAATTGCTATGCAAATGCAAGCTTTGTTTCTTCCCTAAAATTAGATATAATGATGTCAGTTGATGTCAATTGTTTCATCTGAATGAGTAAGACTATCTTGGTGTCCGCATAGATTCTTAGATTTTCAGAATTATCCTCTACAAACTGAGACTAACTTGCTGAAATGTGTCAGTACCCATGCATACAGACTGACCAGTTCTAATAGATCTTCATTTATTCCTTTAGGTAGATCATATTAGTAACTCAGTAATTGGAGAAAATGTAAGGGTAAAACCCCAAATGCTGAACTAATTTGGATATGTCTCCAGTTGAGATGTGTCATCGTTTTACAGCAGTTACTTTAGATTCTGGCTGCTTTATAAAGCTGTGATAATCTGATTCATTATTTTTAAATGCATAATATAAATGTCTAATATTGTCTTTTAAAAAAGCACCAACAATTTACTTCAATTGAAAGGCTAAAATCCCAGTTTCTGAACATTTAATTCCACTAGAAGTGAACACTTTTAATCTGATACCAAACTAGTTAATCTACTGTTTTAACCAAAATAAAGAAAACTATTGTCTGTTGGCCAGAAAAGGTTTTACAATAGACACTAATCAGAAATATCATACAATACATCTTAATAAAAATGTGGATTGATAATATTAAATAATATTCCTTCTTGATAGCAAAATGTTGAAATCATCTTGGGTTAATATATTTCTGCGAGTGAAATAAAATTGGTAAATTGTTTTCTGGTAAACCATTTTGGAAAATGAATCTTGTTTTCAGAAGTGTATTTCTATCACCACGGAAACCTCTTTTGGGCTGCCACATCAGAGAAAACCCAACAGCTGCTTTTGTTTCCAGTGTAAAGCTTCTGCTTCATCTAAGCTCTTTCCTTTGAAAGAGTCTAGACCGCAATATTGTTTATACATCTGCACCTGTCATTCGAAAAAGCTGATAATTTTTATTCTTGTAGTATTCTAGGTATTAAAATGCTGGACTGAAATAGGACATAATATCATGACTAATGCAAATAAAGTCATTCTGTAGACATGGACACATTCTTGATAAAAGTGAGAATGTTAAAGAGACATGGCAGTGTGATAGATTACACTCTCAAGTAATTTATTAAGAGCTGTACTATGACTTTTCAAAAGTAATATTGCTTTCTAGCATCCATCCACATCAGCATTAAAATCTTCTTTACCTTGTAACATTAAAGCTTTGTCTTTTTCATCGACTCTTATAAATGGCTTTGGGGTTTGAAAGAAAACGTGTCAGAGGGAGTTATGTCTTAACTGTTGCTGGGATTATTCCCAGTCACATGGCCACTCTCTGCCACAAGTAGAGCACAAAAAGGTGACAAAGGCAGTGATTTCCTGTCAGCAAAGAGCAGAACAGGGCTGTCTAGAAGTGATGCAAATGAGGGAAACTTTCACCATGGTTTGTTTGATTCACTCAGGGTCAAAGCATGCTGAGCAGAGAGTGAGACACATGAGAGCAGGAAGAAACCCAAAGGAAATAGAACTAGTCTCTCAAGGAAATATAGCATGCTGTTCTGAAACTCCACTCCAGTGTCTTCTTTATATCCATTATATCCATTAGCTAAATAGAGCTGCACAAATACAATCCAGTAAAAAAAATTGTTTTAACTGGAAAAAGTGTTATCAAATATTGCTTGAAGTTACTGTCCATGAAATCAATATTAGATGGAACTTGTTTCACTCTTATGATCCGGTAAAGCCTGTTTATTCGAACTCATTTTAATGAAATAGATGTAATTTCTTATGCAATTTGTACTTTGGAAGATTGCTCCACAGTTGGATAACCCAGTTACTGCTTTGTAATTCAGTGCCTGATTTCTAAAAAGATACAGTAGTCGTCTTTCTTCTCTTTCCATTGAAAACATTTGTTCTGCTTTGAAATGCTATTGCAGATTACACACTGATACAAAACTTCAAAATCAGTGCAGCAAATTCAGAAAAATACCATTATGCAGGCACTGTCACACAACTCCAGAAGGGTAGTGAATGAACAGAAATAGTATCAAACTGATTTGCTGAAGCAACATATTGGTTTGAACTAAATATAATTAGCATCAAATAATTGATCACAGCTATCACACCAGAATTTCATAAAATCAGCCTTCAATGAATAACTACATTAAGTTTGAGAGATGAGATACTCTAAACTTTAGCTCTAGATTTGACTGTGAAAAGCTAAAGGCAAGGTGGATGGAAGATAAAAAAAATTGAAAATTTGCTCCAGACCTTAACAATTAAAATTATATTTTGTCTTTGCATCAAAAGAACAATGCTTAGCTTGTAATTATCTCATTGTGGTATGAACACAACGCAATCATTTGTATTTCTCAGAGACTTTTGAACATTGGGTTATCACATTACCCAGCTTCAAAACTGAAGAAGACATAGCAGAAGTAGGCCATTCAGCCTACTAAAGCTGATTTAATAATCTTCAACTCCACTTTTCAGCCTTTTTCCAATTACTCTTCATTCCTTTTATTAAAATTCTATCTGAATCTTGAACACATTAAATGACTCAGCCTCTATAGCCCTATAGAGAAAAGAATTCTACCGATTCACCTTCTAGTCTCTGTTTTGTATGAACGACCCATTATTCTGAGATTATGCACTCTGGTCCTAGACTCTCCCACAAGGGAAAATAACCTTTGTACATCTAGCCTGTTAAGTCCCCCAAGAATCTTGTATGCTTCAATAATGTTACCTGTCATTTTCCTAAACTATAGGACCAACCTACTCAAAGTCTCTTCTTTAAACACTTGCTCTATACCTGGGATAAATGCTTCTCTGAACTGCCTCCAATTCCATTATATCTGAAATAACTGCACAGAGGCTGGTTTCCTGTCACCAAGTCACCTTTTACTGTATTTGTATGTGCACAGTGCATGGGCTCTGACCAGTCAGCTCAAAGCCAGTCCCTGGACTGAGGAGACCTTCTGAATCTCCTGTTTATATCTGTCAGCCAGGGCTCCCTGACTGGTCCAGGTTAACAACCCTGATCAAGGATCTCCCTGCCAATGAGATCCAGCTGGCCCTAGTTCCAATCACTCCAATATCTTTAATAAAAATAGAAATTTCTGGAAAAAGCTCAGCAGGTCTGGCAGCATTTGTGGAAAGAGATCAGAGGTAACGTTTTGGGTCAAGTGACCCTTCCTTAGAACATTACAATATCTTTCTTCAGATAAGGGGAGCAGATAAGGGGATCGCATGATTCCAGATGTGATCTGATGAGTGTCTTGTATAGTTTTAGCAAGATTTCCCACCTTTATATGCCATTCCCTTTGAAATAATTGCTAACATTCTGTTTACCTTCCCTATTACCTGCTAAACTTGAATATTAGCATTTTGTAATTTATGCACAATAAATTACCCATATCCCTTTATATGTAGCTTTCTGCAGTGTTTCTCCATTTAAATAATGTTCAGCTCCTCTATTCTTCCTGCTAATCTCACATTTTTCCACATTATATTCCATTTGCCAAGTCTTTGGCCACCACTAACCTATTTATAATTCCTTTGTGGGCTCTTTATTTTATTCTTACCTATTGCATTCCTTTCTAATTTTGTGTCATCTGCAAACTTAGCTATATTACATGAACTTTTCTCATTCAAACTATTAATATGTATTTTAAATAATTGCAGCCTCAGCACTGATCACTGTGACTCTCCATTAGTGATGGATTGGCATCTTGAAAATGCCTCAATTTTCTCCCACCTCTTCTAAAGGTTACCCTCTACCCAGGGTAATATGCTACCCTCAGCAACATGGTAGCCTAATGTACATTACCTGATCAAATGCCTTTTAGAAAATAAGACATTTCTTCTCCACAGATACTACGAAACCTAATTAGTTTCTTCAGCATTTTCTGTTAAACCTTCATCTATCCTGCTTGTTACCTTTTCAAAGTATTTTAATATATTTGTCAAGAAATGACTTCAGCTTCATGAAGCCATGCTGACTCTGTTTGAGTGTATCATATATTTCTAAATGCTTTGCTATTACATCCTTTATAATAGACTTTTCCCCAAAACAGTTGTTAACTTGACTTGTCGATAGTGTTAGTTATTTATTTGTCTCCTTCCCTTTTTGAATAAATGTGATACATTGATAGTTTTACAATACTCTGGCATTTTTCCAGAACCTAAGGATTCTTTTAAGATTACTAGCAATGAATCCACTATCTCTGTAGCTGCTTCCTTTAATATCCTGGAATGTATCACATCAAGGCCAGGGGACTTATGGGTCTTTAGCCCCATCAGTTTACCTCACATGCTTTCTCTAGTGCTGCTTATTTCCTTTCCCCATTTTTGATTATTTTGTATTTTTGGAATGCTATTAGCATCTTCTATTGTGAAGACTGTTGAAAAGTATTCATTCAAATCCTCTGTCATTCCCTGGCTCCCCATTATCATTTTCCCAACCTCATTCTCAAAGGGGCCTATCTTTACTTTGGCCTCTCTGCAAAATGACTTGAATGTAGTCATGTCTTGAATTCTGATGCTGATTTTGCAGCAGATGAAAAATTATTGAAAACAACAATTTGCATTTAAATTGCATCTTTAATGTAGTAAATTGTTCTAAGATGCTTTAGAGGAGAAAGCCCTCACAATCTTGATAATAAGCCATTATAATGGTATCTTGAGTGTGATGTCTTGGTAAACTATTATCCTATGAAGAATCAACATGATAAGGAACAGAGGGAAAAACAAATTTGTTTTGAAACTTAATAATTAATATCTCTACATTATAAGACTTTGGACAGAATTGTACAGATGGAAGGTTTTCCTGACGTGCCAAACTGAAGAGGCAACAGAAAATATACCTGCCTGATATCAGCTGGCCAACAGCCATTGAATGCTGTGAAGAATTTCTGCTCTCCATACACAAATAAATCCTATACCAGGAAGCAGCCAGCTAATCTGATGGCACGGAGCCCTGTGGTTCCAATTGTGTCACCAAGAGCAGAGACCAAGAGCAAGCAATTCCCAGATCCTTAAAACATACAGTTGAAGACGGAGGTTTAGTGTGAGAGCACTGTGACAGAAACAGGAGTGGAAGTAAAGGGTATGGCCAGACCTTGGGATGACTTTTCCCAATCTTGAGAGGGACTATTCAGGAAAGTGCATCACAGCCCTATCTACATGAGGGTCAAGCAGACTGGTCTACTGGGCTTTCCCTCCAATCCCAGGTCTTATGCCACAGAAAAATCAAGGCTGGGAAGGAAGCAGCCTATTAGTGGCCAATAGTTTACCACTTAAGGGCCTCAGTTGGAGTGAGCGCAGGCGAGTCTCCCAGGGAACATGACAGGGTCTCCCACCTGCAAACGTGGCACTGGTTGACCATGACAATCTGGCCATAGAACCAAGTAATAAGTATTCTAAATTCAAAAATATACAGTTTACATTTTAGAATTTTTCTAATTTTTCCAACTTGCGTACTCAAAAACTTTATAGGATTGTTTGCAACAAGACAGATGACATAAAGTCTTGAATCCTCTTAACATGCACGGAGTAACATTCTAATGTGAATAAGCAGCAGCAGTGCTAGATAGCTGACCATAGCCAATGCCATACATACAAGAAATATAATCAAACTTCAGTCAGTTGTGATGCATCTAAACATTGGACTCTCAAATCTCAGTATGCATTAACATTCATGCTGAGGTTTTCAAGAGGGATAACATTGGCAGCCCTCGTTATATCATTTGATTGGAGAAAGCAAAAGAGATTCCTTTTTTTTGCCAAAAACACACCTGTTGGTTAGATACAAAATGAATGGGAAATGTGCGCTAAGTTTTTTAGGTGTACTTGACCGAGAGATTTGAAAGAGATGTGGCATAGGGAACCCAGGCTTGCCAGGAAATGGACTGGGGTGATAGCTATCAAATTGAATTTAGCAAATAAGAGCATAAAAGATAAATTGCCTGCTACAGTATTCATTTTCCAGTTAGCTCAGTAGGCTAGACAGATAGCTTTGCAATGCAGAGTGATGCCAATAGTGTGGATTCATTTCCTGCACTGGCTGAGATTACTATGAATCATCTCCTTTTCAACCTCACCCTTTGGTCTGGTAGGACTGTGGTAACTTTACCCTCTTATCCAGCAATATACTTCAGGAACTGTTTTTATGTGGCTATCAGCAAGGGACAGGACAAAATAATATGCTCACAGCCACGGTTCTCAAATAGGAATTGATCACTGTGTAAGATGGTAACTCAGGTTCAAGATCAATGCTCCATTAAGGAATTTAAAATTAGGAAGCCAAGAATACAGGCATGGAAATCAAGAGGAAAAATAAATGGAATTAGCTTCAGAAAATTGATCACAGTTTTTGAGTCAATAAAATTTAATGCAAATGATCCGAATTTTCCCAGTTCTAGCCAGGAAAGATGACAATGGGTAGGGAGCAAAATTTCTTCACCCTGCCATGGCATATTTCCAGTGGTGGGAGCCTTAGCAATGTTCAACTATCCAATTAAGGTGTCTGGGGAAGGTGTGCCACAGTGTGGAGAGGCTGGCAGATAAACTCTAGTCACCTCCCACGGTGTTCCTTGGAGACCCATTCTTCATGAGCTTTCCATGGTTCGTGGAAGGACATGTGGCAGCAATAGCCACCAATATGACAATGCCATCGCTGCTGCACCCCTACACCCTGATTGCTGAGATGCATCTGCATGCCTGACAAATGCTTTGGCCCAACCAAACTCGTTACACTTCTATGGCACCTGACTATTGAGATGTCCTCACCTTCAAGTTCAACCTTAACGTTTTCCACCGTGGTGCTGATAGCCCTCTGATTGATCCGACGGTTCACAGGAGTAAACTGCCATTCTCAATTAGATGGTGGTCTTGCAGTGACAACTGCAGGTAAGGTGTTACTCCAGGGTCTCATGGACAGATTGGCTTACCGCATTCCTCTCAGTGGAGGAAGATATTATAATTAGATATTTTACCAAACTCTTTGGACGCTGGACTGTACAAATTGTTGAAATAACTAATGGTCAGGGCTTCAGTTATAGATTATATTCAAAAACAGATTTAATGTACATTTTCCCCAACCAAACTCGTTACATTCAACTCCACTATTTTGTACTGTAGACTAAATTGGCTGCGATTACATGTGAGAACTGAATAACTTTGACATCAAAACAAAAGAACAATTAAACTTCAAACAAGCTCGAGCTAAGCAAATGGAAATCTGTAATGAAATCTAAGAACAACAGCAGCTAAATCATCAGCTGTAAGAGTAAGGCATGTTAATGCCTCAGATAAATCCCTGACCTGTTCTGCATTTCCAAAATTTCTGTCCAAGATAATTATGTTTCATTAGCATCAAGACCTGGATACAAATGCATATTTAGATTAGAGTATCTATATCTCTGGATGGTTAAAGATAACATCTTTAACACAGATATGAGCACTTGATTTTCCATCTGCACCCTTAAATCCTTTTTCCATCTGATTACTCTTTTTCTTGACACTTTAGCAAGGCAAGAATTTATGCAGTACACTTTTTACAAGATCTGAAAAACTATTTAATATTATTTTACAGCCTTCTGCAGAATTCTACCAAGGAATATATTAACTTTAGTGAAATGCAAACCATTGACAAATTCATTTATTTATGTGGAAAATGAGTACGATATTTTATTTGTGTTAAGTCAGCTCTTTGCCTAGTTCAACTGTGTGCTGCTAATGAAATTTCGCGATCAAAGTTAATTCTTACATCAAGACTGCTCAGAATACAGTATATTTAAGAACTTAAAGCTGAGTGGTAACAGTATTGAGTACTTTAATACAATAGAAAACTTCAAAGATAAAGTAGCTGCAGCTGTCTAATCAAACTGCAGGAAATGAAGTCAGACTTCATGGAGCTACACAGCATCAGACAGTTATTGTGACTGTAACCTCAAGCAATTGACAATAATGTGGTTTCAACTATGGGAGAAACAAACAGTCAGAATCTGAACTAAATAAAGTGCTGAAGCTGCAGAATCAGATGATAGAAACATTAAACACATACAGGGAATAAATCATTACAACTAATATCTAAACCAAAGCTATGCAAATACATCTGAAGGGAACTGTGTGCTCTTCGAAAACTGTCATCTAAAATCTGGTGAAGTAGCATAATAAAGGCTGACCAACACCTTGCCAAAATAAAATCCAGTCCATAACAGCACAGACAAAAATAAAATCAAAATAAATGAAGGCTTGAAACCTTGATGCCAGAGGGATTACTAACGGAGACACCAAAATTAATAAAATGAAATTTCAGACTTGTCTTTGTCTGACACATCAAAGGTGATAGTAAACTTAGGGCAAACAGTTCTGTACTGTAAAACAAATTTGGTGAGAGTGGATATGTTTCACAGAAACCGATAAATGGAGATTAGGCCCGGTATTCAATATGAACAAAGGAATTTGGAATTGACAGTGATAATTGTGGGCTTTTGAGAGACATGGCTGCCAAAGTATATGAATTGTTTCTCCTTTTCCAGATACTCTCCTTCAACATATCTGAGAAGTGTGATATTTTGCTGATCAGGGTACTGGTTGACATATGAGTTTTGTTTTGGCAATATTCAAAAACAGGCTGAGCTTGTTGAAAGAGGAACTGAAGAAATCCAGAGTAAATCTGGTGCAGCACGGGCAAGTACACTGCAGTCATCTACAAACAGTAGATCATTTATATTTATGATGGTCAGTTTCATTTTAGTCTGGAGCTGACGATGGTTTAAGAAGGGCAGCTGCCACCAAGGACAAAGAAAATGCTTCAACACACTCTGAAGCAACAATGAAATTAATGATAGTGGAGTGTGCTACCAATCATTCAAAATGGCAGCAACTTGTCCATAAACTTGCATCATGCTTTGAGCCATATTGTCTTCATGACAATTTGGAGTGAGAGCAGAAATGAAGAGAAAGCAAAACCCACATGCGAGATCCAACCACCTGCCCCATGTGGGTCACGAATTGGTCTATTCAGTCATGTAAACACCCATGACAGAAATTTATGATCTTGAGTTGACGTCAGCCTAAGATTTATGACAATTTACATCACAGACAAGAGTGGTGACACAATGCCATTAAGATTACAATATTTCAAGAACAAAGAATAGTACATATAGGAACAGGCCTTTTCGCCCATAAAGTCTGTGCTGACACGTGATGGCTTTCTAAACAAAAATATTCTATTTAATGTTGTGAACAGGTTACTTTGTAAAAATGAAATTATCATATGATTGTGCATCAAGTAAGATAAAAGAGCAATTTATGTACCGTCTGTTCTGCTATAACATGGTATTTGCGTTCTTGTGCGACCTTGTGTTACAGAAAATTGTGGAATAGACATAACGGGGATGATGGGAAAATCAGGGTTGGGGCGAACCACCAAAAATATCAGTAAAAATCAAAACAAAATGTAGTTAACCTAACACAAACAATAGCACAGTCTAGGTAAATGTTAAAATCATATATTTTAATGAAATAATACAATAAATTTAACACTTTTAGGGGTTTCTGAGTTTTCTGAGTTACAGTACTGTATTAAGACAAGGGCTGAGGGCCATCATCAGCATCATCATTGCTTTCAACTGCAGTTCTGGGTGCAGCGTTATGAAGAAAGAAAATATTATTCCAGACATGGATGATTGTGGTTCATTGCCCTAAGACGGTTTCTTGAAGGTTGGCTTAAAAAAGGCATCTCGTTTTTGTTGCTTTGCCATCTTTCTTCTTTCATGAAGAAGATTAGACCTTATGCCATAAATTGCTGTCCAGCTACATTCTGCAGTGTAGTCATTGTTGTCTAAGAGCTGCAGTTGCTTCTCAACTTCCCTCGGGATAGAAGACGAAGGAGAAGTGGAAAGTTCTTGTGGTGCTGCATCCTGAACTTCATCATCTTCATCACGAGCTTCAGCTCTCCCCCCTCCCTTCCCCTCCCCCACCCCCACCTCAGCACGTTGTTGTAGATCAGTCCACTTAGAGTCAAAGAGTCTTAGAGATGTACAGCACAGAAACAGATCCTTTGGTCCATCTCGTCCCAACCTAATCTAATCCCACCTGCCAGCACCCGGCCCAAGTCCCTCCAAACCCTTTCTATTCATATAACCATCCAGATGCCTTTTAAATGTTGCAATTGTACTTCCCTGCACCATTTCCTCTGGCAGCTCATTCCATACATATACCACCCTTTGTAAGAAAATGTTGCCCCGGGGTCTCTTTTATATCTTTCCCCTCTCACCCTAAACCTATGCCCTCTAGTGCTGGACTCCCCACCTCAGGGAAAAGACTTGGTCTATTTATCCTATCCATGCCCCTTATGATTTTATAAACTTCTATAATGTCACCTCTCAGCCTCTGATGCTCCAGGGAAAACAGCTCCAGCCTAATCAACCTCTCCTATAACTCAAATCCTTCAACCCTGGCAACATCCTTGTAAATTTTTTCTGAACCCTTTCACATTTCACAACATCCTTCCAATAGAAAGGAAACCAGAATTGCACACAATATTCCAAAAGTGGCCTAACCATTGTCCTGTACAGCCGCAACATGACCTCCCAACTCCTATACTCAATATTCTGACCAATAAAGGAAAGCATACCAAATGCCTTCTTCACTATCTTAACTACCTGCGACTCAACTTTCAAGGAGCTATGAATCTGCACTCCAAGTTCTCTTTATTCAGAAATATGCCTAGGACCTTACTATTAAGTGTATAAGTCCTGCTAAGATTTGCTTTCCCAAAAGGTAGCAACTCACATTTATCTAAATTAAACTCCATCTGCCACTGCTCAGCCTATTGGCCCATCTGATCAAGATCCTGGTGTAATCTCAGGTAACCTTCTTCACTCTCCACTACACCTCCAATTTTGGTGTCATCTGCAAACTTATTAACTAGGAGAAAGTGAAGACTTCAGATGCTGGGGTACCAGATTTGAAAAATGTGGTGCTGGAAAAACACAGCAGGCCAGGCAGCATCCGAGGAGCAGGCGAATCAATGTTTCAGGCATAAGCCCTTCCTGAAGAACTAGCACCACATTTTTCAAAACTTATTAACTATACCTCTTATACTCACATTCAAATCATTTATATAAATGGTGAAAAGTAGTGGACCCAGCCACCAATCCTTGTGGCACTCCACTGGTCACAGACCTTTAGTCTAAAACACAACCCTCCACCACCACCCTCTTTCTTCTACCTTTGAGCCAGTTCTGTATCCAAATGGCTAGTTCTTCCTGTATTCTATGAGATCTAACCTTGCTAACCAGTCTCTCATGGGGAACCTTATCAAACGCCTTACTGAAGTCCATATAGATCATGTCTACTGCTCTGCCTTCATCAATCCTCTTTGTTACTTCTTCAAAAAACTCAATCAAGTTTGACAGACATGATTTCCGATGCACAAAGCCATGTTGACTATCCCTAATCAGTCCTTGCCTTTCCAAATACATGTACATCCTCTCCCTCAGGATTCCCTCCAACAACATGTCCATCACCGATGTCAAGCTCACTGGTCTGTAGTTCCCTGGCTTGTCCTTACCACCTTTCTTAAATAGTGGCACCACAATAGTCAACCTCCAGACTTCCGGCATCTCACCTGTGACTATTTATGATATAAATATCTCAACAAGGGGCCGAGCAATCACTTCCCCAGCTTCCCACAGAGGTGTAGGGTACACCTGATCAGGTCCTGGGAATTTATCCACTTTTATCCATTTCAATCTTTCCAGCACTTCGTCTCTCTAATATGGACATTTTTCAAGATGTCACCATGTATTTCCCTACATTCTATATCTTCCAGGTCCTTCTCCACAGTAAACACTGATGCAAAATACTCATTTAGTATCTCCCCCTTTTCCTGTGGCTCCACACAAAGGCTGCCTTGCTGATTTTTGAGGGGCCCTATTGTCTCCCTAGCTATCTTTTTATCCTTAATGTATTTGTAAAAACCCTTTGGATTCTCCTTAACTCTATTTACCAAAGTTGTCTCATGTCCTCTTTTTACCCTCCTGATTTCTCTCTCGTGTATACTCCTCCTGCCTTTATACTCTTCTAAGAATTCACTTGATCATTCCTGTCTATACCTGACATATGCTTCCTTTGTTTTCTGAACCAAAACATCAATTTCTCTAGTCGTCCAACATTCCCTACACCTACCAGCCTTTCCT
The DNA here is from genome assembly GCF_047496795.1 of Chiloscyllium punctatum. Classification (NCBI taxonomy): domain Eukaryota; kingdom Metazoa; phylum Chordata; class Chondrichthyes; order Orectolobiformes; family Hemiscylliidae; genus Chiloscyllium; species Chiloscyllium punctatum. The sequence goes on from NC_092742.1 coordinate 68,899,156, forward strand.
TTCACCCTGACAGGAATATACTGTCTCTGTACTCTCGTTATGTCATTTCTGAAGTCTTCCCATTTCCAGTTGTCCCTTAATCTGGGAACATCTGCCCCCAATCAGCTTTTGAAAGATCTTGCCTAATACCATCAAAATTAGCCTTCCTCCAATTTAGAACATCAACTTTTAGATCTGGTCTATCCTTTTCCATCACTATTTTAAAACTAATAGAATTATGGTCGCTGGCCCCAAAGTGATCCCCACTGACACCTCAGTCACCTGTCCTGCCTTATTTCCCAAGAATAGGTCAAACGTTGCACCTTCTCTAGTAGATACACCCACATACTGAATTAGAAAATTTTCTTGTGCACTTTTAACAAATTCCGTTCCATCTAAACCCTTAACAATATTGCAGTCCTAGTCTACGTTTGGAAAGTTAAAATCCCCAACCATAATCACCCTATTATGCTTACAGAGAACTGAAATCTCCTTACAAATTTGGTTCTCAATTTCCTGCTGACTATTAGGAGGTTTATAATACAATCCCAGTAAGGTGATCATCCCTTTCTTATTTCTCTGTTCCACCCAAATAACTTCACTGGGTGTATTTCCAGAAAGTCCTCCCTCAGTAAAGCTGTAATGCTATCCCTTATCAAAAATGTCACTCCCCTTCTCTCTTGCCATTCTTTTGTCCTTCCTGTAGCACATGTATTCTGAAACTGCCAGTCCTGTCCATCCCTGAGCCACATTTCTGTAATCTTCAAATCCAACTTGCTTTGCAAGAGTGACACGATGTTCTTTATTGCTAGAAGCTCCTTCAATGGTTCAACACCTTTAAAATCATGAAGAAGATCTGGAAGAAGCTTCTGCCCAACTACATGCAAGCAGTCCTTATTGACATCACCCCTGGCCTCCACAATGATTTCAATAGCGTTTTTAATGTTAAAGCTCTTCTACACTTAAGAGCACTGTCCTCATTATCCCTCTCAGTAGCTGCAATCAGCTTCCTGAATGTGTGCATTTAAAAGCTGTTTTGCACCCTAGTCCATGGGTTAAATGAGGGAGGTTATGCTTGGAGGTAGAAGGATCACTTTGATATTTTCAGAAAGCTCACTAACAGTGGGAGGATGGCTTGGTGCATTATCCAGCATGAGGAGAATCCTAAAATCCAAAGCTTTTCTCCAGCAATAATTTCTCAAAACGTCCTCAAAATCATCAACAATAAGTTCAGAAAAAATTTACCCTGTCATCCAACCTCTTTTGCTTGACCTCAAGTAAACACCTCGAGTGGACTTAAGGTAACCAGGAGTGGAATCACGTAATAGCCAATGGGACTTCGCATTTTTAAAAAATTGTTCCCCAATTGACCAATCATGTTACAGCCAAATTACATTGACAAAATGCGCGTTATAGGAGAACGACTTGTGCACCAAGAAAATTCAATGCATTTGAAATATATATATATTTATTTATTGACAAAAATCTGTTCATGTCCATCTTTAAAGGGCTCACAGTGCTTAACTAATTAACTATACAAAATTAATTCAAAGGTTTACTTGTAAGTGAATAGCTTTAGGATCTTTTTGGATAAAAGAACTTTTGTTTCTTTTTAATAAATCCATTCATGAAGAAATCCATCTGTTACTGCATTATTTTATTATGAACATGGATGTTGCTTCAGCTGCAATTGAAATGACAGCCTCAGAAGATGTTAAATGATAATGCCTCTCACCAACCAATCATATTGTATTATTTTGATAAACAAATAAATACTGTACACATAGATATGAGGTGACATCAGAATGACATATCCTTGAGGGAGGTAAAATCGAGATTGAAACTTTGTCAAGGGATTCTCCTGCTTATCCTCCAACAGTATTCCTATGATGTATTTTCAGTTAAAATGTTGACCTTCATGGATTTGTACAGATAGGAATGTAACCATGAGAAGATGACAGGAGTTTTTAAACTTCTGAGCCTGGTGAAAGGCCTGTAGAGAATTCTTGATACAAAGTGATAGCATTATTTAAGTTCTGTGATAATCTCTTAAGGCCCAAGTTTAATTAATTCAGTAGAAAAATTCAATATAAAGACGTTATTGCCAAGTCAAGTGCAAGTGTTCCAATGAATTGCACCTGTAGAATCATGATTTCAATCGCACAATACAATCCAAGGGTGAACAAGGTGGTTGCTGGACAACCTGCTCTTGAAACACAACTTTGTTGAGCATGCATTCATGAACAAAATATAAAATTGAACTTAAAACTAAATGCAATCATTCTTATTTTGCCTGTAGTCCATTAACAGAATGTCTAAAGAAAATTCACTGCAGTATGTCAAAAACTTTAACTTGCCTTACCAAAATCTTCATCTAGAGCGTACAGTACTGGTGGAATTAATTTGCTTACATTCTTAAAAAAAAACAAGAGGGAATAAATCCTTTTATAACTATAATTAACACAAACAAGGACTAAACAAGAGGGACTGGAGGGATAAGTTTCAGTGAAAGTGAGGAACAAGCCTATGAGCAGATAACAGAAAATTGATTCCCTTTTGGGCAAGCCCTCTATGCTAAAGCATACTCTGAAGTCCAAAGAAATTACTTCTTTCAATAGTCTGTATTTGCCTCTCTGCCCACTGCCAATTAACAGCAAACCAGTTTCATCCAGGTAAAGGAAAGACCCCAAATGTGGTGCATTCAAATGAAAATCAAAGAATACACAAACCCCCTTTGTGCTTGCTGCTCTGCTTAAAAATTCTCTTTTCATGTACATAGTGATACCTCTGGGGGAGAATATCTGTGTGATTTTCTCTCACAGCTACCTTTGGTTCTATCCAAGTGCTGTTTCTACAAGTAGTGTTTTTTTTCCTCATGGTTTCTCAAAAATACAAAATCTGATTACTCTTTATCTATCACATTGTACAACAGCCACACATTAGTGGCATTCACAATGAGAAAGACAATGCTCCCAGATGCTTCCCTTACTGGAACTGATAATGCGCAGACCTTAAGACATTTCTCCTGGTGCTACTCTTAAAGATGATAGTAACTTGTGATGAAGCCACTAAGACAAGAGATCGGCTTCTGTTTGACCTTGAATTTCCATTCCATGTGTAAAAATGAAAAATTACTAATAGAGCCAGAGGGTGGTTGTTTCTTGTCATTATCCTGTTGTCAATTCTGATGGTGGTTATTAATTTTTTTTCCTTTACGATTCACAATCTGCTCTTCGAAATGTGCCATATGTTCAAAGCAATTCAGGGATGACAACTGTCAGAATTACAACAATAAAAAATAGCCTAAACGAGGCAGATTTACTGCTTTGGAGTTTCTGCTGAAAATAACCCCTGAAATGCTCTAACACATTACCCTCTTCTGTAAAATGCCATCATGTCGACAGTATAAGCTTTGAGATTTTGTGTCAATAAAAGGGTAAAGTAATATCATACAAAATAGAGTACTTAATAGGCTATGTAACAAAAAATGCAAATATATATATTTCCCATTTATTATTTGAAGGAATTCAAGACAATATTAGTGTCTAATATATTGTTTTAATTGTGTGCAAAATAACAAAGCAATAAAGGCTGTTTTGTCTGTGATTAATAAAAATTCATTGAAAACCAACTAGTATCAGTGTAGTGATAAAACAGACTCCTGGAAAATTCTGCTCGTAGAGTTTCTGAAGGACAGACTAATCATTTGAAACCTCAAATCGAAGCACAGACTGGAAAGTAGAGCCCCCATTTTCATTGACTATTCATTTTGTTTCAGTCTATTTATTAATCCTGTCTCTTTTATTTCTACTCATCTGTGGGAAGAATTCTTCATTCCTTTATAAAATTAAACCTAATAGAATGTGATAAAGGGAACAGTTTGGCAATTATGATGTCTGCAATCTTTGCTGGCAAGCAGGAGATGGAAATGAATTTGGGGACAGGGAAGGGAATTCTAATAGGCACCATGATATATACAATGAACGCCAAGATGTCCACTGAGAGAAAGACTTGTCAGGCTAATCAGATTTTCCATATCCACGTAAAGACAGTAACATAGGCTCTAACCTTGTAAAGATGCTGCTGCTGCTCTTCTGACATCATCAGGTCATGGCTGTCTATCACTATGGATTCCATGTCAATCAGCCAATCCCAGAGCTCCTGGTACTCCGATTCAAAGTCCAGAAGGCTGGAAAGAAGAATTAAAAATGCATTATGTATTACATAAATAAAATATATATTCCTGAATCAATGTTGACTGGAAAATTTAATTGCTTGTTATAGAGAAAATTAAAACTTGAAGCTAGCCAGCAAGATTTCATTAAACGCCAATGCAGGTAGATAGCACAGTATGAGAAATAAAATAAAGTAATAATATATTAGGGAGACAAAAACAAGCATTCATATAATTCGATATTAACCAAGATAAACCCATAAACATTTTTCTTGTCACTTCATCCATGTGTATCAATGATATATGATAAGCCATATTGTGGAAATGATCACTGAATTTGATTCATTGCCTCAGTATTGGTTTAAAAGTCCCCAACTCAATACAGCATTTTCATCAGAATATCAACTGCATAGATGTATATCAATAAACAAGAGGGTCAACAGCACAGAAGGCAAGCCTACAGCCAAAGGTTTTCTGAGAAAATGAAAGTATATCAGACATACATTTTAGTTGGGCATGAGTGAGTATGCCAAACCACTCACAAGAGCTGGATGGAGCACTCGACAGGTGCTCCCCATAGACATGCTTGATGCAAAAGTGAGGCCATAAAGTCAAAATGAGGAATTCTCAAAAAGACAGTAATCATTAAAATTCAAAGGAAGATTGTAAGGTTTGCATTAAATAAATCATTAGATTGAGGGGCTTAAAAGGATTAAAGCCATGTTCAGTTCAAAGCACATTGCCTGAGTTAACCGAACTCTCTGGTTTACAACTCAGCCCCAACACCCTGATGCAGTAAGCAGTGGTAATTGTGAAAGATTCACACATCAACAAGCCAATGTACAGTTCTCAAGATTTACTTAAATCTGACACTAATGTGCATCCACAGGACTGAATGCTGACCAATCCCTAACAAAAATTACCATTAAAGTCTTCTCAATAAGGAGTTCAATGCCAGTAAATGGAAAGAGAGCTAGTCTTCATCAGAAAAAAAATTCTGTAATATATGAAACGTATTCATAATTTGATATAATGAACACATGACTTAAATGTTGCAGCAAACATAGATGTTCCACTTGGCAATTCTTAATAAAAGAGTTGTTTCTGTTACAAGTTTAATGATCTGTTCAATGAGCAACAGCATGAATTCTCTGGGATTTCATATGTAAATAAAAATCCAAGGTAATTCAAAACATGAATTTCACACAATTTTGACTTTGGTTTCAACCTGAGTAAACAAAAGCAGCACATTGGATTTATGGAGACATGTGAAATATGCTTCATATATAGAGTACAATTTCTCCTAAAGCCCCTGAATGTAATGTTGAACCCTTCAAAGTATATTCTCACTATCTTCCCCTTGAAATAGTGTCCCATACATGTAGCATAACTGCGCATGTATCAAAATAAATAGCATGTATTCATTAACGTTTACATATTACAGATTTGGATTTCAAATTCAATTTATTTTATGTATCCCTAACTTATAATATGACAATTCGCAAATGATTTAAATTTCTAAATTGAGTTAAATGATTTTTCAAAAAAATATTAATGGTACTGCAATAAAAAAGATGACATCAAGTTGCAAGAAATATCATTTGATATTATTTTTAAAATATGTCAGTGCTAAATCAATTTCGAGATTCCATGAATTATCTCCAGCCGTACATGATATATCTTCCTTAAGCTTTAACAGCACTTTCAAAGTTAAGTACAAGCTTTACCCTCTTATTTTTTGACATAGCTGATAAAGACCAAGCCTGAATGAGACTCACAGCCTATGTGCCATCTCCAATCCAATTGAGTTAACTTTGTAAGGGAGCATTAGTTCTGATAGCAAAGAGATCATTACCAGGGTTCCCTCTTTTGACTGTGTGAACTCTACAGCAGAATAACCCCTTGTTATCTTTGTAGGCAAAAACATGAAGAAAGACAAAGTACTGAAGGGTGAATTCAATCCCTTTCCTTGACAATTCCCAATTTAAACACCAAGTTAACTGTCAAGTTAAGGGTACTACTCCACAATGGCAGAAAGAACATTTAAGTCATCATGACCAATCTTTACATACATTCTCGTGATTAGATTACAAGTGATACAATCAGATGCTTGGAAGCTCATTGAATTACTCCCCAGCTGAGCATCAAAGAGTAACTAAGGACTAAATTAATAAACCTTTATTGGTATGCAATGCTTGCACAGCTTATCATCATCAGTCATCTAATGCCAGACCTCCTGTAATAATGCTGTATTCTTCTTTAAGGCAGAGGCTTGGACCTGGTGTTGTGTTTCAGACTGTCTATATTTGCTCTTTCATTCGCTTGTTATGTACTGCAGCTTATAATGGCTTCAGGTTGAGAATGCTGATGCCTAATTCAAGGTCTAGTTCATGTGTTTTAATTTTTTGGGGGGGCTATTCCTCAAGCTCAGAAAGCCCTTTAGAATGGCACAGTAGGAAGAAATTAAAAATCACACAACACCAGGTTATAGTCCAACACATTTATTTGAAAGTATTAGCTTTCAGAGCGCTGCTCCTTCATTAGGTAGCTGTGGAACAGGATCATAAGACACAGAATTTATAGAAAAAGATTACAGTGTCACGCAACTGAAATGATATATTGAACAATATATCACTGTATCAATATATATTGTTTGTTCAATATATAATTTCAGTTGCAACTGAAATGATATATTGAACAATATATCACTGTATCAATATATATTGTTTGTTCAATATATCATTTCAGTTGCATGACACTGTAATCTTTTCATATAAATTCTGTGTCTTATGATCCTGTTCCACAGCTACATGATGAAGGAGCAGTGCTTCGAAAGCTAGTACTTCCAAATAAACCTGTTGGACTATAACCTAGTGTTGTGTGATTTTTAACTTTGTCCAACCCAGTCCAACACCAGCTCTTCCACACAATAGAAAAAGTAATGCAGAGGCAGTTGAAAAAAGAAATACTCGTAAATATGCATGTGTACAGACTGTAAAACCCCCTTTTGAGATGAAATTTATTGTTCCAACGAATGTCATTTGAAGGCTAGTTTGCAATGGGTGAATGCTCCTTTTCTACCTCCCCACTGAACCATTGCCATCTTCAGAAGACCTCTTCTAAAATGCCCTCAATGAAAATCATACTCTTTGAAGTCTGTCGGAAAGCTATCTCTTAGTTGTTTTTCTATTTGTGCAGCGTTATCCTGCATGTTTTCCTCTTCCAATTATTCCCTTTAAGCCTCTGATACTGGGATACAGATGGAAATGTTCATAGAAAACTCCCATGGAAAGGATGTCAAAATACAAATTCAAAGTTTGTATAAATAGAAAGAAATAACTTGCATTTATATAGTGTCTTTCATGATTTCATTCCCAAAGGTCTTTATAACTGGAAAAGCATGTTTCAAATGAAGATATTCTTGTTATGTAGGGAAACAGATGCGCCTAATTCTGAGCTGTACTCTTCTAAATTGTCACCTCAGATTATGAGCTCAAAATTCCTTGAATATGCTTGAATGTATAACTTTTTCATGAGTAGGAAGGAAAAGACTTTCAGTCTGAAACTATCATAGAATCATTTCTTATCAGAGTAGCTGAAAAGAACTTTCCTTAACTGCTTCAGTCAGATCTGATACTTCATAGAAAGTTTAAGAAGATTCAAATCCAACAAACTCAGTCATTTCATTGTTTGAATGTGTTATGTCCCATATATACTCGTGTATAGGTTGAATTTTGAAGATGGTTTTAGTTTGACTATTACACGGGCATAAGTTTTGAGTGGCTGAAGCACATGCTGCTGTAGAAAAAGTAATTTTGATCGCATAACTAATCCCAGGTAAAGAAGAAAAACACAATAAATTACGGTGAAGGTAATTATTGGATAAAAGTAAGAGACTGGTATGAAAATGTAACATGTCAAAGATTCATTGAAATCCTGCAAAGTCACACTGTTCAACAACATCATGGCCTGGTATAATGGTTCACTTAAAATGAAACATTTATTAAGTTCTGAATGTGTAAACGTCTTGAACTTTCCTGCCAAATTCTTCCATTTTCCTCCCATTTACTCTCGTATGTTATGAACCTCAGCAACATTAACGCATTTGTCAAAGAATTAAAGATATACCAGTATTTAGCTAATATTTTATTCAGATATAATGGCACAATTAAAACGATTAACTTTTTGATGATATTAACTTTTAGATGTTTGTGAACAAAGTGTGACAAGAACCAATAGACTTAGTACTGGTCTGAATGAATTAATCAATCAAAATGTGCTGTAGTAAACAAGTGCGGTAGAGTTATGAATGAATGAATTGAGATTGCGATATAATAAATACAGAGTGATGAATAGAGTTACTGGTATGAATGAATAAATACAAAATAATGCAATATAGTAGGGTCAACTCATACACGAGATATCTGGAAACTACAAGACTTTTGGCCAAAAGTAAGCAGTCAACTTCAACATGAGATTGATTTATACATGAGTATATACAGGATGTGGTTAACTTACCTGTCTGTTCTTTAGATTACCAAGTCAGGTGCAATGCTAATATAAATGTGTGAACTCAAAGACAGCAGCTTTTGCTTTGATTCCTGTAAATGTGCACCACTTAGTGGGTGAGCACATTTTATTCCAGTACCACGTCTCACTGGAATTTAGTCCACTTTATAGGTTTCACTGGCATTTCTGACTTACAATCAGCAATGTGCCCCCTACACAAAATTACATTATCTTAAGTGTCAGTTGGTCACTGGTAGCGTCGAGCCTCTGAGGTAGAGGATACTTAATTTAAAACTCATTCCAAACACCTGTACACAAAATCTAAACTGATGCTCCAATGGAACACTGAGGTAAAATGTTAAGCCATTGTTCTGTTTGTCTTTGGCTGATCAGAAAAGACCCTATGATGTTCTTTGACGATGTTTTAACCAATAAATATTCTTCAACCAACATCACTGACGTAGAGTTTCTGGTCATGATCATATTGCACTTGGAACTTACTATATGTAAAATTTGCTTCTGATTTCCTACATTTCAACAGTGACTACAATGATACTGAATTATAAAGCACTATAAGATATCCTGAAATAATGAAAGGCACTACATAAGTATAACTCTTCCTTGCTTGCAGCACTTTTGCTCCCAATTTGGGGATTCTTTTCATAAATTAAATCAGGTATAAATGTGCAAAACTACAAAATAGTGAAATAAGGAGAACAAACAAAATTGCTCCAACTGTTATGTATAGTGTAAGCATAATCATGCCCTTTTTGATGGATGGATGATGTTTGCAATGTGTAGAGACCAGTGCAATTCTTTCCTCATCAGGAAGCATGCTGTTTTTGCAATGCATAGGAGTTCTTTATAATTCCAATCTCTAATGGAACTATATTAAGATATCACAAAGCCCCTTGGAAATCCCTGCAATGTGATTGGCCTAAACATATTGATGTATTTTCACACCCTGAGGTATAAGACATCAAGATGGAGTAAATTGTAACACTCAAAGCAAAACAGCAGTTATTTTAGAGTTTCCAAAACATGTGCAATGATGGTACATTTTACTAAAAGCATATAAACAGAATGTCTGAAGAGGTGAAGATTCTAATATTAAACTCAATAAAGTCCTTTGTCCATCATGGGTTCAGGTGGCAGGGGGCTATGAAAAATGGCACTTAAGACCTAGCTTCAAGTTGTCATTTTATCATCAATTTTAACATCTTGAGTAGGCTTACTTAATTTACTAAGGCCTGATATGGGCCTACAGCAGAATTGTGCAGTATCTTTAATTAATAAAGAATAATATATATTACTATGTACTTAATAATGGTTTGTAATGCAGTTCATGTAATAATTAATCCTGGCAATTATAGATTAAATAAAAATTAATGTTACAATAAATCCCATACCTGTAAGTATCTACCCGATTGACTTTTGACATTGCAGCAAATTCTTGTTTTCTATTGTTGTGAGTCGTGTACTGCTCGCTATAAAGCTTCAGTGACATCTGTTCCACAGCATCTCTCCTGGTCTCTAAGTTGATAAGCTGTATTTCTCCCTAGAAACAGAGGTGTATGTAACTAATAAATATAAATAACTCAGCATTCATCAACAGCTTAGAATATTCTCTGAATCCTAAACTCCAATGCAGGGATTTCAGATATTATCCTTTGAGAATCCTGAGAGTATATGAGCAATGCATCACTAAAATGGCATACTTAGGTTTTAGACAAAATGAGTAATGTATTCTCACTCCCTTGTGTATAATTCAACTGTATAATTTTACAGAAGCCAAGCTTACATTTAGCAAGATTCAAATGAAATGCAGTACTCAGTGGGTTAACAATTAAGGTTGCTTACAATTTCTTGTCTCCAAGGTAAGTCAAGGCAAAGTGTGGGAGTGATTTTACAATGTCAGGATTTAGTTCAGTCGGCTGATATTACAATAGTATTCATTCAACTTTGTCACCAGAGTTTCAAGAGCTTAGATCACTTAATTCTAGCAGCCCTGCTATGTTGCATAGTTCTGATTGTCACAATTTATTCGCAGAAGTAATTTGCAAGCATCACCTTATAGTTTAGGACAGATTTTTTTCAGGTAATCCCACACCACTTTCACAATCATTAATATTTTACTTACAATGTTTTCCATTCTATTTCAATTCCGCATTTTTTAAATCTGGCTTCAGACTACAACCTTTCCCCAGTAGCATTCATTAGCATTCTCATTTCAGATGAACTATGTTACATAGACTCTGTTCATGACACAACTAATTTACCTATATCCTAGAGTAATTCGGTACTTCTATCCCAAGATATTGCTACCATACTTTTCAACATGAATGCAAAACAAACCAGAGTTTAAAAAAAATTCCAATTGCAACCTTTCAAAGAATCTCAGTCGTGTTTCATTTGCACTATGAAAATGCTACTGTTAGAATTTCAACAATAATCTTGCTTTCAATCTCAGTTTCTTGTGTCACTTTTGTGATTGAATGTTTTTTGTTGACTCACTCCCCTTGCTGAACATTGTTCCCATAACAGGAGCAGTGGGCAGATAGACCATCTCCAATCCTCTCTCAGTTAATAATCTGCCACAGTTTAAACGAGCGTAGAAATGTTGCCGCTGTATTAGACACTGGCTCTCTCTTCAATTAATCTATTAATTGAAGGCTCTCTTAATCTCAATGGAAGCAAGCGCCTTTTCTCAATGATTTGGGTACGTCATCAAACTGTGAGTTACAATATGATGAATTGCAATTTAGTATTCCAATTTGTGATGTGCAAATACAGTTGCAAGTTGTCCCATTCAACCATGTGCATTGTCTCCTCAGCTGAATGATTCCCCTTTACCTCCAGGTTGGAAATTTGTGGGTTCTAGGCTCAGTCCAAGACAAGTACGTAAACTCAGCTGACAGTTGAGTGCAATACAGAGGCATTGCTGGAGTGTCAGAGGTGCTAAAATGCCAAAAGCCCATTCTGCCTGTATAGGAGGATGTTAAGAATCCTGGAATCCTCATCAACTTTGTCTGCACAAATAGACTACTTGTTTGTCTACACTTCAAAATTAAGTAATGTAGAAGTAATAAAGACATTTTGAAAACATATTAAGCTGCAAAATTTGGCAGATATTCACTATTACTATATGATGTGATTTAAACATATTATTTTATGAGGCTATCCCTGTTTGACATACAAGTGATTTGCCCAAATGTACCAACTGATTATAGGATTCCAATGTTCAAACTGGTAAATAAAATCTGAATGAACTGAGGATTGTGTAAATCAGAAACAAAAACTGAAATTGCTGGAAAAGCTCAGCAGGTCTGGCAGCATCTACGAAGAGAAATCTGAGTTAACATTTCAGATCGTGACCCTTCCTCAGAACTATTGGTAGCTAGGAAAATTTTCTTTATGCAGAAGATGGAGTAGGAGGGAGGGGGAAAGGAGGAAATGATAGTTAGAGATAGAACCAAAGAGAGACAACAGTTGGACAGACAAAGGAGTGGATAATAATCAGGCTCGGAGATTAGCAGTTAATGGGGACTATTAGTGGTTATCAATGGGTCATTGTGTAATGGCAGAATGTGCGATAACGAGGTCTGTTGCGGGGGTCGGGGTCAGGGCATTGGTGAAGATGCCTCAAGTCCTAAAATTGCTGAACTTGATATTGAGACTAGAAGACTGTAGAGTTCCCAAATGGAAAATGAGGTGCTGTTCTTCCAGCTTGTGCTGAGCTTTGCTGGAGCAGTGCAACAAACCTGAATTAGAGTTCAAATTGGTTATTTACTTTCATTACTTCAGGAAAATCTAAATATTTTCCTTATACCAACCACAAAAACAAAATATGTATAAAACACTTATTTACCATCATTCATTCAGGAATTTTGTAAAAGCTTTCCAGTTGTTATCTTTATTGGCTTGTTTCCAAAAGATAATTGACCAATTAGTAGATTGTAATGTGAGAAACTGGGGGTGGGAAGTTTAGGTTTCACAGATGTGTTAAAGTATAGTTTTATTTTTAAAGTTCCTATGGAATAGACTTCTTTGAAAATCAATCAAAACATTACTGCCCAGCCATTCACACAGCACTTTTGCCTTGAGGTCACAATGAGACACAAGTTACACCATTATGTTCACTGTGAGTTTAATATTATCTAGTGAGTGAGATAGTACTCTCTGGAACACACCATTATCCCTTAATTATGGTTTCATGCACCAAAGACTTAATTAAATGTTTCTGCACATTCTCTGGTTTAAATCCTGAATGTGGCAAATGTCACATTGTTAGAAAATTATGGTCAGTCTAAATAAGTTCAGTTACAAGTAAGATAATTGGACAAAAATCAAGACGATGTTACTCATTCAACAAACAAACTATTATCAGTAATAGCCAATATGTTTAACTCTGTGATATAGGCATGTAGTGGAAATCAACAGATGCAACATGACATGATTCATCATAAGAGTTGAATTTTTCTATTCATTCTGTGGAGTTGGCTAACGATTTTGTATGTATATCGTAAAGTAGCTTCTACTGAAGGCTTACAAGATTAAAGTTGAAGTATAGGTCTGTTTTTAGGTGCTGGCCAGAATCCACAAAGGAGTAAAGTCTGACCCCTGGAGGAACCAGTTTTGCATTGCTGGGGTTTCACATTGCATGCAGTTGACTGTTGCAATATCAAACCAGATTTTTTTAATGACATTTAGTAAGTCTACTGGGCCTCCAACTTAGAAATTAATTAAGTATTTAGACCTGCAACATATCTTTTATATCTGAAATATTTATACTTGCTATTTAGTCCTGTACTTTCTTTCCTTTATTAACTGCAATATATATTTCTTAAAGATATTTCCTTGCTATTATCAACAAATGTAAAATGAAACATTGTATGCACTAATAGCTTGTGCATCATGTGCTTAATGATCATTTGTGTGACAATCTACTAACAATGTAAGTGAGAGATTGAGCTACAAGTTTGGCATCTGTTAATTACAGTTTTGTAGCCTTAATAATTCAGGGCAAAACATAAAGCATTTATTTCTAAGTAGGATTCTACCTGTGCCCCTCTCACACTCTGCAATAAGTGATGTGATCCCTTTAATGTTCCTTATTTGAGATGTTTCGATTCCATATGCAGGCTACTGGGTTTCTTGACTTTTACAAATCTGAGTGCAAGGTTTAAATTTGTTAAGGCTGTGGCTTAAAACTAACACAGTCTTGTCAATGCAAAATAAAATCAATCTAAAGTTCAACTGTTTGATGAATATTTACTTCTGTCTCCAGAGTTTTAGGTTCAGATTTGAAATCTGCTGAATCATGTAATTTATTTTGTGTGTATGCCAACACCAATTTACTATCTGCAAGAAAGTTCCTGAACTGGAGGTCTCTTGTGGTTTCTCTGTTGGATATTCTGTCAATCAGAAGAGGTATGTAAAGCATTGCCAGTAGGAACCATTATCATTTACTATTCATACCCTGCTCTGTATGCTCACAATGAATTTTCTGATTGCTGTAAGCTCTAACATGTACTCTGGTGATAGCATATGTAAACATCAATCATTCATACATCATTGAAGATTACAGTGTTCTTTCAATTGTATAGTTAAATATACTCTTACAAGGCCTGTCAATAATTACAAATATTCTGCCTAATATTAAATAATCTTTGCTTTTGATGGAAAAAGAACAAAAAGAAACAAAACTACCGTTTTAGAGAATAAACAGAAATCCTTAAAATCAATGGTGGAAAACATATGTTAGAAACATTTTGTGGTTTGGAAATGATAACAGTAACACCTTTCCTCGATACCTTTAAAAGGTTTTCCTACTTATTTATTTGAACTAACCAGTAACAAAACTCTTTTTTTTTCTGCTTTACAGAGTTAGAAGCAATGAAAAGAAAGATTTCAAGTGTATTTGAAAATTTGAAAATGCTCCACAGGAGTTAAGCAAACAGGAAAGGACTATCAGAGAAACAGATGGCAAATGTAACATATATTTTACATAGATAAAAAAAATTCAGTGCCTCCAGTGACAAGCATTAATAAACTCTTCAGGATTTTAAAATTACAGGCATGCATTTAATATATGCATTGAAAAAATGCAAAAGACGCTCAAAAAGGTACATGCTTGTATGTTGAATTCAAATTATGAAAAACTCGTAACCACAGCAGCTTCAATTGAGATATTTGGAAGATTAAAGGCCATTGCTTTAGGCAGGTGTTACACAAGATTCCATTAATATATGTAATTAACATTGGCCTAAGCTTTAATGAACATGCAAACCTTAATTAGCAATGCATTAGATGACATGTAAAAAGCTGATCTTAATGTCATCACTAAAAATTTCAAGCTGAGAGTATACTGAGAATAAAAATAAATTCTGTTTCTCAAATTATATCCCAAATTGGCAAAGAGATTTGTTATGGCTACTGGGAAGTGAATGGCACTTTTGGAATATTTAGCAGGAATCTATAATGCAAACACCGGGATAGCTATTTCAATCCGATGCCACTTATTATTACTTTATGGCATGACTGCAAAATGCAATAAAATTGATAGAACACAATTTCCTTGTAGAATTTAATATTTTAGTATTTATAATTTTAGTCTTTTCAATCCATAATATTCCAAAATGTCAATTAAAATTTGTCATGACTCAAAGTAGTCTCAATGTTAGAATAAGTTGCACTATTTAAATATTACAAGAAATATAATTTTCACTGATTTACAGACCAATACCTGCATGTTCTACAAATCGACCAAGATTATTGAAAACCTCTTTTCCGACATGATAGACTAAAGTTAGCAGAACATTGCAGAATAAACTAATGTCTATGGCGAAAGGGTATTTTAACAGAGAAAGTGAACGTCATTGATTTTAAAAGCCTGCAGTATGTTCATAGGAGTAGTAATAGAGGGAAATTGATTTTAATACCTGATGATGAAAGACAAAAGAATAGTTGTGAAAGATCAGTCAGACAACTGGTATAAAGAGATACACTTCACTGACCAGGAAGATGGGCTAATTAAGTTAAGCAAGAACAAAAGGTATAGAAGGTGTTTTTTAAAAAATTTACAACCTATATTACAGGACAGGCAATGCAAAACCTTTTGAATCAGAGTATTGTATACTTTTGTACATAGACAACTTACAGATTTTTGATTTGGCTAAAATCATTTTACTTCTGCTGAGAAATTCCATCATAAAATGATACTGTTTTGTTTAAAATTCTAAAAGAAGACAATGTCACATTGGTAATGGATGTCTGTAAGATGGATCTCAGATATTATACCATAACCCTATGATTAAATACCCATTAATCTAAAATTCCTTATTTTTTTTCAAAGCCATTCCTAAGGACTTAACAGTTTAAAAATCAATAGCTTTCAGTTCAGCTCTTAGGATTGCAAAGTAACATTCACAACAGAAAGCTTTAATTAAGGTCACATCTATGTTTTCACAATTGTCTGCAACAAGCTTCACAATGTCATAAAGGAAAAGTTAAAAATCCCTTCAAAAAATGAAAAAGTCTAAAGTTGTTGTTAACCTTATATCTTACTACTAAATGATTCTGACATGGAGTTTATTTGCTTTTTTTTCCTGTCTAATAATCAACCTTCAAAGTTCCTGTCAGGTAAATGACCTTGTATTTCATTAATGGATAATTAAATGGATTTATTCCACTAACGGCTTTAATTAAAATGCTAGAAATATTGATTACCCCTATCATCCTTATTCCCAAGGATGAGCAAGGTTTTAAGAGTGTTTATTTAGAAACGACAGAGAATTAAATTAGATTGAATCTCTGAGAGACCCAAAGAAACATAATGCTTTCCTGCTCTTCAAGCAGAAAATGAGATTTTGCTTCTTTGTTGTAACACTTAATTTCTTTTAACAGTGATTACTGTTTATCTTAATATCACAGAGGAGATATTTTAAATAAAAGTAAATGAGATGTCATGAAAACAAAGCTAGCACCTTGATGCACAGGTATGACTGTGTCAGTCTGATCCCTCAGCAATAGAGCCATTAGAGTCAAACAAAGGAGAATATCAACTGAGATGCTCTTTGCTGTCTAGTGTCCAGATTTAGAACAAATAGCCCATTAATGTGATCATAAACTGGTGCACTTTTCAATGCTGCATTCTTATGACTTCTTTACATGGTCTCTGACAAATTCATGAGTAATATGGCAACAAGGATAAGCTTTTCACATAAGCACATATTGCTTCCACCTTTGTTCATTATTACTTCACGCACCACTGCAGCATTTTCTGCACAATAGTCGTGCTGTGTTATAAGGAAAATGTAACTAGAGGGTACACATTAAAAATTTTAGATTGGTTGAGACAGGGAAGCAAAGATATATGGAGCTATCATGTCATTCCTATATGGTCCCCTTAGGAGGGTTAACACATGTCTTTTTTAAAATTTCTTCAACCTACAGGGTATGTTCCATCTGGGTGGTGCTGGGCTATATTAAAAAAAAGTATTTTGTGACAATCAGATCTTTTTTTCCTTTTAGGGGATGGAAGTTGATTTAACAGCTTTATTGGATGTCTGCCCTCGGAATCAGACTCAAAGCTTTGTAACTTTCATTAAAAACATAATTGACTCTTAACCCTAGAAGCTTCACTTGCAGCATTTAATGCAATAACCATGGGGTGTTTAGTTTATTTTTTGGTAAGGATTAATCTCTTTTCAGCTACAATTATGATAAGAAGATTCACTTTCTGAAATTTAGTTGCTTAATTTACATAGTTTTGAAGCTGGTTAGAAGGAGTTGTCAGATTCTACAAGTTCCAGAGTGAATTACAAAGATCAAGTGATAAATCTTGCAAAACTGAGAGAGATCCTATATCTGCATTCTGGAAAACAATCTTTTTGTTCTTTTTAAGAAGTTTTCTCTCTCTATCTTTTTTTCTTGGATGAGAAAATGGGGCAGGGATGGTGTAGAATGGGGCTTGATTGGAGATTGGAGTTGTCCATGATTGGAGGCTGAAGGTTAACTGGAGACTATGGGGAATGCTCAGAAGATGGGTGAGAAATTATAGGCCCTTGTGAGGAGAGAACAGTTCGATAGTGGAGGTTCAGTGAGGCAGGAATGCTGGATTCAGCATGTAAGCAGCGGAACTTCCCAAGGTACAGTCAGATTCAAATTGAAAATTTTGGATCAATATGAGGCTGTTAGCCGTATTAATAAGACTTAAATTGCTGTTTTGTCTCCTGGGAGCAGGTTGGTTGCCAATAGATCCAGGTGAGTTAGAAGCAGTTGAGGTGGGATTCAACTTTTGAACACTTTAACCTCCCACCTGACATAAATCCATTGTTTTCTGGGATTAAAATGCTTAGGTAATATTGTGGCCTGAATTTTTGTTCAAGAGTTGGGGCATAGAATCAGGAAGAATTCCAGCTTTGCAAACTCAACCTGGGAGAAAATACTCTGGATGTTCTGATTTTCATTCTGAGAGGATAAAGTGTAATGGGAACCATGTCCACCAACCCTAGCAGATGTTTGGGGGCAGTCACATGAGCAGCTGAGTGGGGAGATGGACAATAGAAAAGATCATCCAGGGTAATCAGGCTGTTTGTCCCAGATGGAAAATCTGCAAAGAAGAAGTCAAAGACACCCTTCACATCTCCTCCCTACCACCTCTCATGTTGTATGGCTAGAGGTGTAGAAGTGTTTGCCACTGCTGTGGCTGTTGTTCATGTGACTGACACTATATTTAAAGCAAAGCTGCACACCACTTCAGATGTTGCAAGTCAGGATGTTATTTTGCCTGACCATTATAACTGAGGTCATGGCCCATAAATCTGCCTGCTTCGTGAACGTGGACCTGGTCGTGCTGGAGGGCAGAATCCTGCTGACTGCCATAGGAGGTCACACCACCTAACAAAGCCAGTCTGGACCCAGATAGCAGCCTGGGACTAGTGCTGTGAAGAGGTTTAAAAGGAATGCCCCGAAATACAGGAAAAATATCAATTATCTTCTGTACTCAAGGGTAAATGCCACCAGTTTTTCTCTGCTACCTAACCATGCAATTACCATGCCACCACTCACCCTAATGCTGGCACTGTACACTCATCTAAGGTCATAGATTACAACTTAAAACATTCCATGCAACATGCCTACTCAACAGTTGAACTTCAACCTCACCCACCTCATTCTTCCAATTAATGAACTCTTCCTGCCCTCTGTACTTCCTATTTACTCACAGGGGACTCTTCATCACATCTCTTACTCCTCCATCACCATTAACTGTTCTTCCATCCAGGCCCATCATACTCAATCCTTCCAGTTGTCTTACCAGTTCAAGTTATCTCATCTGAGCTGCAGAGGAGCCAAAAAGGTAGAAAGGAGAAAGAGATTCTGCCGAGAGAATATGAGCAGCTAGGGGCTAAATTGACAAGCAGAACCAAAAAAGGTAGTAGTCTCTGAATACCTATCTGAGTCATGAGAAAATTGACACAGAGTTGAAAAAGAGGTAAATATGTGGATCAAAGATTGTTGTGGGCAAAATGGATTTGAATTCATCAGACATTGACATCAGTACTAAGGAAGGAGGGAGCTGTTCCAATGGGACAGGCTCCACCTGAATCATACTGGGACCAGAGTCCTGGTGAATCACATAACTAAGCCTGTGGATAGGGCTTAAAATTAACTAGTTAGGGAAGGGGTTAGTTGCATGGAAAATTATGGAAAAAGCTAAAGAAGGGCTCAGGTGAGGTTATTAAAGTTTCCAGAGCAAGTAATAGAATAAAGAATATGGAAGTGATCAGAAATCAAATGTCAGCTACAGCAGGTAAGGAGATGACTATGAGAAGGGGCCAGTCAATGCAGCAATAAGGGTGTTGTAATTAAATGCATGCAGTATATGAAACAAGGTAAAGAACTTGTCGTGCAGATTGAAATTGATGGGTATGATGTTGTGGATATCACAGAGATGTAGCTGCAAGGGGATCAGGGCTGGAAGCTAAATATTCAAGGATACTCATCATATCAAAAGGTCAGGCAGATGGGCAGAGCGGTAGGGTTGCCTTGTAGTAAGAAATAAAATTAAATTGATAGCAAGAAGTGATATAGAGCTGAAAGGTGTAGAATCTGTGTGAGTAGAGTTAAAGATCTGCAAAGTAGATAAGACCCTGATGGGAGTTGTGTACAATCCTTTTTGCAGTAGTCAGGATGTGAGGAAGAAAATAAATCAGATGATTATAAAAAGGCATGTAAGAAATGCTCTATTACAATAATCATGGGAGAACTTCAATAGACAGATGGACTGGGAAAATTAGGTTGGTAGCAGATCTCAAGAAGGGGAATTCATGAAATGTCTACAAGATGGTTCTTTTAGTGCAGCTTGTGATAGAATCCAGAAGGGAACAGGCAATTCTGGATTTGGTAATGTGTAATAAGGCAGACTTCATTAGGGTGTTTAACGCGAAGGAACCCCCAGGGTGTTGTGACCATAATAAAATGTAGAATTCACCCTGCATTTTGAGAGGGAGAAATTGGAATCCGATGTAATGATGTTACAACTGAGTAAAGACATGAGGGAGGAGCTGGCTAGAGTTGATTGGAACAGGAGCTTAGCAGGGAAGATATGGAGCGGCAAAAGCAGGAGTTTCTGAAACTAATTCGGGAGACACGTCAGAAATTCATCCCAAGGAAGAAGAAACATACAAAGGGGAGGACAATGCAATCATGTCTAACAAGGGAGTCAGGGACAGCATAAAAACAAATGAAAAAACATAAAATATGGTGAAGTCAGGTGGGAAGCCAGAGGATTGGGAAACTTTAAAACCAATAGAGGATAACTAACAAAGCAATAAGGGTGGAGAAGATATAATGTGAGAGTAAGCTAGCTAGTAATATAAAAGAAGAATGCAAGAGTGTTTTTAGATATAAAAAAAAGTAAGAGGGAGGCAATGATGGATATTGGACCACCTGAGAATGAGGCACGAAAAGTAGTAATGGGGAATAAAGAAATTGCAAATGAATTGAAGAAGTGCTTTGCATCAGTTTTCACAGTGAAAGACATCAGTAGTATACCAGAACTTCAAGAGAATCAGAGGGCAGACGTGAGCATAGTAGTTCTGATGAAGGAGAAGATGTTGGGGTAGCTGGAAGGTCTAAAGATGAATAAATCACCCAGGTCAGATGTACTACACCTCAGAGTTCTGAAGGTGATAGCTGAGAGATTGTGGAGGCATTGGTGATGATTTTTCAAGACACCCTGGAGTCAGAGAGGGTTCCAGAGGACTGAAAAGTATCTACTATAAAATCCCTGTTTGAGAAGGGAGGAAGGTGGTAGGCAGGAAACTATAGGCTAGTAAGCCTGACCTCAGTATTGGTAAGATTATAGAGTCCTTTATTAAGGATGAGATTGTGGAACACTTGGAAGTGTATGGTAAAATATGGCTGAGTCACCATAGCCTTGCCAAGGGGAGGTCATGCCTGACAAATCTGTTAGAATTTTTTGGGAAAGTAACAAGCAAGTTCGACAAAGAATATAGGCGTGATCTATTTGGATTTCCAGAAGGCCTTTGACAAGATGCTGCACAGAATGCTATGTATTAAGATGAGAGCTCATGGTGCTAGGAGCAAGGTGAGAGTAATGATAGAGTATTGGCTGACTGGTGAAAGAAAGAAAAGGCATAAAGAGGTCTTTTTCAGAATGGCAGTTAGTGACTAGTGGAGTTCCACAGGTCTATGTTGGAACTACAACTATTCAAGTTATGCATTAATGATCTGGACAAAGGAACTGAGGGCATTGTTGTTAAATTTGCAAATGACCCAAAGATAGATGGAGAGGCAGGTAGTGTTGAGGAAGCTGGGGGGCTACAGAAGGATTTGGACAGGAGAGCGGGCAAAGAAATGGCAGATGGAATACAATGTGGGAAAGTGTGGGAAAGAAAGGTGGCAAAGACTATTTTCTAGATGGCGAAAGGCTTTGGAAATCTGAAGCACTCTTGTGAATCCTAGTCCAGATTTCTCTTTAGGGTTACATGTAGGTTCAGTTAGCAGTTAGGAAGCCAAATGCAATGTTAGCATTCATTTCAAGAGGGCTAGAATGCGAGAGCAAAGGATATAGTATTGTACTGGGCTCTGGTCAGACTATATTTGGAATACTGAGAGCAGCTTTGGGCCTGTATCTAAGGAAGGATGTGCTGGCATTGAAGGGCATCTACAGGAGGTTCCTGTGGATGAAGGGCTTATCATATTAGAAGTTATTGAAGATCCTGGGTCTGTACTAGATGGAGCTAAGAAAGATGAAGGTGGATCTGATTGAAATTTACAGTCTATTGAGAGGCCTAGGTAGAGTGGATGTGGAGAAGATGTTTCCACAAGTAGGAAAGAATACGATCTGAGGGCATAGTCTTAGCATAAAGGGACAAATGTTTTGAACTAAGATAAGGAAGAATTCTTGATGGTAAATCTGTAGAATGCAGAGTCCAAGTCACTGAGTGTATTTAAGAGAGAGAAAACAGTTCTTGATTGAGATGGGGAGAAGACAGGAGAATGAGGTTGTGAAACATATCAGCCATGGCCACAATGCAGACCCCAAGGGCCAAATGGCCTAGTTCTGCTTTTGTGTCATATGGTATCATAGTCTATTACAGAAAACATTGATTCATAATTGGATATGAAAGGTGAAGTGCAGCAATGGCAGCACCAGGCTCCTCACAGTATGAGGAAAAGAATTCTTGATTTGGCCAGAGAAGAACACTTATGTGGGACTGGAGACTCCACAATGGCCAAGTAACCCACTCAGCTTTATTGTGCTCATCTGCACTCCTATCCCATTGACATCAGTGCTAACTCATTCTTATTCTGCAAAATAAGCTTTTATCTCTTATTGAATAAGCATCCCTCTCTCTTAAGCAAACACTACCAACACCCAGATAAACTCCAACACAAAGAGGCCAGGAGTGGTGACTGTCAGCTCCACCTCAAACTTTGGGGATGAAATCACTGAAGGAATGCACTAGAAAGACTTTTATTTGCACTGTCCACCATTTCAGACCCTTTCACATTGTTGGTTACTCCATCATTTAGACTCAAGAGGACAAGCTGGCGAGTACATCACTGACAGCACTCCATAGCTGGTCATGGAAGAAACATCAAGGTCTCTGGCACATGGAAGTATGCTGGAGAATAGGCACCTGCTCAGCTCAGCCCAGGTAGAAGACAATCCATAGTCTTACCATTGATGGCTTCATCATATTGCACAGACAGACACAGAGTAGGCAGATTTCTCTGAGAAAGTCAGCAAGCTAGTTTGAAAGATTGAGAAGTCCAAAGTACTCTCAGCCTGCCAGACATACAAACAGACTTGCACTCTATCCTTCAGATCATGTACTCAGCACTAATGGCAATCTGAAGGGAACTTCAGTCTAGGTTCCCTTCCTTTCAGAGAGACAGGGAAAAGAAGTCACACACAGGACATCCAGAAGCTTCTCCTCGGGATACTCCAGAGGTGCTAGGCCGCTTCACTTCCCCCTTGTCTATGATTGCAAAGCCAGCAGAAGTTAAAACTTAGGAGCATAAGACAATGTCTGGGCAGGCATGAGATCTTTATGCCTTAAGGCCCTGGGGACAACAGCCCAAGTCTTCCAAGCCACTGTTGGAGCAGTTGACATGTCCACCCTCCCTCTATAGCACAGTGATTTGCCAAGAAATCTTGCACAAAATTAATCCTCTGTGGGTTCAATGTACACCTACAGGAGATTTAAGCAATTCAGGCTAGCTTTTCACTCTATGCACACTCTGTAACACTGAAGGTCTATGAATGATTTCTCAGAATTTCTGAAACTTGCAGTTCTCATGATTTTGTTATACAACATTCAGATCTGATATGCTGACTAAGGACCTGAGAGCTACCTAATATTCATGCCATGTAATGTTAGTTTACCTTCTCACTGACTGCTGATTTTTCCCTAATGGTCAGTAAGACATGTAATGCATTGACACTTGAAAGAGTGATAATTCAAAGATGTCATACCTACAATCAAATGAATAATGAAACATTTATTTGTTTAAAAAATGTCAAGGATGACATGGTAGCAAGCTCCACATGTCCTTTGCACTAAGCTGGGGGCTGCTTACCAAATTATCAACAGAATCCTAAACAATTAAAGGAAGTCTACTCCCAGGAGACAGGAGACAGGAAAACAAGGTTGTAAAACATTAGCCATGGTCACAATGCAGACTCAATGGGCCGAATAGCCTAATTCTGCTCTTCTGCTCCATTCCCAGCTGAAAGGGAATTTCAATTAAACTATCTGTAGCTGCGTGTACTTGACGATGTTCTGTTCTGCCTTCCCAGTCAACATCCTCATCCTCATTTTCACCCTCAGATGATCACTGTCGATCCACCATTTCCTCTGAACCCAGGACACCCATTCTTTGTTGGTTCCAATTGTGAAGGGCACATCATCTGACAATGATGTGGGACACCCTGTCTTGGCTATACTATCACAGCAGTGCAGGTATCGAAATTTCATCCTAAGGAGGTCTATGGTCTGTTCCACAGTGGTACTGTGAGCATTGTATCTTTATTCTGCGTTAGACTGAGGGCTTCATAAACATGAGATCAGTCATATTTTGAGCAGTAGCCCTGGTCTTCAGTAGAATTTCACGATATCCCCTGAAGATCATGCAAGAAGGGAGGAACCATGAGTTCTCGAGTGATGGCTATTCCCAGAATGTCTAGCACAGAGCCTGAAACTTGGCATGGATGATCACAGATAATTTACAGACGATTGATGGAATGGAAGTGTTTATTGTTATTGACAAACACTGCATGTCAGTAATTAGGTACTCTCAAAAAATGGATACAGGTGCTAACATCTTTCATCTGGGGAAACCAGTGGCAGAGGAGAATTCCACTGCTTGGCTTTCTTGGCTTTCCTTGTTATGGAACCTTTTTTTGGAAGTTGAAGGAAATGACAGCAAGGCCTGTAGATCTATGGGGGTCATCATTCTGCTTCATCTCCCTGGTAGATCTTCACCTGCTGTTTCTCCCTCTGTGCAGGAGGGTGTGAGGCAGCTGGACCTTGCTGTTATTACTGGGTTTGCTCATGAAATTGTATTTGCTGTGTCACTGAACATTCCCTTTGGATATTACATTAGGCCACAAGGAACCAACCATAGCCACAATCATATCAGTTGCATTTGTACTAATTTTATTTCTTCTGCATGTACCTCCAAGGTCATATCACATACTTCTCTGTGCAAATGTGGCAGATGTTAAATGTTGCCTTCAGTCCTAAGTACAGAATGTTTTTCTGAAATAAAAAGCTAAGACAAAATATTTAAGTGCCTTTATCCAATTCCATTGCTTAGCTGACACGACAAGGAGGCAATTATTGTGCACAATATAATAATCATGATTACTAGACCCCAGCATTTTAGTATACACTTTTGGACAATGAATAATTCTGCAATTGCCCATAGCATGGCCTCAAATTGCAAAAATTTACCTTCACTCTCTGAAGAAAGAAAAATGGTACCACCTGCCCTTTTCTCAAAAACAAATGGGCAAGGTGGGTAATAGGAGAGGTTGGTGTTGGATGAGCCAAGTTCAGGGTAAGATTTCTACAACTGGAACCCCTACACCTTTTTGGCTAAGCCAGGGACCCTCTTCATTATTACAACATTCAAAACTTTAGTGTGGACATGAAGAACACCAGAGTACTATTCTTTCCTGAGCTGAGATTTATTCCTGAGATCTGTTAAAATTCCTAGTTCATCCATAATATTGCCCACCTCTGTTACTTGTTTCTTATACTGGTGTGGAAACTTAAGTCCAAACGTCTTGCATATTATTCTCAATATTTCCAGCCTTTTCAGACCTATCAAAATGTTCTTTATGCCATATTTTTCTAAAACCCACTGTCTTTCTACCTCTCAGAGGTTGTCATCTCCATTTTTCAAATCCCATGAAGGCTTCTCTCTTACCTTACATAGTCTCCTTCAGCTGTATTATCCTTAACTACATTATAAAATCTCTCTGAAAATGAGATCCCCTTTGATTTTTGCTCTCTCTTTCCATCTTCAGAGACTAATTTTTAAATTGCTCCATCCTTATACTCTGGACTATTTTCCTGAGGTAACTGCAGCTTGCTCCCTTTATCCCTGTTTTCAAAAGCATCCACAAAATCCTTTCTTGTCAACCATGACTTCACTACCTCTCTTCTTTATCTTCTTTTCAGTTTTCATTCGCTTGCTGCTGATAAACCTCTCTGACCCAAAAAAACATGTTTAATCCATGCAGTAGCAAATTTTCGATGGTAAAAATTGCACATTTTAAAAAACATTGTTTTTCAATATTCCTCAATTTTGGTTGCCCATGTATATCCTAATCATTTATTTTACTCTGTAAAGTTTAACTTCAAATGAATGAATATCAGTGCATTTTACTTCCTGATTTGTTCTCAGAATAGCCTCACATATTCTTTCCATTCACTAATTAATTTTCCATGTCCCTTTTTTGCCAACGATTCTTTCTCTCCCTTCCACTTGACATATATTCTGCATCCTTTCACTAATGATCTCTATTCTCAGCTGAGTGCAATAGTTTGTAAACTGGACAGGCCAAAATCCTATTCTCAGACCAATATTTTTACTGCCTCCACATTCAGTATTTGAGAAGCCAACATTGATATTTAAGTCATGGCCCCATTCACCTTCTAGAAAAGCTTAATGGAACCAGTTTTATCAGGAAGCCTGTCAAGGGGAAGGGAAATAGTTTTCCATTTTGATACCCTGTTGTGGAGACAGGTAACAGAAGGTAATGCCACTCTTATGGAAACTATAAATAGCTCTACTGAGAATTTTGGATTGAATACAAGCCTCTTTTACTAAGATTGCATCTTCCAACTGCCAAATGTTTACTAAGGAATGTCAGAGTGATGCATAACATAAAGGCATCTTTTTCATTTTAACAGCTGCTCTTTAAAAGATAGTGTTAGTTTAACTTCTGCAGCTATACAGAGCATATGTGAATTGAGCAAAGCCTCCTTGATATTTATCCTATGTCAACTTCCCCAGCCAAGCACAAAACACACAGGTGTGGGAAACTACCACTGGCAACCCCATTATCATGGACAACACACACTCCCAACACCTTCAACCTCTACTGTTTCTGGTTATCTTACTGTGGGATCAAATTTAAAGCTATGGTTCCTGCCTTTTAAACCACGCAGGCAAGAATGAAGGCAGCCAGGAAAGTGAGCAGTAGTAGTGTGTATCTCCCTTGAATCTGGATACAGTACCTCAGTAAGTTAAAAGACCTCAGGAGTGCAGGGAAATTGATTGCATCCTATTTTTGTTGTCAACCCCCAACACTGATAATTCTAAATTGTCCTACACAACATGTAGAGGTAATGTGGTCTAGTGACTTGGGGCTCAGTGAATAAAAGCAAAATACTGTGATTGCTTGAAATCTGAAATAAAAACAGGAAGTGCTAGAGAAACTCAGCAAGTTTGGCAGCATGTGATGAGAGAGAAACAGAGTTAATATTTCAAATCTGATGTGACTCTTCATCATCTGAAGAAGAGTCATTTCGGACTTGAAACTTTAGTTCTGTTTTTCTCTCTCCACAGACCTATTGAATTTTTCCAGCAGTTTCTACATTGTTACAAAGGAAGATGGTTGTGGTTGTTAGAGGCCAATCATCCCAAATCACTGCAGATGTTCTTCAGGGTGAGGTCCAAAATCCAACCATCTTCAGTTGCTTCATCAATGACCTACTCCACTGTAAGGTCAGATTTGAGATACTCACCAATGACTGCACAATGGTCAGAATCTACAACTACAGCTAACAAAGGGCCATCTCATACAAGGAAATTCTGGAGGATCAAGTACTGATTAGAAAACCTGTTGAAACAGGTTATATCCCAAGTTGTTGTTATAGAAAGCACTTTGTCCTTTTAATGTTGCTGTAAAAAATATAGAATCTTAGAACATTTGTATCTCTGGTTGATTCTCAATGGGATTACACTGCACATGTGTATGAACAAGAGCACTCTAAGGTTATTGGAAGCATGACAGCCATATACCACATAGTGGCTTATGAACTAAGAATTTGTACAAATTAGGTTTTTAGTGTCTTTTTAGTTTTTGTGTATTTTAAAACATAATAAGCTATGCAGCTTTATGCTTTAAATAAGATAAAAGTTTAGCTTATTTCTCAACTATCGGTGTAAGTTTCAAAATTAAAATGCAATGAAATTATTAGCTAAAATACATACACAAATATTTAATGTAAAGATGAAGTTACATATGAATATCAGCTTTCCACTATAATTGTAGGTCTGACTTGCTTGAAGAATCTCTTACTCAAGGGAAAAGATTGAAAACTTGAAGTTAGATTCAGCAGTTGTGATGATTTCCGTAGTTGAATAGTTGTAGCTTGCTCTCACTAGCAGACTAAACAGACAGAACCTGCAATTGACTGAAGGCTCCTTTTCTTTATTTTTATAGCACTATGGGTTGTGGCTCTTAGTAACTTGCTTTATCCCAACTTCTTGGGACACAGTCCTCTACCTCCTTGTTGAGATGCAGGAATTGTTTAAAGATATTTACGTCCTGGTCTCTGCACAAAATGGTTGCTCATGGCCAGTCTTTACACAGTTTAAAACATGAAAGAGCTGTTCTGCCAAAAGTGTTAAATTATGCTTCCATATTAGTAGATGTTAGGTTAGCCTAAGTCTGAGGCTGAGACTCATCCATTGTCTTTTCATTGAGGTAATTAACTTTTTAATTGTTTCATCCATTAGCTTGGATGGCTCTCACTCTGTCAGGAGTTTGCTCAGATAGGAAGAGATATTCACATCTTCAGAGGAGCCATTGTCAATGGCTTTCTGTTTACTCTTGGAAACGTTCATTGAATTTCAGCAGATCTCTTGTGATTTCCTTTTTGAGATAAGGGCAGTCTTTCCCCAGCACCTGCTGAATTTCAAGGATGATCATGCCACTTCTGGGAGCCATTTTGTAAGATGACTAGAATCCATTTTCTTTCTTTACTTAAATATATGCTGTAATGACACATTTATGACAGAAGTTTAATTTATTTTAGTGTCTGCATAGCACCTAGAGCCTGCTTATTGTTGAAATGAGTGAGGGTTATAGAGGAAAAATGCAATTATGAGATGACATGGAGGCAGAATAGGAGGATTGGTTACATGGAGGTAGCATATTGAGATAATGGCTAAGGGTTAGAGGCTCTAATCGCATTTTATGAAACTGGGGCAAGGACCCAGAGAAGCAAGGTAGGCCTTCCAATCGTTCCTCCTCACCCCACTCCCCTCCTCCATGTCACCTTTGAGTAGCCTGGAAGAAGACAGACCTGACTCAATCACCATGCCCCCACTCCCCCGCCCCCTTCCCAATCTCCAAAGCAAAAGTCCTAAATACAGGAGTACTTTTCAAACAGACAGGTTTGCGATTCCTGTCTCCATGGTAAAAATTCAATCGATTGACCTTCCAAGGTTGTACAAGCCAAGTGGAAAAAGTAAACTATTTGCAAAAGGTACCAACAAAGAGGGCAAAAGACATAAATAAATAGTCGAGTAACTAAGCTTCCTTTAATAATTAGGTGCTTGGCTTAGCATTCCTCTGATTTTTTTTCTGTGAAACATTGAGTAGAATTATAGAAGTTCATATTACAGGAGGAGGCCATTTGAGCCATCATGTCTATACTGGCTCCCGAAAGAGCTACATGGCTTTACGGCTTAGCTAGAACACTGCTTGTAACTCCACTGTAACCAAGAAAATGAGAAAAGTCAACAGAGAGGAGGCTGCATATATTATATGGCTATGAGGTCCTGATAAGTATTAGTATCTCTACACTGTACGAGCGCACAGTGCAGACATAAGACATGCTCAGCTTCCTACAAGCTGTACAACCATAAAAATCCTTAATTAAAATAAATAAAGTAACAAAATAAAAAAGTAAAAATTGAAAGACCCTCTGGAGAAATGAAAATGAATTCGGCTTTATTTAAATGAGCACAATTTAAACACCATTGCACTTCGAATAATTAGAAACTATCTCAGGAGAGATAAAATAACTTTGTAACAGTTTTTTTCTCATTGCAATATTTCAAGTTTAATTTCTTAAAATTCATTAAGCCCGTGTACAGCAGGCATGATGTTAATCACAGTTTTCTTTATAGCAAATACAATATTTTGTCACTTGCCTCAGAAAGGTACACTTTAAGCAAACTGAAATGTAAGTAAAAGAGCAGAAGATCATGGCTGTTGTGATATTTCAGTTATTTCCATCAGTCTTTTATAATTTAATTTGTTCAAAGGATTCATTAACCATCAGCAGTTCTGGCAACCAGACACGCAACAAACCACAGAGGAAATAAAGCTAATAACTGGGATGTAGGGAAATTTGGCTGCAACAGCCTCTTTCAGAAGCATTTACTGTTTGTGTTACTTTTATGTTTCAGATACTGTTCACTGTGCTCAAATGTAGGCTTTTAAAATTTTTTTTTGATATTCTTATAAACTTTTAGAAGACAAATCAGATCAGTGTCAAACCCTAGTCTGTGGAAGGTAGCACACCTTCATAACATTATCAATGCAGTTCAAGGAGCATTGTCACTCATATTCTGTCACACCAATTAACTACTACTAATGAAAAAGCTGACACATTAAAGGAAATGGACAAAATCATTCTGCAATGAAAGAAAAAAAGTTGCTTGTGACTTCCAATCTCTCATTCAGTGGTTTATGTTTCGGTTTCTGTTATGAAGTATTCACCAACTAACGTTGCATTGTTTCATTGTAAGAAGAACCTAAATCATGTTGACTCCAGTTACTAAATGATTGAAATTTTAAGTCCCCAACCCAAGGATGAATTGGCAGGATGTAAGATTGGATGTTTTAGCAACGGAACTGTACTGTGGCCTACCCACCTTTGTTGGATTCTACCCCATGGCAGGAAAGATATTGGGCCGTTAGTTAATCTCTGTGCCAAGTGACATTTTAAAATGGTGAGTTAATGGTCATGAAAGAGGCTCCTTCTACTGCCATTTTACTTTGTGTATACCTTCAGCAAGTGTCCAGGCTACTAGGTAAAACTTGTAAGACTTGTTCCTGTGCTAGAGGCTAAATGCCTTCTGTTTGAGCACTCAGTTTACAACAAAGACCTCCTTACAGTCGCTTCTGCCCCTGCGATTAAACCCTCATACACTTGATGAATCTAGCCTCCTGCATCCAACAGTGGGACATGCCAATCAGAATTCAGTGAAATCCTAGCAATCTTTAAATCCAGATCCATAGCAACATTTTTTTTCAGGACTATCCATAGTCTCAGCAGGAATCACTGCTCCAAGTTGTACTCCTGAGAGTAGAAATGCCAGCCATTTGATTCACCAACACGTTTGGGAGGTGGAACTACCTTCCTGAGACAAAATTCCTACCTAATTTGCCACTGTGGTGTGGGCTTTGCCTTCAACAGGGTATTTGTGTCTGATGTAGCAATGCTTATGTCATCTCATTCAACATAAGAACTAAATTCTGGCAATGTGGTACTGAAAGATTCAATGAATGTTTATTACAACTCCTGACATATACATATGTTACTGTCACAGGCACTTTGCTGTCTGGGCTAATATTAAGCTGTTCAGTAATAAACTGTGGCACTCGCCATCAATATGTTATGGTTCAAGTCGCCCAGTTAAGTAGAATCTGAGACCTTTTGTACCCTCTAGCCACATGCTAATGTACAGTAATAATATCATGAGTTTTTGTCTTAAAGCTATTCTACATACTAAGTGCGAGGCATAACACAAGACTACCTTAAGCAAGTTAATGGATCAATGCTTGTGGGAAGATATAGCCAAATGGAGTTATTGCTTTCCAGCCAGCAGGCAAGGCCACTGTTTCCATGCAAAACTGCAGAAAATGAGTTTTTTTTAAAATTAAGTATTATTAAAATGTATTGGGATAACTGTAAGTTTTAGATATTTGGACAGTTCTTTTGATATAGCTATTTTGAAAGGTAGAGTTTCAGGTGGTTTAAAATGGAATCAGATGCTTCCAAGTTTGGGATCCTGATCAGTATGATACCAGTGCCTATTGGCTCTAAGAATGATACCTTTGACAATCTTGAGGGAACAACAGTGATGGAACAACAGATGGTAATGACCAACAGTAACCATAGGCTTTCCTGGTCACCTCAACCTTGTTACGCTGTGCCAGAAAAGTCAAAAAGAAGGTTCTAGATTCATGTTAATCAGAATAATTTTGAAATCTCAACTTGCCTGGTATCCCCAGTTGTGTTGCTGTTGCAGGAAACCCTTTTAAAGTTATTATTCCACAAAAGGAAAGTAGGAAAACAAACATAGTTAGCAACATGTAAGACAGGCAGTTTGAGTTATGAATTCCAACTCTTTTAAATCACTATCCTTCAAAAGTCAGGTGTAAGGAAGTCTTTAATAAAACAGATAATATTGGAAATGCTGGAAATACTCAGCAGGTCTGGCAACACCAATGAGGAGATAATGAGAGTTATGAGCCCAGTTTTACGCTCCCAAGATATGTAACAGGAGACAGGATATGTCCTGGCTTGCTGAATCCGTCTCATTTTGTCCTTACACCCTCCATTCAAAATTGCCTAGTATCCACCAGACCTCAGGAATCATTTTGAGATGAGAAAAATTCTAAATATCTGAAATGCCTTCACTCCATTAAAAAAATTCCATTCCTGAATGTCCACTTAAAACATTTAAGTTCACTCAAGTATTTAATCACTTATAAAAACAAACAGTCTTGTATTCATATTCAAATACAAAGAAAGTTAAACTTGTAATATATTCCTCAACTATCAATAAAGCTATAAACTTAGCAGTCCCCGTCCCCGACTGAGATCATGATTGGTTGTGGAAAGGGGCGAAGCATTAACAATGACATAATGAGGACTCCTTGGTAACATCAACAAAAAGCCCATTGTAATTGCCAGAGTATCTTTTTCCCAAACTCTCACTGACATAGACATCCTGTTTCTTTTAATTTTAAAAGAGCTACAGATGACAGCAATATTTCAAGAGAATTTACAGCTTTTCTAACCATTTCTAACTCTACCCTCTGGGTTATGGCTCCTGTTTCCATGGAGATTATGCCTGCTTGAACTCAGTATTGTTACAGAACCAAGAGTGTGGTGCTGGAAAAGCACAGCCGGTCAAGCAGCACCTGAGGAGCAGGAGAATCAACATTTTGGGCAAGAGCCCTTCATCAGGAATCTGATGAGTACTTATATGAAGGTCAAGCCTTGCCATCTCCCCTTACCACACCAAATAAGATCAATCAGGATGGGTGCATGACTTCCATATCCAGGTCCCACCTGCCAACCCTTAAAGTTCCAGGAGCCTCCACAACTTTGTGAAAATCTGAGCCAAGGTTTCTGCTTTCATCAAAACTGTGAATTTCTTGTCCACTTTCCTCCCTCCCTTTTTGGAACATGTCTATTCTTCTTTATCACTTTCCATCTTCCTGCCTGTCTTCATAACTGCATTCCTGAAAGTCTTCTGTTCTCTGTTCTTTGAAAGACAGATCCAACTACTTAATTCTCTCAATTTCTGGTCTTTACTGTTCCCTGTGCTCATTGGCATTGTTTGTGACTCTTTCTGTTGAATTACTGTTCATGTTATGGTTGAAATATTCATTATGTTTGTCAAAAACCATCCCCTTCACTCATGAATTGTCTTCAATGTCCTGTAGTGGGACTATCAATAATGGGTGATGATGGTGGTAGACAGCACAAACTAGGAGAGTTAATTAATCCAATAGGCCCCTTCCTTCAGGAAACTGTGTTTTTGGCAAGCTGAGGAGTTAGTGCTAGGTACCATGAGACAAAGAAAAGATGTCAGTAAGGAGCTGATAGGGTCCAGGATTTGTAAATATGGTGTCTGGAAGCCTCTGATGGTGACTGGAGAACCATGAGGGGAAATTGGAGCATGCATGCAGATCCTGGATACCTATTTGGACCGACTGGTAACACTGATGATTCTGAGAACCATATTGGCGAGAGACAGAGAAGAACAGTGACCACAGTTACCAATAGTGTCAAGACAGCTGGGAAATGGTAATGGGTCAACAGTGACTGGAGGCCAGCTGTATAATTTAGACAAAACCTGAGTTCAAGAGGCTATGAGGAGGGGACAGTCCCCTTTGAGTCTGGGAGGCAACATAATCTGCATTGTGTGATCACACGAAGTTGGCATTTGGAGTTCCACCAATTGAACTCTATTCCTTGCTGACAAGAGGTCAGGAGTTAATATTTACATTAGTATGCAGATTGGGCAAATGTCCACTGTAAACTGTTCATTCTCCTACATTACTCTTTTCTGTTCACATTTGTAAAGATTCATTGACAGTGGAATAAATAATTCCTGCTTGATAATCTTCATGCTGCGTGTGCTTAAATTGCATATCCATCTGAACTTTGGACATCTGGTCATGAAGGCTGAGGTAGGCTAGAGGCTGACATTTTTTGGATGTCAAAATGAAGAATGGTGAGGCTTATGAGTATTGGACCCAAAAATATCACTTTCAACCTTGTATGAGGAGTGCCTGGTGGAATATTGCATACATTGCCGGATTCTTCTGGGTAGATATTTTCCTAAACAACTTGTTCAAGTACATGATTACCTCATCTGAAACATGTGGGACTTGAACCCTGGTCTCCTGGATCCTCCAAAATATTTATATATATACTAAGAGCAAGACAATTACCAGGGAAAGTGTGGGGCCTATTATAGACCAAAGGGTCAATTGGTGCATGGAGCCACAGGATATGGGTGAAGTCTTAAATGAATATTTCTCATCTGTATTCACAAAGGAGAAAGCAATATAGCTGTAAATTTCAGTTGGAATACTTCGCAGACCACAGGTAAAGTATCAGATGACTGGAAGATACTTGATGTGGCTCCTTTGTTCAAGAGGGTCAGCAGGGATAGACCAGGTAATTATAGACCAGTTGGTCCGATGCCAGTGGTAGGGAAATTATTGGGATAAATTCTGAAGGACAGGATTAATCACCACTTGGAAAGGCATTGAATAATCTGTCAGCATAGATTTGTTGGAGGAAGATCCTGACTAATTTAATTGAGATTTTTTGAAAGGCTACTAAATATATTGATGGAAGTGGTATAGTTGATGTGACTTACATAGATTTCAGTAAGTTCTTTGACAAGGACTTACATGGAAGGCTGGTCCAAAAAGGTAAGAACCCATGGGGTCCAAGGCAAGTTGACAAACTGGATCCACAATTGGCTTTCAAATAGGAGCAAAGGGTAATTGTTGAAGGTTGTTTTAGTGATTGGAAATCTGTCACCATAGTGTACCACAGGGATTAGTGCTGGGAGCCTTGCTGTTTGTTATATACATTAACAACTTGGATGTGAATGTAGGAAGATATAAACAGCAAGGGACCCCGCAGCAAATCCTGCAGTATGCCACTTGACACAAGGTTCTAGTCACAAAAACAATATTCAACCATTTCCCTCTGCTGCTGTAACTAAACCAATTTTGATCCAAACTGCAACTTCACCTGGATTCCATGGCCTCTTACCTTCTTGCTATTTAGGCAGAGGGATGGGATACAGAGTGGAGGTACAGTTGGGGGTGATCTGTGGACAGGTATTGAATAAAAAATTGGTGTGGAAAACAGATAGTATGTACTTAAATCAAGGCACAAGGGAACATGGCAAGGGTGAGATGACATTTATTGTAACACAAGGATTCTGCCCTGTGAGGCAGGTTATGAGTATATGAGGGGCAAGAGGATAACCAGCGGAAAACGAGCACCCAATTGGGAAGAAAGTGGTATGTGAGGCTTGTAAAAAGCCTGACTACATCAACTACGATATCGTTACCTGCACGCTGAATCATTATCATGAAAAATTCAATTAAAATTTATTAAATATGATCTCCCTACAAGACAGCCATGCTGACTAACCTTGATTAATCTTGACTTTCCAAAGGGATATTAATTCTGTACCTCAGAATTTTTTCCGATAGTTTCATGACCACTAACACTAGCCTCCCTAAGCTATAATTTCCTGATTTACCCTTGCCTTCCTTCTTGAATAATACCATATTAGTTTTCATCCAATCCTTTGGCATGCCTCCTAGGTGGCTAGACAGGATTTGAAATTAATGTCAGAGTCCCTGCAATCACCTACCTTGTCTCCCACAGCAGCCTGGAATACATCCCATTAGGATCTGGGAATTTATTCATGATTAAGCCCTTAATAACCTCTAATATATCCTGCAAAGCTAATTTGTTCATCTCTATCCCAGTAGCTTCCTTGATTTTATCTTTCTCTATAATAAATAGAAATTCAAAGTATTCATTTAAAATCTCATATTACGAGCTCCACACTCATATTACTACTTTGGATCCTGCTGGACGCTACTCTTTCCCTTGTTATCCTCTTAATCCTCATATACTCATAACCTGCCTTACTTGGCGGACTCATTGTGTTACAATAAATGTCATCTCGCCCTTGCCATGTTCCTTTCTGTCTTGATTTAAGTACATACACTCTGCCTTCCCAACCAATTTTTTGTTCTATACCTGTCCACAGATCACCTCAACTCTACCCCCACTCTGTATCCCATCTGTCTGCCTAATTAGCTTAAAGTTCAACTAATGGCATGATCACTAGCACCATTCCCACTCATCCAGCACCATAATGGTGTTGGTCCCAATGGTGCAATTTATTAGACTTAAAGAGGTCCCATGATCCAGAAGTCTAAAGCCTTCTCTCCAGCACCAACTCTCAGCGATGCATTCATCTGCTTTATCAGACGATTCCTTCAATAACCGACATTTACTTGCAAGAAGGGGGCTTGCCTGTAACACTTATTTTCTTATCGCAGTGAGAACATGTAGCTTTTCAAAGTTGAATGAGGACATTTGTATCTTTTCACATCATTAAATCTTTATCATATACCTGATGTTATTATCAGAAGAAAGGTCTTGCATGAAGTGGGTTATGGAGAATATCTACTGTATTCTGCTTTGGGCTAATTTTAATTCATACTGTCTGAGAGAATAAAGTAATACGTTTTGATAAATGTAATATTTGATTTGTTTTGTGAATATTTGGACTTTTTAAAAACTTTTATTACCCAGGAGTCTTAAAGTGAATGTATACATTGATTGTTAACATGCACTTATATTTTATATACACTGTATAGTTTATAAATATTGCCTGCTTTGCAATGCTCCACATCAGTTTTATATTGTATAATTTTCAGGTTACATGCAACTTTACCTCTTGTTTAAAATAAAAAGTAACTCTGCCATGTACCAAGACTCACTAGTAAAAACACACTCCCCAGCAGTCAGCCTTTAAAAATGAATGGTCACTGGTAATGTTTTGGATTTAATTTGTTACTCTCATCAATTCAGTACATCTGAAAGTGATGATCTCAGAACGTCAGTAATGTGGACAGGACTGGATATATTCCTCTATCCTGAATGAATGAGAAAAGAAAATATTGTAGGAGTGAGAAATCATCAAGATAACAGATACAAACAATGAAGAAAAGGATGGTCCCATAAATAATGGATACTTTGGGAAACCAATCATGAGACAGTAGGAAGAGAATCTCTACTACTGTTAAAGAAACCAATCTATAATTTGGAACATATCAATTTAGTTAACCTGAGATTAATAACAAACTATTCATTACTCATGCACTAACAAGCCAATTAGAATTTAGGATGTCTCTTACCATGCACAGAGCAATGGCAGTAAGGCATGGTTCTTAGTGGTACAGTGTGTGGAAAGAAGATAGGAAACAGAAGGAGAACTTCATTCAAGCTGGAAATAGAGAGCCAGTATTCCATGGGGAATTGACTAAATGCACTGCCTCATTAAGTATCAAATCTTTTGTGCTTGTTTCAATAAACATTGCTATCAACAATGTAGACTCTAGTATGCTACCTGTCCCCTCTCATGTGATTACTCAGTAAGCATTCATTGTGTGACACATCCAATTACTAAGCAGAGAAATATGTACTGCTCATGATGTGGGGGAAATTCGGAGCAGAAAGGCTGATTAGGCTTTTGCTGCAGGGGCCAGTGTCTTTGATTCTTTCTCATGAGATGTGGGCCATGTCAGCATTTATTTGCCACCTCTAAATGCCCTGGAGAAAATGGTGATGAGGTGCCTTCTTGAACTGCTGCAGACATCAATATGTATTAGGGATTTCTAGGATTTTGGCTCAGTGAGATTGAGGAACAGCAATTTAGCTGCAGGTCAGGATGATTTTAACTTGGAAGGGAACTTGCAGTGGTGTTCCTATGTATCGATACATTAGGTGATCAAGATCAAGGCTTGGAGGCGCTGTCTAAGGAGAATTGGTGAATTATTGCAGTGCATTTTTGCCAATGGCACACACTGTGCATCAGAAGCAAAAGGAGAGAAAATTGAAAGTGGTGTATGGTGTGCCAGTCAAGAAGGTTTGAGTACTTTTGATGTTGATCCTATCCAGCCAACAGCAGTGTATTCCGTCATAGTCCTGACTTGTGTCTTGTAAATAGTAGACAGGCATCAGAAGGACAATAGATGAGTTATCCAGTGCAGAATTATCTAGTCTATAGCCTGCTCTTGTAGCTACAATATATATATGGTTGGTCCAGTTCCTGCAATGCTGGCCATGGAAGATCAAAGGGCAAGACTAGATTTGTAGATAATTAGGAAGAGAAATAGAGTTAACATGTCAAGTATGACTCTTCTTCAGAACTAAAAAGAAAATGGTGGTTTTTATGCTATGGGCAGAGGAACATGGAGCCGCAACTTGACCTTGACAATCCATGATATTCTTCTGCACCCAGTTAGCATCGACTTGAACTAGGTGTTAAGCAGGTCCTGTCTTGTGCATGAGATGCACTGGCCTCTGTCTTCCACAAGAAGGGCATCTTCCAGTTCAATTTCTTTGGAAGACTGCTCCTATTTCCCCAGCTCCTCAATGTCTATCACACCACCTTCTTTCCTGTTCTATTTGTGTGGAACATGGCATGGGAGGATGATGCAGCACAGACCTTTTGGGCTTTATTGGAGGTCCTCCCCAGACCATTCCAAGCTGCAGAACTGAAACTTCACCAGTGACTGTCTGGTCCACCATAGACTTGGTGCACCAATTTGGTGAAGGTGCATGTTGCCTTAGTGATTAATACAATACCTCTAAAAGTGAATGCCTGTTGTGTTCCAAGACCCACCCCAACCATTCCATTTTCCATGGCATGAATTATCCGTCAGGACTCTTGCAAGTTCCACAAGTAATAGGGTGTGTTGGACCAGGAATTGCCACCTTTCAAGGTATTGCATCACTGAGATTACAATGTTAGTTTAGCCAGTGGCATGGTGTAATCGACCTTTTCCAACATTTGATACAAAAGCGTATTCCCTATCCGTGGTCACTTTCATAGCCACTGATAATCCTGTTGTTGCCCAATTCTGAGATAATTATTGTCTGCTTAAGGGTTTCCTAATGAAGGGCTTTTGCCCAAGATGTCGATTTCCTGCTCGTCGAATACTGTCTGACCTGCTATGCTTTTCCAGCACTACTCTAATCTTGACTTCAATCTTTAACCTACTCTCTCATGGTAGACTGGTTCTAAGGTTACATCACATGGAATACAGGGAGAACCAGCCATTTGGATACAGAACTCATCTGAAGGTAGAATACAGAGGGTGCTAGTGGAGGGTTGCCTTTCAGACTGGAGGCCTAAGACCAGTGGTGTGCCATAAGGATCGGTGCTGAGTCCATTGTTTTTATAATTTCTATAAATGATTTGGATGTGAACATAGGAGATATAGTTAGTAAGTTTGCAGATGACACCAAAATTGGACGCGTAGTGGACAGC
Source organism: Chiloscyllium punctatum (assembly GCF_047496795.1). Lineage (NCBI taxonomy): Eukaryota > Metazoa > Chordata > Chondrichthyes > Orectolobiformes > Hemiscylliidae > Chiloscyllium > Chiloscyllium punctatum. Next base: position 68,938,727 of record NC_092742.1, read on the forward strand.
AAAGAAGGTTACCTCAAAATAAATGGGATCTTGATTAGATGGTTCAATGGGCTGATGAGTGGCAGATGGAGTTTAATTTAGATAAATGTGAGGTGCTGCATGCATTTTGGAAAGGCAAATCAGGCCAGGAATTATACACTTAATGGTAGAGTCCTGGGGAGTGTTGTTGAACAAAGAGACCTTGGAGCAGGTAGACAGAATAGTGTAGAAGACATTTGGTATGCTTTCCTTTATTGGTCAGAGCGTAGAGCATAGGAGTTGAAAAGTCATGTTGCAGCTGTACTGGACATTGGTTAGACCACATCTGGAATTCTGGTCTTGTCCCTATTGGAAAGATGTTGTGAAACTTGAAATGGTTCAGAAAAGATTTACAAGGATGTTGCCAGGGTTGGAAGGTTTGAACTAGACAGAGAGCTGAATAGGCTGGGGCTGTTTTCCCTGGAGCTTTGGAGGCTGAGGGTTGACCTTATAGAGGTTTATACAATCATGAGGGGCATGGATAGGGTAAATAGACAAGGTCTTTTCTCTGGGGTGCGCGAGACCATAACTAGAGGGCATAGGTTTAGGTTGAGAGGGGCAAGATCCAAAAGGGACCTAAGGGGCAACTTTTTCACGCAGAGGGAGGTGCATGTTTGGAAATGGCTGCCAGCAGTAGTGTTGTGGCTGATACAATTACAACATTTAAAAGGCATCTTGATGGGCATATGAATGGGAAGGATTTAAAGGGATATGGGATAAGTGGTAGTAAATGGGACTAGATTAGTTTATGATATCTGGTTGGCATGGGTGAGTTGGACTGAAAGATCTGTTTCCATGCTGTATATCTCTATGATTCTAATCATCTGGTCGCTCTGTTGCCTGTGGTTCTGTGGCTACTGTGCACAGTACCAATAGGATGCACTATAATCATGTGTCAAGGTTTCTTTACCGGTTGCAGGACTTTGCTGGGTATGTGCGCATGTCGCAGAACAACAAAGGCATGGATTTTGTGATTCTAAAGCATTCAAACTTCCTCAGAAATGAAGAGTCATATCAGGCTCAAAACAGCAACACTTTTTTATGCTCCACATATGCTAACAGATCTGCAGAGTTTATTCCGCATTTTCTATGTTCTTTTGCCATTAACCTTTGCTAGTCTTGGTTCAGAATTAAAAATCACACAACACCAGGTTATAATCCAACAGTCATGATTTGGAGATGCTGGTGTTGGACTGGGGTGTACAAAGTTAAAAATCACAAACACCAGGTTATAGTCCAACAGGTTTAATTGGAAGCACAATAGCTTTCGGAGCGACGCTCCTTCATCAGGTGATTGTGACAATCACCTGATGAAGGAGCGTCGCTCCGAAAGCTAGTGTGCTTCCAATTAAACCTGTTGGACTATAACCTGGTGTTGTGTGATTTTTAACTTCATAATCCAACAGGTTTCTTTGAAAACACTAGCTTTTGGAGTGCTGCTCCTTCATCAGGTGGTTGTGGAGAATAAGATCATGATCACAGAATTTATAGCCAAAGGAGTCCACTGTCATGGAGATGGGATACAATAAACAATTTTAGATTAAATATTTCATCATTTAGAATGGAATATGCTGGTTTCTGTTCTTTGATATGTAAATCTCAGACCTTCTTTTAAATTACATTCTCAAGATAGTTCAGCTTTTCTCATAATAGGTGTGACGTCTGCATGTGTCCGAATGTTGGGTCAAGTTGAGAAGTCCTCTGCATAGTTTTACAGAGTTTTAAATCAATTCATGTAAAACTTTATGGATTCATGTAAAACATTACATGAACCCACGCAAAACTCTGTAAAACTATGGAGAGGGTTTGTCAGTCTGACTCAACACTGGGACACAGACAGACTTCTCACCTATTGTAAGAAAAGCTGAGTTATCTTGAGAATGATTTGGAGGTGCTGGTGTTGGACTGGGGTGGGGGTTGTAAAATGTGGTGCTGGAAAAACACAGCAGGCCAGGCAGCATCCAAGGAGCAGGAGAATTGACATTTCGGGCCTAAGCCCTTCTTCAGAAATGAGGCTGGTGTGCCAAGCGGGCTGAGATAAAAGATAGGGGGGAGGGAATTTGGGGGAGGGGCGCTGGGAATACGATAGGTGGAAGGAGGTGAGGGTGAGGGTGATAGGATCTCAGTCCCAACCCTCGGATTCAGCACCGCCCTCTTGAGCTGCAATCTTCTTCCCGACCTCTCCGCCCCCACCCCCTCTCCGGCCTATCACCCTCACCCTCACCTCCTTCCACCTATCATATTCCCAGCACCCCTCCCCCAAATTCCCTCCCCCCAACCTTTTATCTCAGTCCACTTGGCACACCAGCCTCATTCCTGAAGAAGGGCTTATGCCCGAAACGTCGATTCTCCTGCTCCTCGGATGCTGCCTGGCCTGTTGTGTTTTTCCAGCACCACATTTTTAACTCTGATCTCCAGCATCTGCAGTCCTCACTTTCTCCTAGTTGGACCGGGGTGGATAATGTTAAAATCACACAACACCAGTTTATAGACCAACAGGTTTATTTGGAAGCATGGCCTTTCAGAGCGCTGCTCCTTCTATTCATATTCTAAAAGATGAAAGATTATATCTAAAATTGTTTAATGTATCCCAACTCCATGAAGTGGACTCCTTTGGCTATAAATTCTGTGATCATGATCTTATTCCCCATAACCACTTGATGAAAGGAGCAGTGCTCCGAAAGCTAGTGCTTCCAAATAAACCTGTTGGACAATAACCTGGTGTTGTGTGATTTTTAACTTTGTCCACCCCAATCCAACATCGGCACCTCCAAGTCTTGGTTCAGAATAGCATCCATGTCTCAGGTTCAGCAGATTTCGATGCCACCCCCAGGAGTATCATTGTTTTTTAGGTAAATTTCCTGGCATTTTCCTTTTAACAGTCCCCTAAACTACCAAAGTAACATCACAGAAGTCCGTGCTGGAAAAGTGCAATTTTCCTTATTTACCTTCAGTTGAATAGAAACCTGGCATCTCTGGGATCTGCCCAAAATTCCAAACTATTATTGCACTGTGTGTAAAAATATTTCCAACCATCCCTTTTGATGTTCTATGAATTAGAGTTAAACCCATGTTCCCAAGTTCTTGACTCCCCAAATAGCAATAATTCCTCTCTAACTTCCCTTTCTGATCTTTAATTCCTCAATAGCTTTGATCAAATTGATCCTTAACATTCTATATCCTAGGAATAATACCCTAATTTGTGCAACCTCTCATTGTTTAACCCTTGGAGTCCTAGCATTTCTCAGTTAACCTATACTGTGTATCCCCAAAAGCCACAATACTCTTTCAAACATCTCCATCATTTTCAACTTCTCATTAATTGAAATGTACTCTGTTCTAGTCTTTTTCAGCTCACTGCAAATGAAACCATATTTGCCAGGTCTTTGCTTAATTTCTAGTTTTTTTTTAGTAATTGTACACTGCCTACCTTTGTTACAACAGTAAACTTGATGTGTGTTTGCCTATCCCGTCATCCAGTGTATTGATAAATACAGTACATAGTTGAGATCTGATAATTCTGAGACACCACTTGTCTTATCCTGACAATTAGGGTACCTTCCAAATTATCCCTATTCTCTGTCTCCCTTGGCCGATTTCCTAATCAGGTAAATGAATCTTATTGAATTGAAGGCAAGTTAACTTTAAGTAACAACCCTTTAAGATGGATTTTATCAAATGCCTTCATGAGGTCCATTGAAATAAAAATCATAGACATTCCACTGTCCACTTTAGTCACTGCATCAAAAAAACCCACAGATTTACTAAGCATGTCCTGCCCTTTACAACCTTTCAAGGTGTTTAATTACTTTTTCTTTAATTTCTAGCATCTTTAACAATTTCTGGCAAAAACTGTTAAGTTAATTGGTTCACAGTTTCTCAGTTTCCATATTTATTTTTCTTAAACAGTGAAGTGACATGCACAATTTTCCACTCTAAAGGCGCAGTTCCCTGAATCAAGTGGAGATTGGAATATTATAGTTAGGCGCAACTGAAATGTTGCTACCTAATTTTTCGGGATGGAAACCAAATGGTACTGGGGATTTTGTCATACTTTGTTTTTTATACTGTTATTTTGTCTCTGTTAACTTTGATGACTCATTTCCTCTGACTCATTATTAGTTTCTTTGGGATGCTCAATATACTGACTTCTTCTATCATAACTTCTGATGAAAAGTAATTATTCAACATTTCGTTATTTTCATTGACAATATAATGACTACTGGTTTTCAAGAGACCCCTATTGCTCCAGAGAACCTTTTTTCCTTCTGGTATAATTGTTCAAAGCATTTCACAGACAATGAGGTAGTTTTGAAGAGTAGTCACTCTTGTTACATAGAAATATAATCAGACAATAATCGTATGCACTTAAGAATGGCACATCTATAAATATGCATGCTTGTGGTTTTAGTGTTTAAATAAAGAGAATTAAAAAGCAGACAGAAAATCCAGATCAGGACTGTTGGTACCTCCTAAATTGACAATAAGTGATTTGTTTTCATTAATTGAAAAGCTTATGGAGAAACTTTCTGGTCTGAATTTTAAGATTAAGAATATTGCCTAATTGTGAAAGTGGCCTGAAGTCTAAACTTTGATTAGTTTAACTGTACTTTAAAATCCTGGGTATAATATATGACAGGAAAAGAATACAAGGTAATTTATCTGTCATAGTACACTGTGTGTGCAAAGCATATATTTGAAACAGCTGGTGTGCTCTTCAGTTAACTGTTATTAAACCCTCAGTTGAATTATAGAATACAAACATCGCTGAACTGCTTATGAAACGTGACCAAGTATAACTGTCTGGATATTTTAAATTACTTCAGAACCATTCAATCATTTCATACAAATTAAATCCACAACAACCATTTCTAAATAAAAATCTTTTGCTGCATTCTGATTACAGAAATCTTGCACAGAATGTAGATCGTTCCGACATTACCTAACAAAATTCCAACAGCGTAGATCATAAAAACTTAACAACACCAGGTAGGACAATTCAGGAAGCAACATAGACATATGCTTAATGCATTATTATCAAAAAGCAATCGCTATCAAGAGAGAAATAGTCAAACTTATTCGCATCCAAATTGCATTCAGGGAAACAGTAATTGGATGTTACTGAGTCATGTTGTCAAAATAGTTGCATATCTGTGTCTTTTACTCAATGCATTTTAAAACACCCCAAAAGTTTTTTTAGCATCAATGTTTCTTTTTGGAAGTAACTATTTTACTTTGTGCAGAATTTGTTTTGCACTGATTAATAGCATTGAGCATTAGGCAAGATAACATATCTACATTTAACCTGTAATATAATTGACCTCAGCACGACTGCAGATTACAGATTCAGGGAGTGGAGGAAAAGGAGGGATGAGAAGAGTGGAGTAGTGGTATGGTGATAGGGGAGGGTGACAGGGGAAATAAGATGAGGGCATTAAAGGAGAGAAGAGGAGGGGAGGAAAAGAGAAAGGAAGGGGAAGGGGAGAGGAGAAAGGAAGGGGAAGGGAATAAGAGTGAAGAGGAAAGAGGAGGCTTGGTCAAAGAGGGGAAAGCATGATACAAATGTGGAAGGAATTAGTCACAGATTCTACCCTCAGTCATCAATTAAGATACATCTAGTTGTGGACGTTGGGTAAGATGACAATTAGGTGCAGCTATGATGCTACTTGAAGCTGATCAATCCACCGACTTCTGAATTTGTTTTTCATTTAAATTAAAGCTCATTTCTAGACAGTTTTAGGGCACTATAAAGGTCAAATTAAACAATATGCCCAATAAAAATTGCACCAGAATTTTCTTCAGAGAAAAAATACAACTCCTTTTCCTTTACAAATTCCTTTTCAGGGCCTCCTATGTTTAAATAAGGCATGGCCAATTTTTCTGTTTATTCACCACAACTGTCACTCCAAATTCTGAATTGTAGCAAAATCACTACTGTATCAATGGCAGTGTGAATAGTGCTACAGTAACCCTAAGATGGTGTTGCATTTAAATGATTATTAGTTTGCTGTTTCTCTCCCGAAGATCTCCTGCGTCTTTTAGTGTCTACCGGGTCAATCTATTGACAATCCTTCTCCACTGTAATAATTATGAGTCTTCAGTTTCCTATTGAACATAAGTCTGACTATGAACTCAATTGTATTTTTTCAGCTTGCTCTTTGTCTCAGGTTACATAAATACCTTTGTATGATCATATGCAGATCATGTTAACATTCCACATAAAAGTCCAGCCTCCATTCATCTTGAAAAACCTTTGTCATTGTACCAAGATCCCATTCTGCCAAGATCAAGATCAGCTTGCAAAAAACATCCAATGTTAAAAATTAAGTTTAGAACCTGGATCATCAGCACCCTCATGGACAATCCCAATAGTGATAAACTTGATCACCATATCACCATCATAAGGAGGGGGAACTCAGTCAGCACTGTCAACATCAGAATTGACGCCATAGGTGGAACACAAAGTTCAGCAAAAGTCCAAACCAAATAATAAAAAGCAGCTGCCTTTTTCAAGTAAAGTTTCCAGAAACGGGACAACACCTATACAGCATAAAAGCAGAAAGAACTGTGGATGGTGTAAATCAGAAACAAAAACAAAAATTGCTGGAAAAATGAGCAGATCTGGCAGCATCTGTGGAGAGAAATCAGAGTTAACATTTCAGGTCAAGTGTTCCTTCCTCAGAGCTCCAGTTCTCAGGAAGAGTCACTCGACCCAAAACGTTAACTCTGATTTCTCTCTATAGATGCTTCCAGACCTGCTGAGCTATTCCACCTATTTCGTTTTTGTAACATCCATACAGAATTGGCTTTGTCATCAAATCTTAGCTTATCTGGCACCTCAGTGACTCTCCAAAGCAAATAAAAATAGATTTAAAAGTATGCACGACAAAGGAATAAGTGATTGAAGTATTAGCTCAACATCTAAACCTTGAAGAAGTAAAGACAAATCCAGATAGCACTCCAGATGAGTCATCTAGCTTTCATTTGCAAATGAAGTGATTGACTTCGACATTGATAAAGACAAAAAAAAGGGGTTGTTAAAGCAAAAGGACATCTTCAATTGCAAAGAAAGGGGGAAGTAAAAGTATTGAACTGAATAGAGAAAAGCTTCCATGAAGTGGGGGAGTAACAGGCAGACTTGACAATGAGACAGGAAGGACTGTAGAAGCTGGAGTCACTAGATGTGCAGCTGAAGAAGCACAGCAGGTCAGACAGCATCAGAGGAGCAGGAACGTCGACATTTCAAGCCAAGATCCTTTGACAGGACTGGGGAGGGTTAAGGGAGCCCAGAAACAAATGGGGGTGGGTGGGGGAATGCTGGAAGACAGGTCGGTGAGATGGTGACAGGTGGATGCAGGTGGGGGTAACCGTGATTGGTTCGTGGGGAGGGGTGAAGCAGATAGGTGAATAGGAAGATGGACAGGTAGGTCAAGTCAGGGAAGCAGGGAGTAGAAGGAGGACCAGACATGGGATAAGACTGGGGGGGGGGGGGTGGGGAGATTTTGAAGATGGTGAACTCTATATTGAGGCCATTGGGCTGTAATTCCTGAGGAGTCAGCTTTAATTCCTGATTTTAATTTGGCATGGAATATTTGCCAGATTTCTGAACAAGGGCATTTGCCCAAAATATCGATTCCCCTGCTCCTTAGATGCTGCCTGACCTGCTGTGCTTTTCCAGCAACACACTTTTCAGCTCTGATCTCCAGCATCTGCAGTCCTCACTGTCTCCATATTTGCCTAGTGCCTGAATTCAGTGAATAAGGAGTTGAAATTTATTTTGTCTCATGTGAGAAAATTGCTATTAAATTACAATGTAATAAAATTGTCCAAATATGTCTGCTTCAAAGTGTTTGGGACAGGAAAACATTGGTGATTTATCTAATGCTTTCAGCTGAGTAATTTGCACATTATGGTTGAATTACAACTGCTGTACAAGTTAGCTCCAGAAAGTTCCAGACAAATTTTGAAATCTGAGGAAAAGACACAATCAGAGTTTGGTAGAATTTGCTAAAGAAAAGAATGGGTATTTGATAGATGGTACAGATCTATCAAGTTGGAGAAAGGGTTTTCAAAACCTTGGAGAGTTTTTAAAAAATTTGCTCGTAATGTGGACATCACAGACTGAACCAGTAATTATTCCCATCACTGGTTATTCTCGAGAAGGTGGTGATGAACTACATTCTTAACAGTCACAGTCCATTTTGTGTTAGTACATCTACAATATCATTACAGAGGGAGCTCCAGAATTTGAACCCAGAGTTAAAATTTTGTACTGAAGGAACAGAGTCTATGGTTCTGTGAACGCCGGTGAGTGTCCTGGAGAGGAACTTGCCAGTGATCATATTCTCATATGTACGCAGTCCTTGTCCTTCTGGATAATGTTACTTGTGCATTTGGAAGGTGCTGTGTAAGGAGCCTTGATAAATTTTCGTGGTATGTCTTGTTAATACACTCACATCTTGTTTTACATGGATTCATTATCCTAGGATTGGTGTACTTGTGAGGTTGGTCATCGACCTGACTTTCTTTTTCTAATTGATGGGTCCTGGACAAATCATGCAGTCTTCAATGTAGCTAAGAGATTTCTGTTAAGCGCAATCTGCATTTTGTGTTATTAATAGGAGGTCCATTCCCCATCCCCTGTGGATAACAAGCACTTGGTATAGTTGTTAGTAGGAGAACTTAAAAACAACAACCTTCAAAGCCAATAGATGATGAACATGTACTAGTTATACTGAGGGAAAGCATAGCATAAATCAGAAGTCAACTGCTCCTTACAGACAACTATGATTGAAAGGAACCAGCATGTTATCTTTGTGATTGGATGGGATATGTAAATACAGATTGCCAGTGGAAATTTGAAACAAAATAGTGGCACTTATAGGCACATTTAGTGTTTTTCCTAAAAAATGCAGTACTTGTGAGTGAAGCTAATGACAAACTGATATCAGCTAGTTGATTTATAGTGGATGCAACTTGAAACATCAAGGATTAAGGGAGCTTTCTATTTGAGGGTGCAATGATACAATTTTTTTAAAATCAGAGACACCAAAAATCTCATTATTTGTAGAGATATGGGGTCAGCTCAATCCTTGATCTTTAAAAATGATGTGACTTTTCTCTCAAGGAAGTTTGTTAAATGAATGTGCATTGATATAGGGCATTATAGTAATTGTTTACCTTTTCCATTGTGCAGAGTGAATTAGTTAATAAAACAAAAGAACTGTGGTTGCTAGAGATCTGAAACAAAAATAAATTGCTGGAGAAACTCAACAGATCTGGCAGCATTTGTGGGGCAAAAAAGTAGAGTTAATGTATCAAGTCCAGTGACTCTTCATCAAGACAAATGAAGTTCTGATGAAGAGTCACTGAACTCAAAATGTTAACTCTGCTTTCTTCCAATAGATACTATCAGACTGGCTGAGCTTTTCCAGCAATTTCTGCTCTTAAATTAGTCAATGGTTCTGTAACTAAGTGGTGTCAAAATATCTTCTTAATCATGTTGACCATGGTTTTGGAAATTGTCTAGATCTTACAATTCACTGCCTCCAGATATTTGCATAAAATTGTTTGAAATTATTACAATGAAAAGTAGCAGCGATAACTTGAAAAACATATGCTCGTCTCTGAATCTGTTGAATGACAAAACAGCTTGACTCGAGAACTGTCCAAAGAGTGAGAACCTAGATTGAAGAAGTTAAAAACAAAACTAAATCTCAAATTAACAGAGAAGAGTTAAAAATAACTCAAAAAAGTGACTTGAATCTTTTTGAAGTAAGTCTGCAGCCTAAACCACAGGGGCTAAGCAAATAGCAGCAGTCTTCAAAGCTGGTAGAAGAATAAAGGAAGACAGTGCTTGAAGACAAAATGACTTGACTGTGATTAATGCTGATGTGTGAGGAAAAACTCAGGCTAAGGAACAGAAATTAAACTTCAGAATGGTGAAGCTGTTGCTCATGAGGGAAGCATGCATAAAGTTCCTGCTCAGGTTTTGCTATCATGTCTGAGCTGGCTAGAAAAGAGTATCAAGATGTTTTGACAAATCATTTGCATGATTTTGAGAAGATTCATAAAGCAGCTAGTCAAGGAGACCTGTAAGTATTTATTAAAACAAAACGATAACAAATCAGTTATTTGGGTGCCTGAGATTTTCCTTACGAACTTCAACGATAAAACACTACAGTCAAGAAAGAAAATGGAAGTCTGAAATTAAAACCTGAATAAACTGGGCCTGAGATTACATTAGACTTGAAAGCAGTTTAGTAAGGAAGAAATGTAATTTCATTATAATATCAGAGAATCTGTAACTCTTTTCAATGAAAATCACTCAAGAGGTTACTTCAATTTCCAAGTGATAAATTTTAATTATCATGGTTGCAGAATTAAGGAATACTGTTCCTTGTGATCTGATAATCTTTGACTTGGAAGTAATGTAAACAAGAAGGAAGTTAAGATTTTTAAAAAAGGCAATGGCAGATAAAGAAGGTACCACTGTAAATAACAAAACAGAATGGCAGAAGAGGGAAGAACAGAGAAGGCACATTTGAGTGGAATATGTAATACTATTAAACAGGACCGAAAGCTGAAAATAGGCTTGGAGCAAAGATTATGGTTTAGGTATCCCATGGCCATGCTTCAATATCGCAGACCCAAAATAGCCTGTTTAATGAGTTTGATTATAAGAGTCCATTGGGGAGCTTGTGTCATAAAGACAATCTTGAAACTGGGTAAGAAATTTCTGCAGATGTGTGCCGTTTGAGTGAAAACTGTCTCTGTGGAACTCAGAATTCATGGAACTACTATTGTCTGAGACTCAAGGACCAAATCCACAAGGTAAGGAAAGTGAGAGATCAAATTTACTGGATTGCACGTAGTGTTACATTTCTGTATGGAATGACAAGAATACTTGCAATCTCATAAATTAGTCTTTGTTGTATCTGTGATTCCATGTGTAATACATAATTCATACTGATTTTAATTTATCTGTTAATTCTGCTTAATTCATGTTAATTCTGTTTTATGTTAAGATGCAAGTTAAAAAAGTGAAATCATACTGATAATTTCTTCATGGGGTTTGGAATAGTAAAGTTTATTAATTTAGTTTATGTCCCCACAGGGATCATAGCAAAACCTCAACAATAAAATCCTACTGGCAGGAAAGAGATGGAGGTATGAAGTTAAACCTGAACAAGATGGTTCACAGACAAAATTTAAATGTTAGCACTGTGTTGGCAATATAAGATTTAATTCTAAAGAAAAAACAAAAAGGCATACTAAAGCCACATGAGAAGAGGATTTGTGACAGACAATTTAATCTCAATTTACAGTTTACATTTAATGGAATTCAAAAATCACAGGGACTGTCAGTAAGTAACAGTGTGGCCCTTGACAAAGCTACTCAGACTGAACCCACTTTTTCATGTTTAATGAGGAAACCCATACAAGCTGTGCAAAGTGAGAGAGATGATAAAGCTTAACAGAAGGCAAAGCTACCAGCAGTGAAGCAATTTCTCATTTATGAGAGAAAGAATTTTAGAGACTCTACAAGATTGGTTTTATTGGTGGTAATGAGTTAATCTATGTGAGGGTGTTGATGTGGATTGTTTAATAGTGAAATATGCCAACAGAGAAAGAATATTACTTGTACTTGTATTATCTGTTAAAATGTACAAGATGTTAGAAGTTGTTGTATTTTGTTGAGCATGATAGAAAAATTACGGTTTAAAATACAACCCCTTTCAGAAAACTTACTTACTTGCAGTATAGAATAGAATAACAGTTTCTAGAGGACTAATTTCCACCTGGCTACCAAGTCTGTATGATTTACCTTGCCATGAAGATAGGACGTGTCCATAGAAATTACTGTAGTACTGGTTTACAAGATTTTGTAAGATTATCAATGAACCTGATTGTAAGAGGTCAATGTGCTGAAGGAGAACAGCAGAGGGACAGAAGAATCCTGCCCTAAAAGCAGGGAAAATGCTGTCTTTATTATTTTTCACCATTCAGAAGGCAGGTGAGGGCTTGTGCTCAGATAAAGAGACCAGGTTGATGAGGATTAAACACGACTGGCAGATTTACCTATTTTTGTCCAGAAAGAGGAATCACAGGCGTAATTCTCACAATGCAAACCAATTCATAGGTTATCTTCTTGGAAATGCTCTAAGTAAAGGAAATAGGCCTTCAGGAACAGTAAACAGTTTTGGGCTGGTTGCAGAAAACACAAAAATGCCCACTTAAGGGACAAAGTAAAAGATAATCATGTCCTACAATTGTTTAATCATGTTAAAAGTCACATGGGTGATTTTTTCTGAAGTTTAAAGTTAGGTTGCCCACAATGACCTCTTTTTTGGTTTGCATTTTGTTGGTTTGTTACAATAAAATGTAATAAAATTTGAAATCTTGTCATTCCATCTTTTCAATCAATCAGTGGAATTCAAATATTCTTCGCAATGGTATCAACCTCTGTGCGATTGCAAAACAGAGGCCATTCTTTGTCATCATATTACAAAGGACATCTACCCCAAAGTATCCATGATTGCTGTAATTAGAGAACAATTATCCAGAATCAAGTTTATAAGAAGCTGTGAAAGTGTCATATTCAGGCTTGCCCTCAAAGTATCAACTGAAATAATGCTATCTGCTATTCTAAGGTTATCATTGTTTGAAGCCCTGTCTGGAACATTACTCTCATAGATATCTCTGCTTTGTCAGTTTCTCCAGAGTTCCCTGAAGGTCATGAGAAACATTTACAATCACATTGAATCGAAGTGTAGAGGCCGTCTCCATTGTCCAAACCATGTGCACGATAACCACTTTTGAATCCTGCACAAGATAAATATTCCCAAAACATTGTTCTGTGGTTGACTTGAATTTTACATTTGCCAAGAAAGACTATTCCTCCATGTTTCCTGCTAGATTGGTACTCTCTTCCTCCTCATTCTCAGATCATCACTTAATGCTTAACATCATGAAAATACTTGTAAAGCTTTAACTACTTCTTCCTGAGTGTGTGTCATTGGATTGTTACTGGGTTAGCGTCATTGATCAAATGGTAGGAATTATAGGTCTAAAAGTAGCAATTTGTGTGGCTCCTATAATATTTATGATCAACAAGGAGAATAGCCTCTTCCCCCAAGGTATCCCAAAAACAGAATTGTTTATATATCTGTGCACAGAGTGACATTTTCCATAACAAAACAGCAAACAAATGCAAGTACAATGCTAGATGTTCAGAAGTAGAAAAAACTGTCACCACATAGAGTCATAGAGCTGTATGCAGAGCCTGGAAACAGACCCTTCAGTCCAACTTGTCCATGCCAACCAGATATCCTAAATTAATCTAGTCCCATTTGCCAGTACCCAGCCCATATCCCTCTAAACACTTCTTATTCATGTACTCATCTTTTAAATCTTGTAATTGTACCAACATCCACCACTTCCTCTGGCAGTTCATTCCATACGTGCACCACCCTCTGCATGTAAATATTGCCCCTTAGGTCCCTTTTAATCTGCCCCCTCTCACCTTGAACCCATACCTTTCAGTTCTGAACTCCCATGCCCTGGGGAAAAGACCTTGAGTATTCACCCTATCCATGTCCCTCATGATTTTATAAACTTCTATAAGGTCACCCTTCAGCCTCCCACACTCCAGGGAAAATAGCCCCAGCCTATTCAGCCTCTCCCTTTAGCTCAAGTCCCCCAACCCTGGCAACATCTTTATAAATCTTTTCTGAATCCTTTCAAGTTTCAGAATATCGTTTCTGTATCAGGGAGACAAGAATTGAACACAAAAGTGGCATAACCAATGTCCTGTACAGCTGCAACATGACCTCCTAACTCCTTTACTCAATGCACTGACCAATAAAGGCAAGCATGGCAAACGCCTTCTTCACTACTCTGTCTCCCTGGGAGACTCCACTTTCAAGGAACTATGAACCTGCACTCCACTATGAACCTGCACTCCAAGGTATCTTTGTTCAGCAACACTCCCCAGGACCTTACCATTAAGTGCATAAGTCCTGCCCTGACTTACCATTCCAAAATGCAACACCTCGCATTTATCTAAATTAAACTCAATCTGCCACTTGTCGGTCCATTGGTCCATTTGATCCAGGCCCCATTGTACTCTTAGGTAACGTTCTTGGCTGTCCACTACACCTTCAATTTTGGTGTCATTTGCAAACTTACTAACCATATCTATGTTTACATCCAAATCATTTATATAAATGACAAAAAGCAGTGAACCCAATAACAAACCTTGTGGCACACCACTGGTCACAGGCGTTCAATCTGAAAAGCATCCTGCCACCAGTTACTTGGTTACTTCTTCAAAAAACTCACTTTAAGTTAGTGATACATGATTCTTCATGCACAAAGTCATGTTGACTATCCCTAATCAGTCCTTGACTGTCCTCCCAGTCCTGCTGGGCACAATCATAAGGCATGAACCATTTGGGGATGGACATTGCAGGGTATTCTAATTGAACTTTTAAACTTTGCAGACATTCATTGAGATTCTGACTGACTGTATAAGCGATAGGAAGTTGTTTTACCACAAGAGAATGAATAATTTGCTACTTTCCGCCAGGGTATGTGCCACTGTTTACTCAGTGCTTCATGACATGCCAAACAGGATCCCCCGACAGTGTAGGTTGGGAAAGGTGACCCAGCTGATAGGTTCTGAGACTGTAATAGCAAAACTTTAACCCACCACTGGGAAACTGAAATTTTACCCCCAGCCAATTAAGTTCCCTTACCCAGTCTTCAACAAGCCTGGAAGATTCTGCCCCATATGTTGTTCCAACTGAGGTTGGAGAGTGCACTATATAGCCATTGATATACTTTCTCTAACTTGGGTTTAGAAATAACAAATCCATCAAAAAGGTTTCTTTAATAAACAACAAAAAATTGATTTATTTTGAAAGACTTGTTCAACAAAGATGCAAAGCTAATTAACACCGATTGAAAAATGAAAGCATAAATATTTACTCTTCTAAATAATGTCACACACACACAGGTTAAAGAAAGAAATGAAAAAATGTCACCTGCATTCATTAAATTGGGTCTGATGAGTTTTTTCAAGCCTTTACCAAACTTTGCATCTCATCTCTTAACAGCGTCACCACTTTCCACAGCCTATCCTGCTTGACTCCTACTAACTTGCACAACTTACTCTTCATGAAGACCCATGAGTTTTCAGTAATTATGTCCTTTGTTACATTTCATCGGCACAGATTTGCACAATGTTTTACTTCATATCGAGTGAACACCATGTTAAATAAATCTGAGTGGTATGTGTACTTCGTCCCCTCATGGGTGTATGCATCCATTGACAATGAAAGCTAGATGTGTATTTAAAAAAATTAATTACCCTTCAAAATAGAGAATTAAAGTGAGTTCAACAGCTAGTTCAATAAAAATAGGCCTCCATGAATTTAAATGCATCTCTTTCACATATGTCAATTTTCCTAACATTGATGACACAAAAAGAGAGAATGAAAGATAAAGAAATGAATTAATTTGTTGTCATTGGTACATGGGTAACTGGTAGCAGTGTCTTGCTTTATCTTGACCAACCTTCTCAACTAAACTTCTTCCTGAATCATGTGGCAGTCTTGGGTGGCAAAGTTTGCATTGACTGTTTAATCCAGGCCCAGGTGATCCTCTTGTGGAATGTCTTTCTTCAGTCCTGGGGTTTGGGGTGGGGGGGGGGGGGGGGGGGGGGTCATCTCCTTCTAGCTTTTGAGTCAGCAATAAAACCTTCACAACAGCTGAAAATTGCTACTACTGCTGCCAATGCTGCAACTTCTTCAGTGGTTCTTTCACTTGTCACTCCACTGCTTAAAACCTAAAGACCCCACCACCCAAACCTCTACACACTTTAAGTTAGCTAGATAGTTTGGTTTATTAATCATTGGGCAAGTGTTAACTTAGTACCATTCGTTTCTTTCACATCAGACCCACTATCTGAATAGTAAATAAGTATTTCTAAAATGAATGTTAATGACTACCACATGGTACTCTTTAAATGAGGAGATATTCACAACCTGTGCTTGTATGATTGTTGGTCGGCTAATGTGTAATAATAAAAGATATTCCAGTGGCACAAATATGATTTCTTATGATCTATTATTGAAATATTCATTTTGAAAATCTACCCAACAATATGATCGACCTTGTAGGAGTGAATTACTGCAGATGCTGGAATTCAAACTGAAGACAAAGCTGGAGATCATAGTGGGTCAGGCAGCATCCATGAAAAGAGAGCAAGCTAAAGTTTTGCATCTAGATGACTTCACCAGCTGGGAAGAGTCATCTAAACTCTAAATATCAGCTTGCTTTCTCTCCATGGATGCTATCTGACCCGCTGTAATTGCCAGTATTTTTTTGTTTTCAATATGACTTACTTTATTCTTCTGGTATTATTTTACATAAAGTGAAGCAAGGCTGATTCAGTAACAATTCAAATGCTTTCAAAAAGCTAACTCTTCATTCTGCTAACTTTCATTTGGTCATTAAAGGTAGAAAATGCCTCAAATTACTTTTAAAATGTGGGCTTTTCTCTCACCACCTTTTTTTATAATCCCGTGTCCAGCATGCTCTATTGAAGGTTATAGCTATATTTTAAAGATATTGCTATGATTCCCTTGGAGATCAACAAACCAAAAGAACCAAACTTACCAAACAATACCAATGAGATTAACAATGGATAAGGTTTATTTTTATGACGTACAAATAAAAACAAAATCAACACAATTTAATAGGCAAATGGTGGCCAGTATAATCTTTAACTTGCACTAAATAGGAGGTGCAACATAAATAGTCCTCATAGTTTTGGTACCTCGATACCAATTTCAGCAACAAAGTCATTCATCACTATGATTATTCCAGTAGTTTTAACAAGATTTAGCCATTGATGCAACATCCACTAAACCAGAGTTCCAGGTTTCAAACTTCAACGAAATGGCGCACTTCTCCAGAACCTCTTTAGCTCTCCCCACAATGGTCTTGATGGCAATCTCTATCCAATTGCCAGTGACAATCCTGTGCGCTGTTCAATTAGACTTGCTGAAATAATTATTCTTTCTAACCTCACTTGTGGATTCAATCTATGTGTTCTTATTTTAAACCAGCCCTTTTTCCTGATTTGTCATGTGCACCTATTTTATGCTCCACCCCAGGTTAGTGGGCTCATTTCAACACCCATTATTTTTCTTTCCTGTACAGTTACACAAATCCTTGGCTTGCTGGTCTCTTATAGGGCCATGACATCTAAGTTTTGCAAGTGCAGGTCAATTCCAAAGTCCCAAGTGATGCACTTGAAGCAGTCTTCTGGCTGCTAAAACACAGATATACTGCTAATGTGGACAAACAGCAAGGGTTTCTGCGTACATTGGCCAAGTGAAACTCTGAAATTACAAAACCCACACATCGGACACAGTGCATAATGTAAAAGGTAATAGTTATTCTGAACAGACACTCCGACACTTTATCCACCAAACAAAGGAGAACGCAGACAGAAAGGCACTGGGGTCCTGTTCTGCAAAGAAACTAACAGTAGCATGCCATTTAAGTGATTGATTCGTGTTTCGGACCATTAAGTGTATCTCCCTAATTGGCCAGAACTACTCAAATGTACCAGAATAGAGATAAAAAACATTGGTTCACTTGCAGACTTCTCCCTCAGAACTGTTCCTGGAATCACTGGAATTATCTGAGGCCTTCTGAGGAGGCCAGCACAGCAAGAGGCAAAGGCCAGCTGACCATCCAGAAAGAGAGAGGAAGAAAGCAGCTTCACAGACCCAAAAACAGAGCCACAGGGAGAGTGACTTGCATAAATCTACAAGAGACTCGGGAAGTATTGTAATCTTAAGAGGCCAAATAGGATTAGGAATAGTATTCTGGATTAGTGGTGCTGGAAGAGCACAGCAGTTCAGGCAGCATCCAAGTAGCTTCGAAATCGACGTTTCGGGCAAAAGCCCTTCATCAGGAATAAAGGCACTGAGCCTGAAGCGTGGAGAGATAATCTAGAGGAGGGATATGTTTAGTATTAAAGATTATTGTAATTTTGTTCCTAATGAAGTGGGACAGTTTTGTTTTGGTACCAGCACGTGTTTATATTGATCTGACAGCTTTGGTATTGTAAGACACCCGGGCAAGTTCATTCATAAGATTCTGGTCAGAGTTGTCTGAAATCTGTTTAAAGAGGAACAAGACAACACATTGTACATGCACAGTGCTGAACTGGCAGTGTTACAGCTTCTCTACACCACAACAGGGGCTGAGGCATTGCAGGCTGATTTAGATGCTTGCTGCTGGTGTTCCTGTACTCTGTTGGCCACGGATTCCATCACAATACAAAATTATTTTCCATGGTTAATGTTAATGCATCTTGAACAGTAACTCTTCAATTGCCGTTTAAGTGAAACAATGCTGTTCAGTAAAATATAAAGACATATGTGGGTAAGCTAGGTGGCCTGCATGACTATAAATAATCATGGAGCAATAGGTTTTCTGAGAGAAACAGGAAAACAGGGATACCTAGGCATGTAAGTAAATGACCTGGAACAGACTGATCATGAGTTATTAATGTAAATTTTCAGTGATTGGCAACAAAAGCAAAAATAAGGGAGTTCACTAAATATTTCAATAAACCTGGTAAAGAACGGACATTTAGATTTTTAAAGTTTGTTCATGTAATCTAACTCAGAATTTATCTTAATTGTCCAAAGGGCAGTTAAGAGTCAACCATATTGCTGTGGGTCTAGAGTGACATGTAAGGAAGGATACAGCTCAGGTGAGAAGGGCACATTTTAGAGAACTAGATGGGTTTTTTTAAAACAACAAATATTAATTACAATGTTGCTGTTAGGTCACTTCTTTTTTCCAGAATTCATTCAATTTAAATTTTACCATTTGCCAAGTTGGGATTCGAACCAATTTGCCAAGAACTTTGTTCTGGGTTCATGGATTGCTAGGCCGGTGACATTATTACCAAACTGCCACTTTCCCTCTTGCAAACACTGAGAATATATAAATCATGACATCTTTTTTGAGGAAAGTACATTTGGAGTTAACAGCTGTGATGGTGCTACTCCCTTACCAAGGTTACGCTGTCCTTGGTTTTTTTTCAGAGAGATTGTAAGAGACACAGACGCTGAAATGTCTGGCTTTTGATGGTTTTTTAGGGTCAGTTTTATTAGAACCAACAGATACTGCCTCAGTAATAGGCTTTCAAGTTTAAAAAAAAACACTTGTACAACTGGGAGTGGCCAGTTCTCCCAGCTCAGCTTTTCTCTGGTTTGGTTTGGTCTAGCTATTCACTAAAAGCAGTTGTAAAAGCTGCTAGATGCAAAGAAACAGGTCTAGGCTGATCCTCCTCTCTCTCTGACTTCTCTCCTGTAAGACCTTGTGTTTGATTTTACCTTTTGTGCCAAGGGGTGTTTATGGGGATTGTTGCAAGTATTTGAAACAGCATCATTAAGATGGGACGATCTGTTGGGTTTTCAGATAGGTTAAATTATTCAGTATTCTGTTCTATTTTGTTTCTGTTTCATTCAGTAATCTTGCACATAAATTCTGTTTTATTTAAAACAAAGTGGTTTGACCAACTGCATCCGTCCTGGAATATTCACATTACACCTGCTTGAAACATCTAGCAAAGATGGTGTCTGGGCTACTTTCTTGAGATGCTTTGAGGGGCTCTGGCCTGGTCCATAACAGATTGGGTCTCATCCGGGATTTGTTCTGTAGTTCCAAATTGGGATTAGAGTTGTTGGACTCAAAGGCAGTGAGTGACAGATGTTGGTATCTTTTGTTCCAGGTGTTTATTTCAGTTGATCTAGTTGGATAGTAATGGCTCTTTCAGTCACCAAGAGTTTTCTGGAGGTGGAGGAAGTGACTGTGGGGGTTTCACAAAGGTGATTAAGGCCAAGCTTCTGGATTAGCAGACAAGCTGGGGTTGGAGTTGCCTCCTTCCGTGAGGAAAGGGAGATAACTAGAGAAATAGCTTAGCATTTAAATTTGCTAGAAATGTCATCAGAATCTTTGGAGATGGCTAAAATTCAATTGAAATGAAGCAGCTTCAGTTAGAGGCAAAAGACAAGGAATTATGATTAAAAATAGAGGAAAGAGAAAAAGAATGGATCGCTTTAGCAGAACAAAAAGAAAAGGGGAGAGAGGAAAGGAAGAAAGAGAGGGAGTTTGAACTTCATAAATTGGCACTTAGACAGGAAAGTCATCTTAAAAGGATGGAGATGAAGGTTGAAGGTAAACTTAGTAAGGAAGACAGTGAGAAAGAGCAAACCCATAGTAGCCAAAGGCCTGGTGTGAAAATGTTGAAATATATTCAAGAATTGCCTAAATTGGTTGAGAAGGATTTGGAAGCCTTTTTCATCTCATTTGAAAAGATGGCTAAACAAATGCAGTGGCCTGTGACCATGTGGATTTTGGTGATCCAAACATAACTTGTAGGGAGAGCTGGTGAGGTATTCGTATCACAATCAGAGGATGAATCTGTGGCATATAAGGAGGTGAAGGAAAGCCATCTTAAGAGTATATGAGCTTGTCCCAGAGGCCGAGAGACAACGTTTCATGAATCTAAGGAGGGGCCCTGGTCAACCCTGCCTTGAGTTGGAAAAGATCAAACAAAGTAATTTTTAAAGGTTGATAAAGGTATTAAAAATGAGCAAACTTATGACTCTAAGAGACAATTATTTTGGAGGAGTTCAAAAATTCACTTCCTGAAGTAGTGAGAACTCATGTGGAAGAGCAGAGAGTTAAACCGGCAAGATTAGCAGCTGAAATGGCTGATGATTATGAGTTGGTTCATGAATCAAAGTTTGGCGTCCAAAATCAATTTCAATCAGTGAGGGGTAGAAATTGGCAAAAAGAGAAATCCTCGTGTGGAAAAGTAAAGGTAGACCTCAATGAAGGTCATAAGGATAACTTACCACAGGGTAAAAAGAAAACCCTTGAAGGAGAAAGAGAAGTTAAAAACTCTGGGGTTTTCACTGCAATAAAGGAGGCCCCATGAAATCACAGTCTTGGTGGGTTAGGAAAAGCACTGGGAAACCAGATGTAGGAAAACAGGATAAGCCAGTGAATTTTGTTGGAGTGGTAATGGAAAGCAAAAGTAGAGGTTAGAAAGCTGCACCAGAAGGTACAATCTGGTCTAAGGTTGGTTAAGGATGAAGTGCGAGATCTTCTTAAACCATATACCTGCAAAGGTAAAGTTTATTTGCATAGGCCAGGAGCAGCAGGTAAAGAGGTTACAATATTAAAAGATACAGGATCCTCTCAATCTTTGATGTTGAAAGATGAGGAGATATGTACCTCTGATGGACTATTGCCAGAAAAGGTAGTAGTAATGGGAATTCACGGTGAGACAAGAAGCACTCAATTATGTAAAGTGACGTTAGAGTGTCCAGTGAAGAATGGAGAAGTCGTGGGAGGAAGACTCTCAGCTCCAGGAATACAATTTGTATACAATTTTAACTTGCTAATGATATAGTTGGTTCACAAGTAGGAGTGCTGCCTATGTGATTGAAGAGCCAGTGGAAACTCAGACAACTGAACTATTGCATATCCTGGGATTTTTCCAGACTGTGAGGTAACGAGGTCACAAAGTCATCAGTTGAAACAGGAAAGATCAAAGAGTACAGATAAGAAAGTTGAAGTGGAATTAGCAGAGACCCTGTTTGATCAAATTGTTGAGACAAACCAGGAGCAGATAGATGACAAAGCAGACATCTTTAGCTCAGATAAATTAACTTGAGTTATAGCAGAAAGATGAAAATTTAAAACAATTGTATCAAAAGGCATACACGGAAAAAGAATTCAAATGTATCCCTGAATGTTATTATCTTTAAAATGATATCTTAATGAAGAAATGGAGACCATCACATGTCCAGGCAGATGAGAAATGGGCAGAAATTCATCAAAGTTGTACTGCCAGTGTGTAATAGAACGGAGGTGTTGCGCGTGGCACATAAGCTATCTCTACAGGGTCATTTAGGAATGAGAAAAACTCAAGCTAAAATACAAAAACATTTTCACAAGGATAAAGTTGAATTTTGCCAGACATGTCATACATGTCAGGTAATTGTAAAACTACAGACAGTAATAAAACCTGTACCTTTAATATATTTTTTGACATTTGAAGAATGTTTTACAAGAGTCTTAATTAATTGTGTAGGACCTCTACCTGAAACAAAAGTGGGAATCAGTATTTGTTAACAATAATGGACATGTCCACTAGATGTCCAGAGGCTGACCCATTATGCAATATCACAGCTAAAAGAATTGGAGAGGAGTTACTCAGATTTTTCACTAGATATTAACTACCCATAATATATGATCAGATCAAAGGTCAAACTTCACATCAACATTATTCAAGGAAGTTATGCGTAGCTTAGGAATAAAACACTTCAAATCTACTGTATACCATACAGAGTCGCAGGGAGCACTGGAAAGGTGGAATCAGACATTAAAAACCACGTTTAGGGCTTATTGTCAAAACTATCCAGACGATTGAGATAAGGGAATTCTGTTTGTGCTTTTTGCAATTAGTCATGTGTCAAATGAGTCGACCAAATTCAGTCCATTTGAATTAGTTTTTGGGCATGAAGTGAGAGGACCACTAAAATTGACTAAAGAGAAATTGGTAAGTCAGAATTCCCTGGGGCAGGCTACTTTGACATCACCTTCAGGAGTGTGAAGCAATGCGAGCTGCTCCTGAAGGTCTTCAAGGAAAAGGAAGGGGAACCTCTGTTCTCCATCTTGTCGGCGGTCCCGTTGTGTGTGCTTCCTGCACAGAGGAGTTGGGTTGTTACGATCCACATGTACAACCCCTACGTTCCAGCAACTGATGTCCTAACGTTCCTAATATGATATGTGCAGGTTGAGGGACAAAGCACCGATGTGGTTGACCCTTTCGGGATCTGGAGCAGCAAACGACAGGTCAAGGTAACCCTGAGGGTTGATGCCATCGGGAATATCCTCCACCCACCCTCCAGCTTTGCTATCAGAGGGAGCAGAGGGTACCTGACTTATGCAGGGCAGCCGAAAGTGTGCCGACCCTTAGGGAGGTCAGGCCACATGGCGGCGGACTGCAAGGTCACGATCTGTCGGAACTGCAAGAAGGAGGACCATCCGACCAAAGAATGCAAGGAGGAAAAAAACTGCAATCTGTGCGGGGAGGCGGGCCACGTGTACAAGGCCTGCCCAAGACGAGGGGCCGCCACCTACGCACAGATGGCCAGGGGTGGGCCACAAAAGGACAGCAAGGCACCGCAAACCAGCAAGGGAATGGTGTCTGGGGGTACGCAAAAGGAAGGACAGGCCGGAGCAGAGCAGATGTCAGCTACCGGAGAGGGACAGCTGCCAAGCGAAGCTCCGACAGGACAGGCGGATGAGGAGGAGGTGGAGAAGGGAAAGAAGGAGGCAGAGGAATGGACCTTGGTGCAAAACAAGAGGAAGAAAACCCACCCGGCCGCCAAAACCTCCCAGAAAAAGGGGAAAAGGCAGCTGCATGGGGAAGACACGGACAGCTCTTCGGAGGGTGAAGACGGGTGTAAGGAGGGTCGTCACCAAAAGAAGAGGCAGAGCGCTGCAGGGAGAAAGGAGAGCAGCAACTGCCAACCAAGGGACGAACCTCCTGAGGCAATGGGAAACTACCACCCCCCACCAGGTAAAAGCAGGACGGTCCCATTGCCACACAGCTCCAGGTCACTGGGAGCAGTGACCCTCTGACAGCCCCGCTGTCAGATATAGAAACAGACAGCGTGGACCCTGGTCGCGGCCCGATGACACCGGAGCGGGCAAATGGGCCAAGTGAGGAGCTGGACAGCTACCGCAGCCCTGAGAGGGTCCAGCAGTTCGTGTTCTGCATGGGGATGCAGACAGCTACCCCAGACGGGCAGGACCAGTGGCAATTGGACATGGGTAACCTCACAACTTGTTAAAGAAATGGGGATAAAAATTGCAACTATTAATGTGCGCAGCATAAAATCTGCTGCACGATGTGTTTCAATGCTGGCCTTCCTGGCCAACGTCAAAGCCGATGTCCTGTTTCTGCAGGAGTGTGGGATAACGCACCTCAGCAGTTACAGGAGATGGTTGAGCTTGTGGGCCCATGGGACGCCAGTGTGGTCGGGGGGGCAACGATAACCGCTCCTCAGGCCTGGGTATCCTATTGCGGGGAGGCAACTTCACCATCTCCAAGGTTAAGGAGGTGGTGGGCGGGCGCCTCCTCATCGCTGATGTTACATACAGAAACACTCCCATGAGACTAATCAACGTGTACGCCCCAGCGGGTAAGAGTGAACGGTTGGCCGTCCTGCAACAGCTTCCACTGTTGCTGGCTACGTCCAGGCCGCTCATTCTGGCCGGAGACTTCAACTGTATCATTGATGCAGATGGACGATCTGGCGGGGGGGGACAGTAAACCGGACGCTACGTCCAGGGCCCTGATGGAAACGGTCAAAGACGCCAAGCTGCATGACGTCTTCAGCACCCCTGCAGATGGAGCGCAGCGTAGATACACCTGGTCACGGGCAGACGGGTCTATCCGCTCAAGGATAAATGACCTGTTTGAATCCCGAACGCTCTCAGTCAGAACCACCGACATCAAGCCGGTGTTCTTCTCTGACCACTGCCTCCTGCTGGCCAACTGTCACCTACAGGGCAAGCAGCAGGCTGGTAAGGGAACTTGGAAACTGAACACTAAGCTGTTGACTCTGGGAAACATTGAGGAGCTCAAGAGGGATTACACAGGTTGGAGAACAGTGAAGCCCCCCTTTGAGTCCCCAGCGGACTGGTGGGAAACAGTAAAAGGGAACATCAAGAGGTTCTTCATCCTCGAAGGTGTTCAGGAGGCGAGAGAGAGGCGGGGAAAACTGTCCCAGCTCCAGGAAAGTATGCACAACCTGCTCCTGCTGCAGACGATGGGGGTCGATGTCATGGAGGACCTCAAGGAGGTGAAGGGCCAGCAAGCCTCGCTCTTTGCCTCGGAGGCCTCCAACATAATCTTCCGGTCCAGAGTCCGCTCCGTGGAGCAGGACGAGACATGCTCTGTTTCTTCTTCCAGAAGGTGCACAAAGAGAGCTCCGTGCTCAGCAGCCTGAAGGAAGAAGATGGCTCAGTAACGTCATCTCAGGCTGACATCATGAGGATCAGCAAATTCTTCTACGCCAGTCTGTGTGACTCGAAGCCGACCGACAGCATGGCCTCCCAGTCGTTCCTGTCCTCTATCACGGAGGTCCTGGACGACGGAACACGAGAGAGGCTGGACCAGCCGCTATCTCTGGATGAGCTGACCAAGGCCCTCGAGTCCTTCGAAAAGAATAAAACTCCCGGAAGCGACAGCTTACCGGTCGAGACCTATTCTGCTCTTTGGGACTTGATTGGCCGGAACTGGCTGGAGGTGTATGTCAGTATGCTTCAGGCAGGTACCATGAGTGAATCCAATGAGGAAAGGCATCATTACCCTCATCTACAAGTAGAAGGGGGAGAGGGAGGAAATTAGAAATTGGAGACCAATCTCACTGTTAAACACAGACTACAAAATCTTGTCAAAGGTCATCGCCAACCGGGTCAGGTCTGCTCTGGGTTCGGTGATCCACCCTGACCAAACCTGTGCCGTACCGGGCAGGAAGATCGCTGAGAGTCTCGCACTCCTCAGAGATACGATCGCCTATGTGCAGGACAGGGGGGTGGACACCTGCCTCATCAGCCTGGACCAGGAGAAAACCTTTGACAGGATATCACATACATATATGAGAGATGTTCTCTCCAAAATGGGCTTCGGGGAGGGAATCAGTAATTGGATCAGACTGCTCTGCACCAACATTGTCAGTGCAGTCTCAATCAATGGGTGGGAATCAGATAGCTTCCCAGTCAGATCTGGAGTCAGGCAGGGCTGCCCTCTCTCTCCTGCCTTGTTTGTGTGCTGCATAGAGCCATTTGCCGAGTCCATCAGGAAGGATGCGAGCCTGAGAGGGTTGACTATTCCTGGCAGCGGGGGCCTGCAGGTTAAGGCCTCCCTGTACATGGATGACGTCGCTGTTTTCTGCTCGGATCCATTGTCCATGCACAGACTCACGTGCATCTGTGACCAGTTCGAACGTGCCTCGGGGGCTAAGGTAAACTGAGGCAAGAGCGAACCATGCTCTTCGGGAACTGGGCCGACCAATCCTCTATCCCCTTCACTGTCAGGACTGACCACCTGAAGGTGCTGGGTATTTGGTTCGGGGGGACTGGGGCGTGCGCCAAATCTTGGGAGGAGCGGATCAGCAAAGTGAGGCAGAAACTAGGCAGATGGGAGCAACAGTCGCTCTCCATCGCTGGAAAAAACCTGGTCATCAGGTATGAGGTACTCTCAGTATTGCTATATGTGGCACAGGTCTGGCCTATTCCCAGAACCTGTGCTGCTGCAGTCACCCTGGCCATCTTCCACTTCATGTGGAGATCAAAGATGGACCGGGTCCGAAGAGACATAATGTACAAAGACCGGTGCAATGAGGGAAAAACCACACCCAATGCCTCCCTCACCCTGATGGCCACCTTTGTGTGTGGCTGCATCAAGCTGTGCATGGATCCACGGAAACACCAAGTGTCACTACGTACTGAGGTTCGACCTGTCCCCGGTGTTGCGAAGGATGGGCGTGGCCTCGTTGCCGTGGAACGCTCCGAGTAGTTGGACCGTTCCGTACCACCTGCCCTTCATGGAGAACTTTATGAAGAAAAACACCTTTGACCACAAGTCCATCAGGAAGTGGTCAGCACGTAGAGACCCTTCGGGAAAAGGAGAGGGCGGATCCTGTCGAGCAGTTCCCTGAGCAGACTGTCAAAGTCATTTGGCAGAATGCCTCATCGCCAGAACTTTCCAACAAGCACCAAGACATGGCTTGGCTGGTGGTGAGAAGGGCTCTGCCTGTGAGATCCTTTATGTACACGGTGAGATCCTCTGCCGCACCGCACGCTGCCCTCAAAGCGGCTGCGGGGGGGGACGAGACTGTCACACACCTCTTCCTGGAATGTGCCTATGCCGAGGAAGTCTGGAGAGGAATGCAGTGGTGTTTGTCGAGGTTCGTCCTGAGCAGCGCCGTGACGCGGGACTCCGTGCTCTACGGTCTGTTCTCCAGGACGCACACCGAGACGAACATCAACTGTGCCTGGAGGATCATCAACTCGGTGAAGGACGTTCTCTGGGCGGTCCGAAACCTGTTGATCTTCCAGCTGAAGGAGTTGACCCCGACTGAGTGTTGCAGACTGGCACATTCCAAGGTCCAAGACTACGTATTGAGGGACGTGCTGAAGCTTGGGGCAGCTGCCACCATGGCGCGGTGGGGAAAGGCCACCGTGTAACATCTGCCTGCCTAAGAAGAACAGGGGGCCCACGCAGTCATTTGGGCTCCGCTGACGCCTCAGCTCAATGTAATCGCACTAACCTGTAAATAGGAATGATTACTCTGTTTTGATGCGCAAAGAAATGGAATGTTTACATATGTATGGCATGTCCAGTTGTATAGATCAAAGTATTTATGAATAAAGTACATTTTTAAAATAAAAAAAAACCTGGGTCCTTGGTACTGTGAGGCAGCAGTGCTAACCTCTGAACCACCATGCCGCCCACATCTGTGGATGACCTGGGGATTTTTAGTCACAGACCGAAGGCCCATTTTCCCTATTTATCAGACTTGTTCGAACTACTTCAGAACGCAGGCTTGATGATAAACCTGGTTGAAAGTAAATTTGCCAAAGCAAAGTCACCTTCCTGGACCATGTTATTGGACATGGAGAAATGGCCCAATGGGATGTAAAAACTAAGGTAACTGGGGTGTTTCCCATATCATCGACAAAAACAGCAGAACTACAATTCCTGGGATTGAGTGGATCTTATTGGAAATTCGAACTAGATTTCAGCAGTGTGGCTGCTTCAATCACTGAATTTCGAAAGAAAGGAAAGATGTTTCAGTGGACAGCGGACTGTCAGAAGGTATTTGATGGTGTGAAAGCTGTGTTAATCACTTCCCCAGTATTAGCCACACTTAATTACACAAAGCCATTCAAGGTGGCTATCGATGCAAGTGATGTGGGTGTCAGTGCTGTGCTCTTACAGGTGTTATTGACTTGGCCAGACAACTCAAAACATTCTTAAGCAGGCAGCTCAGACCATAACTTTGCAATTTGTTTTGGTAAGTGTATAGTGAAAATTATCTGGAGAAAGGTAGCTAGGTTGACTGCCAGGTTTCAAAACATACAAGAATTTATTCACAAAATTACACAATGAAGCACAAAGAACAGAATAAAGAACCCCTACAGAACTCAGTCTATCCATAGTAGACTTAATTATGGTGTTCCGAACATACACAACAGTCCCAATAAGCAAACCCCTGAAACACAGTAAAAGTGAAAGGAAGATTTACAGGTCAAAGTTAGAAGGGCAGAGGGGAGAGAGTCAAGCAGACTGTTTCCATACATCCCACAGCTGAACTGCCCAACTAGTTCGGAACTGAACTGCTCAGCTAGAGAGCTGGCCATGTCCCCTTGACTTATACAGGCTACTTCTAAAAACATTAAAGCTTTAGCCGAAAGACTCATCTCTTTATGTATAAAGAAAAAGACCTTTCATCTCTGTACCAAACCCAGCCGTTTCGGAGCCTGGCCTGTTTACGACACCTCTGAGAAAAACCAAGGACACAGTATCCTTGAGAAAAGAAACAGCTTTTAGAAAAAAGGACCAGCTTTGTGACACAAGAAGATGATGAGAAGATAGAAGGATCTATTGGTTATTTCTCCAGGAAATCGAACAAGCACCAGCAAAAATATTTGACCGTTGAGAAGGGCACTTTGAGCTTGGTGTTGGTGTTTCAATGTCACAAGTAACGTATCTGAGACAATCATATACACTGATCATGACCCATTGAAATTTATGGAAAAATTTAAAGACAAAAATGCCAGACTGTTTAGATGGAACTTATTGTTGCAGCCATTCAATTTGAAAATTGTGCATGTGGCAGGATGACGCGTTGCCGAGACTTGAATGAGAAACAGAGGCATTCCATGGCAGGAGTAAATCAGACTGAAACAGAGTGTAGCAGTGCATGTTTGCGTGTTTATAGTCAATGTCATGTATATGGGTGGTGTAGTGTACTAACAAATTAGGATTAAGGGGCTTTAAAATGAAGCCAATTTTGGATATTGGTGGTTCTTTTTTTAAGGGTGGAATGTGATGATGCCGATCCTTTACCAAGGTTATGTTGTCCTTGGTCTATTTTTTTCAAAGAGGTTGTAAAAGACACAGACTCTGAAAAGTCTGGCTCTCGATGGGTTTTTAGGGCCACTTTGATTATAGCTAACAGAGGTAAAAACAATAACTGCAGATGCTGGAAACCAGATTCTGGATTAGTGGTGCTGGAAAAGCACAGCAATTCAGGCAGCATCCAAGGAGCAGTAAAATCGATGTTTCGAGCAAAAGCCCTTCATCAGGAATACAGGCAGAGTGTCTGAAGGATGGAGAGATCAATGAGAGGACGGTAGGGGTGGGGAGAAAGTAGTATAGAGTACAATAGGTGAGTGGGGGTGGGGATGAAGGTGATAGGTCAGGGAGGAGGGTGGGAGAAGGTAGCAAAGAGTACATGGGTGGATGGGGTGGGATGAAGGTGATAGGTCAGAGAAGACGGTGGAGTGGATAGGTGGAAAAGAAGATAGACAGGTAGGACAAGTCATGGGAACAGTGCTGAGTTGGAAGTTTGGAACTAGGGTGAGGTTAACAGATACTGCCTCAGGCAAAAAGCTTTCAAGTTTTAAATAAACACTTGTACAATGAAAGGGGAGTGGCCAGTTTTCCCAGCTCAGCTTTTCTCTGGTTTGGTTTGGTCTGGCTATTCATTGAAAGCGGTTGTAAAAGCTGCTGGAACTAAAGAAACAGGTCCAGGCTGATCCTCCTCTCTCTCTGACTTCTCTCCTGTAAGACCTTGTGTTTGATTTTACTTGTTGTGCCAAGGGGTGTTTATGGGGATTGTTGCAAGTATTTGGAACAGCATCATTAAGTTGGGATGATCTGTTAGGTTTTCAGATAGGTTACATTATTCAGTATTCTGTTCTATTTTGTTTCTGTTTCATTCGGTAAACTTGTAAATAAATTCTGTTTTGTTTAAAACTAAGTGGTTTGATCAACTACATCCCTCCTGGAATATTCTGCTTGAAGCATCTAGCAAAGTTAGGTACTGGGCTACTTTCTTGAAATGTTTTGAAGGCTTCTGGCCTGGTCCATATCACAGCTAAGATGTGTTGACAAAATAAAATGTTCTTGAAAGGTCCTGAAAACTGCCAATCATGTTAAATATGCCTTTGAAGGTGACAAATTAGGATGTATTTAAGAAAAGGGAGTGTTTCACAGGCATCGGAGGATTAGAAAGAGAGAGAGAAATATATAAAAATTTGTTTTGTATACTCTACCATAAAGATTCTTATCGTTACCCAGGGCATCATTATAATCAATAAATGGAGTGATAAGAACACACAGAAACTTCAGCTCTGAAGAAGGGTCAGTGGACTCGGAATGCTAACTGTGTTCTCTCCATAGATGATATCAGACCTCCTGAGATTTTCCAGCAGTTTCTGTTTTTGTGTGTTTCAGATCTTGAGCTACTACAGTTCCTTGTTTTATAATAGATGGAATGAGTTTGATCATAATTGATTCTCCAGTATATGGTAGTTGTTCAGTCTAGCTAAGTTGCCTGAGAAGTAGTGCACTGCTTTTTTAAAATTTCAAACATATGAGTGGATGTTAAGTGAACAAATGTAACAGCAGTATATCTGAAATTGCCCTTGATCTTTGTGGTCAACTTTGCAATATATTAACAGAATTTGCAGTTCCATGCAGAATATGATTACTTTGCGGATGTAGGAGAAACATACAACCAACATCAGGTGCAGTATGAGAATCCCACACACACTATATAT
This sequence comes from Chiloscyllium punctatum, assembly GCF_047496795.1. NCBI lineage: Eukaryota > Metazoa > Chordata > Chondrichthyes > Orectolobiformes > Hemiscylliidae > Chiloscyllium > Chiloscyllium punctatum. Next base: position 68,969,717 of record NC_092742.1, read on the forward strand.
TACCATTCACTGGAACAGGACACGCTGCTATTATTTTCTTCATATTTGTTTAACTATAAAATTTCATGTGTTACTGTCCATAGCGCAAATCAGAATATGATTACACATCAAAATTAGATTGAAGTTACATTATTTGGTGTGCTCTACTGTAACAACAGAATGTGTTGCCCTGATGTGAGCTGTTCATAATTTCTTTGCATGGTATTGCATTAAATGACCAAAGTAGCCTTGCCAATTCCATTAGCTCAGATTTCTTGGACAAAAACAATGTAAAATATCTGGAAATATTATGGGTTTTACAGTTCATTTGCTGTCACAGACTGGTTATAGCATTTCTCCCATCATTAGTTTCATATTACTTCTCTATTTTGAAACTTATTTTTTCAGATCTTTATGACCAAACTGAACTCTTGAAAAGTTCAATTACTTGTTGTATGAATGTAAGTCTTGAAGCAAATGTTTAAAAGTTATAATTCCAAAATGATTTCGAAGAGAAAGAAATGTTTTGCCAGCATTTTAACAATTTGCCACATTTGAAATTATTTCTACTTCTATTCAATGATTGCTCAGATCTGGTGATACAAATGATTCTTCTAAAAGAATAAAGGATGGTCTGGTAGCACACCTGCCTCAGGAGAGAGAGTTGCAAAAAAGCATGATTCTCATTCCAAGGCAGGAAAGAAAAATACAAGATTGGAGAGGAATGATACAATCCCTGAACAGAGTTTACAGCCGGCCACAGGAACTGCTGAGTGGCTGGGTGGTTTGATTGAAAGTCTGCCTCAGTTCTCTGGGATATAGCTCCAGTTGTTTTGTTAAATATTAATGCCTCTAATCCTCATCTCACAAACACCTCATTCACTACTTGTGCTCAATGTCCTATCATACAAGGCTGATCCTCCATCAATCCCAATAGTCACTTACAACTGGTTATATTAATTTAGTTCTAGCTCACACCAACCCATGATCTCCCCTTCATCCCCATGTTTCCAATAGCTCCTCTACCAACTTAGCCAACTGATGACAACCATATCTCCCATTCGTTACTCTTTGCACTTTCACCCTCTCTGCCAAATTACACAGTAGCCATCGTAGGAGAATATCAGGTGCCAAGCTGAGATGAAGTAAAATAAAGTTCTGAGTCTCTAATTCATGCTATAACAAATCCTATCCTGATAGCCCATTCAAGAGTTAAATTTCTTCTTGTGCTCAAATTGTTATAAAAACAAACATTTGTATTTATAACACCATATATAGACAGACAATATTTTTGTAATCTCTTTGAGATCAACAATCAAATCATGAACTTATCACATTCCACTGTGATAATGTCAGGTTGTGAAGGGTAGTCAAACAGTAATAATGTGTCATTTTAGTCTCACAGTCACAGGCACAGGCAGGCAGTAGCTTTCAATTTTTGAAGTCAAGCAATTTAAATAACTTGATAGCTTTACAGTTCTATATATTTTGTTTCCATTTTAGGAACATTAAGGTTTCTGCCATAATGTGATGGAACACTCAGGTTGAGGCCATTTCTTGAGTGAAAAAAAACATAGGTCTGGTTATCCTATGCATTGTTTTTAAATGGCCCAGCCAATTTCATGATTTATCCTTATGTGCTTCACACCTCTTCTTTTGCTCTATCACTAATAACTGAATCTGGCAGTAACAAAGCTGGGACTTCCAGATCCATGCCCCATTTGTCATTTTTAAAGTGCCAAGGGGTTTCTACAGCTCCGCACAAATCTAGCTCATTATGGACTTCTCCCTTTCCTCTCTTCTTTCTGCCAGCTCAGTCCCCTTTTCCTCTGTTTTGCTACCTTCTTCCATCCCTCTAGTTCCTTGCTTCCCTCCACACATCCCCCCCTCCTTCTGATACTGAGATGATTAAACAAGTGACCTCTTTCTGTGTTGTTTCAGAGTTTTCACTTTCCCACCTTCCATTATTATCATCTTGTCAAGCCCACCTCTATGGTCCTCATCTCCTTTCCAGCTTGATCAGTTAATGACTAGCATTTCCTGGAACAGAGTAAACAGCTTAAGATTGTTGACATAGTATAGACTGCCATTTGTTAAAGCAGTTTATGGGACCCCTACCTGAGTCAAGTCCTTAATACACTTCAGTTATTAACAATGTTAAATAACTATACTGTAATAATCAGAAACCCCACAAATTGTGAACCAGATGTTAAAAAAGATTGAGCAATGCCATCAAATGCTATTTAGGAATAAGCTGCTTTTTTGTTTTCAACAGGCAGACTTGTACAGTTAGCTCCATAGAAGTATTCTTGATTGAGTCAAAAGGTTGGTCAAACCACAGTTCCAGATTTGAGCACGCAACCTGGGAATACACTTGATGTTATGTTTCAGAAATGCTTTCTTTTTAGGTGAGACATTGAATACTGGCAAAAATAAATGATGCTGTTGTACTGTTCAAAGGAGAGTAGAGTTCCTCTGCCAATGTGCTCATCAGCAAGTAACAACAGCAAAAAATGCTTGTGGGATGATTCTGAGCCTAATTGCATTTGTCCACAAAATGCACTGACTACATCTGAAGCAAAAGGACTATGACTGTACTTTAAACAAAACATATTTGCTGCAATGCATTTTGGAGACATTATAAGGACATGAAAGACTGAAATGCAACTTATTTTGTTCTCTTTCTTTGATGATATGGCCATAGTTTTCCACATCTTCTGACCAATGGAAACATCCTCACATCGCAGACAAATATTGCTCCCAACACAAAACAACCAGCAAGACATAACACTGCAGTATAAGGTTGAGTCTGTCATGCAATCCTGTTCATTTTGTTATGGACTGTATTCAGTTTCACCTACAGCAATCACGAGTAAAGCTCCCAAAAGCCAAAAAACTTAGGATTGCATGCTATCTTCTTTATTTTATTCCAAGATTTTTATATTTTCAGAAGATTGAGGACAAAATCCAACACAGAGCAACATTTATTAAAAGCTATATATTCTACTGAAATAATTTTTGTTGACTTTGTTACTTTCTTAAATATAACAATATATGTTAGAGGAAGATTTATGAGAAATTTATCATTTTATTTCCTGTTCTGTAAAGTGGAACCTGCTGATGAGACTTTGGAGACTAATCTCAAGAGCCCCCAAAACAGGTAGAGGGTCATGATGTACAATTAGCCCTTGCCTGCTGACTGCAATGCAGACAATATGGCAGCTGTCTATTGTAGCTTTAAGTTTAATGGGGTTGGTAATTATTGAGGATATCAATGAATTCTTCAAATTCTACTTGAGAGACAGTCCAAATTCCTCAACACAAATGCAGAAGGAATGTTACTATATGACTGCATCATTTAATGAAGAAGTTAGTGAAGATTAAAAAGTGACCCCTTAAAACTTCATTCTTCAAATGGAAGAATTGCAATTGATATGTGGGCCTGTATTTCTCCTCACCAAATTGAAAACAAAGTATGACCTCGGCATTGTCATTTCCTACACAAAGTAAAATCAGAAGTAAAATCAGACATGAATGCCAATCAGTTGGCTAGTAACGAAGATTTAACTTCTATGAAGATTCCTTGATGAAATTTGTTGGATACCAAAAAATTAGATTTTGATAGATTTCCAAAAATGAGGAGCCAGTTCATGGATTTTAACAAATTGTGCGGAATGTTAACAAAATCCAATTTCAGCATCCCTGGAACATACTACAAGATTGTAGTCAGGTATCTCATAAAGACAAGTAAAGTTTGATGAGAAGAAGACTTGTAAAATCAGATGTCTGTTGGCAAAGCAATTTTTTTCAGGCTTTATGGACTTTTAAAAAAAGTCATTAACAGGATGAGGGCGACACTTGCTTGGCCAGCATTTGTTGCCTGGATGACATTGCTGTTGGTCTGGAGTTACATGTAGACCAGGCCACGTAAGGATGGCTATTTTCTTCTCTAAATGACATTAGTGATCCAAATGGGTTTTTCCTGACAATCTTGACTCTTAACTCCAGGTTTTTATTGGATTTAAATTCCACCACCTGCCATGGTGGGATTTTAGCCCTGATTCCTATAACATTACCTGGGTCTCGGTAACAGCCTATTGATAATACAACTCAGCCATCACCTCCCCTATGATCCAAAGAATAGAAAATTCAATGGTTACCAGGATTCACAGTATTCCAAATATTAGATGCCTGCATCAACATAACTGAAGGATTAAAGACAGATAGAATGGAGCTGAAAGCATGTTTGTAAATCCAATTTTATATCCAAAAACAAAATTGAAACAATGATAATGAATGAATCAATTTCAGAATTACCCAAGGATAAGTTAATGGATGCTTCAGATATAATTCCAAGTAGCATTATGTAGTAAATTGCCCAGAGCAAAGAGGCCGAGGGTTTGAAATGACACAAAAAACATAATTCTGAAAAGAGGATAATAAGTTTGAACTGATTATATGAGTCACAGAGAGTTTTAATTCTGTAACAAAATTATGAACAACAGTCATCCTTAATTGTGCAGGAAATACTTCCAGTGCATGACATGTAGATTGGATAAAACATTATCCTCACTCACTAAGTATTGATGGTGATGCAAAAGCTTAAAAAAAACATGTGCTGAATGTTGATAAAAGTACTGCACAAGAATGTAAGAAATAAAAGTTATGCAGGCCATTGAGGATTCTCCACCGATCAATCAGATCATGGCTGACCTGACTGTGGCCTTTCTGTCTGTCTCTCTTGACAATGAAAGATCTAATTAGCCTTGAAGACAACAAATGACCCAACTTTTACTGCTTGCTTGGGAAAAGAACACCAAACATGAATGACCCATCCTAAATATGAGATGCATTCTTTTGCAACATTCTCTGAGTGTAGAAACTACCTCTGATATCTTGTCCTATATCTATTACCCCTCAATTTAATGCTATGTCCCTTTGTGCTAGCCAAAGAAAAAGGCTGTCACTGTCCACCCTATCTAAACCTCTGATTATCTTGTATATCTCAATTAAGTCACCTCTCAACCATCTTCTCTCTAATGAAGACAGCCTCAAGTCCGTCAGCCTTTCTTCATAAGACCTTCCCTCCAGACCAGGCAACATCCCAGTAAATCTCCTCTGAATACTTTCCAAAGTTTCCACAATCTTCCGATAAGGAAGTGACCAGAACTGTACGCAATACTCCACGTGCGGCTGCACCAGAGTTTTGTACAGCTGCAGCATGACCTCGTGGCTCCGAAACTCAATCCTTCTACCAATAAAAGCTAACACACTGTATGCCTTCTTAACAACACTATCAACTTGGGTGGGAACTTTCAATGATTTATGCACATGGACACTGAGATCTCTCTTCTCATCTACACTACCAAGAATCTTACCATTAGCCCAGTATTCTGTTTTCCTGTTGCTCCTTCCAAAGTGTATCACCTCACACTTTTCCACATTAAACTCCATGTGCCACCTCTTAGCCCAGCTCTGCAGCTTATCTATGTCCCTTTGTAACCTGCAACATCCTTCAGCACTATCCACAACTCTACCGACCTTAGTGTCATCTGCAAATTCACTAACCCATCCTTCTACACCCTCATCTAGGTCATTTACAAAAATGACAAACAGCAGTGACCCCAAAACAAATCCTTGTGGTAATATCTAGTAACTGAACTCCAGGATGAACATTTCCCATCAACCACCACCCTCTACCTTCTTTCAACGAGCCAATTTCTGATCCAAACTGCCAAAGCCCCCTCAATCCCATGCCTCTATATTTTCTGCAATAGCCTACTGCTGGGAACCTTATCAAACATTTTGCTGAAATCCATATATAGCACATCAATCGCTTTACCCTCATCCACCTGTTTTATTACCTTCTCGAAGAACTCAATAAGGTTTGTGAGGTACAACGTACCCTTCATGAAACCGTATTGACTATCCCTAATCAACTTATTCCTTTCTAGATGATTATATATTCTATCATTCATAATCTTTTCCAACACTTTACCCACAACTAAAGTAAGACTCTCTGGTCTATAATTACCAGCGTTGGCTCTACTCCCCTCTTGAACAAGGGGACAACATTTGCTATCTTCCAGTCATCTGACACTATTCCTGTACACAATGACGATATAAAGTTCAAAGCCAAAGGCTCTGCAATCTCCTCCCTGGCTTCCCAGAGAAACCTCAGGTAAATCCCATCCAGCCCAGGGACGTATCTCTTCCTGCACTATCCAGAATTGCTAACACCTCCTCTTTGTGGATCTCAATACCATCTAGAGTCAAGAGTAATGGTGCTGGAAATGCACAGCAGATCAGGCAGCATCCGAGCAGCAGGAAAATCGACGTTTCAGACAGGAGCCCTCCATCAGAATTTCATCTTGTCTAGTAGCCTGTGTCTCAGCATTCTCTTCAACAACATTTTCCAGTCTTTTTCCAGTGTGAATACCGACAAAAAATATTCATTTAGCACTTCTCCTATCTCCTCAGACTGCACGCACAATTTCTCACTACTGTCCTTGATTGGCCCTTAATTTTACTCTTGTCATTCTTTTATTCCTGACATACCTATAGAAAGCTTTCGGGTTTTCCTTGAGCTTATATTCCAATGGCTTCTCATGTCCCCTCCTGCCTCTTCATAGCTCTCTTTAGGTCTTTCCTGGCCAACTTATAGCTCTCAAGCACCCTAACTGAGCCTTCACACCTCATCCTTACATAAGCTTTCTTCTTCCTCTTGACAAGAGATTCAACTTCCTTTGTAAACCATGGCTCATTCACTCCACCATTTCTCCCTGCCTGACAGGTACATGCTTATCAAGGACACGCAGTAGCTGTTCTTTGAATAAGCACATTCCAATTGTGCTCATCCCCTGCAGCTTGCTTCCCCAGCCACTGTGGGTGGCACAGTGGCTCAGTGGTTAGCACTGCTGCTTCACAGCACCAGGGTCCCAGGTTCAATTCCAGCCTCGGGTAACTGTCTGTGTGAAGTTTGCACATTCTCCCTGTGTCTGCGTGGGTTTTCTCTGGGTGCTCTGGTTTCCTCCCACAGTCCAAAGATGTGCATGTTAGGTGAATTGGCCAAGCTAAATTGCCCATAGTGTTAGATGCGTTAGTCAGAGGGAAATGGGTCTGGGTGGGTTACTCTTCGGAGGGTCGGTGTGGACTGGTTGGGCTGAAGGGCCTTGTTTCCACGCTGTAGGGAACCTAATCAATCCAATGTATCCTAAATCCTGCTTACTTGCATCATAATTGCTTTTGCCCCAGCTATAACTCTTGCCTGTGTTATATACCTATCCCTTTCCATTGCTAGAGTAAACATAACCGAATTGTGGTTACTATCACCAAAGTGTGCACTTACCTCCAAATCTAACACCTGGCCAGATGCATTACCCAGTATCAAATCCAATGTGACCTCACCCCTTGTTGGCCAGTCTACATTCTGTGTCAGGAAACCCTCCTCCATACACTGGACAAAAACTGACCTATCTAAAGTACTTGAACTATAGTATTTCAAGTCAATATTTCAAAAATTAAGTCCCCCATAACAATGACCCTGTTACTCTCGCTCCTATCCAGAACCATTTGTGCTATCCTTTCTTCTACATCTCTTGAGCTATTGGGAGACTCATAGAAAACTCCTAACTTGGTGACCTCTTCTTTCCTGTTTCTAATCTCAGCCCATATACCTCCGTGGACAAGTCCTCAAAACGTCCTTTCTGCCACTGTAATACTGTCCTTGACTAACTATGCCACACCCTCTCCCCCTTTTACCATCTTACCTCTTCTTACTGAAATATCTGAACCCCAGAACCTGCAACAACCATTCCTGTCCCTGCTGTTTCTCTGTCTCCAAAATGGCCACAACATCAAAGTCCCAGGTACCAACCCATGCTGTAAATTCACCCACCTCATTCCGGATGTTCCTGACATTGAAGTAGACACATTTCAAACCACCTTCCTGCTTGCTGGTGTACTCTTGAAACCTTGAAATCTTATTTCTGACCTCACTACTCTCAACCTCCTGGCCACTGGAACTACAATTTGGGTTCCCATCCCCCTGCTAAACCTTCCCAAAGATCATTAGCAAATTTCACACCCAGGATATTGGTGCCCCTCTGATTCAGGTGTCGACCATCCTGTTTGTAGCGGTCCCACTTACCACAGAATGAGCCCCAATTATCTAGCTATCCAAAACCCTCCCTCCTGAACCACCCCTGTAGCCACATGCCCAACTCCCCTGTCTCCCTATTCCTTGCCTCGCTATCACATGGCATGGGCAGCAAACGAGAGATAACAACCTGTACCCCAAGGCTTACCCCTGGTAAGTCACCCCCCCCCATCCAATAGTATCCAAAACAGTATATTGAGGGGAACAGCCACAGGGGATCCCTGCACTGTCTGCCGGTTCCCTTTCCGTCCCCTGACTTTAACCCATCTGCCTTTTTCTTGTACCTGAAGTGGGACTACCTCCCTATAACTCCCCTCAAAAACCCTCTCAGCTTCCCAAATGATCCGAAGGTCATCCAGCTCCAGCTCCAGTTCCCTAACACAGTTTTCGAGGAGCTGGAATTGGGTACACTTCCCGCAGCTGAAGTCAGCAGGGACACTAGTGGTGACCCTTACCTCCCACATTCTGCAGGAGGAACATTCAACTACTCTAACCTCCATTCCCTATTCTAAATTCTGAAAGAGACTATTGAAAAATAAAAAAAACAAGTTACTTTACCAAGCTGGCACATTTTGTTTTGGTTAGAGGAGGAAGATGGGTGGGAGACACTAGCTTAGTAGTGTTTCGGGTAAAGCAACCACCCAAATATATTACCCCACTTACCCAGCAGTCCCATCCCGCTCCTGCTCAGTGTGCCTGGCAACTCCCTGGTCATTGAAGAGAGTAGTGATTTCTTTGGCATAGTTGGAGTACTGATTTTGTTTCTAGTGAGAAAGCTATGCTTTTGAGCAAACATTCTGTGAAAATGTACAATTGAAACCTATCGTAGAGCTCAAAAAAGCAACTAATTTTGGAAAATTGATTGATCTGAAATTTACCATTATTGTATCCCATTAATGACCTGATATTTCTCACTCAACTGGTTTGCATGTCTTAATGGTATCAGTGTTAAGGTCAACAGATAAAAATGAAGAGAAGAGATTCATTCAAAATGCATCCCACTTTTAATGGCACTACACTAACTCCTCTCGATTTCTGGGCAGCAGGCAATGCCACAGGTTGTTACCTGCACATCTTGTTTGGCGTTCTTAACTGATTCACAAATAAAATAATGCTCCAAGTATCTAACTACACAGAAAATTTGCCTACCCCACTTGTCAATGGGAGAACTTCTGTTAAAACTCACAAATGTGGTTGAAGAAGAATATTTGAGGTTCACAGAAAAGATTAGAGAAAATTATAAAATTTGCAAGAAGTAGCAAAATATGCCGTATCATACACTTTGCACTGACACATGACTTCAATGTGTGCCAAATCTCACAGTTAGTATCTAACTATACAGGTGATGATTGCAATCTTGGACAACCCCGCATTATAGAAAAATTGCACTTTAAAACAGTGCTTAAAGTGTTGGCGATGCAATCGCATTACAGCCAATACATGTTTTAAAATTTCATGCTTTAGAAACAGTGTCTCCCATTTGTCAACATGTTACAGCGAATTGGCATTAATGAAATGTGTGTTCTTGCAGAACGACTTGTACAGTTAAGGGACATAACATATCAATATACCTGTAGAGATATGCTCGTGGTATCATGGCATGTAACAATGGTATAAAGTTCTTAGACTTGGTCTTAACTCAGGTCACTTAAAGCATGACACATTATGAAAAATGTGCTCTTTTGCTGTAACCGAATAGGTTATTACAAGGCCAAACACTTGTATCTGAGAATGTAATATTTAAGTATAATAGCCAGTTGTAATAAATATCTGTTGGATCCTTGAATGTGGTATTATCTAATTCTAGTTTATGTTACAACGTATAACATAAGCATTATCAGGTAAAATATCCTGCTCAAGGCAAAGCCCATATCATGATTAGCAGTGGTGGCCATTTGTGCAGAATTGATTCCAAGATCTCAAGGGCAGATCCATTGCAAAATTAATGGAAGACCAACTGATCAACAGCACTGCATATCATAGAGTGCACACAATCAGCAGCATTAGTTTCTGTGAGCACAGTAAACCATACAGATCTGCAGATAAGAGAAAGTGAGGACTGCAGATGTTGGAGATCAGAGTCGAGTGTGTAGTGCTAGAAAAGCACAGCAGGTCAGGCAATATCCGAGGAGTAGGAGAATCAACATTTCGGGCATATGCCCTTCATCTGGAAACTTCATTCCTGATGAAGGGCTTATGCCTGAAATGCTGATTCTCCTCCTCCTCAGATGCAGCTTGACCTGCTGTGCTTTTCCAGGTCTGCAGATAGCTGCTTGACCAGTCAGAAGACAACCAATTCATTTCTGGTGAAAATCAAAGTTCTTGTAAGTTACGAGAAATTTCCAACATTGCCTTAATGTAAAATAAAAAAGGCTGAAGTTACAAATAGAAACAAAACTAAATAAGTGAGAACCTTATTTCTTTCAAAAAAAGAGAAAAAGCCCAATAGCTTCCTGTTCTAATTTAAAAATAGTCAGTTCAATGGTTATAAAAGCACTGCTCTCTGAAAATAAAATACAGCTTAAAAGAAACTTTAAAAAATGCTTCCCTTCACAAAGAAGGCTTAGATTGGTCCAGCCCTCCATTGGTTCCAATTATCTTCCTTCAAACTGGTGCCAAAATTAAACAAAAGCCTGCATGAGACCATCATTACTATTTGACTTGAATGGCACGTAAAAGCAGAAATATGCAACTGAAAACCTGCAATCTGAAATCTGAAGACTAGTCCTTAAACCAAGATTCTTAAAGAGACTATAAGCATTAAAGTTAAATTCTCATCTTTAGGTGGCCCAAAGAACAGAAAGTTAGCTATCTTCAACAGTGCTTCATTCACACATTGCCCTGATAGGTGTTCAGGGTTTCATAGTTTATCTTAAGGATGAGAAAGGAAAATATTATGAGGAATCTTCCAGATCTAGATGCAGAAAGGGAATTAATTAAGTAGGGTGATGGTATACCACTGCCTGCCACCAATCAAATTGCATCCTGTATGAAAAGACCCACACTTGACCTTTCTGATCTGCTGCCAATTGAGGCCCTGAAGTAGTCAATTAGGTAAAGGCCTATTTCTACCTGGGGTGCAATTATTTCTGCTCCAAATGAGATGAGGAAGAGCATAGGACAGAAACTTGATGAGGAGGGGTGATAACTATCAAAACACCATTGCTTTACCATCTCTATTCAAATTAAGTTGTGGGCAGGAAAACCAAAGTTTACTGTTGGTATTGCTCACAGCACTTTTGGTGTGAGTGCTGCTCTTGTTCTTTTTCAGAGGCAGAAGGTAGGGTTTCATAATCTGCATTCATGCTCGAGACAAGTGATGTCAGCAAAATGCACTTCAGGTCGTGTAACTTCCAAGAATTTAGAGTTCGTTTGTTAACCTGTAAGAACACGCTGTCAGGCAGGTGTCTGTTTCACTGTCAATTTCACTGAAGAAGTGTTCCCTGCCCTGCACTTGCTTCACTGACTCTAGTGAGTTGCAAAGAGCTCAGGAAACCCATGCACTGCTCGGTAAAGCTAGAACCAATGGCTAAGGTCAAAGCTAATTACCCATTGAATATTTCAATGATTTTCCTCATAGCTGCATGGTGGAAGAAGATGTGGTGGGGATGAGTGAAGACTGGGTTCCCTGTTCACCTGCAAAACAGTCTAGGTCAAAGCAGAAAGTAGATAGACCCTGTAAAGGTCCCGAGTCCATTTTCAGGATTGAAGTCCACCTCTTCATGGCAAGTAAAATTCTGCTCATCATTTCTACTAACCTCTCCTGGACAAACTACTGAGAATAGAAGGAAAAGTCTATTGAAAACAAGATGGGAAACTAAAGCAATCTAATATTTTGAGGGGGAAACCACACCTTACTTTCTCTCAGAAACGGCAAAGCAAATAATGTATCAATTCATAAATGAATTGTTAATAAATCAATGTTATATTTATATGGTCCCTGAAATCACACTACTTTACTAGCATCAAAACAGTTAACATTTTTGCATTGAACTGTTTCATCAATTATCACAGTTACTTTGAATAGGTTAGCGTGTTCTATAAGAAGGGTTTTATAAAAACGCTACAAGCATACGTCCAATACATGATTTCAAGGCCAAAGAAGTTTTCGAGATCATTGCTGATAGAATATTGATCTCAAACTTAAATATAATGTTGTGTTTATATTTTAAATGTATATTGATCATGTGTCACTTTACAACTGTTGTAGTAAGGAGTCAATTTTGTTTCAATTTTGAGAGATAACTGATGTGAAATATTAATTATGCTAGTCATTTTATGGCAGGATTTTAAAATATACTTTGTCACTTGAAAATTTCATCTTGGTGCTTCATTTTAGATGTATGAAATTTATTGGATGTAGCAAAGTGCAAAGATGCTAACAGTTAAGGAGATAAAAACTGAGTAGCACTCAGCAAAATTGATAACTGGTGAGCACTGTCTGAACATGCTGGCTTTTTAAGTATGTAATTACTATTTGTAGTTGAATTGAGAAAAAGAGCAGCTAATACAACACTGACAAGAAAGACAAAGAGCAGCATGCAATATCAGCAAAGAGTAACATTGTAAATAGAAGTGGTCTTTATCTAACTAGAACAGCTGGAAGAGGGTGGGAGGGCAACTCTGAAGAAAAGTAGACTCAGAAATAAATATAAAGAACAGAAAAGAAAGTAGAAGTATGCATAAAGTACAACAGAGACAGGATGCAGCCAACAGAATCTGGAAGGAAAACTGATCAAACTAAGGAAACAGAAAGAGGTAGCAGATGCATATGTGTCAAAATTGAGAAGACCTGAGGGTTGATATAATGAAGTTTTTAAGAAAAGCAGAATGCCCTCGTAAGCGTTATGTAGACGGTCCTTTCAAGAAAAAAAAATCACATGTTCATAAAGTTTGAAGTGAAAATCAGTTAGAACAAAATAAAGTACACATATATTACCAGCTGTTGAGCTACAAGGAGAAATTAACTAATTGACAGTTACATAAAACAGTTTTGAGTTCTGCCCTTACATCAGGGAATGTACATATAGCTGTGAAAATAACAATGAAAATAAAAATAAAATAATGAAATACAATGACAAATATCTCACAACAGACAATAGTAATATTGGCTCTGGAAAGAAGAAGATGAAGAAATATATGATGTGAACAGTTTGAATATCAACATAAGCAAAAACTGGATCAGCAACAGAAAGGAAGCCCAAGTTAATAATGTGCACTGTAAAAATCGAGAGATTTGCATCTTTAAAAGAGAGTTTTAATTGTTTCTGAGACTAGACAAAAGGGCTTAAATTTCTAATAACTGTTCAAAGAATAGCCAGAAGAGGCAACTATAGAAATTAGTGGAAGGCTTCAGATCAGAAAATAATGACCAAATTGAGAGGTGGATGGGGTGTTTGCATTGTAATAGTTCTACAAGCTTCAGCTGCCCCACCTACTTTTTTCATCAGTAAAATAAATAAAATCTGGGGAAACTAGTCACTGCGTTACAAAAACTAACCTTCTACTTTTGGTCATACATTTAAATGCCCAAAGTAAAAGGATAAGTATAGCCCTTTTTTTTTAAATTAAATTACCTCTGAGTGCTCAGAGAAACAAGTTTCATCTGCTTATCATAGACTTAAATTAACACAGTGTGTAAAACTCGCTGACAGATGTAATATGGAAGTTCATCTTCAAAGTGGCATTACAGCAAATACTAAGATCTGTTCTCATGTTAGGTTTATCACACACATACATCACAAGCTAGCTTTTCATTATTTTAAAGGCCTCAATGAAATTTCTCTACATCCAGACATTGCTACAGTGAAAAGATCCAACTCTCTTTCATGACAGATACTTCCTGGAAATGAAAAATATATTCCTTGAAAAGAAATGTGACATCATTTGCTTGCCCATACAAAGTGAATTTACTGATAGTTATACATACAATTAAACAGAATTAAGACATACTGGACATGTGGAAATCCCCACAAAACATCTACACACTTGCTGATGATGCCAACTGACCAGATTTGAGGAGAAAAGAGAAAGGATATTGGAAATCTATGGTTGAAATAACAAAGAATTGGAGTGTGCTGCATGAGCAGGAGGAAGGTTGCTTTGAGTAAGAGTAAAATCCTCATTTTATATTCACATAATTTTTTTTGCTAACATTAACAAACAGAGGAAAGTATACCTCAAAGGTGTATAATATATTTTGTATAAAGTCACACAGTTACTCTTTGAATAATTAGAGTCATAGAGTCACAGCATTGCACAGCACAGAAACAGACCCTTCGGTCCAACTCATCCGGGCTGACCAAGTATCTTAAATTAATCTTGTTCCATTTGCCAGCATTTGGTCCATATCTCTCTAAACACTTCCTATTCATATATCTATCCAAATGCCTTTTAAATGTTGTAACTGTAACAACCTCCACTACTTCCTCTGGCAGCTCATTTCAAACACACACCACTCTCTGTGCGAAAAAAGATGCACCTTAGGTTCCTTTTATAAATTTCCCCTCTCAGCTTAAATCTGTACCCTCTAGTTTTGGATACCCTTTAAACTGAGAAAAAGACCTTGGCTATTCACCTTGTCCATACCCCTCATGATTTTATAAATCTTTAGAAGGTCACCCCTCAGCCTCCGATACTCCAGGGTAAATAGACCCAGCCTATTCAGCCTCTCCCTATAGCTCAAACACTCCAAACAAGGCAACATCTTTGTAAATCTTTTCTGAATCCTTTCAAATTTAACAATGTCTTTCCTAAAGCAGGGAGACCAAACTTGAATGCATTATTCCAAATGTGGCCTAACCAAGGTCCTGTACAGCTGCAACATGACATCCCAAATCCGACATTCAGTTTTTAGACTAATAAAGGCTAGCATACCAAATACTTTCCTCACTACCCTGTCTACCTGAGACCCCACTTTCAAGGAACAAAGAGGTGGTAATTCTTTTAAAGCAAACTCAAAATTTGGTCAGTGTGATACCTTGCTTCATTAATGTGCCCTATTCCAAGCCTCCAAGCAGCATCACTGCAGTTTTCAGTTATGTACATTGTACAAATATTTCCTGATGTTAACATGTGTTTGTGTTTGTACATTAACGAGAAAATAGAATTGTATAGTTGCTTCTACTTCGAAAACACAATAACATTTGCTATAAATGGTGGCTGAAAATTAATAAATTGTTGCACATTTAAAGTATCTCAAGGCATGTTTGATATAACTAACTTACTATGGGGCTTCTAGATCCTTCTAAACCATCTGCAGTCACATCAGTTGCCAGTATCTCAGCTTTGATTATGTCCAGTGCTCGAAGAATCCAGCTGTGCTGTCGTTTGATTTGTTTTTGTAGCTCCTGCCATTGACTTGTAATAATCTGCAGCATGTCTTTCAATCCTTCAAAGCAGAACAACTAGATATCAGCACTCAACAGAAGAAGCATAACACTAATAACAATCAATTAACAAATGTTATGGGGAGACAGAATATCATATACCTTGTAGTTCCCCATAAATATTTCAATCAAGCCACATTTTACTTCTTCAAAGTTGAACTGAAACATCTAAAGGGAAAAGGATACCTCTAAACCTGTTTCCAATATTAATTCATGTAACCCTAGTTAACAAATAGCACCATCAAGTGCTATTTACATATTAAACTTGAAATGCGTTGAATCCTACGAAGTACGGAATCATAATGATGGAAAATATAAAAAAAACCATGTTCCCTACTGTGATGGTTTTAGGTGAGGAATAGTATTACTTATTTCAGTATTGTATTGGCAATGCTTCAATGATTTGCCACAACCCAAACTTCTGAACAGTTCCCTGCTGTACTAATCAATACAGCATTTCAAACTCTTGGAACCTCTTAGGGTCTCATACTATCAAATTAGATACAATGCTTAAGATTGGTATAAATTGTGCTGACTGAGAAGATTGAGACTACAAGACATACATTAATTTACAGACTCCACAATCATCTAAGATGCTGGCAGAAAATACTTTTATCTTCTGCTATATGCTGGACTCAAACAGATTCTCAGCGGGACTGACTGCACAGAGTTGTATCTTCAATCATGTTTTAACTCAATCTGACGACAGAAGAACAGTAGGCAAGAATACATTGTCAGATTTTAAAATAAAGTTCAAAATGCAATTTAAAACTATATTTTCTGTAACTTCTAATACGAGTGAAGAGTGAAGTACTGGGTTTCTTAAGTGCTAGGATATAATGGGTTAATTTTAATTAAGTGCACAATAGAATCATAATATCATAGAATCCCTACAGTATGGAAACAGGCCCTTTGGCCCAACAAGTCCATACCAACCCTCCAAAGAATAACCACCCAGACCCATTCCCCAACCTATCACTCTACATTTACCCATAACTAATGCACCTAACCTACATATCCCTGAACACTATGGGCAATTTAGCATGGCCAATTCATCTAACCTGCACAAGGTGGCAACACATAAGATAAAGTGGAACACTGGGATTTACACCTTTCTGTAAAATCAACAAGAAAATATTATGTTTAGCTAAACAAAATGTTACATAAATATCTCTTTGACTGCCGTTCCTACTAATATCTTGAGATTAATATCACATCATGGGCAGAAACTTATTAAGGGATTTGAGGATTTTCTGCTGGCTACAGAACTGGTCCTAGCATCTCAAGATGGAGGAACAAGCAGATAACAGCTGAGTGTTGTTTTAGGTGGTGGGGAGCATCCCATGGGGTGGGGGTCATAAAGCCAGAATGAAGGGCAGCAGTTGGCAGTGGTCATGCATAGGTTAGTGCTGATTGAGGGAATCCCCCACCCAATAACAACCTGTCTGCAGTGGTAACTTGTTATTATCCAACTTGGAGCTGATTCAGCTTCATTGGAAAGACCAATGATTGTTTAAGGGCCTCATTTGGTGGTGGAATAGAAAAGACAAACTTTGGTTTTCCCACCCATAACTTAATTTGAATAGCGTTGGTAAAGCAATGGTGTTTCAATATGTTATCACCCCTCCTAATCAAGTTTCTGTCCCAAAGCTGCCTCTGGACCGGAAGATTCGGTCCAAACCTTTTAAAACTCCTTCATCTGTTATTGAAACAAACAAACTCTTATTCAGACCCAATTAAAAGAAGAATATTCCTTGAGTAGCATCTCTGAACTGTCAATCAATATGTGAACTCAGAGTCTTTGCAGAAATAATTGTAGCTTTTCAGACAAGCATTATTAATATGGATGAATGTAACAAAATAAGCTATTTAAATGACATGACCGGATGTTTTCTTTTTCCTTACCTGGGTTTTCAATCTAAGGAGTCCAGCAGAGGATTCTTTTAACTCTCAATGACAGTTGCAGCCTGTTTTCTCTTTTTGGTTGACAGTTAAGAAGGACTACAAAAGGATTATTAATCTTTAATTGGGTCTGAATGGGAGCTGTTTGTTTCAATCATCTTTTTATCACTTTTTTTTGGAAAATCCATCTGATCTGCAGAGACTGGTCTTTGTATTGTGAGATTGTGTCTGCATATGGGATTAAGGCTATATAGTTTAATTCTGAATTGTAGCTTGGATGTTAATCAGTAGTTGCTGCTTGCTTAAAGAATAGGTTCTATTTATCACAACTGGATTATTTTGAGATCATTAAAGAAGTCTGGTCAACATTTCTGTTATTCTGGGTAGGAGTACAAAAGAGTGGAACTGACTATTTTGATAATTGAATCAAGATATTTATTCTAATGGTGTGACTGGTGGAATAGTAGGATTTAATTATTAACACATTCCTCCTGTCACAGTCAGAATAATACAATAATACAAAGAGCTCTGGTGCCCCAGTGGTTGTATGCTTATTTCTGAGCCCAGAGGCCTAGATTCACATCCCACTGTTCCAGCAAAGTAGAATGAATTCTCTGAACAAGTTGATTTGAAAATATTGACAGTGATGGCGATTTTTAGCTTAAACTCCACTTTCCCACTTGCCCTCAGCACTTCCTGATTCCATGAGAGATCAAAATTCTGTCTGTCTTAACTTTAAATACATGTGACAATAACGTATTCACAACCCTCCAGAGCAAAGAGTTCAAAAGACTCACAATCCTTTTAGTCTAGAAATTTCTGCTTATATCAGTCCTAGATGATCATCCTCTTATCCTGTGATTGTGCACCTCTATTTTAGATTCTCCAGATTGTGGGAAAAGAACTTCTCACTGGCTAACTTGTCAAGCTTCTTCAGAATTGTGTACATTACAATGTGACCAACCTTCATTCTTTTTAACTCCAGAGAATGTGAACTCAATTAGCTCAGCTTCTTGTTATAGGACACTTGTTATCTAAGGGTTCAATTTAGTGAACCATTATTGTGCTGCCTCTCACGCAAGTGTAACCCTCCTTAACTATGGAGACCAAAAGTACAGACAATATTCCAGGTGTGGTCTCACCAGGACCCCAAACAATTTATTCTTGTACACTAATCTCCAAGCAATGAAGGCCAACATGACAGTAGCCTCATTGATTGAGCTTGATGTTAACTTTCTGTGTCCATTGTATAAGTACACCCAAATCCCTCTGAACATCAACCGAAATTCATGTCAAATGTAGATTTAGTCAGATCCTGATTTTCCAATTAGCGCCACTGTCAAAGTAGATTCTGCTTAAATAAAGGGACATTGTGACAGACTCCTGAAATTGTTATTACTTCGAGGACTTACCTGATTTGCGTGATTCAATGAGCTCCAGAAGTTGCTGTCCTTCTTCTACCACAGCATCTTTTAGTGCACAGTGACTATCTACATTGAGTTTAAAACACTGCAACAAAAGAAGTTAAAAATTAGCAGCCTCGAAATTACCTGATTTTGTTTTTTAAAAGCAGATCGATAGGTTCTTTTTCCAGTTGTCTAATCCTGTCGAGAAGCTAGGAAATAATACCAAAGTTTTGAATCCTAGACTCCTCCAGTATCTACTCTGCATAATGCCTTAGCAAGCTATTTTATCACAGAAAACATACAGACACATTTCATTCTTCCTCCTATGTATGTTCTAGAATGTAACATAGGGCATTAGATAGAAATCAGAAACAAGAATCCTCAATGATTTGCCTGTCTGCCAGAGTGCAACTAGAGTGGTTATCATGCCCCCATTATTGACTTAGCTGAATTTTGTTAACTCAGTAACAACTATAGTTTCAACATGGGTCTCACTGACCTAGTACCAAAGTAGGAGGTGCATTATTCACCAATGAAACCCAAACCTAATGGACTAAAAACATGAACCAAAAATGTTTTTATTCTGGTGGAATAATGCTACTGCAATTGGATGAATGGGTGTTGGCATTGGATCCTGAACCTAGTTATTTTAAGTCTCTACTCACTTTTTGCAATCACACCTTTTTTATAAACACATGAAAGAAGTGTGACTGGTGGTGTAACATCAATCATTCTCCACAACTTTTGTGCGAGGCTCCATTGAAAAACAACAACTGAAATCGCATAATTATGCTCATTAATACCCACGATTTGGAGGTGCTGGTGTTGGACTGGGGTGGATAAAGTTAAAAATCACACAACCCCAGATTATAGTCCAACAGGTTTATTTGGAAGCATTAACTTTTGAGGTGCTGCCCAATACCCAGTAGAATAAATTGACACATTGTCAGATAGCTCAGCCATTGAATGGGTACAGGGATGACTGGTTATCTTGAATTGTTCTCACTGAAAGGATTCGTGGTCAAATCACCTAATCCTCAAGATAAGGTTTCTGATCACAGAAGACAACCCCTGAATATTTATATGCTAACTGAAAAGGAACATTAGTAGAGGCATGATCACCTGATAACACACTCAACCAAGGATTGCAGAGGTCCAAAAGAACTCTTTTAAAAGTGAACAGTTTAAACATATATATTATTTGTATATAAATGTTTGTGTCTAAATCCATTCTAGTTTGTGCATCTGTGCCAATTAAAATATACAATTGTTTCGCTGGATCTGAATTTTAATAATTGTTGAAGATATGATTTCAGATTTTTAAGCAACCCTGCAGCTATAACCCCAACCACACATTTTGCAGGTGTTGCCAGGAGATGGAAGTGGTCCTTGGCCCTGGGATCATTGGCATTCTTTTCTCCAGTTCCTCTTCCATACTTCCTTTGCAAGAATCAATTTCACCTCCCAGAAATGCCTTCCAAATGTGCGTTTGGAGATGCATCTCTAAGATCAAACTTACCAGCCACAAAAGGTTCCAATGAACCTATAGCCAGTGACACAGAATTTCCGATTTGTTAGTGACCAATTGCTGGTGAATTAATTATTACAATGAAATAGTTGCAAAAACATTATTCTTGCATTGATAGCGATGATCATAAAGAGCAAAGCAATTAATTGTAACTTGATTTTTGATCTGTTCAGACAATCCTAAGCAAGTGTAATGTGAAATAAAAAACAAATTGTTAAGACACTGACTTAATAATGTTTTTTTCAAAATCTAATGGTTTTCACTGTTTCAATGTAATATTTTCAATAGAGTCAGAACACTTATGAAACAAAATTTTCAACAATAGCCGATATTAACAGGCTAACCTTATTTATATCCATAACTGGATACTAAGCATGGTCCCAAACATTGATAATTAAGCAACAACTTCACAAAAAAGTGAAGAACATTTGCACAATTTGTTTTTAAATTTGAAGGAAGTTTTCTTTAATTTGTAATACCCTATATGTTAACTTACTTTTTCTGACTGATTATAGTAGTCCCTGAGATTTACACTGGATAGTGATGAGAAATAGAATTCTCCTTAAATTGATATTGCTGCAGTCAATTACAGCTCATCTGGGATGAAACCAATATGTCCCAGGATTTCTGCTTATGGTTCAAGTACACACTCGATAAATTCCAACAAGGATCCCTCACATAATAAACATATTGCATTATGGTTTAAATCAATCAAAATTCATTTAGTGAATAGTGCGGTGTTATTATAACTAAAATAATTCAATGTTCTTCTTTCTTGATGTATAAGAGATTTGCCACTTATATGAAGAAAGTGTTCCTGAACATTAAGTATTTTATACAGCATACTTGTTCTATTAAATCAAAAGATTTTAATATATAACTCATTTTGTTAATATGAGATTTCAGGAGCACATGTCTTACCAAATGGGTTTCCAGATAAAGTTTCAGACTGCATGTATCGGCTTTCGGAGGTGTCCAGTTTTCAGTTGTTTCCATGGCTTCAAACAACCAATGAATCAATTCATCGAGCTTATTTACAAAACCCTAAAGAAACAGGAATAATTTGATAAGTAATTAAAGTCATTAAACTTAACTTAGTTATTAAACTAAATCTTTAGCCATTGCAGAGAATAATAGGTTCAAGTGTTCCGCTGAATGACAATCACAGTTTATTTCTGATGTCAGACATCATATTAGCCCTCTTTTGTTTGTCTTTCTGTGATAAAATAAAACCACCCATTGAATAAAGTGTTAGTATTTGGTTCAAAATTGATATTTCCAAACCAGATCATTAAGGATTATTTGAACATGGCAATAAGCAATTGCAGGAAAATACATGAAAAACAAGCTTAGTGTAACAACAGCCGATTGTTTTAACAACAACCTTGCCTTAGTTTGAGAACAGGCTAGTTTGCAACTGGATTTGTTTGTGAACATCAGATTCAGAATAGCGTTAACTTGGTAACTTTCTCCAGCTTGCTGGAACCTTTCACCTTTGGACTGGGGTTTGTGAGACGGAGCTAGGGACTGGGGTTCAAGGACCAGTACTATGGAAACTCAGATAGACTTTCAAGTGTCAACCCGTCACCCAGGATGGGCAAAGACAGTGAGACTCACTTGTGGAAAATGTCAAAGGTAGTTTAAGCTAATAGATGCTCATTAGTTTGTATATACCTAAATTAGATTAAGCTAATACATTTTTGCTTTCTATTAAAGTGCACATTTCTTCTAGTATTTATTCAGATCAGACCTTAAAGAACCCATTCGGCACTTTCAGACTAACAATACAGAGCAGTAAGAAATTTCATTATTTTATTTGACTGAATTAAGTACAACGCTGTCCCGTTTCTGCACGTTTATTAAAAATAATCTCTGCGCATGTTTGCAAGTACATACATTAATGAAAAACTGGAGCCATTCTACCCTCCTCACCCACTTGTAACATTCAAAAATATATAACAAATTCTGAGTATGTTACCATGCAGAAAATAGAAAGCAAAATAAGTCACAGCAGTGATTTAATAGTTACAAAAGTGTCTCAGTGTTTATCACATTAATATTCCATTGGTACAGAAAAGTTTATAGATGGTTGTAAAATGTCCAGGTGGATTTCTGGCAGTAATCCTAACTTACCCTGGATAACTATTAAGCTTAAATTAATCGGCACTCTCCAAATTCTCTAACTTCAAGGGACTTTCTGAGGGTTTTAAATAAAGTGAAATTGTCCATTGGAATTATCACTTTCCTTGGCAACTCTTTCAGAATCATCTAGGTCAAAGTTTCTGCATAGTCCCAATGCCCAACTCCAGTCCACATTGCTACGTGACTCTCTGGCCATCAGAATGTCTGGGCCAATACATCTCTCAGAAATTGACATTTGTATGTAAGGCAATATAATTTTGAGTGGTTATTGCTGTTGAATTTAAGCTTCTCCTAGTGAAGGATGTTCATATTGGGAAAAGGACAACTCCTATTTCTGTCCTTCAAGCAACAAGTATTTGCAAGAATTACATGGTTAGATACAGACAGCAGCCCTTGAATTGTACATCAACAATATATCGCAGCTGCAACCTCAAGAAGCATTTTTACTCATGCATCACATTTTGTATTTCGCACATGAGCTACCATGTACTTTCTCTAAGTGATGACTGTTAATTTTGTTAAGTTGCAAACATGTGTCAAATTAGAGACAGTTTTATACTGTGGCCCCATACCCACAACAATGTAGGCTCAAACTGACTAAAATCATTTCACATTAGATTGAAACGTTTCTTCCAACCAAAGCTTAATTAAATTCCGATTTCTCCGACAAACAAACAGCTACTTACTTTGATGAACCACTAAGTGCACAAGAACGTATTCAAAGTAATTTTTATACTTCTTTCTGAATTATAGAATTACCTCTTTTTTTGGATGTTGTTAGTTCTGTATGCCTTTGGTTCCAATTCTATTAATCACTCTTTCAGGCTAAAGCCATGATGAAACACCTGTCTTTCTGTTAATCTGGGGAGAAACAATTCATGCCAAGTCTGGTCAATCACCAAAATTACTTCTTTCCCAACCCATGGAAGCACTGATACCACATGGCATGGTAAAAATAAACTCAACTTAGTGAGTACAGCAAATTATATTTTAAAAGTCCTTAACATATCATTTAATAAATTAAGAGGAGAAGTAATGAGATGGTCATTTTATTTGCAAACAGATGAGAAATCTTTGATTATAATTATATCATTGCATTAGAAGTCACAAACAAAGCTGCACACTGATTATTGTTAATCTTTGTTAAAATTGATGGTAATAATGAAAGTTTTGACATGGAGGAGCTGATGTTGGACTGGGGTGGACAAAGTTTAAAAATCACACAACACCAGGTTATAGTCCAACCGAAGATTTCTCATCTGTTTGAAAAAATTGTGACCATCGCGTTACTTCTCCCCCTAATTTATTAAACGATATCTTGCTGCATTCCTCAGTAAGTTAACTTTGCTTTTACTTTGCCATAAAGGAAGAGATATGGCATCAGTGGTTCTTTCAAATTTAGAGAATTAACATGAACCGGAACATTTTTTATTAGATACCTTTCCATTCAGGGCAGAAAGGTGGTTCCATGAGCAGACTCTCATAATTTTTAGGCAAATTGCTTCATCACCAGAACTGTCCAACAAGTGCCAAGACATAGTATGGCTGGTGGTGAGAAGGGCTGAAAATGTGTTGGTGGAAAAGCGCAGCAGGTCAGGCAGCATCCAAGGAACAGGAGAATTGACGTTTCGGGCATCAGTCCTTCTTCAGGAATGAAGAACCAAAACATTCCTGAAGAAGGGCTGATGCCCGAAACGTCGATTCTCCTGTTCCTTGGATGCTGCCTGACCTGCTGCGCTTTTCCACCAACACATTTTCAGCTCTGATCTCCAGCATCTGCAGTCCTCACTTTCTTCTGGTGGTGAGAAGGGCACTGCCCATCAGATCCTTCATGCACACCTATTCCTGTGCACCACTGCTCACTGCCCTCAAAGTTCTGACAAAAAGACTATCACCCTTATCCTTCTGGAATGTGCATTTGCAAAGAAGGTCTGGAGAGAGATGCAGTGGATTTTGTCGAGATTCATCCCTGAGTATTTTCATGATGCAGGAATCTGTGCTGTATGGTCTGTTCCCTGGCATGCCCACCAAGACAAACATCAACTGCACCTGAAGGCCCATCAACTCAGTAAAAGCTGCACTTGGTCTGCCTGAAACGTGCTGGCGTTATTCTCAACCAGTTATGTTTGGGATTATGAGTCTCTTCAGTTCTCAGACCCTCACGTTGCCTCAAAATGAACATTAGTAGTTTCTAGCATAAGCAGAAAATGTCTTTGTTCTTGCAACTGTCAAGAAGCTCTGAGAAATGTTAAATTTCCAATGTTTTGTTTGTTATTATTTTCTCTCTGCAAAGACTATACAGAATTGATTTAGAACCTTTATATGCACTTATAGATGACATTTTACAAACAAACTATATTTTTGAAATGAAAAGAATTAGTGACGGATAATGGTCCCTCTGAGCTGCTCAGATTCTTCAAGGGTTCACGCAAAACCAACTAATACACTGACTCCTGGTTCTGGAAGTCGCTCCTGTGCATGAAGCTTGCACATTTGCATAACTGCAGGAAAAATTATATTGAATGTAGATGATAGAGCAGATACCACTGTCGAGTACCTGCTGTTCTCATGGTTTTCAAATATCGAAAGGGTTCATTATGTGGTAGCAATAAATAGAACTACATTTAGTCAGATCCAGCTACTAGGACTTTAGGGAGCTGGTACAAATACATCTGCTCCATCTAAAAGCTAGAGTAGAACTCCCTGGCCTGAATCTTACTTTTTTTGGCTAGATCTGACCGGTGCTGAGCTTTTTGGGGGCATTTCTGCCACGCAGCCAAGTATGTTTTTATTCCCATTCTTCATTTGCAGAATATGGGTGTCACTGGCCAGACCAGCATTTATTGACCATCCCTAAATGTCCAGAGAACAGTTTAGAGTCAACTACATTGTTGTAAGTCTAGAGTCACATGTAGGTCAGATCAGGTAAGGATGGCAGTTTCCTTCTGAAAGGACATTAATCAACCAAACCAGATTTTTTCAACAATTGACTTTTTTTTATGGTCATCACTAAACTCTTAATCCCAGATTTTTACTCAATTCGAATTCCTCGATCTACCATGGTGGGATTCAAACCCAAATGTCTGGGACATTACCCATGTCTCTGGATTAGTATAATATCACGAGGCCATCACCTGCCCACATCTTGCTATATAGTCCCAAACTCGCCTCAGAACTACCTACTTTCCACTATTGCACGCATCATGTGTAATTCCTGCTCCATCTTACCATTTGCTCTTCCTGGAACAACCCGTCACTCTGCAGATTTCCTGGAACATGTCAGCACTCTTCGCATCTGCCACATCCTTGAAAGTGCATTGTGCACCTGAACAACACTGTCAATTTGGAGCTGTACTATATGGTACCTGACATTTGTCCCAGACATGGCAAACTAAGGAAACCTGGCACCCTACGTTCGGGACAGATAGCTGGAGGTTCTGTTGGATAGGGTAGATGTAGGATTTCCTCTTTCCTCAGGACTGTGAGCGGAGTCTATGACACGAGACAACCTGCAACATCTTCCCTCACTTGCTGTCTCCCATCCCAAACCACTAATCCTATATACCCTCTGTGTGGCCTGATCACTCATTTGGGACACCTCCTCAATTGTTCCAGATGTAACAGCTGTCCCACACATCTCTGTAATAGTGGCCTCTCTCTCATTGCAGGAGAAAAACAGCCCACCATTGGGTGGAAAGGCTGAAAGCAAGGGATAGACTATCACTTGGCTCGTCATCCCTAATGTAGAGAACATCCTGACTCTGACTGCCCCAAGTATCTGATCATGTCCAAGTCCCTGGACTGGTAATGAAAGCTGCCTTTCACTTACTGTGCTCAGACCCCCTTACTAAATGCCTTGCTCTTGACTTGACTAGGTTTGCTGACAACTATGACAAGTTTCTTGCCTTTGTAGCTATGCTAACCAGTAAGATAAAACAGAAGGAATATGAGCCTTATATCGCTGGCTGAGGGGGCAAAGCACAAAAAGGCAAGGAAAGCATTGAAACATACAGAAGATAGGAGCAGTTGACCACTTGACTCCTCAAGCCTGCTTCATCAGTCAATATGATCATAGATGATCATTAAGCCCAAGACCCCAATCCCACGTTCTCCCCAAACGTATTGATGCTTTTAGTGACAAGAGTTATAACTACTTTCTTCTTGAAAACACAATGTTTTGGTTTGAACCACTTTCTGTGATAGTGAGTTCCATAGGCTCGCCATTCTCTATGTGAAGAAATTTCTCCTCATCTCAGTCCCAAAAGATTTAACTTAAATCCTTAAATGAGTTTTGAAAAGATTTCTGGCTCAAGTTGAGGTTCTGGATGTGAGTTTGCTCACTGAGTTGGAAGGTTCGGTTTCAGATATTTTGTCATCATACTGGCTAACATCATCAGTGAGCCTCTGGTGAAGCGCTGGTGTTATGTCCTGCTTTCTATTTGTGTGTTTAGGTTTGTTTGGGTGTTTGGTGATGTTATTTCCAGTTCTGTTTTTCAGAGGATGGTACATGGGTCCAAATCAATGTGTTTGTTGATAAAGTTCCAGGTGGAATACCATACTTCAGGAGTTCTTGTGCATGTCTCTGTTTGGCTTGTCCTAGGATGGATGTGCTGTCCGAGTCAAAGTTGAGCCCTTCCTAGTCTGTATGTAAGGTTACTAGGGTTAGTGGGTCATGTCTTTTTGTGGCTAGTTGATGTTCATGTATCCTGGTGGCTAGTTTACTGCCTGTTGGTAGTGTTGTTACAGTCATTGCAGGGTGTTTTGTAAATGATGTTTGTTTTGCTTATTGTCTGTATAGGGTATTTACGTTCATTAGCTGCTGTTTTAGTGTGTTGATGGGTTTGTGGGCTATCATGATGCCAAGAGGTCTGAGTAGTCTGGCAATCATTTCAGAGATATCTTTGATGTAGGGGGGAGTGGTGAGTGTTTCTGGACGTGTTTTGTCTGCTTGTTTGGGTTTGTTGCTGAGAAATCGACGGACTGTGCTTATTGGGTACCCGTTCTTCTTGAAAACATTGTAAAGGTGATTTTAGAAGAATGGCATTCCAACCAGAACTCTATCAACAAACAATTTGATTTGGAACCCATCTACCATCCTCTGAGAAAAACAAACCATAAATGACATCACCAAACACCAAAGAAACCTAAACAGATAAATAGAAAGTGGGACATAACACCAGTGCTTCACTGGAGGCTCACTGATGATGTTATCTTGTTGGTGACGAAACATCTGAACCCAAACCTTCTAGCTCAGCGAGCAAACTTAAATCCTTAAACTATGACTCTGTTCAGGACTCTCTCACCATCAGGAACATCTTTCCTGTATTTAACCAGTTTAGTCCTGTTAGAATTTAATAGGTTTCTATGAGATTCCTGACGCATTCTTCTAAACTCCAATGAATATAATCCTAACCAATTCAACCTCTTCTCATAGATTAGCCCCACCATCCAAGAATCAATTTGGTAAACTTTGGTATAAAAGCTGGAGTGAGGTACTTGTGATGTCTCAATCAGCAAATCTCACCATTGCTCACGTCACTCAGACTCCTATAAGATTCTGTCCTCTGTCTCAACCCCAGACAATTTGTGGCATCAGTAGAATGAGTGGAGCCATTCAGGACTATTACCTTATTCAAATTTCTTTCCCCACAGTTATCCCATTACATAATCATGGATGGAATACAGTTACCACAATCACATCTCCCTCAAGCGTGGCCACTTTCCAAATTTTCTTGGGATGCATCTCTCAGACTTGGAAAATGTAGATGTCTTGCTTGAGGACTGTGAACTCTTATTGAGCCATTGATTATTTCTCTACTAGAGGATCTTTAATCTCACAGCTATCCTTCACAGAGGACATTGTTACTTGTCAAAGTTTTTGTTGATACATTACCTTATCTGAGGAATTTATAATCTCGTGAATTCCTTTCCTGGAAGATTTTCTATTGAAATAAGTATGATCTTCCTTGTAAAATTTTGAGTTTTGGTATCAGGCAATCACTTTTTAATTTGGATAAATAGTCTGTCCTTTGTAGTATTCTGGATGTGTAAACAAAGCATCTTTTCCTTATTGATCGTGTATAGATCTGGAGACATTAGCTTGGCTCCCATGGAGATATATGCTGCGTATCTCCCATGAGCTGTTGATCAGGCTGGACATTTTCAGTTGCCCACTTTACTTATTTAACTAATAGAGTAAATTTTTTCAGCCTGTCAGTTGTATTTCTGGAAGTTTACTGCTTATTTGGCACTATCACTAGCACTGACTGTTCTGCTTCGGAATACAGAGGAATAAATATTTCCACCAGTCCTGTGAGATATGTGACTTCCTTTATGTTGACAATGTTTAACAGTTCCCTTGTGCCAACATAAGTGGTGTCACTTGTTTCTTTCTTTTGTTAGGAGTCTCCTAGAAATCTGAGAAGCATAAAAAGGTTGTATATTTACAAGTTAGTTCATGGTACTTTCTAACTGGACCAGTTGTTCTCTTGGAATTAATGGGACCCCTTCTGACTCCTTAAGGTAAGTTGAGGTTGGAACGAGTATGCTTTTTCAGGAGTGAAGACTTTCATTTGCAAACAATGTAACATTTTAACACTCCTTGTGGTTATAATGCAAGTTGTAACATTCCCATATTCTTGACAGTTACGTCACCTAGTCCACATAGCCTTATCTCTGTAAGTTGTAGCTTCTGTTTGTTCAGTCAAAGCAACTGGTCTGATAGGGTTGTGATGTCAGCACTGCTAATAAGCCTAAAATTAATGAGTTGTACACTAATACAAACAATTCCAGTAAAACTCAGATCATTGTGATCACCAATTTTCCCTATAAATAAATTGGTTATATGTTTAAAGGATATTGCTATACTATATTATTGTCTTTGCATGTTGCAGCTGCATAGGACATTGGTTAGGCCTCTTTTGAAATATTGTGTGCAATTCTGGTCTCCTTCCTATCAGAAGGATGTTGTGAAACTTGAAAGGGTTCAGAAAAGATTTGCAAAGATGTTGCCAGGGTTGGAGGGTTTGAGCTATAGGGAGAGGCTGAATAGGTTGGGACTGTTTTTCCTGGAGCGTCGGAGGCTGAGGGGTGACCTTATAGAGATTTACAAAATCATGAGGGGCATGGATAGGATAAATAGACAAGGTATTTTCCCTGGGGTGGGGGAGTCCAGAACTAGAGGCCATAGGCTTAGGATGAGAGGGGAAAGATTTAAAAGGGATATAAGGGGAAATATTTTCACACAGAGGGTGGTACGCATATGGAATGAGCTGCCAGAGGAAGTGGTGAAGGCTAGTACAATTATAACATTTAAAAGGCATCTGGAAGGGTTGAGAGGGATATGGGCTAAGTGCTGGCAAATTGGACTAGATTAGTTTAGGGTCTCTGGTCAGCTTGGACAAGTTGGACCAAAGGGTCTGTTTCCATGCTGTACATCTCTATGACTCGATGTGTAACCTCCCCTTTTCCTACAGCTTTGCAACAGTGTCATACTTCTGCACTTAATATTTGATTTTTGAGGCAATGCTGTATTTTAAGTTATGTTGCCCCCTGCAAAGCCCAATCTTCTGTTCTGTATGGTCCATTACTGACCTTGAATTTGCCTAAAAGTACTATATCTTTTGGTTAATTTCTTCTCAATGTGCTGTCTAACCTTGACTGCAAATGTGCTTTATGTCTATATCATCTCAATATTGCTTGTAATCCACCGTTCCTTAAGCTTCTTTCTTGTGTTCACAAATGCTATTTCAAATTGAATTACTGTTGAGCTTTCAAGAATATCTGCAGCATCCCTTTTATTTGCCTGCCTTTTGTAACTCTATATTATTCCTTGATTATATTAAGTTTCTAAATAAAGCTTTAAAATTTATTGTGGGCTTTTTTTTAATGATTTACTACTTCCTAGATTTTTCAAACTCCTTTATGTATGATATGTAATCTCTGTACTACTTTAAAGGTTTTCTTGCCTTTTTCAAAGTTTTCCTGATTTTGTTAATGATCTAAATGATAGCTGCTTCTTCTTCGAGGGATTCCCACCTTCTGTAGCCAAGATGGAGGTTATGCACTTGTTCCTAGGTAAAATGAACCTTTTCTGACTTTCAGAGTCTAAAACACCAAGCATTTTCTTCTCTGACATTTCTGGCTGTGGCCTTTATGAACCCTTCTGCCAAATTGTGGTTAAATTGTGTTTCACATTGTTTGCCACCTCAAGTAGTTGGTGGTACTGGGCGAAAGTTGTTTGAGGTAGTTTACTACCACCATCCTCTTCCCTTTTACTTTCTCTTGGACTTATCTAATGGTTAATGGTAGAGGGTACACCACCATAACTATCTCCAGAAGAGGTGCTCTTTTAAATATGAAGAAGGTTTACTATACAGAACATAGAACATTACAGCTCAGTACAGGCCCTTCAGCCCTCGATATTGCGCCGCCCTGTCTTACTAATCTGAAGCCCATCCCACCTACACTATTCCACGTACGTCCATATGCCTGTCCAATGATGACTTAAATGGACTTAAACTCGGCAAATCTACTACTGTTGCAGGCAAAGCATTCCATACCCTTATTACTCTCTGAGTAAAGAAACTACCTCTGACATCTGTCTTATACCTATCTCCTCTTACTTTAAAGTTGTGTCCCCTCGTGTTTGCCGTCCCCATACTTGGAAAAAGGATCTCCCTGTCCACCCTATCAAACCCTCTGATTATCTTGTATGTCTCTATTAAGTCACGTCTCAACCTTCTTCTCTCGAACGAGAACAGCCTCAAGGCCCTCAGCCTTTCCTCGTAAAACATTCCTTCCATACCAGGCAACATCCTAGTAAATCTCCTCTGCACTCTTTCCAAAGCTTCCACATCCTTCTTATAATGCGGTGACCAGAACTGTATACAATACTCCAAGTGTGGTCATACCAGAGCTTTGTACAGCTGCAGCATAACCTTCTGGTTCCGGAACTCAATCCCTCTATTAATGAAGGCCAAAATACTGTAATGCCTTCTTAACAACTCTGTCAATCTGGGTGGCAACTTTCAGGGATCTGTGTACATGGACACCGAGATCTCTCTGCTCATCTGCACTCCCAAGAATCTTACCATTAGCTCAGCACTTTGCATTCTGATTATTCTGTCCAAAGTGTATCACCTCACACTTGTCCACATTAAACTCCATTTGCCACCTCTCAGCCCAGCTCTGCATCCTATCTATGTCTCTCTGTAACCTACTACATCCTTCGTCGCTATCCACAACTCCACTGACCTTAGTGTCGTCTACAAATTTACTAACCCACCCTTCTAAGCCCTCATCCAGGTCATTTATAAAAATGACGAACAGTAGTGGACCCAACACCGACCCTTGCGGTATGCCGCTAGTAACTGGACACCAAGATGAACATATTCCATCAACTACAACCCTCTGTTTTCTTTCAGCAAGCCAATTACTGATCCAAACTGCTATGTCTCCCACAATCCCATTCCTCCACATTTTGTATAACAGCCTACTGTGGGGAACCATATCAAACGCCTTGCTGAAACCCATACACACCACACATCAACCGGTTTATTCTCATCTACTCTCATCACTTTGTCAAAAAACTCAATAAGATTCATTAGGCACAACCTACCCTTCACAAAACCGTGTTGACTGTCCCTGATCAGATTATTCTTTTCTATATGGCTATAAATCCTATCTCTTATAACCTTTTCCAACACTTTACCAACAACTGAAGTGAGACTCACTGGTCTATAATTACCAGGGTTGTCTCTACTACCCTTTTTGAACAAGGGAACCACATTTGCTATCCTCCAGTCCTCAGGCACTATCCCTGTAGACAATGATGATTTGAAGATCAATGCCAAAGGCTCGGCAATCTCTTCCCTTGCTTCCTAGAGAATCCTAGGATAGATCTCATCTGGCCCAGGGGACTTGTCTACTTTCACACTCTGCAGTATTTCTAATACCTCTTCCTTGTGAACCTCAATCTCTTCTAGTCTCGATGCAAGTATCTTCCTCGCCAACATTTTCATTTTCTATAGTGAACACTATTGAAAAATATTTATTTAGTGCTTTCCCTATCTCTTCTGACTCCACACACAACTTCCCACTATTATCCTTGATTGGCCCTAATTTAACTCTCATCATTCTTTTATTCCTGACATACCTATGGAAAGCCTGAGGGTTAACCCTGATCCTATCCGCCAACAACTTCTCATGTCTCCTCCTGGCTCTTCTGAGCTCTCTTTTTAGGTCTTTCCTGACTTCCTTGTAACCCTCAAGTGCCCTAACTGAGTTTTCACATTTTGTCCTAACATAAGCCTTCCTCTTCTTCTTGACTCGGGATTCCACTTCCTTAGTAAACCAATAGTAAACATGACAGCAATAACTACAACGTTTGGAAGGGATAACTCCTAGGCTCTTTAAGAGGTTGTACAGATATATCTGCTCTCTGAACAACTACAATTATCTCGTCTCCGGTCCCCAATCAAATGTGTATTACACCTGTAAAATGGTGGAACCAATGTAACTCCTCAGAACCATTACCTTATACAACAATGAGTTGAATGTCTTAGGCTTGGTGTCATTTTCTGCCTACAAAGAGGCTAAAGTGGAAGCCTAGACTGCATCTAAAGCAAAAATGTTACAACATAGGAGAACATTTGCCTCTATTGTATTCATGCTTGCTCACTGAAAGACCAACTCAGTTTCACTGCTCTGCCTTTTCCCAGGCATTGCAAGCTAACCACCTGCTACAGAAAATATTTTCCTTATGTTGTCTCTGTTGTTTTGCTAAGCACTTCAACTTAATGTCCTCTGATTTTCAATCTTTCTATCAATGGAAAGAATTTGTCTAGATCCCTCATGATTTTGAACACCTCTTTTAAATCTCCTTTCATCCTTCTCTTCTCTAAGGGAGGATCCATTCCCAAGCATCGCCATTTCACAACACCACATGCACAAGATTCACAAGAGGAAAGAAACTACTTCTTTCTTAAGAAAGACCTCCTTATGGATCTAGGAATAAATCAGGGAACCCACATTACAGCATTGTTCTTATACTGAAATACTGCAAAGAACAAATTGATATAGAAATAAATCTTAGGAACAATTTGAAGCATTTTGACAGGTTTTCAACAGAATATTCTCCCCAGTTCCACCCCCATACCACCATATTGGTAAAAGCAGAAAAAGAATAATTCATAATCTGCACCTGAAACAGGTGCTGTTGTTCTTTGCAAATGCAGACAGAGTTCTTACATCTGTTTGCAACACTTGGTTGTCTTGACAATAAAATGCATTGGGGTCTAAATGCGGCATAACCAGCAATACTTAAAAGAGCTCCTGCAGGTCACCATCAAAATATATGTAAAAAAAGACTTACTTAAACATTGAGTTGGGAAATGCAGGTATGTTTGTTCTAATGCTACTTTTGTCCCAAAGTCTGTTACTGGTCTCCTCTCACTCAATCCTTCCTTTCAGGTTGTTTCTACCTGTGCCAGGTTATTCCCTTGTCCCCCACCTCCCCGTCCCATCAACCTTTTTCAGGGCCTTTTTGAAGGCTGTTGACAATAAATCAGTGACTTAAAACTGACATTCAGCTCTTGAGTGTGCTACCTGAGAATGCTAATGAAGCAGCAGCAACTCACATAAATACAGTTTCAAGCCCGATGTTAGTTGGGTCTCAGGCCTACCCCCTTTCAGTACTAAGTACTGCCAACTTCTAGGCTGATGCATTGAACAAATATCTGTACCCTTCTTTAGTTATTTGCTTCCCAACATCTAAGTTTCAGAACATATAATTTTCTCTAAAGTTTAACAGTTTATTGCTTTTTAAAGTTGGATTGCAGATGCATTAGTAGTAATGTACTCAATCAGAATTACAAATAGAAGGACTATAGTAATAATTTATTGTTGTTCTGCACAGCTCCAATATAATTCAGGCTCATACATTGACTTATTGGGAATCCAGAACCTATTTTTCACTCATTATTAAGTTAGGAAAGAATGCTCATCGAATACACAGAGTAAAAGAAATTTATTGCTCAACAGCTTGATGGTTCATGTTTTATATTTCAATTGATACAACCTAATTTTGATGTGCATCATAAGACCCTGAAAAAAAAAGTCAATGCTTCTTACTGCACATTGATTGCGCCAATAATAACCCTATCTGTATGTGAAAGATACAAAACAATACCATTGTGTGGATGGTTATACAACTGATTCGTGCTTTTAATGCAGGATAAAAAATTACACTTTTATTGTCCTTGAAAGGACAATTATTCACCAGAGTCGTGGCATATTTTCTTCTAAAATTGAATAATAGCAAAAGAATGGAGAAGAGAAACTGCAAAAAAAAAGAATCAATATACTGTCAACATAATTGGCAAAGGCATCTTATAAATAATGAAGACAACATATAGAAAGCAAAGTGGTTTTCAAATCATTTTGGCCATCAACATCGTACAATAAATACAATGAAATTTGGCACCATCACTGCTTTCAGTTTCATGCATGCGCTACATCTATTTGATGGAAAAAGCTTTGCTGATTCTTGTTGTTTAATGAACAGCAGCAAACAAATGTATTTAAATTTTATATAGCTCTAAAGGGAATGAAAAGATCTGATTTGACATTTCATTCAAACTCTCAAAAGTGGAGTTTTTTTTGTAGAATCATTGAATGATGCAGCACAGAAGATGATCATTTGGCCCATCCTCCCGGAGAAAGTTCTTCGACAGAGCCAACCAATTAACCTCACTGCCCTGCTCTTTTCCTGCAGCTCTATAATTTCTTTCCCTTTAAGTATTTATCCATTTCTGTTTTGACTGTTGCTATTTCTGACATCCTTTCAGGCATTATGTTCCAGATCTCAACAATTCCATGCGTAAAATGTTTTCTGGTGCCACTCTTTTTCCAATCACCTTAAATCCATGACTTTTGATTAGTCATCCTTCTGTCATTTGGAGCGGTTTCTTCCTATTTACTCGACCAAAATAATTCATGTTTAAGAACAGATTTGTCAAATCTCCATTTTGCTTTCTCTGCCCTAAGGAGGATACACCAGCTTTTACAGTCTCACCACATAAGCAAAGACCCTCATCCCTGATGCTAATCTAGGAAATTTCTTACACATCCATTTCAATGTCTTGACATCCTGTAGAAGGTATGGTGCCCAGAACTGAACACATTACTCCAATTGAGGCCTAACATCAAGATGGCAATGAAGTAGGTTCCAACTACTTTTCTTCCTTTTTCTTTTTACTTGCCTCTTGTCCTGAGCTCGGATAGCATCAGTGGTGGCAAGGAGTGCCAGCACGGATTCAGAGTGGGCCCAGCCCGAACCTCATAGACCCCTACTTACTTTTCTGGGGCAAGCGCAGGACCTGGCATCAGAACTGTTGACTGCTACATCAGCAGAGGTGACATTGGCGAGGTAGGCCCAGTGGCAAAAGATACCGCCTGATGAACAGTGACCTTGCCATTAGTTTGGTCTGGTATAGGTGGCAGTGAGGCAATGATGGAGGACAATCAACCCAGTGGCATAGGATAGTGCCTGAAGAGTGGTGGCTTCAATGTTGTTTGGGCCTTGTATAGACGGTGGCAAAGCAGTGGAAGAGGGATGGTAGCATAAACGTCAGTGACGATGAGCTGGGTCAGGACTGATGGACTCTCTTTAAGCTACATCTTTCTATTTCTTTTCTCATTCTTAAAACTATTCAAAATGGCACCAGATCGTGATGACTTTGGAAAAACATTTCACTGTATTTTACTGCTTTTCCTCATTGCACAGTGGCTCAGTGGTTAGCACTGCTGCCTCACAGCACCAGGGTCCCAGGTTCGATTCCAGCCTTGGGCAACTGTCTGTGTGGAGTTTGCACGTTCTCCCTGTGTCTTGCGTGGGTTTCCTCTAGGTGCTCCAGTTTCCTCCCACAGTCCAAAGATGTGCAAGTCAGGTGAATTGGCCATGCTAAATTGCCCATAGTGCTAGGTGCATTAGTCAGAGGGAAATGGGTCTGGATGGTTACTCTTCGGAGGGTCGGTGTGGACTGGTTGGGCCAAATGGCTTGTTTCCACACTGTAGGGAATCTAATCTAAAATACACATAACAATAAAATCATTCATATTCATAACATATGTTCTATAAATGCTTATCACAACCTTTTAGCTTTATTACTCGTGATCATCATGTGTGCTCTGTCTGAAGGCAGGTTCTTAGTTTACAGTCTTCACCATGCCTTTTTTGTTCTGTGACATTCTTTTCATTTTCCAATGGCTTCCTAGAATTTTTGAGCCATCCAGCTTTGATATTCTTTAGTTTCCTCTTCATCTTTCCCTTGAAATCTTCCATCCATCATATCTCTTCTTAGTCTGTTTCCTTTTTAGGTGCACCCTGCACAGTCCCTCTGACATTTTCTAATTACATTTAACAAATTTGTTTGGTTGTTCAGTCTGCTCATTTGTTATTTTTACTGAATCTTTCCATTCACCTCTATACCAACATTTCAAAACTATTTAGCAAATTACTTTCCTCTTTCTCCACATCATACTAATCAAGATTTTAACAAGTCTCTTCTTGAATTATTTATTTAGGTTTCCAGTTAGCAACTGTTTCTTCTTATGGTTGCATCTTCCATCTGCAGATATTACACTTTCTGTATACTTAACTTCTTGCACCTATTATTTTCCTTCTATAAATTTGAGTATTTCTTGGTGGTTTTCAGATATGCATCACTTTAGTTTTGCCATGATCACTTTCTTTCCAAAGTTCATGCCTGCTGTTTCTTGTCTAACCATGAGTTATTTTTACCTGCCTCCTGCGTTTTCTCGAAATGTCTTGTTAATTGAAAATCTAATAGATATTAGCATTTGCCTGCACCAAACTCCTCACCACACACCCACACCCCCATCTTAACACCAAATGTTTTTGTCTTCGATTGCTTCTTTAATAATTGTTTCAGCACAGACAATTAGGACTTCAGGTGATAAATAGCACCCTTGTCAAAGTCCACTTCAAAATACACATGGTTCTGCGTTCCCATTGGCTACTATCACTCTTAATGTTTGTCAAATTTGTTAAGAACTTTCTTATGAGCCATCCATCTCTCCGGTCTACTCCAATGTTTTTCAGCGCTGTCAGGAGCTTAATACGGTCAATCCTACTGAATGTTTTTGTCAAAATTGACAGACAAACATATAATTCTTGTTCAAACTATAAACTTTATTTACTTATTAATTTTTTAATGCCAATTGCCTCATCTCTCTTCACGTTGCAATCCAAACTGGTCATGTCCAATGTATTTCTGTGCCCTTAAATCCACTCATTTGCTGCAGTTCTCAAAAAACTTTTGATACAATTACATGTCTTTTGCTTCTTTCTTAGGATGATCATTATTGTCTACATGATTTGCATGATAAGTAAATATCTTGTCCAACTTAGTAAACACTTATGTCGCATTTTGTACGAAATCCACCTACTATTAAAGCCAAGGACCTCAAATTCTGTTTTAGTGATCTACTCAACTTTTGAAGCCAATTTCAAAGATTGTGTATGTGTAACCCCAATTCTTTGTTTTCTTACATTTTTCTTCAAAAATTGAGTACATATTACCTCTCTTCATTTTTCTCACCTAAATATAAAATGCATTTTTTTTTGTTTTAAATTTCATCTACCATTGGTCAAAAGCAGGCAGGCAGGACTAGTTTAGTCTGGGGTTATGTTCAACATGGACTGATTGGACCGAAGGGTCTGTTTCTGAGCTTTATGACTCTATGACTCTATGTGTCTGCTCATTTCATCAGTCTGTCCAATCCACTGACAGTCTGTAACTGTTTACCATATTTACTACATTTCTGAGATTCATTCCATCTTCAAACTTTGAAAATATCTTTTGCATACCCAATTCCAGGGTAATAATATATAATCGAAAGGAGCAGTGGTCTTAATACTAACCCCTGAAAAAGAACAGTTCCACAGCACTCCATGGCTTCTGTCGCTGTTGCCTTAATCCTTTCATTTTACATATTCATCTCTTATATGTGGCACATCAGCAAGCAACATTTGAATACTGACATGCCCAACTTCAACCGCACTATACTCATCAACCTTCTCTGGGATTTCACAAAATCTCAAAAGAGTTATTAAAAAACATATGGTGATTTTCATTTATTAGCCTATTCTTTGCTAAACGACACTTAATTCTGTTACATGTGATTACCTCTAAAAATCTCCCAATCACTGGCATCAAGTTAACTGGTCTGATTACAGATTTTGCAATTTCTCCCCATTCTCTATTTTCACTTTCATATTCAAAAAGAACCGGAGGATTGTGGAAAGAACTCCACAATGTTCCGATGCCATATGACTCTATGTCTCTATAGTCTCCACCCTAAAGAAGCAGGAATGCATCCCCATCTGGACTGGTAATGTTTCTAATCTGAGCAGAAGTAAATTCTATTCATGAGTTTTTTTATTGCGTCCACTATTGTGGCTGCTTCCTTCTTTATTGTTACATTGACAGCTTCGACTTCTCCGGCTAAGATAAATACAAAATGCTCTTAATATCTTAGGTATGCTTCCTCCTCAAAGAAGGCCTAGACTGATTGAACCTTGTCTTTTTCCAAATTGTTCTAACTTTGACAAATTATGGCATTATTCCCGCAAATGTTTTTCCTCTGATCCGTGCTTTACTTAATTGTCTTGAACGTGGTTGAACATTTTTTTTTCCTCATTGGCCTGGAACCATACGAATCAAAAAAACTCCATCGCACACATTTCAGGAATTCCTTCCTCTCTTTATACTGTACATTGATACTATCTCAGCTGGATTAGGAAGATTGAAATACCTCATTATCAATGTTTTATCATTGTATTCTTTTGCAATTTGCCTGTAAATTTGCTCCTCTTTCTACTCCTTGCCATTTGGTGGCCTACATACAAACAAAATTGCACCCAACTCCTCTAATATTTCTTAACTGGAACCTAACAGATCCTATTTTTGGTTCCTCAACTACCTTATCTCTCATCAATGTCAAAGTAGTTCATTTTATCACGACTGCCATCTCTATTCTCTCCTGTTATTTCTTCCTGAAATTTTTAACTTCAGTTGCATTCCCAGTAAATATCATTACGCAAGTAAGCCTCTTTTGTGATGCATGCACAAGGAAAACCAGAACCCTATGCATCTCAGACCTCTGCAATCTCTCACTATTTAAAATATGTTTTTTTTAATAGTTCCTGCCAAAATGGAGAATTTTATGTTTTCTGACAATATACTCCATTTGCCAGATCCTTGCCCACTCACTTACAACATCACCAATGACGTCCATTAGTCTAGGAATAGAGAGACACACATTATGCAAACTTAATGTGTGCTAGGGTAGAGTTCCCTCTGATAACTGCATTCAATAGACAATAGGTGCAGGAGTAGGCCATTCTGCCCTTCGAGCCTGCATCACCATTCAATATGATCATGGCTGATCATCCTTAATCAGTATCCTGTTCCTGCCTAATCTCCATAACCCTTGATTCCACAATCCTTGAGAGCTCTATCCAACTCCTTCTTAAATGATTCCAGAGACTGGGCCTCCACTGCCCTCTGGGGCAGAGCATTCCACACAGCCACCACTCTCTGGGTGAAGAAGTTTCTCCTCATCTCTGTCCTAAATGGTCTACCCCATATTTTTAAGCTGTGTCCTCTGGTTCAGCACTCACCCATCAGCGGAAACATGTTTCCTGCCTCCAGAGTGTCCAATCCTTTAATAATCTTATACGTCTCAATCAGATCCCCTCTCAGTCTTCTAAACTCAAGGGTATACAAGCCCAGTCGCTCCAGTCTTTCAGTGTAAGGTAATCCCGCCATTCCAGGAAGTGACCTCGTGAACCTACGCTGCACTCCCTTAATAGCCAAAATGTCTTTCCTCAAATTTGGAGACCAGAACTGCACACAGTACTCCAAGTGTGGTCTCACCAGGGCCCTGTACAGCTGCAGAAGAACCTCTTTGCTTCTATACTCAATCCTTGTTGTTATGAAGGCCAGCATGCTATTAGCCTTCTTCACTACCTACTGTACCTGCATGCTTACCTTCATTGATTGGTGTACAAGAACACCCAGATCTCCCTTTACCTAAACTGATTCCATTTAGGTTGTAATCTGCCTTCCTGTTTTTTCCACCAAAGTGGATAACCATACATTTATCCACATTAAACTGATCTGCCATGCATCTGACCACTCACCTAACTTGTCCAGGTCACCCTGTAATATCCTAACATCCTCATCATATTTCACCCTGCCACCCAGCTTAGTATCATCAGCAAATTTGCTAATGTTATTGCTAATACCATCTTCTATATCATTAACATATATTGTAAAAAGCTGCGGTCCCAGTACTGATCCCTGCGATACCCCACTGGTCACTGCCTGCTATTCCGAAATGGAGTCGTTTATCACTACTTTTTGTTTCCTATCAGCCAACCAACTTTCAATCCAAGTTAGTACTTTGCCCCCAATACCATGCGCCCTAATTTTGCTCTCTAACTTCCTATGTGGGACTTTATCAAAAGCTTTCTGAAAGTCCAGGTACACTACATCTAATGGATCTCCCTCATCCATCTTCAGAGTTACATCCTCAAAAAATTCCAGAAGATTAGTCAAGCATTATTTCCCCTTCATAAATCCACACCGACTCTGACCTATCCTGTTACTACTATCCAGATGTGTCATAATTTCATCCTTTATAATAGACTCCAGCATCTTTCCCACCACTGAGGTCAGACTAACTGGTCTATAATTTCCTGTTTTCTCTCTCCCACCTTTCTTAAAAAGTGTACAACATTAGCCACCCTCCAATCCGCAGGAACTGATCCCGAATCTATCGAACTCTAGAAAATAATCACCAACGCATCCACGATTTCTTGAGCCACCTCCTTCAGTACCCTGGGATGTAGACCATCAGGCCCCAGGGACTTATCAACTTACAGACCTAACAGTCTCTCCAACACCAATTCCTGGCAAATATAAATTCCCTTCAGTTCAGGTCCTTCAGCCACTGTTACCTCAGGGAAATTGCTTGTGTCTTCCCCAGTAAACACAGATCTGAAGTACCAATTCAATTCTTCTGCCATTTCTTTGTTCCCCGTAATATATTCCCCTGTTTCTGTCTTCAAGGGCCCAATTTTAGTCTTAACCATTTTTTTGCCTTTCACATACCTAAAAAAACTTTTACTATCCTCCTTTATATTATTGGCCAGTTTACCTTCGTATCTCATTTTTCCTCTGCGTATTTCCTTCTTAGTAATCCTCTGTTGTTCTTTAAAAGCTTCCCAATCCTCCATTTTCCCACTTATCTTTGCTATGTTATACTTTTTCTCTTTTAACTTTATATGTTTCTTAACTTCCCTCGTCAGCCACGGCCACCCATGCCTCCTCCTAGGATCTTTCTTCCTTTTTGGAATGAACTGATCCTGCAACTTCTGCATTCTACACAGAAATATCTGCCATTGTTCCTCCACTGTCATCCCTGCTAAGGTATTGCACCATTGAACTTTGGCCAGCTCCTCCCTCATTGTTCCATAGTTCCCTTTATTCAACAGAAATATTGTCACTTCCGATTGTACCCTCTCCCTCTCAAATTGCAGATTGAAGCTTATTGTATTATGGTCACTACTTCCCAATGGCTCCTTCACTTCGAGGTCCCTGACCAATTCTGGTTCGTTGCACAATACCAGATCCAGAATTGCCTTCTCCCTGGTCGGCTCCAGCACCAGCTGTTCTAAGAATCCATCTCTGAGACACTCCACAAAGTCTACACTTTGCTGTGTTCTGGTATACAACCATTTGCTTCATAATGCCGTGGATGGTCTCTGGACTGAACTCTCCCAAGTCTAGATTAGAGTGGTGCTAAAAAAGCACAGCAGGTCAGGCAGCATCTCGGATGCTGCCTGACCTGCTGTGCTTTCCCAGCACCACTCTAATCTAGACTCTGGCTTACAGCACCTGCAGTCCTTGTTTTTACTGGAACTCTCCCAAGGTATTGTCACCCTCTCTTGTACTAAGCACCAAAATTTGGTATGAGTATGCAAATCTGCAGAGAATTTGTGTCCTGCTTGCTTCTTCCTTCCTTCTGGTTCAGTACCTATTTCCTGTCCACCTCAACTCTCTGTACTTGTGGGGTGACAATTCCTGCTACATGATCCCAGGAATTCCTCAGTCTTCTTTCAATGAGCCCAGCTCTCTTCATTTCAGAAAACTTGAGTGCAATTTGAGTGATTGCAGGCAGTCACTGCAAATGTGGCTGGCAACCAGATGAAGCAGCCTGGAATTCACACACACAGCACAGGAATTAAACACAAATGCTATGAGCTCTGCCATCATTTTAATGAAAGACAACATCTCAATCTAATTAATTACTTTTTGTCTTAACTTCAATCACTTAGCACCATATGTCCTCTCTGAACCAAATTCCCAATCTCACCAAATGTCTAATCGG
This sequence comes from Chiloscyllium punctatum, assembly GCF_047496795.1. NCBI lineage: Eukaryota > Metazoa > Chordata > Chondrichthyes > Orectolobiformes > Hemiscylliidae > Chiloscyllium > Chiloscyllium punctatum. The sequence goes on from NC_092742.1 coordinate 69,012,701, forward strand.
TGTGTTTCCAAGACACTCAAATTTCTTTGCACATAGCTCTCTCACCAGGTTGCCAAATCTACAATGAAATACAGTAAACTAAAATTAATGTGATTTTAGTACTAATCACATTTGGTAAGGGAGGTAAGTCATAAATTTATATTTTCTCCTTTATGTCCTCCACTTACTGTGGCAGAGATGAATACATTTGCAATCTTGGTCTCAATTCTACAATTACAACATTTATATACAGTCATAGAAATGGACAGCACAGAAACAGACCCTTCAGTCTAACTTATCCATGACGACCAGATATCCCAAACTAATCTCGCCCCATTTGCCAGCACTTGGCCCATATCTCTCAAAATCCTTCCTATTTATATACCCATTCAGACGCCTTTTAAATTCCATAATTGTACCAGCCTCCACCCCTTCGTCTGACAGCTCATTTCACACACTTTCCATCCTCTGCATGAAAAAGTTGCCCTTACGTCCCTTTTAAATATTTTCCTTCTCACCCTAAACTTATGCTCTCTAGTTCTGGACTACCCCACCCAGGCAAAAGACCTTATTTATTGACCCTATCTATGCCCCTCATGAGTTTATAAACCTCTATAAGGTCACTCCTCAGCCTCCAATGTTCCAGAGAAAACGGCCTCAACCTATTCATCCTCTGCCTATAGCTCAAACCCTCCAACCCTGTCAACATCTTTTCTGAACCCTTTCAAGTTTCACAGCAACCTTCGTATAGGAGGAAGACCAGAATGTACACAATATTCCAAAAGTGGCCTTACCAATGTTAAAAAGGCATCTGGGCGGGTATATGAATAAGAAGGGATTAGAGCAATGTAGGCTAAATGCTGATAAATGGGACTAGATCAGTTTAGGTTATCTAGTCAGCACAGATGAGTTGGACCAAAGGGGCTGTATAAATCTATGCCTCTATCACCAACCCATTCAAATTTCCTATCCCATTCATATATTTATATATATATACCTCCACCATTCACCCATTAAAACTCCCTCCACACATACATTGACCCATATGTTCATGCATCTGCAAATTCTGTTTCCAGTCTGGACTTCCACCCAGCTCACCTTCTATTATAATTCAACAGATTTAGATAGAAATCTCAATAGATGCAAAATCTCGACCCATTTTGAAAGTATCTAATGGGCCGATTAAATCTGGGATACTCTTCTGCAGGTATTAGTGGTCCCACTCAAACTGATTCAGCTATGGACTACCTAATGACAGTCAACTTGCTTAGTTTGAACAAAGTCTGGCAGTTAACTGTAAATTGTCATGAATTGTTGCATTCTCCATGTCAACATCTCGAACAATTAGAGTCCACTTGCCAATCAATCAACATGGCCTTCTCGGGCAGTAAAACTGTTACTTTCTCCTTGAATTAGTATTTTTGCAATTCGTCCTGATGACTGCAAGCTGAAAGCTTAGCAAAATGTGTCTTTTTTCAGCAATACTCAACTGTGATTTTAATCATCCCAGAGAAAATTAGACAGAATAAACAAAATACGTGCAGGTAAAAATTACTTTTGATGATAGAGGATACTGGGAAAGATCTTTCCAGGTTTTCGTGGGGAAAAAAATACAATGGAAAGCTGATCCAGTAATGTTCATATTACATTCATTCAAGTTCCAAATTTAACCCAAAGGCAGTTGAAAAATCAATAACTGTAGCTTTCTTTCAGCAGTCATTGAGAAGCTCGATCAGTATTAATTAGACATACAGTATATGGGTCAATAGTAGTTAAAACAAAGAACTGCAGATGCTGGAAATCTGAACCAAAAGCACAAAATGATGGAGAAACGCAGCAGGTCTGGCAGCATCTGTAGAAGGAAAACAGAGTTAATGTTTCAAGCCCAGTGATCTTTTACCAAAAGGGAGAATGTTGATTTTGGCTGTTCACTTCTCAACAGGAGAATGAAGTCAACAGACAAAAGTATCAAATGACTATAAGACTATCAATTTCATCAGTTTTCTATCCAGGAGATTAAGTTAAAAATTTGTGTGTGAGAGAGCAATAACATGATAAAACAATGTTTCCATGCCAAGACCATTCCGTAAGAGCTCTGTAGTTGATAGCAGAATGGGTGTCAAGTTTCACTGACTGCCAGAGAAATCTATTACTATGAGAGTCAAGATATGGAGGTGCCTGTGTTGGACTGGGGTGAACAAAGTTAAAAATCACACAACACCAGGTTATAGCCAAGTGGTGATGAAGGAGCAGTGCTCTGAAAGCTAGTGCTTCCAAACAAACCTGTTGGACTATAACCTGGTGTGTGATTTTTTTTTAACTTTACTCCTTTGAGGGCACAGTTCTTGCAACCAACTGTCTGCTGAGTAATTAAGAGGAGGAAGAAAAGATGATCAGTAAAAATAATGTGTAATCTTGCCCTCCAGTGAGCTCATTATCACACGAATGGGTGTAGGACTTCACTGTGTCCAAATTAGCTTTCATGTTTCCTATTGAAATAATTGTCATGAGTTCCTGAAGGTGGCTATCCACCGTGTTTATGGGGCAGCTTCTGAACCAGGTGAGCAGCAATGCTTTGCTGTTGGAGAGAAGAGGGTGAGGGAAGGAATGTGCAGTGTGTTGGATCTGGTACTCCAATTGGTACCAGCCACATTCTGGATGAGACACACACTTGTTTTTACCTTTTCTTCAGTGTTCTGGAGGTGTTGCCAGATGGTCAATGTACAGACAAGAACATTGCCATTGCACTGAATGTTGTTCATAGGTGACTAGCTGGACATTAAACTGGATAACAGTTTTGACTTATTCCAGTGGATGGCTAAAATTACATCTTGGCAGGGCTTGGTCGAAGTCTCCATTTTTCTTGTGACTCTCTGCAGAAATGCAGTTCTAAAAAAGGTTTCAGAAGAGACGGAAAAAGGGGAAGATGTTCCATGTATTGTCTTTAATAGCTTCTGCCTTAGGCCTCTAAGCTGGTACACAGATGAGTTTCTCCACAGAGAAGTGTAGCTGATTGATCTTTACTCTCTCTTATGTGGAGACATTGAGGACAGTGGAAATGCTTCTATGGCTGAGGTAGCTGAGATCAACAAAGTTTGCACAACTAAAGTTCGAACTCTGAAATTTCCCAGTCTGTTTAGCTTCAGTCCAAAATAGACATTTAACTGGACTTATTAATTTGTAGAAATGTTTTAAAATGTAGTTTCAGGTGCTGTACTGTCAATTTTAGTTCCCAGGAAGAATGTAACCATTTTGTGCTGTGCTATGCAAAAGCGAAAACTCTCAGCAGCCACCATAATAATGTGATCATCATAAAAAGTGACTTCTGTCCTGGATCTAACCTATGTGTTAATCAATTGCCAATGTAGTGACGGCAACAACATTTTAAAATGCCCATGAAGTGTTTTTGGGTTAGAAGGACATGAAAATATTTATCTTTTCTTTTTTCTAAAATAAACAAAATCAAATATTGATGTGGTCATATTTTTAATTATACATACACACAGTCATACAGGTCTACAGCATGGAAACAGGCCCTTCAGCCCAACTTGTCCATGCTGCCCTGTTTTCACAATTAACCTAATCCCATTTACCTGTGTTCTGTCCATATCCCTCCATACCTATCCCATCCACGTACCTATCTAAATGTTTCTTAAATGACAAAATTGTACTCGCCTCCACTACTCTGTGTGAAAAAAATTGCCCCTCTGGACCCTTTTGTATTTCTCCCCTCTTGCCTTAAACCAATGCCCTCTACTTTTAGACTCCCCTCCCATGGGGAAAAGCTGTTGACTATTCTACCTTCTCTATGATTTTATAGACCTCTATAAGCACATCCTTCAGTGTGCGAACGTAAGGAGTAAATTGCAGTTGATCCAGATAGCAGACACGGAGATCAGCCTTAGAGTCACCACGCTCTCCAGTGTCGCAAACAGTGCAAGTTGGAACACAAAGTTTACTAAAGTTTACTGGCTTAGCCAAAGCAATCGAAACACCACTCTGTGGTGATGCATTTCCACCCAGCTTCCTGTAAACGCTGGGGACTCACTTGCCAATTCAGCTTCTCCACAACAAACAGCCACTCACTTCTCTCAAAAGAATTGTAGCTGCAGAAATCACATCGGAAGGCAGCTGCAGTAAAGAGGAAGTTAAAGAGTGTGGGTGAAAAGGAAGGCCACAAGAACCACAAATCTGAAGAGACATCAGTTTAGATGTCAGCCTGAACAGAACACAGGAAGTGAGAGATTTCATTCCTTCAACAAGAGAGGTGCAGTGGATCACTTTTGGAATCAGGTCCCGAATCAAACCCAGGAAGATATTTTCTGCGCAACATTTCAGGGGAGTTTCTGGGAAGATAATGGCCTTGTGGTATTATCACTGGATTGTTAATCCAGACACACAGTTAACACTCTGGGAATCTGGGTTCAAATCCCACCATGCCAGATGGTGGAACCTGAGTTCAATAATAATCTGGAATTAAGGGTTTAATGATGACCGTGAATCCATTGCTAGTTGTTGGAAAAACCCAGCTGGTTCACTCATGTCCTTTAGGGAAGGAAACTGCTATCCTGACCTGGTCTGGGCCTACATGCGACTCCAAACCCACAGCAATGACTCTTAACTGCCCTCTGGGTAATTAGGGTTGGGCAATAAATACTGGACCTGGCCAGTAATTCCCTCACCCATGAATGAATTTAAAAAATTCAACTTGAAATTGGTGGCCTCACCTTCAAGGCTGATGGAATCATGTCCAAAACCAAACCCTGCTCTGCCATTCTACCATCCCTGTTTCCTTGCCTTCAGTTTCACAAACAGCGGCTTCCACATTCCACAGATCGTCTTCCACTTACATCAGGAGTCAGTTTATATTTCCCGACACTTTTTCCACAGTGACCAGCCCCTTCACAGTCATCAATCACTCTTTTTGTGTGTTTCTTTCCACTAGCGGTGGTGAGCACCATCTCGAAGATTCACTGCAGTAACTTACCAACGTTCTGTCAGCAGCACCAGCTAAGTTCATGACTTGTGTCACCGATGTGAACAAGGGCGACACAGTTGCATCATGACCCCCTACAAGTTCCCTTCCGAGTCATACAACATCCTGACTTTGAAATATATCGGCCACTCCTTGGTTGTTCAAAGCATTGGAACTCTCCAAAGTCAGTTTTGTATTTATTTATTTTTGTATTTATTTTTCTTAGATTAAACTGCGATGTCCAGAGACACTTGTAACTACACAGCAAAGGCAGTCAGCGGTGAAAGTATTCAATACTGAAATAAACCTCAAAAAACACAGCAGCTTTTACAGTCACAATTTCCCCCCATCCCCCATCTTGGATTACCCAGAATCCAATGACATCTGGATGGGAATATGAATAGGAAGGATATGGACCAAATGCTGGCAAATGGGAATGTTTGCATGCTGTACAACTCTATGACTCTAACTCCCTCCCTAATAGCATTGTGGGTGTCCCTACACCTCGTGGACCCCAGTGCTTCAAGAAGGTCATTTATCACCAGCTTCTTGAGGGCAATGAGGGATGGATAACAAATACTCGTCTCACCAGTGATGCCCACATTCCACAAAAAACATTAAAAATGAAAGGCATATTTATCCATTTGCCAGCTTTGCACTATTATTCAATGCCAACAAAAAAGCACACAGAAAGAGGAGGAACTTCATTATCTTAGATTAGATTAGATTGGATTAGATTACTTACAATGTGGAAACAGGCCCTTCGGCCCAACAAGTCCACACCACACCGCCGAAGTGCAACCCACCCATACCCCTACATTTACCCCTTACCTAACACGACGGTCAATTTAGCATGGCCAATTCACCTGATCTTGTTCAGATCTAGTACATACTGCATCTTCTGTCATTGCTGACATCTATACATGGGGTGACCAACGTATAGACATTAACTTTGTCACAAAAAAGTTCTCTTTGCATGACCTCAATCACAAAGTGTCTCTCCACCTCAAGCATCCCTCTCTTTCCACCTCTTAACTTTGGCCTTTGATTACTCCAGCTCTACAGTTAACTCTACTCCAATAAATCTCTAGAGGCAAAACATCCTCTTTCTGTTTTTCACACTAGACTACCTGTTCACTTTCTTACAGTTATCCTCACCTTTCAGTATCCATGGGATTGCCTGTTGCAGGGTGCCTGAAACATAAAAAAAGTCCATTTCTCCTGTAAATTATTTGAGTTAAATTAATGATTGTCTCATATACCTTGAAGACACAGTGAAAAGTGTTTTGTTGCCATAATTTGGAACCATTTTGAGTTACAAAAATAATAAAAATAAATTATATAAATAAGAGTTTTTATCTTCTGTGCAAATTGGGTCTCAAGAATGGTTCCAGGGCTTCTGCAAAGTCTCTGAAAGGTGTTCCGGTCCTCAAGGAGTCATGTTCCAGGAAGAGCAATGATGATGCCAATGCCCCATGCTCTATTGCCGCCTGGGTCTGCCAAGAGCCCCTGCTCTGGGCACTACCGCTCTGGACACTGCCGTCGCCAAGAGCCCAGACTCCAGGCACTGCTGCCACCAATAGTCTGGGCTCTGGGCCTAGCCACCAATAACAGTCCAGGTTCCGGGCCTTCCGCTGCAACAGAAAAATAAAGACAAAGACAAAAAGTACATAGATAAACAGATGCTGCCAGCCTGTTGTGGACGGGCTCTGATGAGCCCAAAAACTACTGACTGTGCCATCATCTTACCCATACTTCCACCATGGGTAAGACAAGGCCCACGAAGACGTTCACAGTTGGATCATGGCAATAACTCCATTTTGGGAATTAGAAAGCATTAACTCCCTAATTTTATACAAGGACTCGCAAAACAGAAGATGCCCCTCACTTAGCACAAAACGACCAATGTCCCATCGGAGACCACAAAGCAGGAGATGCTGTACCTTGCATGAAACCACGTAACCAATGGACACCACAGGACAATGTCACACACATATCATGAAACTGTTTGCATTTTGACAATGTTATGATTTGGCAGGTCATTTTTGGCCCTTTCTTTCTGAAGAGAGTGTGCAAGGCAGAGGTGTCAAGCAGTCTGGGGTAACATAAACAGAGAGTGAGGCCTTGAGTTTTGCTGTGGAGGAAGTTTCATTGGGGTGGAAGTTTCATTGATTGCTAAAATCTGTTTGGAGATATTTACTTGGTCTGTTATGCAATTCACTGCACATAATTATCTTGCTGATTTAATTTTTCCAAGATTCATAGGGTAGCATGATGTACATCTGCCATTTGAGTGAATTTCCCTGAGACTTTCCTTGCTGTACTCCCATTAGCACTGGTGAAATCTGAGTGGGAGCCCCACACACAAAGGAGAATGGGAGAAGCCTTGGGGAAAGCAAGCCTCCCCCTAGATTTCTAGTTTATAGCACTGTTCGATCCCTAAACTTTTATTGCATGGACTATATCAACACTCTATGTGACACATTATTAAAATTGTAAATATCTGCATTCAAGTAATATCTTAGGCGTGTCTTTGAGTGAAATATTTGCTTGATTTAATATGAATCATTATCTCTATGAAATATGCAACCTGACATTTTAATTACTATTCCAACAATACTCACATATGAACTGACCAATGTTTCTAAAGCATTCAGCAGTTAATAAAACAAATAAAATCAACAAACCCTTCCTTGTGAGTAGTACAATGACGAATTCTGTTCCCTTTATGCCTACCTGTATTTCAATTGATGTATTATTCAGCTACCTTCTAGTGTATAAGCAGGCAGAAACGAAAGCTCTAGAAAATGTAACAGTTTTATTTGTGCAATAAAAGTTTTAATTAATCCCTCACACAAACAGATGATGACTATAAGCAGCTCCTTAGAGGGTAACAAACAGTACCAGAGGGACAATTTATTCAATAGAGGTACTGAATAACAATATGGCACATCATCCAGAATCCAACATTTGCACGAATTGAGTTTCAATAGCATATTTACTTCTTGTGTGAGACAATTTGAGGTCTATCTGATATGTAGATGGTATCCTGATCTTATTTTACTCAATTTATGTATAGTTTTATTTTAACCTTAAGCAACTCCGTGGTTAGTTTTCTGATCCATACACCCTTATTAGATTTTCTCAGTCCTGTTTCCAATTACTTTCTAGATCCTGAGCAGCTGTGTTTTTAGTTAATATTTGTTTTAACTTTAAAGGGCAGGAATTACCCTCTCATTGTGCCTCTCCTGTAACGATATCATTGCCAAATAAGGCCCTATAATGTCCTGGATACAGTACCGAGCTTAGAGCATATCTCATGAAAAGAAGCTGTAAATAGTTTTATTGTTATTTGAATAACTTGTTACAAAATAGCAATGAGAAGGACAATAAAGAAAAGGAATCTTAGTGACTGACCTCAAAGAAACAAGCATTTTCCACCAACTGACATCAAGCTGAGGTCAGTTGAAACACACATTGTTCAGTAATATGAATAAATACAGAACCTTAGCAAATGCCTTTGCACATTCCTTTTCAGCAGAAGAATCAAAGGCAGATGAGAATAATTTGAGCTGCCCAAGAGGTAAGGAAATATCCAGGATCAACATCGAATAACATTATTCATGGATATCTGAGCATGATTTTGAAGGAAACCTTCACAATCAGGGTGAATTATAGCACTATCAACTTTAAACTGATTGCCACAGGCCATGTCATTTATTTAACAAGGAAATATTTGTCAATTTTTCTATTCATTTGTTGGATCAGTTTTTGATTGGGACAGAAATTGTATCACAGGGAAGGTAAATCTTTACAGCAAAGCAAAAGACTGCACATGCTGAAAATGCTGGAAATTCTCAGCAAGTCAAATGATATATGGGTAGAGAAACAGGTTAAGGTTTCAGTTCTGATGAAGTGCCTTTATAGTATCCCTGATTTGATTTTAATCACATGAGGGTTCAGAGAGAAACAGTTATCACTTATTGCCATTTTTCGCTTTAGGTTTGTTTTAGAGGTTGGGAGATACAGATGGTGAGCAATTAAACTTATTTGGAGTAAGCTTGATGCACCCAGCTGATAATATCCTGGTGAGGAGATTTGTTAGAGCTGCTCGGGAGGATTTAAACTAGAAGAGGGAGGAGGGTACCCAGGGAGACAATGAGAAAAGAGCTCAGTCTAAGACTAGTGCAGTTGGGAAAAGGAGCAAGTCAAACAGTCAGGGCAGGCAGGAACAAAGCAAAGAATGAAATAGGACTGATAAATTAGACTATTTATTTCAATGCAAGAGGCCTAACAGGTAAGGCAGATGAGCTCTGGGCATGGTTGTGAACATGGGATTGGAATATCATCATGATTGTAGAGACTTGGCTAAGGGATGGTCAGGACTGGCAGCTTAACATTCCAGGGTATAAATGCTATAGAAAGGATAGAAAAAGAGGCAAGGGAGGAGGGAGGTGGTGTTTGTGATTAGGGATAACCATTATGGCTGTACTTAGGGAGGATATTCCTGGGAATATATCCAGGGAAGTTATTTGGAGGAATTGAGAAATCAGAATGAGATGATCACCTTATTGGTATTGTACTATAGACTCCTCAATAGTCAGCAGGAAATTGAGAAACACATTTGCAAGGGGATCTTAGTTATCTGTAAGAATAAAAGGGTGGTTATGGTATTTTAACTTTCCAAATATAGACAGGGACTGCTACAGTGTTTAGGGCTTGGATGGAAAGCATTTGTGAAGTATGTGCAAGAATTTTTTTTTGATTCAGTACCTACTAGAGGAGGTGTAAAACTTGACCTACTCTTGGGAAATAAGGCATGGCACATAACTGATGTATCAGTTGAGGTGTACTTTTGAGCCAATGACCATAATTCTATTAGTTTGAAAACAGTGATGGAAAAGGATAGACCTGATCTAAAAGTTAAAAGTTTAAATTGGAGTAAGGCCAATTTTGATGGTATTAGTGAGAACTTACAAAAGTTAATTGGCTGGAAAATGGGAAGCCTTCAAAAATGAGATAATAAGTTTCCAGAGACAGTATGTTCCTGTAATGGTGAAAGGCAAGGCTGGTGGATGTAGGGAATACTGGATGAGTAGAGAAATCAAGAGTAAGAAGGAAGCATATGTCAGGTGTAGATAGCAGGGATTGGAGGTGTAGTGGACAGCAGAGAAGATTACCTTGATCTCGATCAGATGGGCCAATTGGCCGAGGAGTGGCATATGGAGTTTAATTTAGATAAATGTGAAGTTCAAAGTTTGTGAGAAGATTTGTAGCTCAGGTGCTCATTGTTGTGGTTCTGTTTGCCGAGCTGGGAATTTGTGTTGCAGACGTTTTGTCCCCTGTCTGGGTGACATCCTCAGTGCTTGGGAGCCTCCTGTGAAGTGCTTCTGTGATGTTCCTCCGGCATTTATAAATCACAGAAGCGCTTCACAGGAGGCTCCCAAGCACTGAGGATGTCACCTAGACAGGGGACGAAACGTTTGCAACATAAATTCCCAGCTTGGCAAACAGAACCACAACAAATGTGAAGTGTAACATTTTGGAAAGGCAAATCAGGGCAGGACTTATACACTTAATGGTAAGGTCCTAGAGAGTGTTGCTGAACAAAGAGACCTTGGATTATGCAGGTTCAAAGTTCCTTGAAAGTGGAGTCCCAGGTAGACAGGATAATGAAGAAGGTGTTTGGCATGTTTGTCTTTCTTGGTCAGTACCTTGAGGACAGGAGTTGGGAGATCATGTTCAGGTCATTTACAGGACGTTGGTTGAGCCACATTTGGAAACTGCATGCAATTCTGGTCTCCCTGCTATGGGAAAGATGATGTGAAATTTGAAAGGGTTCAGAAAAGATGTTGCCAGGGTTGAAAGGTTTGAGCTACAGGGACAGACTGAATAGGCTGGGACTAATTTCCCTGGAGCTTTGGAGGCAGAGGGGTGACTTTATAGAGGTTTATAAAATCATGAAAGGCCTCGATAGGTTCAATAGATAAAGTATTTTACCCAGGGTGGAGCCATCCAAAACTAGAGGGCATAGGTTTAAGGTGAGAGAAGAAAGATTTAAAAGGGACCTAAAGGGCAACTTTTTTATGTAGAGGGTGGTACGTGTATGGAATGAGCTACCAGAGGAAGTGGTGGAGGCTGGTACAATTACAATATTTAAAAGGCATGGGATGGGTACATGAATAGAAAAGGTTTAGAGGGATATGGGCCTGTGGAAGTTTTTTTCCTGAACTGCCTGTTTGCAGCTATGTTTTCGCCAGTCATGGTGCTGCTTTGTCTTGGTTTGACCCCTTGCCCTGAGTGGCCTTAGCTATGAGAAATTCTGCTTTTTCCCACATAACCCATGAACTGTTTATCAGTAGACCTCTGTTAATCAGCATGCAAATGTAGTGTGCATTGATTCAAGGCCTGAGAACAATAACTCATTAATGTATAGTTTTGGCATCATCTCAACTCTGCGTGGAGTATGTTCATGTGGGCCATCTAGCGACTAGTTTGTGTAACTGTCAGCCTGGACAATATAAAATCTGGTGTGCTTTGAAGTTAGACCGATCCATTCTTAAGAAAGGTTTGCTTCCTATGATATCATGCAATAAAGTTTGTCAATACTCAAGGTCTGAGTCTGGGGAATTTCTTCAACAATCTGGTGTTAGTCAGCAGGATCCCTTAATTACAGAGTCCTGACCAAACCTGAAGTACTTTAAAATAAAAGCAGCTGCCTGCGTGATCCTCACCTGAGTCGACAGATTGATCCCAAGTTAAGGAAAGATGCTGAGACAAGACAGGACTGGAAAGGATGCTGCCGTCAGACATAAATCACTTTAAAGTGACTTTGAGGGATTGACAACAGCGGCTGTTTGCTTTGTCTGTCTTCGTGTGTTTGTTTCTGTTCATTTCTCCACAGATCATAGATCTGTGCTTCGGAACTGAGGGATCAATGATGGGGTCAACGATTTCTAAATGTAGGAAAGATGGGCTGGCCCCAGGGACAAGTAAACTATGTCCCACTGAGAAGAATGGCCCACATCCATTTGTCCCCCTCGAAAAAGACGCAGAAGCGCCAAGGTAAATACATTCACTGCAAAATACTTACCCCATCCGTGTGCCAATCCCCTTCTATTGGGAGTATTCTGAACCTTAGAGTTCCCAACAAGAATACTACAAGTGCCAAGTTCATAACTCTTTGGATTGGAACTCAGACCAATTACTTGAGAACTTATAATGGCATCTATTTCGTTTGTAGCCACAAGGCCTACCCCTGGCTGCCAGTCTGCTGGACTGGTAGTTGCTATCCAGGGTATGTGGTCCCCTTTATTTACCACTCTCATTCCTCCCTGTCCAATGGCCTTGACCTCTCACCAAGAGAGCTATAACTGACACTGAACAGTTCTTTGCCATTCTCTTCCCCTCGTATGGGACCACTCTACTGGCAACGGAGGTCAGGAAATTGGCCTCAGTTCTTGAGGAAATAGCAAATGACACGGTGGCAGCCTTTGACCAACTTAGTGTGGAGGTGGTCTCCATTCGCTCAGTTGCGTTATGAAACAAGTTGGCCTTAGACTATCTACTAGCCAAGAAAGGGGGCACTTGTGCCCTTATTGGTGTCGAATGTTGCTCCTATACTCCTGACTCCAGTGAGAACATTACTAACCTTGCCAATCACATTCAGAAGGCTGCCTCCAAGCTCCGTGACACGAGCTCCCCTCGGGGTCTGTGGAGCTGGATGGTGAATGGTGTGGTCCCCTGGGAAAGGCCCGCTTGCAGGGCCTCGTTATACTTGTTGTCATTTTCGTTATCATTTCAGTTCCCATCATCTGCCTTAAGTAGAGCTGTGTGCACTTTAGCTCACTTTTATTACCCTCAGACCCATTAATTTCCCAGTTGCTCAAGACACCCCTCATGGAAATCCCTTACTCAAATACCAAGGAGTACCCTTTGATTCCGAGCCTCCACTACTGGATAATCCCACAGGCTCCAGCTACATTCCCTCTTTTGCAGGTAATCCTGACCTCATGATCAAAAAGGAGGGATTGTGCAAGTTTTTTTTGCTGGATTGCCTGTTTGCAGCAATGTTTTAGTCAGTCATGGTGCTACCTTTGCGTTGGTTTGGCCCCTTGCCCTGAGTGGACTTAACTATGAGAAAATCTACTTCTTCCCACATAACTCATGAACTGTTTATCTATAGGTACCTGTTAATCAGTGTACAAATGTAGTGTGCATTGATTCAAGGCCTGAGAACAATAACTCATGAATATATAGTGTTGGCAAGATCTTAAATCTGCTTGGAGTATGTTTACATAGGCCATCTAGTGACTATTTTGTGTAACTGTCAGCCTGGAATATATAATATCCGCGGAGGGTAAATGAGAGGGGGGTGGGGGTGGGGAGAAAGTAGTATAGAGTACAGTAGGTGAATGGGAATGGGGCCGGAGGTGATAGGTCAGAGAGGAGGGTGGGGGAAGGTAGCAAAGAGTACAATGGGTGAATGGGGGTGGGAATGAAGGTGATAGATCAGAGAGGAGGGTGGAGTGGATAGGTGGAAAGGAAAATAGGCAGGTAGGACAGGATTTATTGTATCTGTTGCTCCTGATGCAGTCGCCTCTACATTGGGGAGACTGGACACCACCTAGCAGAGTGCTTTAGGGAACATCTCCGGGGCACCCACACCAATCAACCCCATCACCCTGATTGGAGGAAGAGGAATAATATATTAGGCTCTGAAAGGGTTAATGCTGAGGAGCACATTGAGCACCAACATTATGGTGATGTTGTACAGACTTGGGTGAGAAAACAGCTCCGCATCTTGAAAGGGATTGACCTATCATCCAGCTCTGCCTCATAGTCTTAGTAAGAATGGATGGAATCTTCTGTTTTTTTCCCCAAATCTGCCCCTTTAAGATTCAAAATACATATACACTCAATCATGAATAAGACAGACAAAAGACAAACTATTAGATATAAACAGTATGCGTGGAAAAATATGAACAGGAGAAACAACATTCTGAAGATCAAAAGCCCAGACCATAAAGATCGGTTAACTTGGCTCTCAGTTTTTTTGATTTTACCAATGAAGACGTGCTATTGGCTGTAGGACAATTGTCATTCTTTGATTCAATAGTTGATGATTCTGGTTGCGCTACTCTCAAATGTTAGAACCATCACTAAACTTTCATTACGTTTATTTTTATTCTTTTATCAATTTGATTTGGAATTGAAGAAAAATTATGGTCTTCGTAAAATAGCTTGTGGTAAAAGGAAAAGAATAAAAAGCTCTTTCGTTTGTTTGAGAGGTCAGGCCTGGAGGTTAATTGCAGGCTGAATCAGACACGGTGCCCTTTTGGAAAGTATGTGTTTAATCAGGTAGCAGAGGTTGGCTATTAACAAAGTCAACACATTGGAATTGTTTCCAGCAAGTTTTGAAGACACCCCATCAAACAGATGGCAGATATTGCAGTCAAATACAGACAGTTGGTCTGTTAGGGTGAAACCATAGTTAAGTTTGTTGTTTTGCACTTTGTGTTTTGGGAAGATGAGCTTGGCTACTGGGGACACAGCATGAAGTTTTGAAAGCTCCCTGCCTAATCTCCCACACCAGTTTCTGGAAGCTAAGCTGGAAGTATTTCTGCCTTTGCCTGTCTAAGATGGCCCTGATCAGCAGTTCCAGAAAAGCAAGTGAGGAGTCCACATCTATGACCATAAAACAAACCTAACCATATTGTGAAAACCACTGAAGTAATTTGGCCAGTTTTGTTATTTTCTTTTATTTATCCCTTAACTGTTTGAGTGCAAATTCCAAGTCATGATTGTGAACCAATCTTTGCAATAATTTCTAGTGCTAGTCATTCTTATTGTGTATGCGTGTGTTGTACATTTATGCTTAAGTTCAGATAGCTCCATATGGGAATTTTATAGGTTTTTTGGCAGACAACCAAATCAATAAACTATTGATGTTGTGCAGCAGTGAGAATCAAGGATTTGTCTTTGTAAAAGGGATGGGACTCAATTATTGATTATTCCTGAACTTGAAAACCAAAATCTTATAATGATCCCTCCAGCTCATACAGAACTTCCTGACACTGCAGGGAAGATGGAAATACTCAATATGCTTCCCCGTACACCTCGCAAGATGTAAGTAAATAGATAAACTCACTTTCTATCGCAATTACTGCATCCAGAAAACAAACTTATATGTTGACACAAAGAAAATCACAAATGCATCTTTCCTTCTCACCATTTTCAACCATTTTAGTCTATACATTCCCCATACACATTTGAAAGTCAAACAAATATACTCACCCACAATTTAACAATACGTCCTCAAATTGCCCTTCCCTCCCCACAAGTAAATACTAAATAGAAACAGATACCTGTACACTTAATGCATTCATTAAGGCTTCTTCCACAGCACCTTCTAAACCTGTGGCCTCTACCAACTAAAAACGACAGGATGCATTGGAACACCCCCACATCCAAATTCCTCTCTAAGCCAAACAACGCACTGACATAAAACTATATTACCATTCCTCTTTTATCAGGTGGCTTGATGCCACGCTATGTGTTTGACTTCAATATACACTGGTTGAGAGAAGACTATGTCAAGAACTGTCTTCAGGCTTAAAGCTCAAAGTAATATGATTTGTTACGTGCTAATAATAAATACTGCTATACGCAGTACTCACAGATCTTCCAAGCTCTGACTTATAGTTACTTTAGATAAAAATTAATCTACCTACTTATGTGTTAATTTCTATGTGCTCTTAAGATTCTCTAAAGTTTGTGTGCAATGTATTCAAATTGTTGTATGTTCTTCGAGAAAGGGTGGTGTTTGATGAGAAATGTTAACCCTGGAGTTCAGTTACTAGTGGGGTACCATAAGGATCTGTTTTGAGGCCACTGTTGTTTGTCATTTTTATAAATGACCTGGATGAGGGCGTAGCAGGATGGGTTAGTAAATTTGCAGATGACACTAAGATTTGTGGAGTTGTGGATAGTGCTGAAGGATGTTGCAGGTTACAGAGGGACATAGGTAAGCTGCAGAGCTGGGCTGAGAGATAGCAAATGGAGCTTAATACGGAAAAGTGTGAGGTAATTCACTTTGAAAGGAGTAACAGGAATAATGTGCACTGGGCTAATGGTAAGATTCTTGGTAGTGTAGATGAACAGAGATCTCGGTGTCCACGTACATTGATCCCTGAATTTTGCCACCGAGGTTGACAGGGTTGTTAAGAAGCATACTTTGTGTAGCCGCATTTGGAATTTTGTGTACAGTTCTGGATACCGCACTATAGGAAGGATGTGGAAGCTTTGGAAAGGGTTCAGAGGAGGTTTACTAAAATGTTGCCTGGTATGGAGGGAAGGTCTTATGAGGCTGAGGGACTTGAGGCTGTTTTTGTGAGAGAGAAGATGTTTGAGAAGTGACTTAATTAAGGCATATATGATTATCAGAGGATTATATAGGGTGGACAGTAAGAGCCTTTTTCCTCAGATGATGATGGCTAGCACGAGGGGTCACCCCAAAACAGATCCTTGCAGTACACCACTAATAACTGAACTCCAGGATTAACATTTCTCATCAACCACCACCTTTTCTTGAAGAACATTTTAAATTGAGGGGTGATAGATATAGAACAGATGTCAGAAGAGGTTTCTTTACTCAGAGAGTAGTAGGGGTGGGAAATACACTGCCTGGAACAGTCGTAGACTTGCCAATTTTAAGGGCATTTAAATGGTCATTGGATAAATATATGAATGAAAATGGAGTAGTGTAGGATAGATAGGCTTCAAATTTGTTCCACAGGTTGGTGCAGCATCGAGGGCCAAAGGGCCTGTACTGCACTGAAATGTTTTAAGTTCTGTGTTCTACAGCATTGTATTTTGGTCTAATGCCACCCACAGAATTCGTTACGCTCATTGATTTGTAGTGCAAAAGAGAAGGCTGATGAATTCGCAACAATCTTCAGTCAGAAGTGCCAAGTTGATGATCCATCTCAGGCTCCTCCAGTGGTTTCAAGCATCACAGACACCCAGTCTCCAGCCAATTCAATTCACTCCACATGATATCAAAAAATGGCTGGAAAAACTGGATACTGCAAAGGCAATGGGCCCTGATAACATTCTGCCAATAATGCTAAAGATGTGTGCTCCAGAACTTGCTGCCTCCCTAGCCAAGCTCTTCCAGTACAGTTACAACACTGGCATCTACCCAACAATGTGGAAAATTTCCCTGTACACAAAAAGCAAGACAAACCAACTCGACCAATTACCGCCTCATCAGTCTACTCTCCATCATCAGTAAAATGATGGAAGGTACCATCAACAGGGCTATTAAGCAGCACCTGCTCAGCAACAACCTGCTCAGTGACGCCCAGTTTGGGTTTCGCCAGGGTCACTCAACTCCCGATCTCATTACAGCCTTGGTTCAAACATGGACAAAAGAGTTGAATTCCAAAGGTGAGGTGAGAGTGACTGCCATTGACAGCAAGGCTGCATTTGACTGAGAGTGGCATCACGGAGCTCTGGCAAAACTGGAATCAATGGGTATCAGGGGCCACATACTCTGCTGGTTAAAGTCATACCTGGCACAAAGGAAAATTGTTGTGGTTGTGGAGAATCAATCATCTCATCTCCAGGACATCTCTGCAAGAGTCCCTCAGAGTAGTGTCCTAGGCTCAACAATCTTCAGGTGCTTCATCAATGTCTTTCCCTCTGTCATAAAGTCAGAAGTGGGGATGTTTGCCGATGATTGCACAGTGCTCAGCACCATTCGCGACTTCTCATTTCATGCTCAAATGCAACAAGATCTGGACAGTGCTACAGGGTCAACAAGTGGCAAGAAACATTCACGTCATACAAATGCCAGGCAATGACCATCACCAATAAGAGACATTCTAACCACTGCCCCTTGACATTCAATGGTACTACCATCATTGAATCCCCCACGTTCAACATCCTTGGGGTTACCCATTGACCATAAACTCACTGGACTCACTACATAAACACAGTGGCTACAAGAACAGGTCAGAGACTGGGGATACTGTGGCAAGTAACTCACCTCCTGACACCCCAAAGATTAATCCACCATCTACAAGGCAGAAGTCAGGAGTATGTTGGAATACTCCTCATTTGTCTGGATGGGTGCAACTCCAACAACACTCAAGAAGCTTGACACCATCTAGGCAAAGCAACCCACTTGATTGGCACCACATCTATAAACATTCAATCCCTTTACCAGCGGCGCTCAGTAGTAGCAGTGTGTACTACCTACAAGATACACTGCAGAAATTCACCAAAGATCCTTAGGCAGCACCTTCCAAACCCACAACCACTTCCATCTAGAAGGACAAGGTAGCTGGTATTTGGGAACACCACCACCCACAAGTTCCCCTCCAAGCCACTCACCACCCTGACTTGGAAATATATTGCCTTTCTTTCACAGTTGTTGGGTCAAAATCCTGGAATTCCTTCCCTACCAACACAGCAAGTGGACTGCAGCGATTCAAGAAGTAAGCTCACCACCACCTTCTCAAGGGCAAATAGGAATGGGCTATCAATGCTGGCCATTGGTGATGGTCGGCGATGCACAAGTCCCATAATTGAATTAAAAAAAGTTCTACTACATAATAAAAAGGTTGCTGCAGGGTCCTGTTGCCTTTACATAACAGTTTATTTACTATCACTGTGTCAAAATCCTAGTATTCTCTCAATAGCACTATTGATGAATATATATTGCAGTGGTTAAAGAAGGTGAGTTACCACCATATTTTCTGGTCTGTCTAATGATACCCATTTTCCATGAGGAATACAGAAGATTAGACACATTGTCTTGAACTACCCCATATCCTAACAAAAAATGGATATCTTACTGTATTCCACTGAATTTTATTACAGATCTATAAGAAATGCCAAATTAAACCTGTTAAAATTAAGGTGGATTCAGATTTAAGTCTCATTTTAATGTATTTTAATGAAGGAATGCAGTCCTTCGGTCGTCACATATTTCCAACACACAGATAACTGGGAGTGTAGAAATAAAAGAGGTTCTTATGATTGGAAATCCATTGTTCAACAATATTGGGTGGAAGAACATCTGTTCAGCCTCAACTGCCTCTTGAGCCAAGCTAAGTCGAGGGAAAATCTTCAGGCTGTCACATTTTCTTGCAGGATTTTAAGGATACAAGCACAATACTTCAAATCCACCACTCTCAGGATCAAGGCAGTGCTGGAATTCAAACAATTCTCGATTTCAAGTCAGGCAGTTTCGAAAGTAGATAAGTTAATTAAAACCAGGTCAGGTGGTGAAGACGGTCAGTTGGAGTATGGAGTGGAGTAGGCTATAAAGCAGGAAAGCTAGTAACTGATCCGGAGGTATACTGAAGCAATGCAGGACCTAGCTGAATTGCTAAAGTCTTCTTAAAACTTTACTCAATTATAATTAATACAAAATTGTCCAGTTTTCAGATAACTTCACTTTTTAGATAGTTGGATTTGAGGTGCTTTACTTGTATTGGAAAGAAATATCCTGCCAGAGTGGTACAACATACACTTGGCTTAATGGATATTGGTTCCATGCCTTCACGGCAGCGATGCTTTATGTTGCTGAAGTTGCAAACATACTGGGGGTAATTTATATGGATAAATGGTTTGCCACTATAAAAGAAAATAAAGAAACATTATTTAGTGGAAGTGATTTCTAATTTCCAGAATTGGAATGAATGTCTTTTTTTGTAGAGGATCACTGTTCCTACCATTTATCTATGATTACTAACCCATGTCTAAACTACATATTTTACTGAGACTCAGAGCATAAAGATTGCTTATTATGTCAACATGAATCAGCTTCTGATAAAAATATTCTACATAAATTATTCATGGAAAGTGTTCATTTCATGAACTCATATAAATTCGTTATAAAAGTCTCCAATCAAATTTTTCAAATCAGATCAACTGAATAACATCAATTTTTGAAAATGTTAAGACAGTCAACAATATATTTTCTACTAGGATCAAAATACATTCCTCTTTATTAATTTAACTTTAATGTTATGTTTCAGTTAATCTTTGGACAACATAATCATGCAAGTTGCATTTAGATGAAGATGGCTCTTCAGCCTCTTTGACACCCTACTTTCAGGATGCCAAAATGACTGATTCCTCAGTGATGCATCCAGTAGTTTTAAATAATCCCAATGTTCTGGCCTCAACCTCACTTTTGGCAATTTTTCTGGAAGCCAGTCTGAGGAGGATCAAGAGATTAATACCTGGAATGGGTGAGTTATCACACAAAGAAAGGGTGGACAGACTAGGCTTATGTTTCAAAGAGTAAGAACTGACAAGTGAAACGTACAGACTCTGTGGGGTCTTTTTTTTCATTCATTCATGGGACATGGCATTACTCATTGGCCTTGATAGGTGGTTGTGAGTTGCCTTCTTGAACCGCTGTAGTACATGTGCTTTAGGTGGGCCCACAATGCTGATAGAGAGTGAGCTCCGAGAATTTGACCCAGCAACTTTGAAGGAAAAATGATACATTTGCAAGTCAGGATTGTGAGTGGCTTTGAGGGTATCTTGTAGGTATGGTGTCCCCACGTGTCTGCTGCCTTTTTCCATCTAGATGTAAGTGGTCGTGGGTTTGAAAGGTACTATCTCACGAATCTTGATCAGTTTTTTGAAGTGCATCTTGCAAATGATATGCACTGCTGCTGCTGAGCAGCGGTAGTGAAGGGAATGGATACTGATAGATGTAGTGCCAATCACATGGACCACTTTGTCCTGGATAGTGTAACTCTTCTTGAGTGTTTTTGGAGCTGTATTGATCCAGGCAAGTGGGAGGATTCCATTACATTCCTTGCTTGGGCTTTGTACATGTTGGCTAGGCTTTGGGAAGTCAGGAGGTGATTCCTAGCCATGGACCTGTTCTTGTAACCATTGTATTTAACCTACTTGAGTTTCTGGTTAATGGTTGCCCTCAGAATGCTAATAATGGGAAATTCAGTTTAGTGACACCACTCAATGTCAAGGGACAATGGTTAGACTCTCTCTTGTTAGAGATGATCACTAATTTACATTTGTGTGGCACGAAGGTTTTGGTCATTTTTCAGCCCAAGGTGGATGTTGCTTAGATCTTGATGCATTTGGACATAGGTTGCTTTAGTATGTTGGCGGGGTAGATTTGGAAAAGGTATTTCAGCTTCTAGTAGAATCTAGAAGCAGGGGTCATGGTTTAAGAATAAGTGTTTGGCATTTAAGAAAGAGTAAAAATGATTTCTCACAAAGGTTTGAGACCCTTTGAAACACTTTCTCAAAAGATGGTGTAAGCAGTCTTTGAGGATATTTTAAGGCAGAGGTAGCTTGTTACTCCATAAGCTAGAGGTAAAAATTATCAGGGTTTGAAGGGGTATGGGGAATAATCAGTTCAGTTATGATCTTATTGAATGCCACAGCAAGCTCAAAGGGCCTGTTCCTGTTTCTAAATCGTACGGTTGTGTGGTCATATGTAACTTGTTATATTTCATCACATTCTGGATCAAGAAATAGTTCTTGATAGCTAGCCTGCATTTGTTCCTCACAAACCTGATATGCTACTTAAATCTGTTCAGTTATTTGTGTTTGAGCAGGGGTCTATGATGACTTTGGATTTCATAAGGCTTGTCAAATAAATATCGACTTGTAAGAAATAGGAGCATTTGTAAGTGTTGTATCTTCCATCGGAAGCCACATGATGGAGCTGAATAACCCTCTAAGTACACACAAGAGTTCCCTGCAATGCAGCAGTGGAACACGCATATTCCAGCAAACTGCAGTGAATGTTCTCTTTAGCAAGCATTACACAACCTCACCCCAAGAGGGCAGAATTTCCATACAAGCAAAATGAAACAAAAACATTCCTTCACCAAACATTTGTATATACAGGAAGCTACTCATGTATGTTCAATAATATTCACTCTGTAAAATTTTAAATAATTCAGAAAACCATTATATAGGATTAATACTTATATATTAATAATATATATCATAATAACAAGCTTTATTTAACAAGCTTTGAAGTTAATAAATCAATCCAAAGCAAAGGAACACCTTATCATACCGAGTCACATGTGGAGAAATTAAGGGAGATGACCAAAAGCTTGGTCAAAGATGTAGGTTTTAGGGAGAGTTTTAAAGAAAGAAAATGAGGCAGGAACTTGGAGAGGTGTAGGTACCACAGTCTTAATCTTATGGCTTTGGCAACGCCAAGGACAGCTACTCATGATGAAGGAATTAAAATCAAGGATACACAAGTGGCTAGAACTAGAGGTGGACAAATATTTCACTTCTTTAACAGAAGAGAGACGAGCAAGAGAAGATTATTTGGCCCAATGAGCAAACTTCGCCATTCAATATGACCACGGCTAATCTTCGGCTTCATTTCCACTTCTCCTCCAGCTCCCGACACCTTTTGTGTCAATAGCTAGTTAATCACAAAGTTAAAGTTTATTAATGTATTCATTAAGTCTAAGAGAAACAGGGGTGGATATTGATTATCTTTGAGCCGATGCTTGGATCTTTAAAATGTCATGAAAAGGTACAGAAAATAATCAAGCAAGTTTTTGGAATTCTGACTTTTATCTCTAGAGCATTAGAGTACAAGGGTGCAGAAGTTATGCTGCAGTTATACAAACCACTGGTTAGACCCCACTTGGGTAGGTGTGAACAGGTCTGGATAAAATATCTTTGGAAGGAACTATTGGCCTTGGAGAAAGTACATGATACCTGGACTTAAGAGGTTAAGTTATGAGGAGAGATTATACAAAATAGGTTTGTTTTCTTGAGAACTTGGAAGGATAAGAGGTGATCTCATTGAAATCATGAAGATATAGAAAAGACAGGGTAGATAAAGATAAATTATTTCCACTGGTTGGTGTTTTACAACTGGAGGGCATAGTCTGAGAATTAGGTCAGACCATTCAAGAGAGATGTTAGGAACCACTTCTACATCCAAAGGGTGGTAGATGTTTGGAGCTCTCTTTCTCAAATGGCAGTGGATGCTGAATCATTTGTTAACTTTATATCTGAGATACATAATTTTTTGTTAAGCAAAAGTATTAAGGAATATGAACCAAAGGAAGATAAATGGATTTGGGCCTCAATTCAGCTCACTGAATGATGGATCAAGTTTGAGTGGCTGAATGACTTATTCATGTTCCCACATTCAAATTAAACAATGGAAAACTTGTTATATATTCTCTATGTTGAACTGCACTTCTTTCTGTGCAAGCATAATTTTTATTTTTATATTTTTAATTGTTCATGAAATGCCAATTAAAGACAAAAAAACTGCACATGCTGGAATCCAAAGTAGACAAGCAGGAGGCTGGGAGAACACAGCAAGCCAGGCAGCAGCAGGAGGTGCTGAAGTCAACATCTCGGGTGTAACACCTAAAACATGATGACTTCTCCACCTCATCATGAAAAGGTGGAAGCTAGTCAAAAGTCCAAAGCAATTTATGAATCATCAAAAAACATGCCAGTCTCCATATATAATAAAAGTTACTTTCAGGTAGAAATCTGTGTATAATAAAAGATACTTTCAGATGGAAACCTCAAAGATTTTATAAACTAAGACTTCCTAAAATATCAGTGAAATAATAGTTAACACTGTGCTAATAGATTTTTATATGGTGGCAGCAACAAGTTCTTTTGCATCTGGAAGAGTCTCATTGACCAACTCCACTAAGTCATCCTGGAACTGTATTCATTGATTTGCACGATGAAACCAAGGAACACTCTGCCTGTGTGAAATTAACTGAGTATTTTGTCTATGACAGCCTATCTTCTTTAAAAAAAAGATATGGAACTAAGTATCTCCAGTCATTGTATTCTGGTAGCTACAGAGAAACCTCTTTTGGAAGGATAGGTAGCCAAGTGAACTCTTCTGATTCCAAACGTGGGTCGAAGTCTTAGCCATGAATTTTGTAGATTTAATGTTTAAGTGTTGATCAAGGCAGAATATGCCTCTTGAACAGATTAATCATGTGTACAACATGACTGTTTGACTAAACTAATCAGTAATCTTATATTCTTTTGCACAAACATCATGGCTTTGAGCCAATTCTATACATGGAACGTAGCAGGTTGAGGGATGGCATTATAGAGGTTTATAAAATCATGAGGCAATAGATAAAATGAATAGTAAAGGTCTTTTTCCTAGAGCTGGGAGTTCAAAACTAGAGGGCATAATTTTCAGGTGAGAGGAGAAAGATTTAAAAGGGACCTGAGGGGCAACTTTTTCATTCAGAGGGTGGTTTATATATGGAGTGGAATGTCAGAGGAAGAGGTAAATGCAGGTACAGTTACAACATTTGGATGGATACATGAATACGAAAGGTTTAGAAGGATATGGGCCAAATGTAGGCAAATGGAACTAGTTTTGTTTAGGAAACTTGGTCGGCATGGACAAGTCTGGTTCCTTGCTGTATGACTCTATGACTATGACTATGACATAAAAACAGGGAGCAAGGGGTCCTTTTGTGGCACAAGGGTACTGTCCCTTCCAAGGGACTCAGGTTCAAGACTCACCTGCTCCAGAGGTGTGTAATAATATACCTGAATGGATTGATTAGAAAAAATAGGTTTAATTTAAAAGAAAATAAGTAGAGGGAGCACCTGTAATACTGAGTGTAGGCTGAGAGATATAAGACTGAGTAAGCCAATAAAATCTCTCCACAGTGAAAACTGTGTACCTTAGTTTCTCACTCAGAAACTGGCTTGATTATTTTAACACTTTGATTCCCTGACAGACCAAAATTCTGCCTGCACAACCTTAGTAGATTCAATATGTCTTATCCATCACCATCTGGGGAAGAGAATTACAACAATTCACAAACCCTTAAGAGAACAAATTTTACCTCAGCTCAGTCCTAAATGCTCATTTCCTTTACCTGAAATCGTTACCTTTTGTTCTAGATTCCCAGACAGGGGAAACAACCTCTGATTATGTACATTGTCAAGACTCTACCTAAACCTGAATGTTTCTCAGATAATCTAATTTTTTTCTAAACTCCAAAGAATATAGATCCAATTTACTCAGCATTTTATCATAGGACATCACTCTGAATCCAGGGACCAGTCTGGTGAACCTTCAATGTATTGCCTCCAATGCAAGTATACGCATCCTTAAATGTAGAGAGTAAATTTGCACACATATTCCAGGAATGGTCCACTGTTCTGAGGTTGCAGCAGGGAGAAGATATGTGCTTTATATACACTTTTCATTAGGGATCGCAGACCTCAGATTGGAGAAATAGGAGGCCCCACCAACCTGGCAGGCAAGTCACCTTAGCTTCCCATTCGGAAAACTTTCTCACTTGCTGGTGGTGTGTTCAGAAGGCCTATAGACCTTCACACACAGAACTTAATTGGTGAGATACTGTGAAGGGGTGCCCAAGCCCTTCTCATCACCTCTTCCATCATCCCTCCGCATGGGAAAGATTAAACCCTTAATCTTATATTAGTAATACTCAATGTATATTGCTTTCTTATACAGTAAACATTTTTGTTTAGAATACGAAATCCTGTGCCTTAATTTGTTACACTTTATAACAGATTTGAATTTTTTTTATAAGTTAATGGTTTCCCTTAAGATCATAAACAAACTACTGCATATTTGGTTGCCATGGATCACACTGCCATCCACCAGCTTCCACAAGCTGCAGCTGTAATATATTACCCGTCACACCATATTTTTTTTTATTTAACTATTTTTGTTTCAGACAAACTACTATCTGTAGCTGTATTTCATAACTATGTTTAACTGGTTACGGTTCAAATTTAATAAATATCTATATCCACCAGTCCTGGTTTAAACATTTTTTTAATGCATGAGGTCATCTCTGGCTGGGCCAGCATTTATAGCCCATCTCTAATTGCTCAGAGGGCATTTAAGAGTCAACCACTTTGCTGTGGGTCAGGAGTCACATATTGGTCAAACCAGGTAAGAATGGCAGTTTCCCTCCCTAAAAGATATTAGTGAACCAGATGGGTTTCCCTCATAATTAATTCATGGTGATCTTAAGATTCTTAATTCCAGATGCTTATGGAATTTCCACCAGCTGCCATAGCAGGAGTTGAACCCAGATCCCCAGGACATTAACTGAGTCTCTGAAATAACAGCCCAATGATAATGCCACTAGGCCATCACCTTCCATCTACTGCAATGGCAGCTGTTTAAGAGATAACCTGTCAAAATTCATGAATGAATCATCTAGGTTCATTCTAACTAATGCCTTTGAAAACCTATCAGCTATTGGAGGCTGAAGAAAAGGTATTACATCCAGCATCTCCTTCCACCAAAGTTAATTGTTCAAAATTCTCAAGTTACTACGTGTTCCTTATCACACATCAGCCTTGTTGTTTTCACTCTGCTCCGGTTCCTTGATTCCATGTTTCTATATACTTTTAATTCATTCCATGGTGATAATTATACTTGTCAAAGTTCTACCCGATGAAGCCAGGCTAGAAAATATTTGCTGCCAAGAATAATCACAGAGAGGTGTACCTTAGTGGTCTACAGTGAAATATTGCCCTTATTCCTGATGAAGACCTTATGCCCGTAGCATCGATTCTCTCACTACTCAGATGCTGCCTGACCTGTTGTGCTTTTCCAGCACCACTCTCGACTTTCATCTCCAGCATCCACAATCCTCACTTGTACTACAGTGAAATACGTGTTCTCAGTTTTATTAACTACTTACTATTTCATTGTTTTAACAAACTTCTTCAGTTTTATCATTAGTTTGTCTATCATTCTTTCCAAATATTATAATTAAAGAGTTATGTGGGCATGAAGGCCATTTGGAGTGAGGGTGAAGGGGAACCAATTAGCCATTCTTACACATTTACTGAATGTGTGCAGTTGAGCAACATTTTATGAAAGCAAAATTCAACAAAGTAGCACAAATAAAATAAATGGGAGTGTTAGGCTACTCCCCAAAAATTTTGCAGTTATGGACAATCCAAGATATATCTACGGTTTTCAGATGTATAGATTGGTGAAATTATAAAAAAAGCTGTTATGATCTCTATTTTTATATCAGTCAATATAATTACGCAGTGTAAAGTTGTGCAACTTAATTTCAAAGATAGATCCCTTTAAAAAAGCATCCACATAAACTTGTATGATAAACATGACTAAAATACAGACCAATAGTTTCATTCCTACTTGAAATAACTTTAGAAAGGTTCAAATCAATATCAACCCTTGCACAAAACTGTGATTTCACTCAGAGAGATCAAACAATTGTAGATGTTAAAGTAGAAAACTTCAAGTCAAGAGAATGCGACATGACTGTGAAAATATAATGAAGTCTCACTGTTGGGAAAAGTATCTTCGAAATTTAAGCACAAATGGAAGTCATATCAATTTTCTCATGTCTCTCTCTTTTCTACGAGGAGAAGCTTTACCAGGTGAAAGACCTGGAGGAACTTGACACTAACTAAAATGGAAATATTCCATTTGTCAGAATCAACATTTAATTTATCAACAAACATACAAAATTTCATGAAGATTCAGGAAGTAAGATATTTAAAATCAGAAGATATTTTATGTATTCAAACAATTACAGAATATAAGTCACCAACTAGTTTACCTCAATTTTTTCCCATACGTCACTGTTATTCTGCTTCTGCTGAATATCCTGCTGAAGCTGTTGAACCAGAGTTGATTTAGGAGAAGCACAGTCTAAGGCATTCTTTGGCATCTGTGTTAACCAGTGATGTGAGAGTTGGGTAGTAGTGTAGTGCTTAGCAGTTGTGTCTGCTATTGACAACTCATCATCGGACGGGATGTTGCTGAGCGGACCTGACTCAATGCTATCATCCAAAGAGGAAGCGACATCACTGGAGGAAGATGGAGATATAGTTCCAGTTTTAAGGAGGTATTTCTTGTTTTCGTTGTGAATTAATGGAATTACCTCATTCACAGAATTTGCTTCTGACAGCTCCCAATCTTCAATATTCTGAAATGTTTCACCTGGAGAATGATGTGACAACAGTTTTGTCAAATTCTCTAGCTTCAAAGTTAACCCTTCAGTTTCCTTCAGGTGCGACGGAAGAGCCAAATACTCATTCGATCCAAACCAAATGTCAGATGTATGATTTTCAGTGGTTTTATTTTGGCTTGAATTATTTTGTGTCCTTGGTTGCTGTTGTAGCAAAGATAGAGTGGGGATAAAGCCAGAAGAATCTATCCTGGTCTCATTTTGTAGCACATGTAAAGATACTTGGGCAGGCATTGATTCAGAGGAACTCTGACTAATCAGTGGCTGCTTCTTATACTCATTAGCAGACTCTTGATCTTGATGCCATGCGGAAATGTTAATTGGCTCACAACTATCCTCACACTTTACAGTAAAAGAGTCAGAACTATTGTTATTCTCACTAGTTGGCATTTTTGTATGAGGAGGACAACATGGATGGAAATTCTTCAGTTTACCTGTGGTATCTAGTTGTTTCTGATAGGGGGACGTCTGTCTGGAGAATAAGGAAATGTCACTTTGTGTATTTTGCACAGAACTGACATTTTGCACTAAAGGTTCTTGATCATGTGGTGTGGGGCTTCTTGCAGACTCTTTGTTAGATTGCCTAAAATCATGAAGGTCGCATGATTTCCAAATAGCTGGCGACTTTTTTTGATGTTGTTCATTGGTTTTATTCCGATCTAAAGTGGTCTTTTTAAAATTACATTGAGAAGAAGAACTTGGGTATCCATTATCTGTACCATTTGTTTTGTTTAACTCATCACATGAGTAACTGACAGCAGCATTTGCAGTGCTTGGGTAGGATGAATCTAGGTCGAGCCAAAGTCTGGACCTGTCAGGATGATCAAAGAGGGATGGTGTACTTCTGCTCATTTCTGCCTTGTGCAGGAGAATAGAAGGTGAAATTCTGCAGCAGCTAACCTCCAGATCATCTTTAGATATTTCATTTAGGTACAAAGCTCTTTTGGGTAAGGAAGGTTGTGTCGGAGACTCTGCGTTATAATTGAAACAATCTTTAATTGGTCTTTTTGGTATTGTGTTTTCACAGTGGTTACTACTTGCATTACAAGAACGTACTTGCATATGTCTCTTGGGTTCCAAGACATCAGTATTAGTGTCAGAAAATACTTTCTGTCTGGAGTTTCTAATTTCTTTTTGGGTTCTTGTACACTCCATTGGAGGACTTTGAGGCAGGGCTGGTTGATTTGCTGATGTGGGTGACAGCTTGGAGTTTGCCACGCCTTTCTTGTCCTGTACCAAGGTTTGATGAACTGTGCATGTTAACTGACTTTCACCACTCGCCTTAATTTCTTCCTGCCTGGAAGTGGAATGATCATTTGCAACAGAAAGTAGCCCCATGTTGCCAACCAACTCTGAAAAGCCATTTTCCGGGTCAGCACAGTTCCAATGCTCAAGCGGTTTTGGTTTAGCCCTGGCAGCTGAACTGGAGGTCATGGTAGCCTCCGGGCCACAGGGCGCGTCTTCACTTGGACTGTAGCCAGACAGTTCGAAGGCAGTGATACCACAATCCAAAGAAAAGTAGTCTTGAGAACATTTAATGGTCAGCTGACCTGCATCATCAACTTCAGTCAGAGTGTCCAAACAGGTCTGCAGAAAGAAAATGTAAAAAAGCCTTCATAAACTAAATGTACATTCTAAATTCTGTTCTGAATGTTAATGTATCATTACTTAATATATATAGTACACATTAAAAATGTTGCTAAAGCAACACAATTGTAAATAAACAAAATACATAAGCATGAAGTAACTGGTACAAGCCTCAAAGATCTGTGATAACCAGAGGATATAACTTTGAATTTTACAAACATAACTTTTGCAAACATAATGTTTAAACACACAAACTCAGGTCACATATTTATTGTGCTTTGAAAGTATACCCTTAAATTTAGGGTAAAATAAAGGGGGTTGTATGAACTGTTCTGAATAGCATAACATTAGCCTTTGGTTGTTTGATTGTTAAACCTTAAGAAAGGACTAACTCATTTTAGTGGGTAGAAGGTGCAATCTGCCTACTCTTGGAGACAATGGTAACAGGTTCTATGTTTACAATGAATAGATTCTGAGTCTTCTAGAGTCCCACAATGATGTAGCAGACATCAGATTGCAAAGTGTTGAACAGTAAACTTTCTATTTATTTCTGACGTGAAAGAGAGTTGGACCTAGGAACAGCTAATCAGCATTTCAATATGTTTTATTTTGCCATAGGGAGGATAACAGTAGAATCCATTCTGAGATCTGGTTACAGGGTTCCCTTCAATTGAACGTGTATCAAAGACAGACAGCAGTTTTGTATGGTTAGCAGAAAAAAAGAGGCAACTTTGGTTGACAAGAATTCACAACATGGTCTCTCATCAAACAGATGTGAACTAGGGAATCTGGGAGATGCAAAAGAATCATCAGAATAAGCTTTATCTGCTGGTGGTGGACTAAAGAACACTTGGAAAACTGAGAAAAACACATGTGAAGGGTCACTCAAAACCACTAATTGGCAAAACTATTTTACAGGAATTCATTAGAAACTACGAACAGCTATGAACAGTTTACTATTAGAACTTGAAATAACTGCACAGAGGCTGATATCCCATCACCAAGTCACTCTTTATTTACATGTGCACATTACATGGGCTCTGACCAGACAGCTCAGAGCCAGTCCTTAGAATGTGGATACTCTCCTGTTTATTTATTTTTTCTTTTTTTTATGTACGAAAGACACTATGCCTTTGTGATATCATTTCCAACCTCAGGGAGAAAAGAAAATGTAAAGAAAAATGTAGCACTTAGAAATGACTATTTAGGATGAACTGTGAAATAACTCCACAGAGGCCAGTATCCCATCACCAATTCACCCTTTATTTACATGTGCACATTACATGGGCTCTAACCAGCCAGCTTAGAGCCAGTCCTTAGAATGTGTAGACTCTACTGTTTATTGCTTTTTTCTTTTTTTAATTTTATTTAATTTATTTTTAAAAATTACCCCCACCCTACCGCCTAACTGCAGTAGTGCTTATTAATTCCCCCGCACTATATTGTGTGTGTGCAGGTGTGAGACACAGTGAAAGACACTAGGTGCATGAAACTTTATTCAATTTCCACCACCAGGAAGAAAAGAAACACCCCAGTGACCAGTGACAAGCAGTGCCCTTCACATCAAAGGGCAAACGCTACTGTTTATTGTTTTTTCCATCTCCAAGTTGCCCTTTATTTACATGTACACAGTCCGAGACACTGATCCAGCTCCTTCAGAGCCAGCTCTCAGAGTGAACAGAACCCATGACACTCCTGAAAATTTCTTTTTTCCTAAAAAAATACAACCACACTACCGCCTAACTGCGGTAGAATTACCCCCACACTACCGCCTAACTGCGTTAGAACTCTACTGTTTATTTTTTTTCTTTTCTTTTTTTTATTGGCAATGTTGTGTGAATCTCCTATTTATTTACTCCTCTGTTAATTTTTTTTCCCCCACACTACCGCCTAACTGCGGTAGTGCTTATATATTTTTTTCCCCAGCACCCATGGTGTGTGTGTGTGCAGGTATGAAACACAGTAATTCTACTGTTTATTTTTTTTTTTCGACACCCGGGCATTTCTCCTGTTTTTTTTTCTACAGTCACAGAAATGGTCCAATCTCTCCACCAGGGAAGGAAACACTCAAGTGGCCAGTCACAACTCCAGGGTGTTGGTGGACACCCGCGTGCTCCTTCTCCAAGGACACCCGGGCAAATTCTACTGTTTATTTATTTTTTTTTTCTTTTTTTCTTTTCTTTTTTCTTTTTTTTTTCTTTTTTTTTAAGGCAAAACACCCGAGTGGCCAGTGACAAGCACTGCCCTTCACATCAAAAATCTCCTGTTTATTTTTTTTTTCCCCTTAACCCCCACACTACCGCCTAAGTGCGGTAGTGCTTATTTTTTAATCTCCTGTTTATATTTTTTTTTTTCTTTTTTTTCTTTTTTGGCCAGTCACAACTCCAGGGTGTTGGTGGACACCACGTGATCCTTCTCCAAGGACACCCAGGCAAATTCTACTGTTTATTTTTTTTTTTTTTTCTTTCTTTTTTTTTTCTTTCTTTTTTTTTCTCTTTTTTTTTTTTCTCGGGCCGAAACACTCTCTGCTTATTTTTTTTTTTTTTTCTTCTTTTTTTTTTCTTTCTTTTTTTTTTCTTCTATCCCCACACTACCGCCTAAGTGCGGTAGTGCTTATTCTTTCCCCAGCACCCATGGTGTGTGTGTGCAGGTGTGAGACACAGTGAAAAGACACAAAGTGCACGAATCTTTATTCAATTCCCACCACCAGGAAGATAGGAAAGACACCCGAGTGGCCAGTGACAAGCACTGCCCTTCACATCAAAAATCTCCTGTTTATTTTTTTTTTCCCCTTAACCCCCACACTACCGCCTAAGTGCGGTAGTGCTTATTTTTTAATCTCCTGTTTATATTTTTTTTTTTCTTTTTTTTCTTTTTTGGCCAGTCACAACTCCAGGGTGTTGGTGGACACCACGTGATCCTTCTCCAAGGACACCCGGGCAAATTCTACTGTTTATTTTTTTTTTTTTTTTTTTTTTTTTTTCTTTTTTTTTGGAAACACACAAGTGGCCAGTCACAACTCCAGGGTGTCAGTGGACACCCGCGTGCTCCTTCTCCAAGGACACCCGGGCAAATTCTACTGTTTATATCAGTTAGCTAGGGCTCCCTGATTGGTCCAGGTTAACAAGCCCAATCAAGGATATCATAATCAATAAGATCCACCTGGCCCTTGTTCCAATCACTACAGATCTGTGATTCCTGCAAAAAGTGTTGTGAGATAATTATCAAATGGGAACATTCCAATCTAAAACTTAAGTACAAGTTGCCCATAAAATACTGTTTAGTCAATAGTCCTTCCGATCATTTGTTTTAGTAACAGTTTTTAAAAATGAAGTCTTGCTTTGTCATTCTTTTCAACTTTGCATTGAACTTTAGAATTTCTTTTCAAAGTTGCAGTCCTTACAGAGTCTGACCAAATTAAGAATATGATGAATTTTTCAATGTGTAAGACTTATTTTAATCACTTCAATTTCTTTATTATACTTAATTGATGATTGATAGTATTACCAGAATTTTTAAGCAAGTCATCAGTCATAACGTCATACATAGTTTAATAAGAATTGTCTCTGGAATTTAAACCAGTGCAATCCTGTTGTAAAAACCGATCTGGTTCTATTGTGCAAAAAATCTGGCTCCTCACCTAATATCCCGTTATTAACATTCCAGACCCATTGTAATGTGTTGAATCTTAATTGCTACCTGAAATGGCCTATGAAACTACAGTTTAAGGGAAGTTAGGGGTGGACAAGAAATGCTAGTCTTGCTAAGAGCACCCAAATTCCATGAAAGAATAAAGAAGAAGAAATTACTTACAAGTTGACCAACACCTGGGAGCTTCTAACAGTGGATTGCAGAGCTACCTGGACAGATACGTCACCCACATGGAAGTTCTGATTTGTTACTGTGTGGGTCCCCCCATCTGTGATTCCAATCTCTGAGCCTGGCTTAGTTATGAAGACATCTTGTAACTCATTGTGCCTGCAGAAGTGCTGAAAGTCACTGTCCATCTCCTAAAATGTGTTAAATTGATCAGATCACAGGGCCTGAACCTCCTTCTTTAACATGAATACATCACGAATGACCACATATTATCTGTTGATGACCAGTACCAAGTGATTTAGTATTTTGGGGCATTTTAATCAGACATTCTGAAATTTTAAATCGATCTGATAGCATCAGTCAAGAAAACAGACTCCACGCCATCAGCTACATCTGCCCTGAAACTTAAAGCCTTGAAACCTATTTCTGAAGCATCTTAAATTCACTTGAATAGCAAACTGATCATCTGTCTGCAAACAATGTCAGAAACTGCAGTCACACTTTGCTGCCTCATCTTCAACTTTGAAGGAACTCTACAACTCCTCACTTCTGCGTTATGACTGTGAGATGGCCATAAACTGATCAATATGCTGTTTGATTCCAATATTCACATACAGGCAACTCCTTTCTTTTACTGTCTCTTTTTTGTGTGCATCGTAAAGTCACAGAAGATCACTCTGGGATTGAATGCGAGAACAAATAATAATACTGGGAAATCTAAATTAGAGTCGGCTGCAAGTGACTTAGAATTTGCAAGGGTCTGAGAAACACGCCTCAGTCTTTTCAAAATTAAAACCATTCAGTTTATATGCAGGAGCCAAACAAAAACAGATGAGTTCAGTCTGCCTCTTTCTCCTGGCTCTGACATTTTTGTTTACAATGAGAAAATGGCAAATGAAATTTAAAGTAGATAAATGCAAAGCAATACACGGAGGATGACAAAAGTAAGTGAAACATTAAATACATGAATAGTGATTTAATAGCTAAGGTTGAAATGAAAGATACTCAGCAATTTCAGGAAGAGTTGATAAGAAACCAAATCAAAGTCACAATAATTAGAATATTGAACATGATTTGGAGATGCCAGTGTTGGACTGGGGCGTACAAAGTTAAAAATCACACAACACCAGGTTATAGTCCAACAGGTTTAATTGGAAGCACACTAGCTTTCGGAGCGCCGCTCCTTCATCAGGTGATCAGGTCAATCACCTGATGAAGGAGCAGTCCGCCAAAAGCTGTTGTGCTTCCAATTAAACATGTTGGACTATAACCTGGTGTTGTGTGATTTTTAACCTAGAATATTGAACTTCATATACAGATGTAAAACAGAAGTCAAAGGAAGGTATTCTGTTCTGTTCATATTTCATTCTGCAATTACATTCAGTTAAGGTCACTGGCACAAGGAAGACTTTGAAGCACCGATGTGTCCTGAGGTTAATTCATGCAAGATAAGCTGCAGGAAAATATTTGGAATCTTGGAATCTTCAATTTTGAAAGTGGATGTGTAAGAAATAATTTTATGGAGTGTATAATTCAATTGTCATTAGAGAAAAGGGCAATGTGGAAAATTCACTTCAATTGAATTGAAAGTTAAGATAAGAAAAAGTGGTTCAGGCAGATGTGAAACATACTTTGGACCAAATATTTTCTTCATGGAATTAGTGATTTGTGCATAAAAATATTCTTGGGTACAACAGTGGAATCATTTAAGGAAGAATTGAATGCTACAAAAACTTCCTCATTTCTATAGATCTTGTAATCATAAGATTTATGCCCCATGTTAAGTCAACCGACCCAGGATACCAGTTGGAACACTATAGCTGGGTACTACACTTAAAAGGGGAGGAGGAAATCTCTTCACTAACCAGTAACTTCTTGTGCACACTTGTACATGTATGCTAGATATTTTCCAATTAGTTTCTGAGAGATGTTATTACACATCAGTGGTGCAAGTGGAGCTTGAATCCTGGCCTCCTGGTCAACTGATAGGGACACCACTACTTTGTTACAACAGCAACTGCACCCCCCCCCACCCCACCCCCCAAGTATAACATTTATTCAGTTAACAGCTTGAAGCTCGACTCAGTCCAATATTTGCATTACTGATGTTTTCTCAACATCATCAGCAATGTTATTACACAACTCTGGAGCAGGTCAGACTTGAATTCAAGTCTCCTGGCTCAGAGGTAGGGGCACAACACTTACCACAAAAGCCCTCTCAAAAGCCATGTGTAGGTGGGATTAATTGCAGTTGCTGTCAAAATTGTCTACCTAGGCTCACACCTGAAGCACAGATGAAAGGGTTCTTGTCACACAGTGGTAGTGTCCCTGCCTTTGAGCCAGGAAGCCCAGATTCATGTCCCATCTGTCCCAGATATGCATAACAACATGTCTGAGATGTCTGATTTAAAAATATCCAGATCAAAACTCTATCTCAACGAGGATCATGGTATAAGAAAAGCCAGACAAAATCATTTTGAGACTTAACTTCTTATAGACATTAAATTTGATAGAATACAGTCTGTGAGGCTTCTCTTCTAACATTGCTGTATATGTTTGGAGGATATCACGAAAAACCCACTGAAGTGCATCTCACAAAATTACTACATGCATTTCCCAGTCAGAAGCTCTAAATGTATGCACAATGTAGCAACTGAAATAGATGTATCTCTTACAGACCAACTAATTTGTTTGAATTCTTAGCTCTGCAATCTTAGAAACAGTGTCCTTTTGAATTAGACCTCAAGACAGATGTGAAAAAAGTAAGCAAGGGAAAAGGCATGCCTTGCTGTGTCTGTGTGTATGTATTTGTATTTGTGTGTGACGTGAACAGGTGGGAGTAAATGAAACTCTGCGATTAAAATAACTGTGGCCTGCAGCTAAGTCTGGAGGGTAAGAAGGAAATTCAAATTACCAAACATTTTGAGACGGCAACCAGGAGCCCTGATGAGAAAAATACATTTGATGTGGTCTACATGGTATTTAACAATGTTTTTGACAAGGTCTTTCATGGCAAGCTGGTCAAGAAGGTAAACAGCCCATGGGTAACAAAGTGATATGTTACTGTGCCTGGAAGTCTGTTTCCAGTGGATTTCAGAAGGCTGTGTAATGAGGCAGACTTGATTAGGAAGCTTAATGTGAATGAACCCTAGGGGTCAGTGACCATAATATGATAGAATTTGCCATGCAGCTGAGAGGGAGACACTGGAATCAAATGTAACAGTCTTCCTAATGAGTGAAGGTAACTACAAAGACATGAAGGAGGAGCCAGCCAGTGTTGCTTGAAAGGAGACCCTAGCAGGGAATACAATGGAACAGCAATGGTAGGAGTTTCTGGGAGTAATTCTGAAGGCACAGCAGAAATTCATTGAGGCAACCATGGCTGACAAGGTAAGTCAGAGATAAAACAAAAGCAAAAGATAAAGCATACAATGTGGTGAAGATTAGTAGGAAGCCAAAGGATTAAAAATCCTTTAAAAGTAGCAGAGGATAATTAAAAAAAAATAAGGGGGGAGAAGGTGAAATATGAGAGACAGCTTCCACCCTCCTACTTGCCACTTCCTGATGCTGCCTGGTTTGCTGTGTTCTTCTAGCCTCCTGCTTGTCTACAGTGGATTCCGGCACCTGCAGTGGTTTTTGTCTCTAACTAGATTTGTACCACTGCAAAGTCTCTTTAAAGGATGCCCACTTTGAAGAAGTTCTCTGCCTCCCTCAGACTTGACTGTAACTCCCTTTACACCTACCCCCATTCCTATTGACTTCTCCACCTCCTGATGCTGCCTGGCTTGTTATGCTCTTCCAGCTTCCTGCTTGTCCAAAGTAATATAAAGGAAAATTGCAAGAATTGTTTTTAGATATGTAAGAGGTAAGCGAGGGGCAAGAGTAAACATTGGATTGCTGAAAATGATGCTGGAGAAATAGTAAAGGGAACAAAGAAATGGCAGAGGACCTGAATAAGTACTTTGTATGAGTTTTTACAGTGGAAGACATCAGCAGCATACCAGAACTTCAAGAGACTCAAGAGCAGAGATGGGTATAGTGACCGCGACTGAGGTAAAGATAAAAGGTCTGTGAGTGGATAAATCATCCAGACCAGAGGGACTACATCCCAGATTTCTAAAGGACATAGCTGAGAGATTATGGAGGCATTGGTGGTGATCTTCCAGGAATTGCTGGAGTTAGAAATGATCTCAGAGGACTGGAAACTGGCTAGTGCAACACTCTCATTAAGAAGAGAGGAAGGCAGTACTCAGGAAATCATAGGTTGGTCAGCCTGACCTCAGTTGTTGGCAAGACTTTAGAATCCTTTATTAAGGATGAGTTTGCAGAGTATTTGGAAGTGCATGGTAAAATAAGAATGAGTCAGCATGACTTTATCAAAGGGAGATTATGCCTAACAAATCTGTTAGAATTTTTTGAGGAGGTAATGAGCGAGTTAAACATGGATAGTCAGTGGAAATGATCTATTTGGATCTCCAGAAGTGCCACACAGGAAACTCCAAATAAGACAATAATCAACTGTGTTAGGGGCAAGGTGCTGGTGTAGATAGAGGATTGGTAGAAGGCAGAGAGTGGGGATAAAGTTGTCTTTTTCAAGATGTCAGCCAGTGACTAGTGGAGTTCTGCAGGGTTCATGCTGGGACCACAATTATTGACATTATACAAGCTAATGATCTGCATGATGGAACTGAGGGCACTGTTGCTAAGTTTGCAAATGACATAAAAATAGGTGGAGGGGCAGGTATTGTTGAGAAAGTGGAGAGGCTGCAGAAGGACATGGACAGACTGGGAGAGTGGACGAAGAAGTCACAAATGGAAAACAATGTGGTTAAGTGTGAAGTTATTCACTTCAGTCGGATGAATAGAGGTGTAGGCAGAGGTGAGTACTGCAGATGCTGGAGGTTAGAGTCAAGATTAGAGTGGTGCTGGAAAAGCACAGCAGGTCAGGCAGTATCCAAGGAGCAGGAAAATCGACGTTTTGGGTAAAAGCCCTTCATCAGGAATTCCTGATCCTCGGATGCTGCATGACCTGCTGTGCTTTTCCAGCACCACTCTAATCTTGAATAGAGGTGTAGACTATTTTCTAACTGGAGAATGTCTTCGGAAATCTGAAGCACAAAGGGACTTGGGAATCCCAGTCCAGAATTCTCTTAAAGTTAACATATAGGTTCAGTTGGTACTTAGGAAGACAAAGCAATATTATTATTCATTTCAAGAGAGCTGGAAAACAAGAGTAGGGATGTACTGCTGAGGCTGGATATAAGGTTTTCAGTAAGGCTGTAAGGTTGCATTAGAAATATTGTGAGCAGTTTTGGGGCCCCATATCAAAAGAAGGATGTGCTGGCATTGGAAGGGGTTCCAGAGGAAGTTTCCAAGAATGACCCTGAAAATCCATCCTCCACTACCACCCACTGTCTTCTACATTCTAGCCAGTTCCAAATGGCTAGTTGTCCCTGTATTCCATGCTGCCTAACCTTGCTAACGGGTCTACTATGAGGAACCTTGTTGAATGCCTTATTGAATACCATATAGATCACGTCCACCACTTTGCCCTCATCAATACTCTTTGTTACTTTTTCAAAAAACTCAATTAAGTAGGTGAGACATGATTTCCCACACAGAGTCATGTTGACTATCCCTAATGCTCTTTAGCCTGGAGGTTTTAAAACAGACAAAAATTTATTCACAAAATTACAGAATGAAACACATAGAGCAAAATATAGAATATCCACAGAACGCAGTCTATCCAAACTAGAATTAATTATACTGTTCCAAAATACGCAACAGTCCCAATAAACAAAACCTTTAAATGTCGCGTAAAACTGAAACAGAAGCTTACAGGTCGAAGTTAGAAGAGCAGAAGGAGAGAGAGTTCACTAACCTGTTTCACACACACAGCTTCTGCTGCACTGAACTGATTAACAACATGAATTCAGCTTCCAGGACTGACCACTCCCCTTTCATTATATAGGTTACTTCTAAAACATGAAAGCTGTGGCCTAAAGTCTCATCTGTTTACTTATAAACAAAAAGGCATCCCAATACCCTTTTCATCTCTGTACCAACCCAGCCAATTCAGAGCCCGGACTATTTTAAGACTCCTCTGAAAAACATCAAGGACAGAGTATCCTTGGGAAAAGGAATAGCTTTTAGAAAAAAGGCCCAGCTTTGTGGCATAGTTAGATTTGCAGGTTACACCAAAATTAGAGGTGTAGCAGGCAGCAAAGAAGGTTACTCAGAGTACAACGGGACCGTGATCAGATGGGCCAATGGGCTGAGAAGTAGCAGAAGGAGTTTAATTTAGATAAATGCAAGGTGTTGCATTTTGGAAAAGTAAATCAGAGCAGGACTTATATTCTTATTGGTAAGGTCCAACGCAGTGTTGCTGAACAAAGAAACCTTGAAGTGCAGGTTCATAGTTCCTTGAAAGTGGCATCTCAGGTAGATAGGATAGTGAAGAAGACATTTAGTATGCTTTCCTTTATTGGCCAGAGCATTGAGTATATGAGTTTGGAGGCCATGTTGCAGCTGTACAGGACATTGGATAGGTCACTTTTGGAATATTGCATGCAATTCTGCTCTCCTTCCTATAGGAAGGATGTTGTGAAACTTGAAAGGGTTCAGAAAAGATTTACAAGGATGTTGCCAGAGTTGGTGGATTTGAGCTATAGGGAGAGGTTAAATAGACTGGGGCTGTTTTCCCTGGAGTGTCGGAGGCTGAGGGGTGACCTTATAGAGATTTCTGAAATCATGAGTGGCATGGATAGTGTAAAGAAACATGTTCTTTTCCTTGAGTTGGGGGGAGTCCAGAACTAGAGGGCATAAGTTTAGGATGAGAAGGGAAAGATTTTGAAGGGACCTAAGGGGTAACTTTTTCACACAAAGGATGGCACGTGCATGGAATGAGCTTCCAGAGAAAGTGGTGGAGGCTGGTACAATTACAACATTTAAAAGACATCTGGATGTGTACATGAATAGGAAGGAAGGGTTTAGAGGGATATGGGCCAAATGCTGGCAAATGAGAATAGATTTATTTAGGACATCTGTTCGCCATGGATGAGTTGGACCAAAGGGTCTGTTTCCTTGCTGTACATCTCTATGACTCTATGACTCTAAGTGAGGGGCCTGTCATATGAGGAATGGTTGAGAACTTTGGATCTCTGGAAATTTACAGAATACTGAGAGGCCTGGATAGAGTGGATTTGGAGAAGATGTCTCTATTTGTAGGAGAACCAAAGACCTGTGGGCACTTCCTCAGAGCGAAGGGATGACCTTTTAGAACTAAGATGAGAAGGAAATTTTTCAGTCAGTGCATGGTAAATCTGTGGAAGTCATTGCCGCAGAGAGCTATGGAGGCCAAGTAAGTGACTGCATTTAAAACAGAGATAGACTCAATGTGCTCAATGGCCTAATTCTGTTCCTATGTCTTATAGTCTTATGGCTGAGTGTTGGGACCGTTATTGCTTTTAGTGTTAATTGTGATTTGAACTTCAAATATAGGAAATATGATCAAGCACTTCGTGGATGACACAATAATTGATAATATGGGAAATAATGAAAATAGCACTAAAGTGCAAGAGGACATCGACAGACTGGTCAACTGGTAACAACAGTGGTAAATGGAATTCAACATAGAAAAGGATGAGGTTGTAGAGACCTAACAAGGGAAGGGATTACACACTAAATGGTAGGACCTTCGCAAGTACTGAGATCAAAAGAAACTTGGCATGCATATCCACAGAAAGCTGAAGGTAACAGGGCAAGTTGATAAGGTATTAAGATATTAAGAAGACATATGGGATACTGGTCTTTATTAGTTGAGGCATTGGATGCAAGATCAAGGAAATTGTGCTGAAACTGTATAAAATGCTGGCAAATCCACACGTGGAGTATTGCATGCAGTCATGGTCACCACATTATAGGAAGAATGTGATTGCACTAGAGACAGTGCAGTGGGAATTTATCAGCACACTGCATGGACTGGAGGGTCTGAGCTATGAGAAAATATTAGATAGATTGCAGGTGTTTTCCTTGGAGCAGTGAAAGTTAAGAGGGGACTTTACTGAGGTGTATAAGACTATGAGGATAAGGGGTTAGGAAGGCACATTTTCCAATAGTGGAGACGCCAATAACCAGAAAGCATAGATTTTGGCTATGGATCAAAAGCTGGAAAATGGATTAGTACAGTGAGATCTTAGTTGGCTAGCACAGATAATAGACTGAATGGCCTCCTTCTATGCTCTACAAGTTTCTCAGTCTATCAGAGTAATTGATTTTTTAGAACAGGCTCCCATTAGAAATCCACTCCAAGTGAATCCTTAACGTTTCAATACATTAGTGCCAGATAAGTGTGCTTCAGAGGTTTTCAAAGAACTTCCTTTTACTGGCATCCTGAGCACTAAATCACATGATCTTGAATCCATTTGCAAACTAGCCTGTAATTTATTTTCTTTGAGCTAAGTCTGGAGTTACTTTTAATCTCATATGTTTCAAGATTCCTTAAAAGTTTTGTATAAGTTGTTTCCAATTATTTTCTTGAAATCTGCATTTAAATTTCACATCATGTATTTGATGTACATGCTTGTGATGAGCAGTAAGTATTTTAATCATGTTTGCTTCCACTGTCCTGCAAGACTTGGCAAAGAACAGTGGATGAAGAGGAGAAACATATTTCAGATTCACAGAGAAGTATTGAAAATCATGGAGTGGAATCTTATAGGGGTCCGAATGACGTGGTCTACAGTGAGACTTACGACAGAATCGCACAAGATGTTCACCTAGGCCTATCTCGAAGTCAGGAGCATCTCATTCATCTTTGCCAAGCAATGTGATAAGTTTCTCACAAGGCAGTGGAGAGTTGATCAATAAGGGGGATTATTTCTTATTAGTGGCCCAATTTGCCTCGTTAATATTTCAGCTTTCTGTCTTCCCAAACATGCCAGACAAGCTAGACAGTGAGCGCATTTGACATGGGAAAACAGAGCAGCTAAGCGGAGAATTCAGCTCACCGCCTACTCCATGCTGTGTGGAACCAAACAAAATCTCAGGGCGTGATTAACAGGCATCAGTCTGTATATAACCATTGACATCCAGCATGTGCCAACCCCTCACAGCCATAATGGCACCACTCTGTTCTACTTCAGGCTGTTTAGGAAGCAATACCTGCATTGGAGAGTGTACCAGCAACTCACATTGACAGGCTGCGCAGGAATACTTTGCACACAAAGGCATGCACCCAGTTCACACACTGGAACGGGTTGTAACTCAGGGCTGTTTGCTTGCTCTCTTAGTCTTTGCACACTTAGTTCCTAACTGTTTGCTTACAGGATCCTTGTCTTGCCTTGCCTGCTCGTGCATTCAGCCAGAGCCAAAGGCTATCAGTACTGTCATGTTGACAAGCTCTTTTGTGCAGACACACTGATTAGCTACTTGCTATGTTTGACAGTAATGATCTGTCCAAGGGACAGGGTGGACTTCTTCATGTATTGTTACCCTGAGACTTCAATCTGAAACTGACAGCTGCTCATGCAGCAAGCACACTGCACAGTCTAATCAAGAGGATGGCTGGTCTCCATGTGGGGGTCCCAGTATGGTCAGTCACAGGCACAGACCATTCTCGATCTAGAGGCTTGGCATTGGTTACTTGCCTTGTTGGGATGCTCACTGTCAGAAAATCAGTCTGTCTACAATGCAGGGATGGGGCAGCATTCAGTCCTGCAGGGCTAGCAGACTGGGGAGTCATAGATCTGCAAACACAGCAGTCAAGGTCTGATCAGTCACATCTAGAGCTGCTCATGAAAGGCAGTCAGATATTTGGGGTGAATACAA
Organism: Chiloscyllium punctatum; assembly: GCF_047496795.1. Classification (NCBI taxonomy): domain Eukaryota; kingdom Metazoa; phylum Chordata; class Chondrichthyes; order Orectolobiformes; family Hemiscylliidae; genus Chiloscyllium; species Chiloscyllium punctatum. The sequence continues at coordinate 69,055,922 of NC_092742.1, forward strand.
GTCTGGGGATCTACCTGTTGGTAGATCATTAGAGTGCATGGGTAAACTGTAGAGCAACAGAGGGATCGCTGCAAAAAGGGATAGGGAAGACAAGGCTGGTGCGGAGGGAGGGGAAAGCAGAGGCATTTGCAGAGGTGGGGACTAGGACAGTGATGGAGGACAATTTCCAGGTATGCAAAGGTTATGCAAAATTGGAGGGCATGATCAGCTAAGGAAGAGGGTATTAGTGGCAGTGACCATGATCTCCCTACAGGGAGAACATAGAGGAGCAGGACAGGCTTTGTTAAGTTGTAATGATGGGATTCTTGGAGCAGGGAGGACAATTGTAGAAGTTCAATATGGTGTCCACATGGGGGGATGAGTTGTTGGGATAGTTCAAGACAAAAAGGGACACAGTGGCTCTGTGGGGATCCTGGTGACGCAGATGCAGAAGGTGTTCACTGTGAGCTGTGTTCCCTGCCATCACTCACCATTTTCTAGATGTGAAGTGCTTTGGGAAATTGGCTGGGACAATGCTCAGAGTGAATGGAGACAGTGTTAGATTGATGGGCAGAAGTTGAAGTTCCCCATCTGCTGCACACCAGGACATTGAAGGAACAAATATCTAAAGCAGCTGTTTACAAAATACAGCTACATTTAATTTTACATTTCATCACCTATTTCCTGTGCATGCAGAGTGAAGCTACTAAGGTGTCAGATGCTGGTCAAAGGCAATTTGCACCACACTCTTGATACCTGCAAATTGAAAATTAGCGTCTCAATAATGGCAAAGTTAGCAGTAATGACATTAAGTATGACCGGTGCTAGCCAAATGTGAACCATTATTCGTGCAACTTTGAAGAGTGCCCTGGGAGGTGGAGACCATCACTTCATCATCTGTCATGTTGGTTTAATGATCGTCTGTACTGAATGCAGAGAGAAGTTGACTGGGAAGGGAAGGGTTGTGGAACGCTGCAGGCTCCTCCTTTTGCTGGAATATGTTGGTCACTTAACTGGCGTGGCCCCTAAATCAGGTTGGTGCACACACTGAGGTCAGTGCTGAATGAATGACAGAGACATGGCCCTGGTTATCGGGATGCAATGGGTGACACTGTCTGGAGGAGTGTGTTCAGCCCTTGGCTGCAGATTTTGCCAACAAAGACTCTTCTAACACCTAAAAACCTCTTTCACTCCTTGTGTTCCCAATGTAAGTCATTTCATTTGAGCGTCCAGTGCCCTGCTACTGATGGGATGTTGGTTGTTGTGGCTGTCTTCTTTAGAAGGTGACAGCAGATGGAGGTGGAGCAGAGCCGACGGCAAACCCAGGGCCAGCAGCAGATCACCGTGGAGATTGAAGAGGACCCAGCTCAGGGAGAGGTTGCTGCTGCAGGCCCTTCAGAATGTGTGGTATGGGGGAGACCTCTCCACCCCCCCCCCCCCTCGACTCCAGTGATTCCTTAAAGATCTTCAATGTCTACACAATATCCTTAGCCATGTCATTCAGATTCCTGGCAAGTAGCCCAACCAGTCTGGGTAATTTACTTACCTTTCAAGCTTTCAGACTCCCCAACACCTTCTCCTTAGTCATGACCATTACATTTGCTTCTGCCCCTGGGCTCTCTTGAAGTTTTGGTCTGTGGCCGATGTCTTCCACCAAGAATACTGATGCAAAGTATCTTTTCAGTTCCTCTGCATTTCTTTGTTAATACTTCTCCAGACTCATTTCCCAGTGGTCCAATGTCCATCCTTGCCTCTTTTAGACATCTATAAAAACTGTTGCAATCTTCTTTTATATAATGAAATAGCTTACTCTCATATTCATCTTCTCCCCACTTCTGCCTTTCGAGTTGTTCTCTATTGGTTTTTAAAGGCTTCCCAATCTTCTTGTTTCCTACTAATCTTGACCACATTTTATGCTTTTTCTTTTGTTTTTATGCTATCCCTGACTTCCCTTATCAGTCATGGTTGCCCCCCCCTTGATGTGTTTCTTCTTCCTTGGGGTGAATTTCTATTGTATCTCCTAAATTACACCCAGAAACACCTGCCATAGTTGTTCTACCGCCTTCCCTGCTAGCCTTCTTTACCAATCAATTCTGGCCAGCTCCTCTCTCTTGCCTTTGTCATTATCTTCACTCAATTGTAATACCATCACACTTGATGCTAGATTCTCCCTCTCAAACTGCAGGGTGAATTCTATCATATAGTGATCACTGCCCCCTAGCGGTTCCTTCATGTTAAGCTTCCTCATCAAATCTCCCTCAGTACTCATCACTAAATTCAGAATTGCTTGTTTTCTAGTCAGCTCTACCACAACCTGCTCGAAAAAAAATCTTGTCAACATTCCATGAATTCCTTTTCTTGGGATCTGCTACAAACCTGATTTTCCAAGTCCATCTACATACTGAAGTGCTTCATGATTATTGTAGTAGTGCTTTTCTTACATTCCTTTTCTATATCCTGGTTTATTTTCTTTCCCACATTCTGAATACTCTTAGGAAACCTATACTTAACTCCTAACAGGGGCTTTTATCCTTTGCAGTTCCTCAACTCTACCCACACAGATTCTACACCTTTCAACCTTTTATATTTCTTGCTATTGATTTAATTTCATTTCTTACTAACAAGGCAATTTCATCCCTCTGCCCATCTGTCTGTGATTTTTTGATAGGACTCATATCCTTGAATGTTTAGTTCTTAGCCCTGATCCCCTTGCAGCCACTTCTCTGTGATACCTACAACACCGTACCAGTCAATTTCAATCTGTGTGACAAGCTCATTGACTTTGTTTTATAGACACCCTTAGGCCTGTATTGACTGCCCTCCCTTCTATAGTTGTCCCCTTTTTTGGTGTGCCTGAAGTTAGATTTCTGACCCTTTCCAGATTCTTTGTCCTATTATCTGTTCTGCAAACTTTAATAACCTCTACTGAGCCTTTCCCAACCTTTAACTAGAGTAAAAACTCGTGACTACCCCTTTTATTATTTCTGTGAGAATCTGGGCCCCAGATGAGTTCAAGTGGAGCCCATCCCAATGGTATCATTCTCTCCTGTCTCAATACTGATGTCAGTGCCCCAAGAAATGGAACCTCACATTCCCACACCACTCCTTTAGCCACGTGTTTACTTCCATAACTTTCTTATCTCTTTGCTAATTTGCATGTGGTTCAGGTAATAATTCAGAGATTACCACTTTAGAGATCCTTTTATTAAATTTTGTTGTTAATCCCTGAAATTCCCTAAACAGGACCTCTTGCCTGCTTGTGTCTGTTGTTGGTATTAACACAGACCATGACAACTGGCTCCTCCCCCGTCTTCTCCAGTATCCTTTCAAGCCAACTCGAGATGTCCTTCACCATGGTATCTTAGTGGTTGGATTACAGCCAGGAGGTAGAAATTTAAGTTAAAGGGTCGATGATTTAAAGGAAATTTTGAGGTTTTTCACCCAGAGGATGGAGATGTATCTGGAGTGCCTGAAATGGTGGGAGACATGGAAACCTTCACAACATTTAAGAAGCATTTAGATGAACACATGAAATGCCATAGTGCACACTTTACAGGACAAATGTTAGAAAATGGGATAAGAACTGTTAGGAGTTTTACGATCCGCGCAGACACAATGAACTGAAGGGTCTCTTTCCGTGCTATAAAACTTGATGTCTCTAAAATCAAGTCTTGTTTGATTTTAGGATTTATCTATGGTTTTCTACTAAAATTGTTCATTATTTTCTCAGTCAGTGATACATAAATTTCCAAAAGAAATGGCAACTACAATTAATTAATTGGATATCTAATTAGATCTGGTTTCTCTTGCCAACAGTGCTGACTCATCACTGATCAATTTCAGCTGGTATAAATAGGCACGAAGCATGAAGTAAGTACAAAGATAGCAGCTTCTTGCTTAGTGCACGTCAAGACAGAATATGAGCTTGGGAACTGTATGATTCATCTGGCAAGGGCAATGTCATCTGGACACTTAGTTCCAATTGACAGTCTCACCCATTAGGCTAGGTCTTTGAAGTTTGTCAGGGGAGTGTAACTATGAGGAAAGTAGGTATGGGAATCCAGAGGCTTCAGACCTTGCAATTCTCTAACAGGTTTGAGCTTCTTGCAGCTTTGTGGGTACAAGAGTAGGAAACGTAGGAAGGATGAGTAGACTGATGATGGCATGATGCAAGTGCTGGATGAGCTAAAAGAAATGTAATTTTCAAAGGTTACAGTATAGTTAGTGAGATAGATAGATGCGTTCTCTGTAGCCAAAGTTGTTTTATCTGCCCAATGTCAGGATTAAGGGCATCCCTGCAAGGTAGGATCGAACTTAGAGTGGGAAGGGAAGTATCCATGGTAAATGGGGTTAGAATAGTTAGATAGTTGATTACCAGACATAATGGGCCAAAGGGCCACTTTCTGTGCTGTAAAACTCTGATACTCAATCTAAAGTCTAGTCGAAGTGGTCTTTTAGACATTTGTCTATAATTTTGTTCAAGTTAAGTGTTTTATTTTCAGTCAAAGCCAAAGAGAAATAAACTCATGACAGGAAAACCAACTCCCATTAGTGAAGATGCTAAGAAATAGGAACGGGAGTAGGCCATTCAGCCCTTCCAGCTCTGCCATTCAATAGGATGGTGGCTGATGCAATATTCCTCACATCCACTTTCCTGTGTTTTCCAATAACCCTCAATTCCCTGACTGATCAAGAATCTGCCTCTGCCTTCAATATACACAAGGACTCTGATGCCACAGCTCTCCGTGGCAAAGAGCTCCAAAGACTCTCGACCCTCTGAGGCAAAAACTTCTTCCTCATTTGGTGCCCCTTTGTTCTGAGACAATGCCATCTGGTCCTAGATGTTCCCATGAGGACGACACACTCTCAGTGCTTACCTCAGCGAAAGTAAGGACTGCAGATGCTGGAGATTGAGTCAAGAGTGTGGTGCTGGAAAAGCACAGTTGTTCAGGCAGCATCTGAGGACCAGGAGAATCAATGTTTCGGGCAAAAGTCCTTCATCAAGCTCCTTAAAAATCCAAAACATTTCAATGAGATCATCTCTCATTCTTCTACACTCCACTGTGTACAGTGCCAACCTGTTTAGCCTTTGCTCAGAAGACAATCCCTCCATACTAGGGATCTTCTTAGTGAACCTTGTCTGAACCACCTCCAATGAGATTATATTTTTCCATGAATGAAGAGACCAAAACAGCTCACAGTACACCAGATGTGGTCTTGCCAGTGCCTTGCACAGTAGTAATATGACTCCCCTACTCTTATACTCCGAGCCCTCTGAAATACTCCATTAGCCAACCTGATTGATTCCAATAGCCTTCCATCAGTCACTTGCTGCACTTGTGTGCTAGTTTTCTGTGTTTTGTGCACAAGTCCATTTGGGCTGCAACTTTCTGTAGTTTTTCTTCATTTCAAAATACTTTGTCCTATGGTTTTCCCTTCCAAAATGAACATCTCCACATTTTCTAAACTATCTTCCGTTTGCCAACTTTTCACCCACTGACTTAATCTATCAATATCTCTCTGTAAATTGTTTGCATCCCTTTGTAGCCTGCCATTCCAACAATTTTAGTCATTTGCAAATTTGGCTACAGTACATTCACTTGCTTCCTCCGTTAATTAATATATATGAATATGCATTGTAAACAGTTGCAGTCCATGACTGAACCATATGGAATCCCATTTGTCACAGATCACCAACTGAAAAAGAATCCCTTATCCCCACTCACTGTTTCCTGGTCATTAGCTAATTCTCTATCCATGCCAATATACTACCTCTAACAGCGTGGGCTCTTAACTTTTGAGTTATTTTCGTGAGGTGCTTTCTGAACACCTTATGGAAGTACCCTCTAGCCATTCTGGATGAGAGTTCTTTGAAAAGTTCTAATAAATTATTAAGACACAATTTCCCCTTCATGAAGCCATGCTGACTCTGCTTGATTACATAGAACATAGACCATGACAGCGCAGTTCAGGCCCTTCGGCCCTCGATGTTGCACCGACCTGTGAAATCAATCTGAAGCCCATCTGACCTACACTATCCCATTTTCATTCATATGCCTATCTAATGACCATAAGTGCCCTTAAAATTAGTGAATCTACTACTGTTGCAGGCAAGCCGTTTCACGCCCCAACTACTTTCTGAGTAAAGAAACTACCTTTGACATCTTCAAATATCAATCACTCCTCAATATAAAGCTATGTCCTCTCGTGCTAGCCATCGCCATCCGGGGAAAAAGGCTCTCCCTGTCCATCCTATCTGACCCTCTGATTATCTTATATGTCTCAATTAAGTCACCTCTCAACTTTCTTCTCTCTAACGAAAACAGCCTCAATTCCCTCAGCCTTTCCCCTTAAGACCTTCCTTCCATACCAGGCAATATCCTAGTAAACCTTCTCTGAGCCCTTTCCAAAGTTTCCACATCCTTCCTATAATGCATGACCAGATCTGTACGCAATATTCCAGGTGCAGCTGCACTAGAGTTTTGTACAGTTGCAGCATGACATTGTGGCTCCAAAATTCAATCCCTCCACCAAGAAAGCTAAAACACTGTATGCCTTTTTAATAACCCTGTCAATCTGGATGACAACTTTCAAGGATCTCTGTACATGGATACCGAGATATCTCTGCTCATCTACACTGCCAAGAATCTTACCATTAGCCTGGTACTCATTATTCCTGTTACTCTTCCCAAAGTGAATCGTCGCACACTTTTCCACGTTAAACTCCATTTGCCACCCCTCAGCCCAGCTCTGCAGCTGTAACCTACAACACCCTTCATCACTACCCACAACTCTATCAGGCTTAATGTCATCCACAAATTTACTAACCAATCCTTCCATCCCCTCATCTAGGTCACTTAAAAAAATGACAAACAGCAGAGGCCCCAGAACAGATCCTGGCGGTATATCACTAGGAACTGAACTCCAAGATGAATATTTTACATCAACCACCAACCTCTGTGTTCTTTCAGCTAGCCACTTTCTGATCCAAATAGCTAAATCATCCTCGATTCCATGCCTCCATATTTTGTGCAATAGCCTACCTTGGAGAACCATATTAAACACCTTACTGAAATCCATATGCACCACATCAACCATTTTACCCTCATCCACCTCTTTGGTCACCATCTCAAAGAACCCAATAAGTTTTGTGAGGCACAAATCTACCCTTCAAAAAACCATGTTGACTATCCCTAATCAACTTATTCCTTATATCAACTAATGGTTATAAATCTTATCTCTTACAACCCTTTCCAACACTTTACCCACAACAGAAGTAAGGCTCACTGGTCTATAATTTCCTGGGTTGTCTCTACTCCCCTTCTTAAATAAGGGGACAACATTTGCTATCCTCCAATCTTCTGGCACTATTTCGGTAGACAATGAAAACATAAAGATCAAAGTCAAAGGCTCTGCAATCTGCTCCCTAGCTTCCCAGAGAATCCTAGGATAAATCCCATCTGACCCAGGGGGCTTATCTACCTTTACACTTTCCAGAATTGATAACACCTTCTCCTTGTGAACCTCAATCCCATTTAGTCTAGTAGCCTGTATCTCAGTATCTTCCTCGAAAACATTGTTGTTTTCTAGTGTGAATATTGACAAAAAATATTCATTTAGCACTTACCTCCTCCGACTCCACCCACAATTTCCCACTATTATCCTTGATTGGCCCTAATCTTACTGATATACCCGATATACCTATAGAAAGCCTTAGTGTTTTCCTTGATCCTATTCGCCAAAGACTTCTCATGTCCCTTCCTGTCTCTTCTTAGCTCACTCTTTAGGTCTTTCCTGGCTACCTTGTAATTCTCAACTGAGCCATCACATCTCATCGTAACATAAGACTTCTTCTTCCTCTTGACAAGAGATTCAACTTCCTTAGTAAACCATGGCTCCCGCACTCAACAACTTCCTCCCTCCTGACGGGTACATAGTAGCTGATTCTTGAATAAGCTCCACATTTCTTCTGTTGGTAAATCCTTAATAATTAATTGCAATGTTTTTCCAACAATAGGGAAGGGGTGGTGGTGTTAGGATAATTGGTCTATAGCTACCTGCTTTTTGCCTCCCTTCTTTTTTGACTAGGAATGTCATATTGACAGTTTTCCAATCCTATGATACTTTTCCAAGATCCAAGAATTTTTGCAAAATTATAACCAATGCATCTACCATCTCTGTAGATACCTCTTTTAGGATTCCACAGTATAAGGGGACTTATCTGCCTTTTGCTCCATAAGTTTGTCTTGTTAATTGAGTATCTGATTTAACTGGTTTTTCCTGCTAACTGTGCTGATGCATCATGGTAGAAAATCTATGGCACAGGTAGAACTAAGGAAGACATTCTGCTGATGGAACATGAACAGCTAATGGCTAGATCACAGTTGATATTGTGGCTCAAAGATTGATGTGAAAGAAATGGGTTTTCATTCTCGGTGTATATGAACTAGCACCAGAGAAAGTGGGAATTGTACTATTGGAAAGATATTTACTTGAAAATGCACTGTTACTTGTGTCTTGGCAAATTCTATCATTATGGTTGTTAGAGAAGGCTTTAACTTAAATGGTTGGGGGAGATATGTGGAGGCAAGGTTAACATGAAGGAAGATTTAGAAAGTTAAAGTAAAAGCACAATGAAATTGTGGAGGATTCTGATACAATTAAGGATAACCAGGTGTAACAGGAAGGAACAATGCTTACAAAGTGAAGAACAAGAAAATAAAGGTCAGAGTAAACAAAAAACAGTATAAGGCCAAAATTAAAGGCTCCTTATCTGATCACTCAGCATTTGTAACAAGATGAATGAATTGATAGCATGAATAAAGCAAATTAATCTGATATAGTAACCATACAGAGACATGACTGCAATGTGCACTTGGCTGGAGACTTGAATACTTAAATATATTACAACAGTTGTAAATTTCATCAACCAAATGTTTAAATTCTAACGCTTGATTGTTATGCCTGCAGCCTTTTAGATCAAAATTATTTTTAAAGAAGGAAGAAACAAGGACCTAAACTGATTACGGTGTCAGTTTCATGTGACCCATGTAAATAAACAAGGCCATTTGCATTACCACTTTTATCTGAAGGCATTGAAACTAATCAACTGAGTCAGCATCAAGAAATGTAATCTCCTGTTTAATTCACAGTTGCATAATTTCACATTGGGAAATGAAAGGCTCACCTGCAGTTAGCCAACTTGGAAAGACAATGTAGCTAGATTCAAGAATACAAACAAAATTACATTTCAACAGCTGCTTTTGAGAGCAGAAGACAGAAAAGGAAAAGGAGATTTGTATGCAAGAACTGAAAGACTCTCTCTCTCTCTCTCTCTCTCTCCCTACCTCGTTCTCTCATCATCTTAGAATATAGCAACCAATAAAAAAGCAAATTGGGGAAAGCAGCCATTCACCAACAATTCAAAGCTATCTAGAGGTTTTGTACCTGTGGAGGATACATGCCAATCATTAAACAATTGTGGTTTACTTTAAGAATCTCAAAGACCCTAAGGACTTATTTGATCGTATTGCTTTTATTTTCTGTATCAATACCAATTACTCTCTCTTTTAAATTTATTACCTGTGTTTTTTAATTTTGCATAATTAATTTTTTTCCTCAGTGTTAGTAGATGATCATTTTCACCTTTCTTGACTCATGAAAACCTTGGTTATTGGCTTCGTAATTTTCTAGTGAACCACACTTTAGCTTTGTGCTCCGAAGAAAAAGAAACATTTGTTGCAAACAACGGAGACAGGGTTAAAATGGGATAAATGGACCTTTTTCATCTTGGTAAACTGTAACTAGTGGAGTGAAACAGGAATAATTTCTGAGGTCTTAATGCGGCAAATGCTGAAAGAATGTTTCCCCTTGTGGAGGAATTGTAGAACTCGGGAGCACCATTTAAGATAAAGGATCTTCCAGTTAAGGCAGTGATGAGGTGGAATTTTTTCTTAATTCATATTTGGAATCCTTTTTCCCAGCAAGCAATAAAGGCTGGGACTTCTAATATACTCAAAGTCACATTAGAAAGATTTTTGATTGATAAATAAATTAAGAGTTATAAGAACAGTTAGGGAAGTGTCATTCAGACCACAATCAATCTTGAATATAATGAACAGTTTTGGTCTTTATATTAAGGAAACGTGAATGTATTGGAGAAAGTTCAGAATCAGTTCAATGGCTTGATCCCTGAAACAAGCTTGTTGTCTTATGAGGACACATCAAAGAGGCTGGGTTTATTTCTGTAATTTAGAAGAATGAAGCCTGACTTGATTGAAGTATATAGATTCCAAATGATCTTGACAAGTTGGACATGGAAAGGAAGCTTCCGCTAATGGGTCAATCCAGAACCAGTGGGCACTATTATTTGGGTCACCCTTTCAGGATAGAGATGAGGTGATTTTTTTTATCTCTGAGGGGTGTGTAGCTTTGGAACTCTCTAGTCGGGGTGGTGTCATTGAATACTTTCAAGAAATAGGTGGATAGATTGCTGTTGGAAATTGAAACAAGAGCAGACAAGCTATGACCTTATTGATCGGAAGAGCAGTTTTGAGGGGTTGAATAGTCTACTTCTGCTCCTATTTTGTAAATTTATATTATTTGTGATAGCAACAACTTTCAGCTCCCAGGAGAGGTTAGGGGGTAACTTTGACCTTCTCACCTGGGCAGGTAACAAACGAAACAGATCAGCTATCTGTTGTAACGTCTACCTGGTTTTCAGCATATTAAAATAAATGAAGGTAAAAATTACCCGAGCGCTTTTTGTTTTTAAAATGGATATGTCAATTTATATAGGGAAAAGGATCAAAGTTTTATTTAAAGATGGATTGTCTTCTAGTTTAGGGAGAAGAACATCCAAGTTGAAAAATATTATTTCCAATCCAATGTCATGACAATTAAATAGTACATTGACAGTTACCTGATGTATTGTGTTATTATGACCAGTATGAAGTTACATATGAATCATAGATTTTTTTTCCCATTTATTTAATGCCAAACCCTTTCGAAGTGGGTATGTACAATATATGTCCATATCCCCGATCCTCCGATACGACTTAGTACTGTACATAATTAAACTTTATATGTTAAACTTACTCCAAGGAGGATTAAAACAACGTAAATCTCCTCCTTCTTCAGAGAAGGGAAACACCCTCTGAAGTGGATTAAAAGCCACTTTCTTACCTCTTTTCTGTCCTCCCCGAAAGCCTGAAGAATATCAGTCTGTCTTGTGTAGTTTCCGTTTGAATCCTGAAGACCCTGAAGAATTCTCTCACGAAGCACAAGGACTGACACACGTAGCTGGTGCCACAAAAGTTGAACAGTGTGGATGTCCACAAGGATATTGACTGAGTAAGAGAGAAGCTTCAGTGAAATTTCTGTCTCCAACAGGGCATGGATCAGCTCCACATGATCTGAAATATCTTCACAAATATCCTGCAGGGAGAGAAAGAAGATAGCTTACAGAATCTCATTGCCAATAGTCGGATCCTCATCAATTTTTCATGGACCTTTCTCTACTTGTGTGATTATTGTGAGAAAAGGTCTGTCATTGAACTTTTGGGAAGTTTTAATATCTTCACTGAGTTCAGGGACTTCTACATTTTTGCAAAATCTATTTTTCATTGACGCTTGGATTTCACATAATTAATGGGTGCTGCAGTTGTGATGTTGTATTTTTGATGGAACTCCTAATCTATTGGAATTTTAACCTTTTTTTCATTGTTATATTGTTTCAGAATGCACTTATATAGTAGAGTGAGTGTTTATTCCTGTGCCTGCTTCTCTGAAACTTTAAAAGCTAAATTTCAGAATCATTTAAATTATCCTTAGACTAGTACTATATGGTTCATAAAAATTGAGATGCAGTTTTCCATGTATGCATGCAATTGCAGTGTGCCTGTAGAAGCAGTTTCTTCAACACATTCTTGATACTGGTTATATGATGGGAAGGGGTTCAGAGCCCAGTAGAGCTTCCTAGCCCACAGGATGGACAATCAATTTGACTCATTACAAGCCTTGACAAAGGCAGTTAAGGAAAAAGATGGTAGCAGGTAGAGGTAGTCATTCAGCTGCATATGCCAGAGGGTTAGCGTTCCTAGCAGCCAAGGGCTACTCTGTCAAGGGGCTATTTTCCTTATTGCCATTCCCCTTACTCCATCCTCACCCACTGATGCAGAACCTTTTCTACAGAACCTTTCTTCTCATTTATCCATCACTTACTGCTCTTAGACTCTTATTTTCCCTCTAACTTTGTGAGCCTACCCATTCAGAAGGAAGTCTGGCTTGTGCTAATTATGGGATCAGATCCATCCAAATCCTGGCATTGAATTTTCACGTATCCTATCAAAAGAAGATCAGTAATTTGATCAGGCTTTGCCAAATGAATTTGACACTTTACGTCAGTTTAATGATTGTCTATTCCAACCAGTGGTGGATCTGGGATCAAGGAATAGAGCTGACTCCAGAAAATGCAGTTATGTATCTTCCATTTTCAAAATGATTCTCTTCAAAGGACCTACAGTAAAGTTAAGCCAAGGACAATAAAAAATGCTGCCCAGGAGTTGATTTTGAGGCTACAAGTAAGGGTGATTTGCATTCTGTTATCAGTTGTATTTCACACCACTATGTTTCAATTTTAATAGCACTGTCTCACTACTTTTTCCGAAGAAAGTATCCTTTGTAGCAAGCACATGCAATTGATGATGTGAATCACTTTACTGGTCAAACTCATTCAATAAAGACTGCTCAAGTCACTGATCTCCTTTTGATGGGATATGTGAAAATTTAACACCTGGGTTTTCATATTGATGAAGTACTTCTTAAGTATTGCAAAAATACGATTGAGAATATCCAATTTCCAAACACGGCACCTATCACTTTCATGGGTGTGGGTCACGTTTCCCACCTTCGTGTTTCACAGAGGTATCATTTCAACTGACTCTACTCACAGGTATGATTGAAAGGAAATTTGCATCTTTGTGTGGACAATTGTTTAAACTGTAGTGTGTCCTGATGACTCTACTGGGACTGACGTGCATATGAAAATTACACAGCTGTCACTGGTCAGCATTGGTGTTTGAATACAGTTTGAGAGTCTGAAAAGTAGGATTCTGGATCATCTCTATAACTTCTATTAAGTGCAAATCACAAGTTATGTCTGAAATTGGTTTGCTTTTCTTCCCTGAGCTCTTTTTTATTGCTATATTGTCACTGAAGTAATTGTGAGTGATATTTTGCTTTAGAACTCCATAACTTTTCTCTCAATTTGTGATTTTCATTCTAAACAGCTCTTTAATTTAGTTCAATGCAATCAGCGCTTGTGAATTTTGAATTCAAAGTATAAACACGTTATTACACATTAACTATAATGCACATTTTATATCCTGAGCACTTAAGTAGGCTGTGCATATTTCAGGAGAAAGTGAGGACTGCAGATGCTGGAGATCAGAGTCGAAAGATGCGGTGCTGGGCAAGCACAGCAGGTCAGGCAGCATCTGAAGAGCAGGAGAATCGATGATTTGAGCATAAGCTCTTCATCAGGAATGAGGCTTGTGGGCCAAGGGAGTGGAGAGATAAATGGGAAGGATCTGGGAATGCAATAGGTCAATGAAGGTGGGGGTGAAGATGATAGGTCGGAGATGAGGGTGGAGCAGATAGGTGGGAGCAACTTATGCTCAAAACATCGATTCTCCTGCTCCTCGGATGCTGCCTGACTGGCTGTGCTTTTCAGTAGCACACCCTTCAATTATGCATATTTCAGTAAAACCAATATATTCATGTACTCCGGCAAGAGGACACTACTTTGACACAGAGTTCTTTAATTAAATCACAGATGATATCAGAAAATCTAGTGGCCAGAATAGTATTTTTTTTTATTGATAGTTACCACTTCCCTTTGTATATTAAATGTGACAGCATAAATATACTACAAATTCAAGCTTTCCGGTCTCTTTCACTATGCTATTGGGCTTTCACCCTCCTTGAAATGCTTTATTTGTACCCTAAGGCAGAAGTGGGTACTGCAGATTCTAGAAATCAGAGTCTAGATTAGAGTGGTGCTGGAAAAGCACAGCAGATCAGGCAGCATCTTCATCAGGAATGATGGCAGGGAGCCTGCAGGGTGGAGAGATAAATGAGAGTGGGTGGGGCTGGGGAGAAGGTAGCCAAGAATACAACAGGTGGATGGAAGTGGGGCTGAAGGTGATAGGTCAGAGAGGAGGGTGGAGTGAATAGATGGGAAGGAAGATTGGCAGGTAGGACAGGTCATGAGGATGGTGCTGAGCTGGAAGGTTGGAACTGGGGTAAGGTGTGGGGAGGGGAAATGAGGAAACTGGTGAAGTCCACATTGATGCTCTGGGGTTGAAGTGTTCCAAGGCGGAAGATGAGGCGTTCTTCCTCCAGACGTTGGATGGTGAAGGAGTGGTGATGGAGGAGGCCCAGGACCTGCATGTCCTTGACAGAGTGGGAGGGGGAGTTGAAATGTTGGTCCACAGGGTGGTGGGGTTGATTGGTTCGGGTGTCCCAGAGATGTTACCTAAAGCGCTCTGCGAGAAGGCATCCAGTCTCCCCAATGTGGAGGAGACCGCATTGGGAGCAACAGATGTACCCTAAGCTGAGCATCAAATCTAGGCATTTATAGCCCACCAGCAGATGGTCTGGCATTTCGCCCACTCTATATTACCATTCAGCCAAGGGATCTACTCTGATTCAATGAAGACAGCAGGGGAGGATGTCAGGAGAAGTGCCCAAGAACACCTAAACATGAGGTATCACACCAGTGAAGCTACAACAAAGACTATTTGCCAGCCAGATAATGGATAAAGAATGCAATAAACAACCAAGAAATCCCACAATCCGGTCAAACCTCTGCAGTTCTGTAATATCAGTTGTGAATTTGGTGGATAGTTGAACATCTAACTGGAGGAAAAGACTACAAATATCCTCATCCTTAGTGATGGAGGAATCCAGCTCATCAGGGAACAAAAAAACAAGGCTGAAGCATTTTTAAGTATCTTCATATTTAAGTACCACATAGATGGGTCATGGATGGATCCACAAAAAGATCAGCCATGATCTTATTGAATAGTGGAAAAGGCTTGACGCCAGATAGCTTACTCTTGCTCCTATTTCTCATATTCTTAAGTTCTTATGTCTGTTTCTGGGATTCCAAGTGTGTGATACATGACATGTAAAGATTGGACTTAGAAAGACCAGATATCAACATTGTGGAGTTGTGTGGATAGCCAGGGTATCCTCAGGAAAAGCAAGGTATCACTTTATGTATGGTCCTAAGAAACGTTTGGGTTGTGGTCAGGTACCCTTTAAGTGAGGCATGGGATTGTTAAAAAGTAGGCATGAATGTATGTAAAAAGTGCACTAACTCATTGGAACTGTAAAGCTCCACAGAATCATAAGCAAAATTCAAAAATGTCAAAATGAGTTATCAAAAGAGTCAAGAGGAACTTTCTAAAAGATTTTAAGAGAAACTGCCAAAAGATCCAACAGGAACTGTCAGAATCAACTCCAAATGTGTTAAAAAGAACAGTCAAAGGAAGCTGCAAAGGAATTTAAAATTTCTGCTTTTCAAATATTTGCAAAAGAAAATTTTTAAAGTGCAATAAAAATCTTGCATGACTGATTTTACAATCTTTAATTACCACAGTATCATGTCTGCTATTTCATAGTTTGGCTGACACACCAAAGTCATTGTAGACTGTTTGTAGTTGTACTCCGAATTTTGATATGCATTTGAATGAAATGTTTGTTGTTATTAAGGATTATAGGGTTGAAAGAAGGTAAATCTAATGAATGAAATCTTGTAAATGAGTATTCTTTTTAAAAGAAATAATGTCTACAATAGGTACTTATTTCTTTATTTTATTTAATGTCAGCATAGGTCATGAGATCTGCTTAGCATGGATATTGACTTAGTTATCATGGTAGGAGTAAGAGTAAAAGGTAGTGGATGGGAGGGTATGGCTTAGTGGGTAAAGGACATAGATTCATATGGTGGTCATTAATAATAACTGATTAAGAAGAAAATTACATAGTATTTCAGATCCATTACTTTGTAAAATATATTACTATGATCCACTTTCTCATTGTCAGACACTTTAAAGAAAGCTGTGTCCTTCTACGCAAGTCTCTTAGAAAACTATTTTCCCCTTTAGCATCTTATTGCCTTAAGGTGGAATTATCAATGCCCTTGCAAATTCAAACTTTAATTTTATGCCAATTACATCTTACAGGAATACAACAATGGAAATCCATATTTTCTTTCATGTGATTTCTTCAATCCAATTTTTGCCCCTTACTGCTGCTCTCCTGGCAATATTTTTATGATTCTCAATGATTATTACTTTTAAATGTTATTGTTCTAAGTATGTTTCATGTGGTTCCCTGTCTTGGGCTGTTGGTCCCTTCATGAAATCTGTCCATCCTTTGATCATTGGAAGTCTACATCTGCACTCTATATCCCTAATCTTGTTTTACTAGACCACTGCTCTTCAATCACTAACATCCCTGCTTCATCTTTATTTTGCAGTAAGGATCCCTCACTTTCCTCAGTACTGGGACACTTTATTTATTATTTTACGCACATGTGACTGAATAGAGTTTTCTAGTACAGTGTCTCAATCCTCCTCCATTACATGCTCCTCTCTTGACTCTCTGTCTTCTCTTTGCTGTTCTGCTCTAGTCTGCTGATGGCAGAGTAACATAATCAGTTACAACATTATTACCATATTCATACCTCATTATACTACAATCATCATCTGGCTTCACCCAGAAACCTTAAATATTACTGTTTTTTAGTAATTACGGTTGAGAAATAATCATCAGCCATAAAATCAGAAGAACTCCTGATCTCCTTTGAGTATTGCCATAGAAATGTTACATCTATCTGAGAAGGCAAATGGGGTCTTGGTTAAAAATGACATGACATCTCCACACTTGCTCAATGCTGCATGAAACATCAGCAAAGATTATATATTCAAAGCAGGGAAATAAAGCTTTCTATCTCAATCACCTAAGGTGGAATGTTCCCAACTCCTGACGTGGACAATACCAAGTCAGTTGCGAAGATATCAAGGCATGAGAAAAACAAGATTCTTGATGTTTTAATGGTGAGTTTAAAAAGGAAGAAATTAATTTATAGGGATTAACAGCTCAATATTTCTAATTCTTGTCTCATTGATATGCAATTTCCTATTCTCCCATGTGCCAAATAGAAATTAGATGGCAACAATTCCCAGCATGCAGGTCAAAGCAGATAATTGGCAGCTCTCGTTCACTGCTTGGAGGTTAGCATCAGACACGCACTAGCCTCACCTCATCACCAGGATGCATCTGACTAAATTAAAATACAGTCATCTACATCAGTGCTGCACTTTGGAGGAGTCCAACACCTTTTATTATAGTGTTACTGACAGGCTACTTTACATGCAGGGACAGGTACACATCTCACACATTGGAAAAGGGTGCAAACCAGGGCGATTCATTTCACTCACTTTGCACAATTTGGATGTTTACAACATCCCCGTTTTGCATTGTCTTGTTGCACTTTGTCACCTCATTCAGTATTACAGACGCATAGTGCTTCTGTCTTGCCATATTTTTAGAACAGACACAAAGCTAAGCACCTTGCCATAGTTGTTAGTTATAATCAGTTAATGTGGAAGCTCAGGAGTAATGCAATTGCTGTGAGAATGAAAGGAACATGAAGATTTGGAAGGTCTCTAGATTAAAAGACCGAGCCTACACTCGCTCTGCAAAGTGCAACCTGTGTTGCCTTGAACTGAAAATAATCAATGGCAATGAAAAATGGCTGCCATCACAATTAAGTGGGTGGAGTAAGCATTTGTTTGAAGATGTGAGTTCTACTTCTGTGCAATGTGAGTCTCTTCAAAGGCCAATTACATAATCAGGCACTTACATAATACAGTTAAAGACATCTGTGTTCATAGAATGCTTCAAGTGAAATGCACCACAGCTATGTGGGAATAAAATTCTGGCAACAAATAATCTTGACCAAGTACTTAAAATTTGATAATTGCCAACTCTGTAAAGCAGAAGTGAAGACAGACAACCTTAATAGTGTAACCTGCAAGTCACAGTTCACAAAGACAATATGAAGTCTCATAGTCCGCTTAAGGATGCAGAGCTGATTACCTCTCACATTGAACTGTAAGTGTTTGCCAACATATATTTATATGCAATGCTGCCTTTCTTGGAGATGTGGGGAAACACGTTATCAGTAATTCCTCTGCATTTATAATCTATTATGGCATTTGCATGACAATGCTGCCGTGATCAGAATAAGGTCCACTATGTTAACATTACAGGCATTCAATGACCCTCCTTGTTCAAGTCCTCCATGTATTGAGGATTATGCTAAACAGCCGTTTGTGTGTGATGTAAATACTGACTGCTCACATTACTAAGGACCTGTTCTGCTTCTGGTATTCCACACATGGGACCACTTGAAAATAGCCACAGCAGGGACCATTATCCCTGTCGCTGTGGTGCAATTAAGGTACAGAGAGATAGAGGTGGGTTAGAGTTAGGAACAAATGTGGCTGCAATCCCAGAATCAGCAACAACCTTCATTCTGTTAGCTACAGTTACAACAACAGTCAATTAGACAAGTGATGACGTAAAATAGCAATAAATTTATGAATGTGAGTTCTATTTACAATAAAATAGTCCCCATGTTGCCCTATGTGCCTTCAGAAGCTGTTCTTTATGTTCACCTCCCATGACCTGCACCATGAAGGGTCAGCAGCGACTGACCTGGTAAACAGCTAAGCTTTAAATATGGTGCCAGTGGCAGAAATCCTGTAAAATATTGGCAGTCATGAATGCATCTGTTGTTGGCGAGCACAAGATATTGCAGGTGTGGTGTCTTTGATGCATGGTGCATACACAATGAAATGAGCAGCAGAGAATTGTAAGAGAAAACCCACTGAAGCTCATGGAGCAAAATCCTCCATGAAAATCCCCGGAATTGACACTTAACTGATTTTTGGTACAACTCAGCCCTTAGTTTCCACATGTGCGCTCTCTGCACCCTGGCTAATTAATTATAATAGAAAAGTAGAAAAGGAATCATTGCTTATTATTATAACTAGCAAGCCAGTTTACATTGCTCAGTTTAAAATCAAAAAGCACAGACATGCACAAGTCCAAATATAGTATTCTCAATCTACAGAAGTGAAAATAACCAATAGCATTTATATATATCTTTCTAAAATCCTTCCAGAAAATATTTTAGCACTTACCTCCATTTTTTTGCTGATCTACAATAGAATACTCAGAGTTTACTTAGTAATAATTGCTGGCAACAATTTCCCAGGTTACCGAAGGTCATAAAAACTCCCATTCATCTCTTTAACAACTGTGTTTATCCAGCTAAACCATGTCGCAATAGTTTTTTTTACATACATCGTAAGCTGTAAAATCACTTTTATAAAGACGGTGTTAAGTTTCCTTCAAAGCTGGGCTACAGCTTGATTCCTGCACGCTTGTAGCCAATTGGATTAAAACTATGGAAACTCGACTCTGTGAATCTTCCAAACAGCACCAACAGCAACACAGAAATATGGCCTGGGATTTGATTCCCTTGTGCATATTCAGAGAATGAAACAAAAAATGAAGCAAATCACCAAAGCAATACAATCAGGAATTCTAAGATAAATTATAATTTGGCTTACATTTAGGAAAGTGAAAAATTCTGAATATTCTGAACCATGTTTAACACTGCAATTCAGAAACAGAGAAGGCATTAAACTTAATGTCTGATACTACTGTTTCTTTTTTCAAACATGGTTGAACAAAAAGCTCATAAAACATAGTACAAGAAGATCTCAATATAGTAATATTAGAAATGATGCATGATTGAAATATTCCATTCAAAATAATATTCAAACACAGTCAAACTTATCTGCATATTTTATTTTTTGCTACAAATACATTCTAATTTATTTTCTCAAGTGTGCTATCATTCACTCTTTCCACTAGTATACCTCATTCAATAAAGAATACAGTTGATATGTCTCACTTCACTGTTCAGCATACAACATCCTCGAGAACTAAATTACACATTTAGCTCTGAAAGTACTAATGTTAATGTTCACAGCAACTAGTAATATTTTTGTAGTAACTTTTATACTTCAATATTGTTTGCTGCAACCGACTGACTTGATTTGATTAACAAGAACCATTTAGCTCTTTCAAGGTTGAATGCTGACACTAGTTTTTCCAGCAGAGACATTTTGCTACACTAAAACATTCTGCAGTTGAAATCAAATAACAGTTGTTATTAATCTAATTAAAAAGTTGTAAGTAACTTTCCTGAACAGTGAAAGTTAGCTCAATTTTACAGCTGAATTTGTAACTCTTGAATTAATTTCATTAGAGTTTGTCTTTCATTGTTGTAAAAAAAAGTTCATCATTGTGGATTCATATCTACCAGCTGCAGTACACCAGAACGTCCTGCTCCGTACAACTGCTTCATTCGGGTAATAATGGCAGTTGAATTCATGAACACAGCTGTTGCAGAGTATCAAATGGACTATGTACAGATAACCATACGTACCCAAAATAACTGAAGTGGATCAGCATAGTTTGAGAAAGTACACATTGAACTTTGCTAAATACTTGCTCAAACCTTACTGTGATAGAGGCACATGTGATACAATTCAAAGAAGAATATAAAATTTAAATAAATTAAAATCTGGAAGAAAAATAGCAACTAATGAATTGTTTCCTCTGCAATTATCACTCCAGCAACGCCTTTAACTATTTGACCTTGGCAGCTTACTGTTTTATAAGGCAACTTAAATGTGTTCAGTCAAAGTGTCTGTACTTGCATTCCATGGTCACAGATAACACCATACAAATATAAAAACTGGTTCAAATTCAGTCCAACAGATGTGAACAAAAATTTCTATTAATTGTTATTAAATGATACACTCCATAACACTTGTGGTTGTCATAGTCTTAAGCTATTTGCATATTTCTCTTTTAGTAAATTCATTAGCCAAATTCAAGGCCAAACAGAAAGGTAAAATACTGGATATGATAAACAGACCATGACAGTAAGGGCAAAAGAGTATAAATCTAAGAATAAACAAACAGATAAGACAAGAACTTACAAAGAAATTAAAAGAATAAAACTGAAGACTCTGCATCTGAACGCAAGTAACATTTAAATCAAAACATACTACTGAGAGTGCAATCAGAAACAAATAAGTCTGATCTGGTAGCCATTATAGAGACATGGCTGAAGGATGACATGGATAGGGACCTGAATGTTGGAAGTTACAGGGCAGCTAAGAATGACCAGAAAGTTGGAAAATGTGGAGGGGTGGATCTGTTAGTTAAATGAGCCAAGATAAAATAAAGCAAAACATGTGAAAAGGGGGACATAGTAGAGTGCATACCTCCACTAGGCTGTGTTAATTGTTATTTTCTTGAAAGTTGCGACTGCTTGTTTACTGTTTTGTTACTACAAAGTTGAAAATAGAAACATGTTTATGAAGGCCTTCCATTTTATTGAGGTGACTTCAAACTGATCCAAATGCACTTACCTGTTCTGAAGCCACTGTTTGAAGTTTGACAGCTCTGACAAATTACATCACAATAACTGATACAGTCCATAACATTTTAAAGTAATCAGCAACGTTCAAAATCAAACAACCCACAAAATTCAAAGGAAAAGAGTCAGCGCACCCTATCTCCCCGAGTTAGCAGACCCTTCAATAAATTCCAGAATCAGTATCCACACCTTTGCGAAAAAACTAATCAGTCTTTTTTCTAGGGCCATGCTGTATCTGTGCATCAAGTTTCTTTGAAATTCATCCATTAGTTTCTGAGATATATTGTTTACAGACTAACAGGGATCAAAACATTATCTTCACCCATGTTCTGTGGAGGAGTAAAAGCTGTTGGAAGGAGGAAGCGAAGGAAGACTGGTGTGAGGAGCTCTCAATAAGTCATGCATATCTACCCAGTGTTCAGGGGACAATTCCTTTTCTGAACACCAGTGAAGAACAACCATGTGAGCTATCTGTACTTCAGCAAAAGCATAACTCATTGACATATGCCACTTGCTGCACTCATAATTGCAACCACACAGCAGAGTGAAGGTGACCATGGAATGAAATTTCATGTACTAATCTCCTGTTGGCTGGAACAAGCAAATTTTGTGACATAGAATCTCTACAGTGTGGAAGAAGGCCATTCAGCCCATCGGGTCCATACCAACTCTCCAAACAGCATCCCACCCAGACCGACCCACTGTCTCCCATTCTATATCTGTAACCCTGCATTTCCAATGGTTAATCCACCTAATCTGCACATTCCTGAACACTATGGGCAATTTAACATTATGGTTAATCCACCTAACCTGCACATGGAGTCATTCAGCATGGAAACTGACCTATCAGTCCAACTCACCCATACTGACCAGATATCCTAAATTAATCTAGTCCCATTTGCCAGAATTTGACCCATATCCCTCTAAACCTTTCCTATTCATGTATCCATCCAGATACTTTTTGAATATTGTAATTATCTTGCAGCTATCCATCCACTGTCATGTAAGGGAGGTCATAGAGTCTATATGTTCAGAGACAACTAATAACACTTCATTTTCTTGTGCTAGAAAGTAGAAGACAGAGACTTGCACACGGCTCCGCAAGGATTGCAGAATTCCCCGTAATGTAGTCAACAATTCATTGCAAACAGGTTGCCATATAAATGCCAGATGCCGATTCACAAGTACCACTACAGCACACAAATATTGTTGGACTTAGCTTGAGCTGCAATGGAAGCTATGACATCAGCTGTTGGACGCTACATTATGGTTGGGACTCATAGTGTATGAGTGGTGTTGTTCAGAAGTCACCATATATTTCTTCATTTCACTGTCTTCCTGCTCATCCTCTGCTGATTGATCAAGTTGCAATTCTTAGATGTCTGAAAGGAGAAATGCATGAGGGAAGATTGTTGGGAGGGGACTGGAGGAAAATCAAAACTGCATGCTTGCACTGTCTACACCTTCTCAATCAGAAGGAGCATAGGATGAAAGCGAAGTGGAATGTGAACAAAAGAATGATATGGTATGAACATATCGTTATCTTTGATGCTTTCAACCTTGCCACAGTCTTGGTGTGTTCACTCCAATGATTTGAGCACCATATCTTTTATTACTGAAGACATGTAGCAACACCTGCCCCTGCCTGTTAGGTGTTGGTGACTTTGGCTGTGTACCAAAACACCCTCCAAAGGAGAGAGAGGTATATCAATGAATGTGGTTCATTCATGGAGGATAAGGTCAGGGATATGGAGATGTGAAGTCGTAAATGTCTGATGTCCTGGGTGTTGTCTGAAATGAGACAGTAGAGACACTTCATCAAGAGAAGAAAGTAAGGATCCTGAAGCACTGTGCAAGTATCCAAATGTATGTCTACCCCAGGATTTTGACTGGCAGTATATTTGCAAGGATTTGGGATCATCTACATTATTTCAATAACCCACTAAAACTGCTTCCAGATAATGTCCTTTAAAATGCATGGAAGGGAGGGCCAGCCATGCCTGCAAGGTCAACTATGTCCGTAAAACTCATGAGTACACCACTGGACTCTAACATGGATATTCAATAAAGAATGAACTAAAAACACAACCTTGTTTCTTCCACCAAAAAGGAAATATCCTGAACTTCCCTCAAACAATCAATGTGTGCCAACCATAAGACACACCAGTATGTTGAGATCTTTGGATAAGCTTGCCCTAGAAATAATAATAATAATTCATACATTAGAAAAGTGAAATAGAACAAAGAACAAAGAAAGTTTACAGCCCAGGAACAGGCCCTTCAGCCCTCCAAGCCTGAGCCGATCCAAATCTACTGTCTAAACCTATCGCCCAATTCCTAAGCATCTGTATCCCTCTGCTCCCCACATACTTGTGCATCTGTCCAGACGCATTTTAAATGAATCTACCCATGCCTGCCTATACTATCTCTGCTGGCAATGTGTTCCAAGCACCTACCACCCTCTGTGTAAAGTACTTGCCACGTGTATTCTTCCTTAAACTTTTCACCTCTCACCTTGAAAGCGTGCCCTCTCATTATTGAATCCTTCACCCTGAAAAAAGCTTACCTCTATCTACCCTGTCTATGCCCTTCATGATTTTGTAGACCTCAATCAGGTACCCCCTCAATCTCCTTTCTTCTAATGAAAACAGTCCTAACCTACTCAACCTCGCTTCATAGCCAGCACCTTCCATACCAAGCAACATGCTTGTAAACCTTCTCTGCATTCTCTCCAAAGTGTCCACATCCTTTTGGTAATGTGGTGACCAGAAATGTGCAAATTATTCTAAATGCGACCAAACCAATGTCTTGTACAATTTTAACATGACCTGCTAGCTCTTATACTCAGTACCCCGTCTGATGGAGGCAAGCACAGCGTATGCCTCTTGACCACTCTATCCACCTGTGCAGCAACCTTCAGGGTACAATGGACCTGAACTCCCAGATCTTTCTGCTCATCAACTTTTCCCAAGGCTCTTCCGTTTACTGTATATTCCTCTCAAATTAGACCTCCCAAAATACATCAGCTCACATTTGCCTGGATTGAACTCCATCTGCCACTTCTCTGCCCAACCCTCCAGTCTATCGATATTCTCCTGTATTATTTGACAGTCCCTTGTGCTTTCTGCTACTCCACCAATCTTTGTGTCATCTGCAAACTTGCTGATCAAACCAACAGCGCGCTCATCCAGATCATTTATGTATATTACAAGCAACAGTGGTTCCCAATACTGACCCCTGTGGAACACCACTGGTCACCTTTCTCTATTTTGAGAAACTCCCTTCAACAACTACTCTTTGTCTCCTGTTGCTCAACCAGTTCTTTACCCACCTAGCTAGAACACCCTGCATACCATTTGACTTCACTTTCGCCATTAGTTTACCATGGGGAACCTTAGCAAATGCCTTACTAAAGTTCATATATATGACATCTACAGCCCTTCCTTCATCTATCAACTTGGTCACTTCCTCAAAGAGCTCTATTAAGTCAATAAGACACGATCTCCCCCACACAAAACCATGTTGCCTATCACTGATAAGCCCATTCTTTTCTAAAAATAAAGATTTTATCCCTCAGTAAGTTCTCTAGCAACTTTCCCACCACTGACGTCAGGCTCACTGGTCTGTAGTTACTCGGAATATCCCTACTACCCTTCTTGTACAAGGGGGTAACACGAGTAACCCTCCAGTCCTCTGGCACCTCACCTGTGTTTAAAGATACTACAAAGATATCTGTCAGGGCCCCAGCTATTTCCTCTTTCGCCTCCCTCAGCAACCTGGGATAAATCCCATCCGGTCCTGGGGATTTGTCCACCTTAATAACCTCTAGCCTACCCAAAACATCTTCCTTACTTATGTCAACATATCCAGACTAATCAAACTTCTATCTCTAATCTCAACATCCATCATGTCCTTCTCCTCAGTGAACACTGATGCAAATAATCATTCAGAATCCCACCCATTCTCTCAGGTTCGACACATGGCCTTCCTTCCTTATCCTTTAGAGGACCAATCCTTTCTCTAGTTACCCACTTGCTTCTTATATAAGAATAAAATGCTTTGGGAATCTCCTTAATTCTGCTTGCTAAAGCTATTTCAAGACCCCTTTTAGCCCACTTGATTCCTCATTTAAGACTTCTCCTACTCTCTTGATATTCCTCCAGGGCCAATTCTGTTCTTAGCTGCCTGGACCTTATGTATGCTTCCCTTTCCTCTTGACTAGTCGTATGGTTTCTCCTGTCATCCACGGTTCATGAACCTTGCCTTTCCTATCCTTTGCTTTCAACAGGACATGCCTATCCTGCACTATCTTTAACCTATCTTTGAAAGCCTTCCACATATTAAATGTGGACTTCCCTTCAAATAGCTGTGTCCAATCCACATTTCTCAGCTCCTGCCTAATTTTGATATAATTGGTCTTAGCTCAGTTTAGTACTCTTCCCTTAGGGCCACTCTCATCTTTGTCTATGAGTATTCTAAAGCTTACAGAATTGTGGTCACTGTTCCCAAAGTAATCCACCACCGCAACTTCTACCACCTGGCCTGGCTCATTTCCCAGTACCAGGTCCAATATGGCCCCTTCCCTCACCGGACTGTTGACATACTGCTCTATAAAACTCTCCTGGATGCTTCTTACAAATTCTGCCCCATCCAGACCTCTGACACTAAGTGTATCCCAGTCAACGTTGGGAAAATTAAAATCTCCCATCACCACATCACCATCTGTTGCCTCTACATCTTTCCATAATCTGTTTACCTATTTGTTCTTCTACCTCACGCTTACTGTTGGGAGGCCTGTAATACAGCCCCAATAATGTAACTGCACCCTTCTTATTTCCCAGCGCCACCCATAATGCCTCACTACTCAAATCCTCCATAATGTCCTTACAGCTGTGATATCATTCCTGACCAGCAATGCAACGCCTCCCCCCCCCCCCTTTTACTTCCCTTCCTGTCCTATCTGAAGCATCTATATCCTCTAACATTTAGTTGCCAATCATGCACTTCCTTTAACCAAGCCTCTGTGATTGCAATAACGTCATACTCCCAGGCATCAATCCAAGCCCTAAGTTCATCTGCCTTGCCCACTATACTCCTTGCATTAAATTATATGCACTTCAGGCCACCAGTTCTTTTGCAATCATCTGCTCTCTGTCTGCTCTTCCCCTTATTAATGCTAACTTCATGATTCTTACAATCTCCAATTTCCACCTCACTGTCAACTTGTCTTTTCTCCTAATTCCCAGTCTCCTGCCACATTAGCTTAAAATCTCCCCAACAGCAGTAGCAAAAACTCCCCCAAGGACGTTAGTTCTAGTCTGGTTCAGATATAGACCATCCAATTTGTAATAGTCCCATCTTCCCCAGAACCGGTCCCAATGTCCAACAAATCTGAACCCCTCCCTCCTACACCATCCCTCAAGCCATGTGTTCACCCTGCCTATTCTTTCATTTCTATGCTGGCTAGCACGTGGCACTGGCAGTAATCCCAAGATCACTACCTTTGAGGTCCTCCTCTTTAACTTCTCTCCGAGCTCCCCGAATGCTGCTTTCAGGACCTCATCTCATTTTTTATTTATATCGTTGATGCCTATATGCATCAAGACAACTGGCTGTTCACCCATCCCCTTTTTAGAATGCTCTGCAGCTAATTGGTGACATCCCTGACCTGAGCACCTGGGAGGCAACGTACCATTCGCGAGTCCTGTTTTTGGCCACAGAACCGCCTATCTACTCCCTTTACAATAGAATCCCCTATGACAAAATTCCTACGAGTCATTCTCCTGCCCTTCTGAACAGCAGTGCCTGCCACGGTGCCATGATCTTGACAACTGCTGCCTTCCCCTGGTGAGCCATCTCCCCTAACAGTATCCAAAATGGTATATCTGTTTTGGACGGAGATAACCACAAGGGACACCTGCACTGCCATCCTACTCTTTTCCTGCCTTTTGATCACCCATTCACTGCCTCCCTCAGCAATCCTAACCTGCGGTGTGACCAGTTCACTATAGGTGCAATCCACAACTTCCTCAGCATCGCGGATGCTCCACAGTGAGTCTATTCACAGCTCCAGAGCTGTCATGTGGTCAAACAAGAGCTGCAGCTGGAAACAAATGTAAGAATCAGGAACATCAGCTTCTGTAAGGTAAGGCTTTTTATTTTTTCTCTTTCTTTTCTTTCGTATATTAAGTGAAATATTAACAAGAGCAATTTATTTTTGTAAAACACTCCTGTCAACTTTGTGCTTTTAAGGTTTATCTCCCTGTCAATGTAGGTGACCTGGTCATGGTGCAGAGCTACTTGTACGATAAGCGAACTCTTGATTAAGCTGCCCATAGATGCAATATTGTCAACTGATGGAGGGTTTCACCAATGAAAATTCCCCAACCTATAAATCAAATGCATCTGCATGCACATTCCTGGCACTTAGAGTTTTAATTATAATTATCTGAGAAACAGCAAAAAGATTAAGAAGTAAAAATTCCTCTCTTTCCTGCTTGCAAGAATACAAAGTATTCCATCATGTGAGCCATGTTGTGCATTTTTATGCATTTTCTCGAATACATAGAAAAGCATATATGATTTTCTCATTTTTAATGTAAAATTAACCTGTAATTATAAACACAATTTATTCACACAATTTTAATTTTTCAAAATGAATGGGTGAGGTGTATGAGCACTAGTGCTGTCACACCCTCCCTTGTTGCACTGTAATTCATTCTTCCTCCTCCTGAGAAATTCTTCAACAATGTTTCAGCACCTGCTCTAGCCAGAACTTAGAACCTTTAAGAGGTGCGGCCTCTTTTTAAGTCGTCCCCGTCAGCTTTAAGGAATGGTTGACTTGCACAAGCTTGTGAGGTGTGCTCTCATTCAACACTGCATTTAATGCTGTTTCCAAGCTGCAATCACGCAAATCAGCAGAAAGTACAAATTTGGCAACTGGCAGTATCTGAAGCAATGGGTACAGGTTAATATTGCATTGCAATCTCCACGTATTTTCTTGAAGGTCATGAAGTTTACACCCTGCCCCCAATAATTCCTAATGTACTTTGAAGGCTAATTTTGTTTGATAATATTCCTATAAAATGCCTTGAGATTTTTTACTAGATTAATTAAACAATAAAAATGCAGATTTTTCTTGTATCATAGAAACTTTAGGGAAAATGCAACGACCAGCACCAACTGCTGCAAGTGGCCTTTTTCTGACCTCAAGAAAGCCTTTCAATCTGTGAACTGGAAAGTCTTATGAAGTATTTTCCCCAATTTTGGCTCCCCTCAGATGTCATGCAATGCCTATCGCAGTGAAGTCAGAGCTCAAGCAAAGTCATTGCATCAACCCTTTTCTCAATATGAAACCTCTCCTCCAGCAAACTATTGAGAATACAGACAATTGGAAAACTGATCAATCTATGTTACTTTCAATTCAAAACAAAAATCACTCCAATCTCAGTTATTGAGTTTCAGTATGCAGCATGTTTGTGTGTGTGTAATCACTCAGAAACTGACTGCCGGGTCATTGTTAAGTTTCTCTCCAATGGTTATGAGAAAGTAAGCTTTTAACAAAACATCTGGAAAAGTATGGACCTCCTCCAACCAGCTCCGCAGCATAAGGGAAAATGTTTAAACATTTCCATGGACATACAAAGAACAAAGAACAAAGGACAAAGAACACCACATCATAAGTACAGGCCCTTTGGCCCTTCAAGCCTGCGCCAACACATTTTACCCTTTCATACAAAAACTGTCTTGACTTATAGGATCCGTACCCCTCTATTCCCTTCCTATTCATGTATTCGCCCAGGTGCTTCTTGAATGCTGCTATTGAGTCTGCTTCCACCACCTCCTCCGGCAGCCTGTTCCAGGTACTCATGACCCTTTGTGTAAAAAACTTGCCTCACGCATCTGTCTTAGCCTTCTCCCACCCTGCACCTTGAACCTGTGTCCCTTAGTAATTGATCCCTCCACCCTGGGGAGAATGCCTCATACTTCATACTCTCTCCATGCCATTCACAAACTCATAAACTTCTGTCAGGTCGCCCCTCAATCTCCTGCAATCCAGTGAAAACAAACTCAGTCTATCCAACCTTTCCTCATAGATAAAATCCCCCATACTATGCAAATCCTGATATTTTTTTTGTCTATACCTTCTCCAAAGATCCCCATCATTCTGGTAATGAGATGACCAGAACTGTATACAATATTCCGAGTGTGGCCTAACTAAAGTTTTATAAAGCTGCAGCATAACTTGTCTATCCCTATACTCAATGCTCCTTCCAATGAAGGTAAGCATGCCATAAGTTTTTTTTATAACTTTATTTACCTTCAGTGATCTGTGGACCTGTATACTCAGATCCCTCTGCATATCAATACTCCTTAGGGCTCTGCCATTCACTGTATAATCTCCATCTGTACTTGATTTTCCAAAAAGCATCACCTCATATTTTCCCAGATTAAACTCCATCTATCATTTTTCTGCCCATACCTCCTCTGACAATCCTCCTCACTGTCTGCAACACCACCAATCTTTGTATCGACTGCAAACGTACAACTTAGCCCAGCTACATTTTCCTCCAAATCATTTACCATAAACTGTAGCGGTCCCAGCACTGATCCCTGTGGAACACCATTAGTCACAACCTCCATTCCAAAAAGCATCCTTTCGCTGCTATCCTCTGTCTCCTATGACTAAGCTAGTTCTGTATCTATCTTGCCAGCTTACCCCAATACCATGTGACTTCATCTTTTGTACCAGTCTGCTATGAGGGACCTTGTCAAAGACTTTACTGAAGTCCATGTAGACAACATCAACTGCTTTTCCCTCATCAGATGTGGACTAGTTTCATACTTTAGGAGCTTTCTCTTAATGAAGTAAAACAAAAAAATATTAAAATTCATCATTGTTACCAATGTACTAGTGCAGCTTTGACCTACTGAGGAAAAATGTGTTTGAGGACCATGATCTAAAGCCAGACACTAATGTCCTAGTTTACACAATTGTAGTGATCCCAATACTCTTTTTGGCTTCAGCAACATGAACAACTTACAAGCCAGAGCTTCAAAGCATTGCAGAAGTGCCATTTCTTGTTTTTGCAAGACTAATAAATACCATGGAAATAAAGCAACATTCTCTTCCAAATCAACATGACCAGAATTAAGGCACTAACCACTCAAAACTGCTCCTCTGGGCAGGATGTGTTGCTTGTATGTCTGAAGCAAGTGCTCTATCTGGAACTCAGATGCAGCAGGACGCTTCCAGATGGATTGCACAAGTGCTATCTGGAATCACAGATTCACAGATCTTCAAAAGTTCCTAGAGGTCAAAATCCTCACCAAATCAAAGGAGCAGCTGGCTTACGATTGACCAGAATACAGAAGGTCAAATGACAGTGGTAAACTCCAATAGTATGGTGATATCTTAATCTGACAATGTGTGCTTCGCTCTCTGTCAAAATAGTCAAAACCCTTGGTACATACAGTAATCCTCTATGTCCATGAAATCAGGAATCATGAATTTGATTAATCTATGCCAAAAAATAAGTAACACCAAAAATCAACATCCCCGAGCAAAAAGTGAATAACCATGACTTTTAACCTATTTGTAACCTGTTATTAATGAGCTCCACACTTGCAAATTTCATCATTCGCAGGGTTTCTCAGGAACAGTAGCCTTGCGGATACAGAGGAATGACTGTACATGCTTTCTCATGCAATACGCTCGAAATTTCTAGCCACTAAATTTCTTCTTTCCAACAGAACAAAGCCGATTCCACACAATACCTACATAAGTGCTCCTTTCTGTAAATCAGATTTTGGCTGTTTTAAACAATATCTCTCTTTCAGCACACTACAGAAACAAAAAGGTATTTAAATCAATGGGATCAGGTCCAGTTATGCTACTAGGATAAAGCTAGGCCATGAAGTAAATCCACATAAGATTACTTACAGTGTGGAAACAGGCCCTTCGACCCAACAAGTCCACACCGACCCTTCGAAGAGCAACGCACCCAGACCCATTCCCCTCCATTTACCTCTTCACCTAACACTGGGGGCAATTTAACATGGCCAATTCACCTAACCTGGAGAAAGTGAGGACTGCAGATGCTGGAGATCAGAGCTTAAAAATGTTTTGCTGGAAAAGCGCAGCAGGTCAGGCAGTATCAAAGGAACAGGAGAATCGACGTTTCAGGCATATGTCAATTCTCCTGTTCCTTTGATGCTGCGCTTTTCCAGCAACACATTTTTAAATTCACCTAACCTGCACAGTTTTGGACTGTGGGAGGAAACCCACACAGACATGGGGAGTATGTGCAAACTCCACACAGACAGATGCCTGAGGCGAGAATTGACCACGGTCTCTGGTGCTGTGAGGCAGCAGTGCTAACCACCGTGCCACCCACATCTGACATTATTTTAATCACAAAAAATATGATTGAATTCTGGGTGATTTGGTACAGGATAATATTTCAGAGCTGAATTTTACCAGATCTTGGCAAAGAGTCAGTGTTGACAAGTATGGTGGAGATTGTTTCTCCATGACCCCCTGTGAGATTTCACACATTACCAATCAATATTCACCTCATTACTGCATCCCAGTTGGCATCTGCTCATCTTATTCTCCCTGTAACCACTAATTAATATATTCAGTACTGCCAGAGCTTCTCATGATTGCTGACATTCATAGTACATTTGAAGCCCAGCCATGCACCTGGTCAAGCACTGGCAGTCTACAGCTGCCTTTCATAACGTTGAAGTCCTGGTGGAGAGGCAGTGCACATAGTCACTGTCTATGGAATATGCTCTGAGATGTTGATGATTTGGAGTCATAGAGTTGTATAGCACAAAAACTGACCCTTCAGTCAAACTCGTCCACCTCAACTAGATATGTGAAATTAATCTAATCCCATTTGCCAGCATTTGGCCCAAATCCATCTAAACCCTTCTCTTTCATATACCCATCCAGATGCCTATTAAATGTTATAATTGTCCGAGGATCCACTATCTCCTCTGTCAGCTCTTCCATATATGCACCACCCCCTGCATGAAAAAGTTGTCCCTTAGGTCCCTTTTAAAGCTTTCCCCTCTCACCCTAAACCTATGCCCTCTATTTTTGGGCTCCCCCACCCCAGGGAAAAGACCTATCCATTCCCCTTCTCGATTTTATAAACCCCTCAGCCTCTGACACCACAAGGAAAGTAGCCTAAACCTATTCAGCCTCTCCCTATAGCTCAAAGCCCTTACCCTGGCAACATACTTGTAAACTGCTTCTGAACCCTTTCAAGTTTCATTACACCCTTCCTATAGCAGGGAGACCAGAATTACATGCATTATTCCAAAACTGAGGATCAGCGGAGCAAGCAACAAGCTAGATTGGTCACATAACCAATCTGACTTTCATATTGGGAATTGTCATCATCTCGTTTCTATCTGGAAGGTATCAATGTGGTGAGATTAACCAGTAAGGACATGTTAATGCATGCCTCTTGCCTCTCACAAATGAAAATCTCGTCTCACTATTCCACACTTGCCTGGAAAATGGGTCATTTTGCTCTCAAAATGAGGAATCTCCTGACTGCTGATCTCATGTGGCCGTTCACCATTCTTGCTGACATCCATGTTGTTTCATGGCTGAGAAAATTCAGCTTTAATTTTGTTTTTTTAAAGCATTGTTCAAATTCTTTCTGGCACCTACCATTTCAATCAGGTTACACTGAAATTGTCTGTGTCCATTTTGCATAGGTCTGTTCCAGACAGCAAATGACATCTGTCTCGCAATAGGAATTGCAATGAAATGATGGATTAAATGAATAACTGTAACAATACTCATTACTTTCCATCAAAAGTAATCAAATGTTATTGAAGCACACTGACTTCAATATGTGTCTCCAATGGATCGAAGTGATGTGCTCAGTGTGTGAGTGAAGACAGGACTCTTTCTACTTTTGCCTGCTGCTTGTTTCTCATTTTTAGCTCACACTGCTGACTAACAATAATGTGAAAGAGGCAACTAATTATGCAACTCTGTCTATGTCAGTTCACAACCTCTCTAATGACAAAATCCTCAGTTGTGCCTCCTCACAGTGACTCAAGGTCACTTGCAAACCAAATGCCCAATTATGGCCAAATAGTTCCACTACCTTATGAATAGATGGCCCAAGGAAGTATAAGGTTCAAGACGTTGAACCTGATAAAATAAAAAATTCTAGAGTGGATCCCAAAAAAGTACTGATGTCTAAATATGTCATCTTTTCAGGAAATCCTGCAACCAAGCAATGTCTAATGTGGTATAGTGCATTCCTTTCAACTCAGCTGCAGATGTCATGAGAGGAACTCTGATGTTTGGGTGGCTTTAGATTTCCATAGACCTGCCCTTGTGTCCATACTGGAGACCACGCTTTAGTTTCTCTACTGAGCATTAACATTCCAGGGGAGACAGAAGTTATGAGTGATAAACCCAGCTCCTTTTGACATGGAGAATGAGCGCTATGGACTGTTTTCAGCAGTGAAAGGATGCATTGTGTTCCACTAGTCATCCACTGCCCTTCTTAGATTGAACAGCCCCCAACCAGTAAGGAGCTGATCTGCCTCAAATCCAGCTGCTTTGATGGGTGTTTGCAATGAGTATCTGCTCAACATGGGGACAGAAACCATTGGAATGTGCAGACAAATTAAATCAAGGAGAAGAATAATGCGCCAACTCTTCAATTGGCAATCTGGAACATCAGGACTTTATGCACAGGACTGGCAGATGTTATGTAGACAACCATTAACACATATAAGACAGTTGTGATTGAAATGAATTAGCTGATCATCGACATAGCCCCCTTATAAGAGACTAGACTTTCTGAGGGGGAATCACTGAAAGAAAAACATGATGGCAAGATTTTATATTCCCCACCTGCAGATTTACTGACACAATAGAATTGCTCTGACGGTCTTACCATTGGATCCTGCCCCTCCCAATCTCTCTGCAACTTTACGATGGTTCAGATGAAGTCTAGGCCAGCATGTCTGCCCTTGCTCCAGTTCAGACACTTAAGAAATAAATTAAGGAGCACTTAATTTATAAGCACCACTTAGCTTCAATTTTGAGGAGTTCAGGAGTCAGAGAAAAGCCTTGAAAATGACCCTTGGATCTGAGATGGTGGGTCCCTCCATCAATAGCCCCCTAACAACATTGGGCACGACCCATCATCCCAACAAGGTCATCACCTGTAAGAGCTCCCTCCCCCCCAGCATCTCCACCAACAGCCCCAAACCACTATACCGAATCTCCTGGGCCTCACCTCCATTCCTCACCTTGAGACTTCCATAATTACTGGTCCTGGACTCCTGAGATTTACAGAATCTTAGATTTGTGACACATAGAAGGAGGTCATTTGACCTATGTGTCTGCACTGCTGCTGTAAATGAACAGTCCACTTACTGCCATTCTCCTGTTTTCGCTTGCATGCTGTCTCTTTTCAAATTTCCATGGACATCTCTCTTGAATGCCACAATTGAACTGAATTCCACCATATTCTCTAACAGTGCATTCCAAACCCTAACCAGAAAAGATTTTTCCTGATATCACCCAAGTCTTTGACTGTAAACTTTAAATTGGTATCCTTCCTTTCTCCATACTTTCATGAGTGGGAACATTTTCTCCCTATTCGCGCTGTCCAGACTAAGTTCAAAGCAGAAATGCTGTTGTCATAGAGACATCAACCATATAAAAACCTATCAGATTAAAACCACCAGCAAGGTGACTTGAGCAGATGCTCTATGGCAATTTCTACATAGAGCGCAGAAGCAAAATGGAACAGAAGCAAATGTTGCTGGAAATATTGAGCAGGTCTGGCAGCATCTGTGAAGAGAAATCAGAGTTTAGGTTTCCTCAGAGCAGACACAAAATATTAACTCCGATTTCTCTTCACAGATGTTGCCAGATCTGCTGAGCTTTTCCAGCAACGTTTAATTTTGTTTCTGATTTACAGCATCCACAGATCTTTCAGTTTTTATTTAGTAAAATTGAATGTTGAGTCATAGAGTCATAGAGATGTACAGCACGGAAATCGACCCTTCCATCCAACTCGTCCATGCCGACCAGATATCACAACCCAATCTAGTCCCACCTGCCAGCACCCAGCCCATATCCCTCCAAACTCTTCCTTTTCATATACCCATCTAGATGCCTTTTAAATGTTGCAATTGTATGAGCCTCCACCACTTCCTCTGGCAGCTCATTCCATACACGTGCCAACCTCTGAGTGAAGACGTTGCTCCTTAGATCTCTTTTATATCTTTCCCCTCTCACCTAAACCTATGCCCTCTGGACTCCGCCACCCGAGGGAAAAGGCTTGATCTATTTATCGTATCCATGCACTTCATAATTTTACAAAACTTGACAAGATCACACCTCAGCCTCGATGCTCCAGGGAAAACAGCCCCAGCCTATTCAACCTCTCCCTATAGGTCAACTCCTCCAACCCTGGCAATATGCTTGTAAATCTTTTCTGAAACCTTTCAAGTTTCACAACATCTTTCCGATAGGAAGGAGACCAGAATTGCATTTAATATTCCAACAGTGGCCTAACCAATGTCTGTACAGCCGCAACATGACCTCCCAACTCCTGTACTCAATACTCTGACCAATAAAGGAAAGCATACCAAACGCCTTCTTCACTATCCTATCTACCTGCGACTCCACTTTCAAGGAGCTATGAACCTGAACTTCAAGGTCTCTTTGTTCAGCAACACTCCGTAGGACCTTACCATTCAGCGCATATATCCTGCTAAGATTCGCTTACCCAAAATGCAGCATCTTGCATTTATCTAATTTAAACTCCATCTGTCACTCCTCAGCCAATTGGTCCACCTGATCAAGATCCCGTTGTAATCTGAGATAACCTTCTTCACTGTCCACTACACCTCCAATTTTGGTGTCATCTGCAAACTTACCAACTATATCTCTTATGCTTACATCCAAATCATTTATATAAATGACGAAAAGTGGTGGATCCAGCACCAATTCCTATGATACTCCATTGGTCACAGGCCTCCAGTCTGGAAAACAACCCTCCACCACCACCCTCTGTCTTCTACCTTTGAGCCACTTCTGTATCCTAATGGCTAGTTCTCCCTGTATTCCATGAGATCTAACCTTGCTAACCAGTCTCCCATGAGGAACCTTATCCAACACCTTACTGAAGTCCATATAGAGCATGTCTACCACTCTGCCCTCATCAATCCTCTTTGTTACTTCTTCAAAAAACTCAATCAAGTTTGTGAGGCATGATTTCCCACACACAAAGCTATGCTGACTATTCCTAATTAGTCTTTGCCTTTCCAAATGCATGTATATCCTGTCCCTCGGGATTCCCTCTAACAATATGCCCAAAACTGATGTCAGGCTCACTGGTCTATAGTTCCCTGGCTTGTCTTTACCGCCCTTCTTAAATAGTGGCACCACTTTAGCCAACCTCCAGTCTTCCGGTACCTCACCTGTGACTTGATGATACAAATATCTCAGCAAAAGGCCCAGCAATCACTTCCCTGGCTTCCCACAGAGTCACTGTCTACAATATCACAATCTCAACACATAGGAAACAAAAGTAGAAAAAAACTGACTGGTTTTAAGCTATCATCACTGAGATGGAACTTGTTAATGAAGCAATTGATCTATTCTCAACAATTACGAGACATCTGAAGATTTTGAATGTACTAACAGTCATGTAAATTACTACTGGTTACAAACTTGCTCAAACGTCTGGATGCCTTTCAATGCAGGGGGTGCTAGGGCCAGGCATGAAAGGATTAAAGTGGCTACAGATCCATTTGCAAAACAAAACAACTCAGTTGATAACAAAGGTATAGGAGGCCATCACTAACTACAATATATACAGTTGGAAAAATGGCTAGAACATTACCTAAGTTTACTGTCACTGAAGAAGCTCTACTCACCATAATGAGCTAACTTCAAACTCCAGGAAAGACGTTAGCAAAATCGCAGACCCGCTTGCAATGGGCAGAAGTCTGGTGCTGATACTGCACATGAACTCATGTACATGTGGTATAATTGGAAATAAATATGCTAATGATAATGAGGTCGAAGATACTGATAGTCTGACATCAATTGAGACATGATTGTGTGGAAGAGAAGAAGAATGGTAACAGTAAAAGCGAGCTGTAATCAGTAGGATGTGTGTATTATTAATAACAGGCATTATGGGTCATACTGAGAGTGTGAGAGAGAGTTACTCATCGAATAAGATAGCACAAGCTCAAAGAGTTCAGTCGAGAAACGTGATGGCCAAGAGAGCCTATGTCAGTAAAATCCAAGAAGTAACAATGATACAGACTTAAGTCTGTGGGAGTAGCATATTCCACAGATCAGACTGTAACAACAAAAGGCATGCTAGCAGAGTATTTATTCAAGGCAAGGTGAAGCATCAAGCAAGAGAAACAAGTACTCCAACTGTATCTGCGTGAACTTGTCTGTATCTACTGGACCAAGGGGCAATGCCCATAACTGGAGTCTTAAGAATGCTTACCTCCATTCTGTAGCAGCCAGTCAGGTCCCTGTCACTAGGAAACTTCCTCAGCATGTGACAAGAATATATGGGGTGCAGTCCTGGTGATTTTCCCAGCCCCTCCAACCTCTTCTCCTTGGGACTAGATACATTCCACCATCGCAGCATAGCGTCAAATTCCTTTTGGCTGATTCGTTTATCTGGCTTCTCCATAAATAGATCTGTACTACTTGCCTGAATTATATTATTTGGTCGTGATTTTCATAATGCCCCACTCTGGATAAAGAAGATTCTCCTCTTATGAATTTGATTTCTTAGTGATTATTTTACATTGATGTTCTCTAAATATTCTCTTTCCTGCACATTAAAACTTTCTCTCGGTACCTAGTCAATTACTGTACATAGTGAAGACACTTAAAAAATCAGAATGCTAAAATTAATGCCAATCTCTGGGAATAGACAGTGCTCAAGGTGCTAAAGATCAAAGGGGAGGGAGCAACTTTGCATCATCAGTTACAAATTGTTCTGAAATGAACTTTTCTTCCTACCAGCCCCGATTACTTCGCTTCCAGTGATAAGCTTGGAGAGTGGTAAGCTGCAGAGAGTTGTATTTGATTGACATGAGATTTTGACATCAATCGTTCCATGGTGATGACCATCAATTCCACACCAATTGGGTTGGGTGCAAGTGGATTTATGTGGCAGGGGGAGGGTAAAGCTCTGGTAACACAACTGGAATCACTGGGGAATCAAAATGTATCCATGAATCTACAAATATGGTTATACCTTTTGACATTAAGTTAATTATTTTGTTTTAAAATGTTACCATACTTGATTTACTAACTTTCCTCTCAAATTCCTTCTCTATAATTTCTCTGAAATATAACTTGCTGCTGCATTCATAATGTGCCCAGTATATTCCAGTTAATTTTAATGATATTTTGAGGTGATGACGTTATATTTAATATCAATTGGACAAGTAAATTTGGTGCATTTTCAGTAATGAACATCTAGCTCTTGGTAAGGTAATCATCGATTGTGATTACATGAACTTTAACACAAAACCTGCAACATGGAATTCTCTGGACTCCTTAATGAAAGCAACTCAATTTCTCTTAAGAAAGCAAGTAACTGATTTTGGATAATTGCTGCTGTTCTTTTATACATTTGTGCGAAGGTTGTGTTTTATAGAGCCTGTCATGATCATAGGTTAGAACACCAGAGTACTGTGGACATTTTTAACTTTTACTTCCAAAATGTGTTTTTTAGAAGTAGACTCATTGAACCAAAAGTGGTTCCAATGTAAATTAAGAGGCTGTCTGAAGAGAGAGAGAGAGAGTGAGAGAGAAAGAAATAAAGATACACAGAGTACCACACCTACAAATGTGAAGGCAACTGCAAAGAGCCCTTCAAAGGGGAGAAGAGTAAGTCAAAACAGACTGGCCTATGATCTCTTTTGATATTAAGTTAATTATTTTGCTTATGCCAAAAATTCCAGTGTGCAAATTCTATAATTTAAAATGTTACCATACAAAGATCATGAGAAGCTGATGAACCCCTGCTCAACAGTAAGCCATTGTCTGTGCTCACCAAAGTCCAGACACATTTTACAATTTTATTTTCAAGATTACACATAGGATAGAGTTTAAAAAGCCAGTATCAACTCTACTTGACTGTGTTTGTGGAACTGCACGCTATTGTGTATACATGCCAGGGTTCAAGCCTAAGCACACTGTGAAGGTCAGTTAAAGAACTACACCTGTATTATAGTAAAGAACTTCTCTCACTTCTCTGCAAACAAACCAAAAAAAGAACATAAGACAACAAAAGGACTCCCTGTCACCCTGAATGCTGGAATTCAGTCATGGTTGAAAGGAATCTCAAACAACCTGCAGAACTAATAATTGTGAAAACAACTGTTCAAACACCAATATCAAAGCTATTGGCAACCTCCACAGCTGCAACATCCAACTATCTGCTCCGCGTGAACAATTCAAAGACTGATCTATATATTTGTTTTATATTTTAATTTTTAAATGATGAACAGGTTTGGGAACCAAGAGAGAATGTTCGAGAAGAATACCAGGCTTCATAAATTGCTTGAAGGGACTGATAGCATGGGCATGGAGAATAGTAGATTCTGAGGAATGCTCATTCATCCTGAAATGTTAACTCTGGTTTCTGTCCACAGATGCTGTCAGACCTGCTGAGCTTATCCAGCAATTTCTGCTTTTGTCTCTGATTTGCAGAACACACAGTTTTTTTGGATTTCATTGAGAATACTAAGTTAATAGGTGAAGTCAGAGTAGGGGAGACCTAAATAAAGTCAAACCAGAGTTAATGTTTGAATGTATTAAGATTGGAGAGTTAAAGATGCAGATTGCCATGGGAAATATGATATTCAGGTGATAATATTCAAGTAAAGGCAAGACTAGTATTAAATATTCCTGGGTACAAGGTTTTCAGATAAGACAGAAAAGGAAGGACATGAAGAATGATGGTGGTATAGGTTAAGGAATGCATTGAAATGCTGGAAAAAAGGCTTTCTCAGAGGATTCAAGGTGCAGAATCAATTTGGATAGAGCTAAGGAACAAAACGTGTAATGACATTCTCGATGTAGTCTACTGACTTACCAGCTAGTCAGAAGGGTGGAGAGAAACAAGTCTGCAGGAAAATTACAGACAAATCAAGGTAGTACAATAATTATAATGGGGGGCGTTAATCACCCAAATAAAGACTGAAATATTGTTAATCAAATGGGCAGCAAGAGGCAAGTGTTCCTAGATTGTGTAGAGGAAAATTTCTTCAACGGGGTTAAAACAGAGTTGGGCAGGATAGACAGGGAACAAAAGGCTGACTGGAAAACTGTAACTGAGCAATGGGCTTTCTTCAAAGAGGAGACAGTTCATGGACAGTTAAAGGATACCCACCCTTCAAATGGAGAAGTTGGACAAACAGAACCAGAACAAATCTAGAACTCCCTGAACGACAAAACAGATAAAGGATTAGGACTGATGAGGGACCAAGGAAGAGACTTACATATGGAGACAGGGGTAATGGTTGAGATATTAAGCAAATACTTTGTATCCAGCTTTAATACAGAGGGAGATGCTGCCAAGGCCATGATGGCAGAAGATGAAACTCTGTTCCTGGGAGGATTCAAAATTGATGAGAAACAAGTATCAGATAAGTTGTTGGTACTTAGAGTTGAGGAGGAACCAGGACCAGATGAGATGCAACCAGGAATATTGAAGAAAATGAAATTGAAAATTGCACAGGCTCCAGCCACAGCCATTCAGTCTTCCCAAGACTCAGGGGAGGTGCAGCAAGGCTAGGTAATTGCAGAAGTGCCCTTGTTCAAGAAAAATTGTAAAGGGATGTTCAGCAATTTCAGATCAATCGTTTTAACTTCAGTGGTAGGGAGAGGTTGTCATTGTTTTCTTTGGAGAGAAGAAGGTTTAGAGGAGAGCTAATAGAAGCTTTCAAAAATATAAATGGGCTGAATAGTATGCGAGGGACTGTTCCCACTCATAAAATGATCCAGACTAGAGGACACAAATTTAAAGTGATCTGTCAAACATGTAAGTGTGACATGAATAAAATCTTTTTCACACAATAAGTGGTCTGGCTAAAATGCACTACCTGGAAGTGTGTTGGAGGCAGATTAAGTTGAGGTACTCAAAAGGGGTTAGGTGATTATTTGAAAATAAACTATGTGGAATGTATAATTTAGGGTGTGTAATTTATATATATTTTAATATCAATTATTTTAAAGTTTAGATTTTTAAATTTTGAATTAGTGACATATCGATTTCTATATGTGACTGAAGGGTTTAATGGTTCACTTGTAAGCATTTGTCTACCTGTGATAATTTCTTTTAAAACAGTTTGAGTAAGGTAGTCTCTTTAGGATAAATATGTTTTTGTTTACATTAGGAGAGTTTATAAACAGCAAAGTATACAGTAGTGTGCACATTGGTTACAAAGGCCCAACAATGTCTTTTCTACCTCAGGCAGCTGAGGAAATTTGGCATGATGGTTAATACCCTTGCCAACGTTTATAAATCTGCCATTTGAGAGCATTCTGTCTGGATGTATCACTACCTGGTCTGGCAACTGTATCATTCAAGATTGGAGACAGTTACAGAGAGTGGTGAACTCAGCCCGGACAATCACATAGGCCAACATCAATAGAATCCATCTACCAGGCCCGCTGTCAAGGAAAGGCTGCCAACATTCTCAAAGATCCGTCCCATCCTGCCAATGTTTTTCTACAACCTCGACTGTTGGGGAGAAGGTACAGAAGCCTGAACACAGCCGGTTTTGAAACAGTTTCTACCCTACCGTTAATAGAATACTGAATGGACTCACGATCTCTTAACATTTGCCTGTACCTGTGCTTTTGTTTTTGCCGCTGTTTACCTATTATTTACTTAACTCTGTGATCTGCCTGTATTGCTCACAAGCCAAAACTTTTCACGTGCCTTAGTACACGTGACAATAAATTCAATTCAATTCATTTAACCGTTTTCAGTTAGACTGGTTTTGTTTTACGGTTGAGGGTTAAAAAGCAATTTAGGTTTCAGTTTGGGCAGTTCTGCATAAATTCTTGGAAGATGGATGTGTGAAATAATGCTCCTAAGAAATGGAGAACATGTGTAAACATAGATTATCTTAGAGTAAAAAGTTTAGTAATAGCTCCAGGATTGTTTTGATAAAACCCTGAAGAAATTGTATGAAACTGAGAATATTTAAACTCAGGTGCATAAAAGCTGCAGGAGTTGAAGTCACAGTTAAATTAAGGTGGTAGAGAAACAAGTTTTTCTCTTGTATGAGCATGGTTTTTGGGTGTCAGAAGGTCAAGAGTACTTTTGGGTGTTGGAAAGGGATGTTGCTAGGGCATGTAAAGGAGTTTTTTTGGGGGGATTCATTAGACTATATATCTACTGTATATATCAAAATCTTTAAAACTGTAATATATATAACAGTTTGGTCTATTCTATCTTCATTTTTGTTTAATAAACTTCTGTTTTATTGTTAAATACAAATCGGCAACACTATGTGCATATGCTTCAATGAGACACTTCCTCACTATATCCAAAACAAAACAAATCATCAGGGTGTATTTTAGTCTGGGATTTGACTGGTCCAGTAATAAGGTATCAAAATGTATGGGGAAAAAGCAGGAGAATGGCACCAAGTTATGATGCTCATTTGGACAGTCATGCATATGCAATAGACTGAATGTCTCCTACTGTATCATAACATTTCTGAGATTCTGTGATTCCAGATGGCAGTAATGCCCTTTGATTAGATACTTCAGCTTTGGATATGGAATAAGAGGCAGGATGTTATGACTGAGTTATGCAGGATCAGCAGGTTAAGACTGGAGCAATCACAGCTCTTGCACTTGTCCAAGATGTTTGATTTTTTTTTCAGTTGATGTAGATGGGAGTATGGTCAGGGAGGATGTGGTACAATGGACCTTTGAAGTGGGGAGAGAAAATATATTATATGTAGTGGTGTAGGGATTATTATAGTTAGGTGTGCGGATAGTGTTTCCTGAAGCTGTGTTGATTGTCTAATGCAGGGGGTAAAGACATCTTTTTGGGGTTGGAGAAGAACTTGGAGTGGAAGCACAAGCATCCAGTTGTTGTGGCCCAGAATTATGTTAATGGGATTAGTACGTGCTGAGGGATTATGAATAGCCAGGGGCTAAATTAAAAACCAAGCCACAAACTTAATGCTTTCTGAACGACTAACTGAAACACAACAAGCCAGTTATGGGTAAGGAAGGTCAGAGGGTTAGTGCATTAGACGAGAGTGTTGGATCCAATTCATGGGTCACTATAGAAAGGGTAACAGTACTATTCACCTATACCTGGGACCAGAGAAAGGACAAAGCAGTAATGCAACATAAATGATATAATATTACAATAACGAAGACTGATAAGAAGGGATAGAGCATGTCGACAAAAGAGTGCAGTAAACATGGGTCAGAGCAAAATATTATAAAAAAGACAGGATTAAAAGCTCTTTGACTGAATGCATGCAGCATTCATTTGAAGATCAATTAAAAGTTAACTATTACAAATAAGTTTTTGTAAAGTGGTAAAATTTTGGAAATGAATAATCAAGGATATTTGACTCTAAGAAAATAGGAAGATTAGAAGAGGAGGTGGGGTAGGACTCTTTATAAAAGACTAAATCAGTACAATAGTGAGAAACAATCTTGACTTGAGTCCCAACACCTGAATGAAATGGGCATTGATGAGGAACATGGGGGAATTGTGTGAAATTAACATCGAAAAACTCATTTTCCAACTAATTGCTGAACGGTGAGACAGGTTTCTCAGTAGTGAGCAGCAAGCGGCCTATTCACATGGATTAGTAATGTACAGAGGAAAGACACGAGCAGGGAGTACTTTGTTCGGTTAATCGAATGCTAGATAATCGAGTGCCAGGTAACATCGTTAGCCAAGCATCGAGACCTTGCTATCTTGTTTGGATAATCCAAAATTTGGTTAATTGAATGCCGGATAATTGAGATTCCTCTGTATTATTATTATGTCACTGGAC
The DNA here is from genome assembly GCF_047496795.1 of Chiloscyllium punctatum. Classification (NCBI taxonomy): domain Eukaryota; kingdom Metazoa; phylum Chordata; class Chondrichthyes; order Orectolobiformes; family Hemiscylliidae; genus Chiloscyllium; species Chiloscyllium punctatum. The sequence continues at coordinate 69,100,587 of NC_092742.1, forward strand.
CTCATTAAGATACAGTTTCCCATTCTCCCACCCATCAGATAGAAATTAGACATTTCCAAAATGGAAGTCAGGGCAGTAACCTGGAGATATCAGCTCACTGCTTGCTCCTGTGGCTCTCCATCAATCACTAACATTTCAGGGCATGCTCCACGGGTATCCTTTATCAACAGATCTGTGTTGGCAAAATGGGGTGCCTATTTCCCTCACCCTGACATGCCCGACAATTGATAGGAATCATGCAGATGGGCTCCAGACTTTCATTGCTTGACTATCTGCGTATCTGAACTTTGAAGATGGTGCCGGTATTAGGAATCCTGGGAGGTCCTAGCATTGGACACTGGTTTTGCCTATGGTGAGAGTGAGAACACATTTAGTGGGGTGCCATAAGGATATGGTGCATAGGTAATGAAGTGAGTTTGTGAAGATGGTGTGAAAAAACCCGTTAGGAAACTTGCAGAGAGAAGCTGCCATGAAATCCACTAAAAATTATACTTAGCCAACACCTGGTCTGATTCAGCATAAAAAATCAGTTTGGTTAGTGATAATGCATAACAAGGGAAAGATGTAACTGGTGGAAATAGTTTATCATCATCCTTACAGTAGCTGCTTTGTAGACAGAGTAAGCATCATGAAATAATGGGGTTGCAAGAAAGATACTACAATTGGTAATTGCATTCTTCACATAAGTTGAGTGAATCAAATTGGCAAAAGTAGCTTTGAGGATAAAATTTGAAACTTCAAATTTGGACCAATTAAAGCACAATTAAACATGAATAGATGACTCCAACTTCACACGTATTTAAAATGTTATTTGGGTATCTTACCAAGATGAAATCCTTCAACTGCCTTCTGGTATCTGTTATCAATAATAGATGCTCTTCCTATTAAATATTTTTTCTCAGTGATAGTTTGTAATTAACTTGTGTTAAATGATCAATGAGATGTGGACAAGAAGATTCAAAAAGCAGGAACTTTAATTTCTCTTCACGTTAGGTTTGAACTGACTTATGTATGGATGCAATATATTATATTCAGGAAAAATTCAATCAGTTCTAAGCAGCAGGAAAAAGACACATTTTCAGGAGTGGCTAACAACCAGCAAGGATAGACAATGAAAATTTACAAGCTTGACTAATTCTGGAAGTGGCTGAAAATTCAACATGCAAAACTGAGGCACTACAACACACTACAAAAACAAAGAGCTTAATCAAAATGTCACATGAGCCAAGACTTTGTGATATTGTAATGCACTTTCATTAGACAGGACAGGGAATTTAAATGTCATATTTTATGTGTTGCTCATTTGATTTTTAAGAGCTTGCCTCATTCAAGAATTCAGATGAGCCTGTGTCATTTTCACTTGCACTTTCTTATCCTCAGAAGGTCTTTCATCATATTTTCCATCATTTTTTAAATTTAACTTTGCAGCTTGATTACCTTCACAAAAAGAATTATGAAGCCAACACGTTCAGAACAAACTAATAAGAAATGTTTCTGAAGAGATAGCCTTGTATACCTGGGTATTTTTATATATTCTATTGTTGAAAGGTTCAACATATTGAACTGTTAACAGTTTTCTCTCCCATTGACATGAATTTTCTGTGGAAAATACTTATTCAAATAAAAGCAAAGAGAAAGTCACCATAGTCATTTCAAATCACAAGGCTGCTCTGTCATCTGCGAGAGAGAATGGTGGTGGTTTAATCTGAGGGGCACCACACCTCAGGCGAAGCGAGCAGTCCTTCATGCTAACCACAGTCAGCATGGGAATTGAGCTCATACTGTTGGCATTACTCTGCATTACAAACCATATATCCAAGCTAACTGACCCTCTTATACTTAAATAGAATTAACAGATTGAATTAACAGCTATTTTGCAGCATATTGGAAGCAAAAATGCATGCAATTAAAACCAATCCTGTCTGAATAGTGCCACAATTAAATGGCAATTGTAGTGCAATCCAGAAAAAATCGTGATTGAGAGAAAGTAAACTTACATTATGATCATGTATTAGTGCCAGAACCTGTGGTACTCTGGCAGAAGCATTCTGGATTTTTTACGGATGTGTTCTGGGTAGACTGACCTGAATTCCATTCTGCGGTGTTAGCATTCCACCCTCCTGTCTAAAATTCCATTAGCAGCCTGCTGACTGTAATTAGCAGAGTTATTTTCAGCACTGACCTAACTACCATCAGAATGTTAGCTGAACTTTGAAATGGCAAATGACAGTCACAGATATGATGACAGTCGGCAGAAATCTTAAAGTGACAACAATTAACGGGATAAGAAGGTTGATGGGACAGTACAATGTCAAGAACAATTTTTCATTTGCATGGCATTAAAGTTAGGAACACCGGAAAGTCAATGAAAAGTTTTTATACTTGTTGACATTGTATAACGTTAGAAGTGCCAACAGGGCACTTAAGCTTCCTGCCTCTGAAAATAATATATTTATCTCAATGTTCTTTTTAAGAATGCAGAGACTATTCTCCTATCAATCTTACACCATTACTGTCATCCAATCCAATTTTTATTACAATTATCTCTGCATTGGACACTCCAAAATGAGGTTATTCTTTATCAATGAAAGCAACCAGGTATTTGTATATCTTATTCAGACTGTAAATGGTGACTGATAACTGTTTGTACTAATCCATGTGAGTCATTTGGTAGCTTACGGTGCATCCAGAGTCACAATTGGCTTGTGAAGCCATGTACAATTCTATTCCCCATTCAGTTCATTCCAGTCCGTTCAATGTGTCACACAACTGCCTTTGATCAAGTTTCTTTTCAAGTATCATTTCCCACAATCTTGGCTTAAGATTCAACTAAATTTGAGGCATCATCATTTTACAGTAACTCAGTATGCCAATCTACGTTGCATCAGTCACAGACTTAAATAAGTGGAAGGCTGAAACATCAAGCTTTCTTTGAGCATGTTAAATTGATTTTTGTTACGTCTTAATCAAAAAAGGAAAGAAATTCCAGAAAATCTTCAACATCATGGTTACATCATCATGAATTATTTTTGACAAAAACAGTTGTTATTTTACATCTTGGGTTCCTAGTCTTTTTATGGAATATTATTAAGCTCCTCAGCTGTTCCTTTACAGATGCCAAGCTAGCAGCTATAACATGCCTGGATTAAATGAAGTAAAACTGTAGAAGCACTTTTTCCAGAACCAACCGAAGCATATAAAACGAGAAAAGGAATCATTGGTTACTAGTTGGAATGTCACCCTCAGCCAGTTTAATAATTAAAGGAGATATGTTTTACAGACAATCTGGTTGAGTAAAATCCAATACTGTAAACAGAACTCTTGGTCATTTTGCCGTACAATATTATATAGCAAAGTATAGTGATACTCAGTTCATTTTAAAGGCCCCATGCATAGAAGTGGCAGACCTTAGTTATTCTGGCATCATTCTTTAATCAGATAATTGGGAGTTACTTTAAATTATCAGTTGGTCTTCTGTCAACATTGAAAAAAGATGGTGAGGAAAGATAATTGGATTGTATGAGGATTTTGCTTATTGAAAACTTTGCAATGTTTAGGACCACAATGCAGTGACAAAAGTGGTGACCCAGTAGACCGCATATTCAGGAGCATAAAGCTACAAGAGGGCATTGAGAGTCAGAGAGACATATAGCATGGAAACATCCTTCAGTCCATTTCACCATCTCAACCAAATTTCTCAAATTAAACTATTCCTACTTGCCTGCATTTGGCCTATATCCCCCTAAACCCTTCATATTCACATACCTATCCAAATTACTTTTAAAGGCTATAACTATACTTGCATCTACCATCTCCTCTGACAGTTCATTCTGCGTATGAACCACCCTCTGTGTGAAAAAGTTGCCCCTCAGGTCCCTTTTAAATCTTTCTCCTTACACCTTAAAAATATGCCCTCTCATTGTGAACTACCATGGATGGAAATCTGGCAATAGAATTTCAATACATGTAAATATGAGATTATGCGCCTTACACCAAAAGACAGAGTTTTATTTCAAGAGTGAAATGCTAGGAACTGTGGAGGTCTAAAGAGATTTAGGGATCCATATACACAGACCCCAAAAATCTAGTACAAGAAAGTAATTTAAAACAATTCTCAAAATGTTAACATTTACAACCAGAATGCTGGAATATGAAGAGGAGGCAGAACATGAGAACATCATCAGTAGATCCAGAAAGAGACCATTTGGCCTCTCTAGCTCACTTTGCGATTCATTAAGATTGCGGCTGATCTGATTATGTCCCTATGTCTACTTTACTGCCATAAGCCTTGACTCCCATGTTGATTAAAAATGCCAATCTTGAATATATTCAATGATATTTACTTTTAAGGAGAGAGAATTCTGAGGATTGATCATGATCTGAGAGTAATGGGTAGAGGAGATTCTTTCTTACTTTTATGTTTTATTGAGATATGTCTCTTGATTAAACTTAAAGTATAAGCCAATTTAACCTAGAGCAGTGTTTTGTAGAGGAATAAGACAGTGCTATTTTCTGGGTCTGTAGATTGAAAGAAGTGAAAATAGCCTTTAGCAGAGTGATATGCTCTACTTGTCGGATGTGTGAGTTCAGGGAGAGTTTACGGGTTACTGAGGATTATATCTGCAATAAATGCTATTGGTTGCAAATCCTATCAGATCAAATAGATCGGTTGGAGAGACAGTTAAAGATAATGAGGAATTTACAAGAGCAGAGGGATGTGATGGGTGGCAGTTATAGGAAGGGAGAAAAGTCACAGATACAGTCACATAGATGGATTAACTCCAGGAAAGGTAAGAGAGATAGGCAGTGAATGTGGGAGTCTTCTGTGGCCATCCCCATTTCAAACAGGTATGCTGTCTTGGAAAATGTAGGGGGTGATGGATTCTCAGGGGAATGTAGCACGCACAGCCAAGTTTCTGGCATTGATGTTGTGGTTCTGTTCGCCGAGCTGGGAATTTGTCTTGCAAACGTTTTGTCCCCTGTCTAGGTGACATCCTCAGTGCTTGGGAGCCTCCTGTGAAGCGCTTCTGTGCTGTTTCCTCCGGCATTTATAGTGGCCTGTCTCTGCCGCTTCCGGTTGTCAGTTCGAGCTGTCCGCTGTAGTGGCCGGTATATTGGGTCCAGGTCGATGTGTTTGTTGATAGAGTGCCATTGGCACTCATCCACAGACTCTATCAACAAACACATCGACCTGGACCCAATATACCGGCCACTACAGCGGACAGCTCGAACTGACAACCGGAAGCGGCAGAGACAGGCCACTATAAATGCCGGAGGAAACAGCACAGAAGCGCTTCACAGGAGGCTCCCAAGCACTGAGGATGCCACCTAGACAGGGGATGAAACGTTTGCAAGACAAATTCCCAGCTCGGCGAACAGAACCACAACAACGAGCACCCAAGCTACAAATCTTTTCCCAAACTTTCTGGCATTGAAACTGGCTCTAATGCAACGAGGGGTACATCGGGTTCCAAGAGATCAATTGTGTTAGGGGATTCTCTAGTCCGAGGTACAGACAGATGTTTTTGTGGCCAGCAGCGAAAAATCAGAATGGTGCATTGCTTCCCTGGTGCCAGGATCAAGGATGTCTCAGAGAGGGTGCAGAATGTTCTCAAGGGGGAGAGCAGGAGGTCATTGTATACATTGGAACCAATGACATAGGGAGGGAAAAGGTTGAGATTCTGAAGGGAGATTACAAAGAGTTAGGCAGAAATTTAAAAAGGAGCTCCTCGAGAGTAGTAATATCTGGATTACTCCCGGTGCTACGAGCTAGTGAGGGCAGGAATAGGAGGATAGAGCAGATGAATGCATGGCTGAGGAGCTGGTGTATGGGAGAAGGATTCACATTTTTGGATCATTGGAAGCTGTTTTGAGGTAGAAGTGACCTGTACAAGAAGGACGGATTGCACCTAAATTGGAAGGGGATTAATATACTGGGAGGGAGATTTGCTAGAGCAGCTCAGGAGCATTTAAATTAGACAGGTGGAGTGGTGAGACCCAGGGAGATAGTGAGGAAAGAGATCAATCTGAGAATGGTACAGTTGAGAACAAAGGCGAGTCAAACGGTCAGGGCAGGGACGGACAAAACAGGGAACAAGGTAGGACTGATAAATTAAACTGCATGTATTTCAATGCAAGAGGCCAACAGGGAAGGCAGATGAACTCAGGGCATGGTTAGGAATATGGGAGTGCGCTATCATTGCAATTACAGAAACATGGTTCAGGGTTGGACAGAACTGGCAGTTTAATGTTCCAGGATGCAAATGCTACAGGAAGGACAGAAAGGGAGGCAAGAGAGGAGGGGGAGTGGCATTTTTGGTAAGGGATAGCATTACAGCTGTACTGAGGGAGGATATTCCCAGAAATACATCCAGGGAAGTTATTTGGGTGGAACTGAGAAATAAGAAAGGGATAATCACCTAATTGGGATTGTATTATAGACCTCCCCCCGCACCGCCCCCCCCCCCCCCCCCCCCCCAATAGTCAGAGGAAATTGAGAAACGAATTTGGAAGGAGATCTCAGTTATCTTTAAGAATAATAAGATGGTTATGGTAGGGGATTTTAACTTTCCAAACATAGACTGGGGCTGCCATAGTGTTAAAGGTTTAGATGGAGAGGAATTTGTTAAGTGTGTACAAGAAAATTTTCTGATTCAGTATGTGAATGTACCTACTAGAGAAGGTGCAAAACTTGACTTACTCTTGGGAAATAAGGCAGGGCAGGTGACTGAGGTGTCAGTGGGGGAGCACTTTGGGACCAGCGACCATAATTCTATTAGTTTTAAAATTGTGATGGAAAAGGATAAACCAGATCTAAAAGTTGAAGCTCTAAATTGGAGAAAGGCTAATTTTGTTGGTATTAGGCAAGAGCTTTCAAAAGCTGATTGGGGGCAGGTTTTTGCAAGAAAAGGGACGGCTGGAAAATGGAAAGCCTTCAGAAATGAAATAACGAGGGTCCAGAGACAATATATTCCTGTTAGGGTGAAAGGAAAGGAAAGGTAGGTATAGGGAATGCTGGATGACAAAGGAAATTGAGTGTTTAGTTAAGGAAAAGAAAGAAGCATTTGTCAGATATAGACAGGAGAGATCAAGTGAATCCTTAGAAGAGTATAAAGGCAGTAGGAGTATACTTAGGAGAGAAATCAGGAGGGCAAAAAGGGGACATGAGATAGCTTTGGCAAATAGAGTTAAGGAGAATCCAAAGGGTCTTTACAAATACATTAAGGACAAAAGGGTAACTAGGGAGAGAATAGGGCCCCTCAAAGATCAGCCAGGCAGCCTTTGTGTGCTGCCACAGGAGATGGGGGAGATACTAAATGAGTACTTTGCATCAGTATTTACTGTGGAAAGGACATGGAAGATATAGAATGTAGGGAAATAGATGGTGACATCTTGCAAAATATCCATATTATAGAGGAGGAAGTGCTGGATGTCTTGAAATGCATAAAGGTGGATAAATCCCCAGGATCTGATCAGGTGTACCCGAGAACTCTGTCGGAAGCTGGGGAAATGATTGCTGGGCCTCGTACTGAGATATTTGTATCATCAATAGTCACAGGTGAGGTGCCGGAAGACTGGAGGTTGGCTAACGTGGTGCCACTGCTTAAGAAGGGTGGTAAGGACAAACCAGGGAATCTTAGACCGGCGAGCCTGACCTCAGTGGTGGGCAAGTTGTTGAAGGGAGTCCTGAGGGACAGGACGTACATGTATTAGGAAAGGCAAAGACTTGTTAGGGATAGTCAACATGGCTTTGTGCATGGGAAATCATGTCTCACAAACTTGATTGATGTTTTTGAAGAAGTAACAAAGAGGGCAGAGCGGTGGATGTGATCTATGTGGACTTCAGTAAGGCATTCAACAAGGTTCCCCATGGGAGACTGGTTAGCAAGGTTAGATCTCATGGAATGCAGGGAGAACTAGCTATTTGGATACAGAACTGGCTCAAAGGTAGAAGACAGAGGGTGGTGGTGGAGGGTTGTTTTTCAGACTGGAGGCCTGTGACCAATGGAGTGTCACAAGGGTTGGTGCTGGATCCACCACTTTTCATCATTTATATGAATGATTTGGATGTGAGCGTAAGAGGTATAGTTAGTAAGTTTGCAGATGACATCAAAATTGGAGGTGTTGTGGACAGTGAAGCAGGTTACCTCAGATTACAACAGGATCTTGACCAGATGGGCCAATGGGCTGAGAAGTGGCAGATGGAGTTTAATTCAGATAAATGCGAGGTGCTGTATTTTGGGAAAACAAAACTTAGCAGGATTTATACACTTAATGGTAAGGTTTGAGGGAGTATTGTTGAACAAAGAGAACTTGGCATGCAGGTTCAATGCTCCTTAAAAGTGGAGTCACTAGTAGGTAGGTTAGTGAAGAAGGCGTTTGGTATGCTTTTCTACATTGGTCAGAGTATTGAGTACTGAAGTTGGGAGGTCATGTTGCAGCTGTATAGGCCACTGTTGGAATATTGCGTGCAATTCTGGTCTCCTTGCTATCGGAAGGGTGTTGTGAAACTTGAAAGGGTTCAGAAACGATTTACAAGGATATTGCCAGGGTTGGAGGATTTGAGCTGTAGGGAGAAGTTGAACAAGCTGGGGCTGTTTTCTCTGGAGAGTTGGAGGCTGGGGACTGACCTCAGAGAGGTTTATAAAATCATGAGGGGCATGGATAGGATAAATAGACAAAGTCTTTTCCCTGGTGTGGGGAGAGTCAAGATAGGTTTAGGGTAAGAGGGGAAAGATATAAAAGAGACCTGAGGGGCAACATTTTCACACAGAGGATGGTACGTGCATGGAATGAGCTGCCAGAGGAAGTGGTGGAGGTTAGTACAATTCCAACATTTAAAAGGAATTTGGATGGGTATATGAATAGGAAGGGTTGGAGGAATATGGGTCGCAAGCTGGCAGGTGGAATTAGATTGGGTTGGGATATCTGGTCGGCATGGACCGGTTGGACCGAAGGGTCTGTTTCCATGCTGTACATCTCTTTATGACATTCTTCTCAAGAAAGATCCCTCGTTTTCGAAATGTGCCCCTCAGTTCTAGATTTTCTCTCACGAGGAAACGTCTACCTATCTGTATCTAGCTCATCAAGCCCTCTTAGAATCGGATGTGTGTCAATAAGATCACCTTCCAACTGTTCTACTCCATTGAGTATAAGCCCAACTTGCTGAATGCTTCTTCATAAATCAACCTCTTCATTCCATGATTCAACTTAATGCACATTCTCTGAACTTTCTTTAATACAAGTTTAGCACTTTTTAAAATAAGGAGACCATGGTTGGGCACAGTACATCTTGGCAAATAGGAGATTGTGACGTAGAAGACCAAAAGTCATTTTTAACAGAATTTTAGATTTATCAAAAGTGAAGCATCACAACCCTATAGCCCCTAACTCTACATCCTGAACAGCACCTTTAGTTCCAGATACACTCTTTTGAAAATTGATTAAACCAAATTAACAACTCTTCAAAGGGCCAAGTCTCCTTTTGTACGCGCTCAAGCATAGAAGCAACAGTGTACTTAACTTTTATTAATGCATTTAACAGAATCCCTTCTTCATCTTTAAATATGCAAAACAATATTTCAAAATAACTCAAAGAAAAAGAAATGCATTGAATTACAAGATGCTCCTCTTTGAGGGTCCCAATAATTTTTTAATGCAAGCACCATTTTGGTGGAGCAAAATGATAGTCAATCATTTGCATCAACCCATTTTGCTTTGGAAATTTCCTTTCTTTCAAAAATATATTGACTGAACAATGCGCAATCCTTAATCTTATCTCGCATACCTTTTATAGAGTTTAAGTTATCCTTTGATTACCCATAGGACATCTTCTTGCTATCTTCTTTTTTTAGAGTGTAAATTACCCCACAATGGATGATTATCCAGTGAACATTCAAGTTCATCAGTTCTTCAGCTCTGACGAAGAGTCATCTAGAATCGAAAGGTTAGCATGCTCTCTCTCTCCACGGATGCTGCCAGACCAACTGAGATCACCAGCATTTCTTTTTCAGTACAGACTCCAGCATGCAGTAATTTGTTCCGACAGCTCCATTCAATCCATTGTCCAGTGGTGGAAAAAGTAGTCCAAACTTGACTCAGGAGAAGCTATATGATAAAGCATGGGTGTGTGGCTCAGGACTTAGATGGTTAAGGATGTAGTGATTGGAATGAGGTCTTCATAGAATATGAGCTCCCTGATTGGGACTTGTTAACCTGGTCTAATCAGGGAGTCCTGGCTGACAGATGTAAACAGGATCACCAGGGCTTCTGCTCACTCTAGAGCCAGCTCTGTGCCAGCTGGACCAGTGTCAAGTACTATGCATGTATAAATGAAAGGTGACTTAGTAATGGGATACTGGCCTTTGTGGAGTTTGTTTGGTTTCCATTCTGCATTGCTGGCTTCTTAAAGAGAGTGATAACATGGGACTGAATGTAACATTTTTCTTGGCTAAGTGCAGATTGAATTTTCTGGACGGATTCTTGGACTGGATGGGTGCAGCTCCAACAACACTCAAAAAGCTTGGCACCATCCAGGACAAAACAACCCACTTGATTGGCGCCGCATCTACAAACATTCAATCCCTCCACCACTGGCATTCAGTAGCAGCAGTGTGTGCTATCTACAAGAGGCACTGCAGAAATTCATCAAAGATCCTTAGACAGCACCTTCTAAACCCATGACCACCTCAGTCTAGAATAAGAAGGGCAGCAGATACTTGGGAAAACCACCACCTGCAAGTTCCCCTCCAAGCCACTCACCACCCTGACTTGGAAATATACTGCCGTTCCTTCACAGTCATTGGGTCAAAGTCCTGGATTTCCCTCCCTACTGGCACTGTGGGTCAACCCACAGCAAATAGACTGCAGCGATTCAAGGAGGCAACTTACCACCACCTTCTCAAGAGCAAATAGGGACGGGCTATACTGCTGGTCTGCCAGTGATGCCCAAGTCCCACAAATGAATGAAAAAAATTCTTGCCACAACGCCCAGTGAGATTTCTCATATCTTACCAAGCACGTCTCATGAACTATCTACCCCACATCTATGGCATCCCTCTTGCCCAATTCTAGCCCTGTATTACCAGGTGTCATTCTCAGAACACCTCACCTTTCAGTGGATATTCACTGAATGGCTTGCACCCATTGTATTGGTCATGTGTTTTAATTTTGTGTTTTTAGAAACTGGAGACTGAAATGAGAAAGAGCTGTTTGCAAGAATAGACACAAAACAAGTAACCTGACACCCACACCTGATATCATGTAAACTAAAGGTTTTCAACCATTGTGCCACAGTGTTTTCCAATACTATGCACATGTTGTGATTCAGCACTGCACATGCACAGGAACAAACATTCGTTATGAGAGGAAACTGCATATGTGCGGTAAAAAGGCACACAATTGAAACAGCTGTTGAATTAGCCTGTCTGGACATGTTTCTATGTGAGCATTGATTTTAAAGTGAATATTTTTGGATTTTTTATTCTTATACTATTTATCCAACTCATAGATTCTAAGAAAAAATGGATTGGTTTCTTACCAAAAGAGGTGATTCCTCTACTAATTTGTCAATGAAACATCTGAACACAAAGAATTGAAAGCAAGAACTGTTCCAAGAGATATCTGACCTTTAGGTTTTCAAGCATAGGCAATGCCATTTTCCCCTTACCTGAATGTCTCACCTGTTGAGAAAAGTTGGCAAACCAAGTACCAAGTATTGTGATTGTGGTTCAGTGAAACCAGAAATTGAACACAAGGTAGGCAGAGGGTAAACGTAGACAGGGAATGATTTATTGTGAGTCCTTTTAGCTCCACAGTTGGTCCTAGACTATCTCTCTAATCCTGGTTTCCAGGTCACCTGACCCAGTCTCTGAAAGGGGCAATACACACCCAACCACATACATAACACCACTCCCACTTTATTTCCATACTCCCCTTTTTTGAAATATATACAATAATTATAACTATTACATAAGTATTGTAGCTAACATAGAGTCATAGCGATGTGCAGCACAGAACCAGACCCTTCAGTCCAAAGCGTCCATGCCGTCCAGATATCCCACCTAATCTAGCCCCATTTGCGAGCACTTGGCCCATATCCCTCTAAACCCTTCCTATTCATATACCCATCCAGATGCCTTTTAAATGCTGTAATTGTACAAGCCTCCACACTTCCTCTGGTAGCTCATTGCATGCATGCACCACCCTCTGCGTAAAATATTACTCCTTAGGTCCCTTTTAAATCTTTTCCCTCTCACCCTAAATCTATGCCCTCTAGTTCTGGACTCCCCCTATGCAGGGAAAAGACCTTGTGTTTACCATATCCATGCTGTGCACCCTTCATGATTTTAAATGCCTCAAAAAAGTCACTCCTCAGTCTCTAACTTTCCAGGGAAAACAGCCCCAGCCTCTTCAATCTCTCCCTATAGCTCAAGTCCCCCAATCCTGGTAGCATCCTTGTAAATCTGTTCTGAACACTTTCAGGTTTTACAACATCCTTCCGAAAGGAAAGAGACCAGAATTGTGTGCAATATTCCTAAAGTGGCATAACCAATGTTCTCTACAGCTGCAACATGACCACCCAACTTCCATGCTCAACGTCCTGACCAAGAAAGGAAAGCATAACAAATGCCTTCTTCACTATTCTATCTACCTGTGACTCTACTTTCAAGGGGCTATGAACCAACACTCCAAGGTCTCTTTGTTCAGCAACACTCCCCAGGACCTTACCAGTGTATAAGTCTCACTCTGATTCGCTTTTCCAAAAATGCAGCACCTCGCATTTATCTGAATTAAACTCCATCTGCCACTCCTCAGCCCGTTGGCCCATCTGATCAAGATCCTGTTGTATTCTAAGGTAACCTTCTTCGCTTCTACTACACCACCAATTTTGGTGTCATCTGCAAACTTACTAACTATACCTCCTGTATTCACATCCAAATCATTTCTATAAATGATAAAAAGTAGAGGACCCAGCACCAATCCTTGTGGCACTCCACTGGTCACAGGCCTCCAGTCTGAAAAGCAACCCTCCACCACCACCCTCTGTCTTCTACCTTCGAGCCAGTTCTGTATCCAAATGGCTATTTGTCCCTGTATTTCATGAGATCTAACCTTGTTAACCAGTCTTCTATGAGAAACCTTCTTGAATGCTTTACTGAAGTCTATGTATATCTCATCCACCACTCTGCCCTCGTCAATCCTCTTTGCTACTTCTTAAAAAAAATTCAATCAAGTTTGTGAGACATGATTTCTCATGCACAAAGCCATGCTGACTATCCCTAATCAGTCCTTGCCTTTCCAAATACATGTAAATCCTGTCCCTCAGGATTCTCTCCAACAACTCGCCCACCACCAATGTCAGACTCACCAGTCTAAAGTCCCCTGGCTTTGCCTTACCACCTTTCTTAAATAATGGCACCACGTTAGCCACCCTCCAGTCTTCCAGCACCTCGCCTTTATATGTACAGCCTCACTTCACCTCGATGATACAAATATCTCAGCAAGGGACCCAGCAATCGCTTCTATGGCTTCCCGCAGAGTTCTAGGGTACACCTGATCAGGTCCTGCAGATTGATCAACTTTTATGCATTTTACAACATCCAGTATCTCCTCCTCTGTAATATGGATATCTTTCAAGATGTCACCATCTATTTCCCTACATTCTATATCTTCCATGTACTTCTCGACAGTAAACACTGATGCAAAATACTCGTTTAGTATCTCATCTATCTCCTGCGGCTCCACACATAGGCTGCCTTTGAGGGACCCTCTACTTTCCCTAGTTATCCTTTTGTTCTCAATGTATTGAGAAAAACCCTTTGGATTGTCCTTTATCCTATTGCCAAAGCTATCTCATGTCCTGTTTTTGTTCTCCTGATTTCCCTCTTAAGTGTACTCCTACAGCCTTTGTATTCTTCTCAGGATTCACTTGATCTCTCCTGTCTATGTCTGGCATATGCTTCCTTCTTTCTCTTAACCAAAACTTCAATTTCTCTCATTATCCAGCATTCCCTGTACCTACCAGCCTTTCCTTTCACCCTAACAGGAATATACTGTCTCTGGACTTTAGTTATCTCAGTTTGAAGGCTTCCCATTTTCCATCCTTCCCTTTACCTGCCCCCAATCAGCTTTTGAAAGTTCTTGCCAAAATTGGCCTTCCTTCAATTTAGAACTTCAACTTTTAGATTCATTCTATCCTTTTCCATCACTATTTTAAAACTCATAGAATTATGGTCACTGGCCCCAAAGTGCTCCCTCAGTGACACCTCAATCACCTTCCCTGCTTTATTCCCCAAGAGTAGGTCTCAAGTTTTACACCTTCACTAGTAGGTGCACATTACAAAAATGCATGGAAAAAGAAAACGATCCTTGACATGACTAGTTTCTCAGGGGATGGCAATAGCTGAAAGACTGTCTCCTCCTCTCAGGAACCTTTTCTAGTGTAGTTCCCCAGGCTTTTGGAAACTCCTTTTGTTCTTCAAAAATGTCCCTTCCTGACTGGTTATCATTGCCCTTTGATACTACTCCCCAAGGTATGGCCAATCCTGGCTCAGAGACACATGATTCGGTCGACATCACTTGTCCCATCTGGACTGGCTTGATATTCTGAGGGAGCTCTCCCATTGGTGAGGTGCAGTGACCAACTGGTCTGCACATCTCTCCAGACAAGTTCCCCCCTAGTTTGCACCATATATGACAACGGTCCTGTTTGAGCCACCACCCACCACTTAGATCCATTTTCCCCAGATGTGTAATTCTAGGCCACACAGTGTCTCCTCTTTGGAATAATCTCCCACCCTTCTGGTCACTCATCTTTCTTGATTTCACTCTATCACCTCTCTGGTCTCTTCCGGCTACAGTAAGTCAAACATGGTTCTCAGCTAGCATTTAAACATTAGGAACGCTGGCTAGCACTGGGGCATCGCATGTCGCGTGCGCTGAGGAACTTGTTGAGTTGCCATCCTGGTGAACTCTCTCCTTGCGAGGCTTTAAGGCCTGCTTCAAGGTTTGTACAAATCTCAGCATCTGGCCATTTGTCGCAGGGTGATATGGAGCCAATTTCACATGTCTGACTCCATGATTCTCTAGGTGCTCTTTGAATTCTTGCATTATAAACTGTGGGACATTGTTACTCATGACATGTTTGGGGTTCCCAATCTGGATATTTCATCCAGTTCTGTTGCTTCTGCCGATAGCGATTTTGTGACTGCCATCTTGGTCAATTTGGAGTCAGCACCCATGACTACTATTAACAATCATCCCTCTACTGATCCTGCAAACCCAAGGTGGATCTGTTTCCATGGTGATTGGGGCCAGTTCTAAGGGCGAAGGTGTGACAATGGTGGCGCCTTCTTTACTAATGCACAGCAATATGAGCCCACATTTGGTCACTAGAAGTAGCGCCTGGCTATTTCTTTTGTTTTCACCACACCAGGGTGCCCTTGATGCACTTATTCCAACAACCTTTCTCTTGACAAGGGAGGAATAAAAACTCTCATTCCTCATATTAAACACCCATTTGATTCAGACAACTCTGACCTCTTGGACAGGTAAGGGTGCAATTCTGGGGCAGTATCAATGACAAGTCCTTCCTCTCAGGACTAAGTCCACCACTAGACTCATTCCAGATAGCGTTCCACACCAGACTTGCTGACACCAGTCTTCACATCCCAGTCAGGAACATTCTTATTATCTGATAGTACTAACCTTGATAAAGTATCTGCCTTACTTTGCTTCTCCAACTGTCAGTATTTAAAATCATACGAATAGGCTGACAGAGCCAGTGCCCATCTCTGCAAAGGTGCTGCAGCCATTGATGGTACTCCAGCATACAGGCCAAAAATGGAGATTAGCAGCCTGTGATCTGTCAGCAGCATGGAGTATGTGCCATAAAGGAAATGGATAAACTTCTTATCACCAAGCATGATGCCCAATCCTTCCTTTTCCCCTTGAACTTACTTCTGCTCCATTTTTGTTAGTGACCTTTATGCGAATGCAATGGCCTTTCCTCTCCATTTGGCATGATGTGTGATAGTACAGTATCAATCCCATAAGGTGGGATGTCACACAACAACTGCAGAGGCAACTTTGGGTCAAAATTCATTAAAACATCCAAACATTTTAGGGATTGTTCCACTTCCTAGTAAGCATCCTCACTTCCATGGTACATGTCCATGGTCACCCTTTTCCCAGCAACTAATGCAAGGAATTTAGCGCAGTTGCCAGACTCAGCACAAACTTACCTTACCATAGTCATATACAAGTCCGAAGAATGATCTCAGCTGAGACACATTCTCTAATTTAGGGGCCTTCACAATAGCCTCCATCTTCTTGGGCATCTTGTGCACTCCTTTACCAGTGATTACATTGCCCAGGTCTTTGGAAAAAAACTCACATTTCACCTTTTTCAACTTTTAGGCCATGTTCCTGTAACCATTTGAGGGATTCTTCTAGGTTTTTCAAATGCTCCTATTCAGAGATCCAGTAATCAAAATATCGTCTAGACAATACTTAACATTTGGTAGTCCACTGAAAATTTAGTGTATGACTCTCTGGAATAGAGCCGGACTGACACGATCTAGTGGTGGGTGGGACTCCTTCACAACACCTATCTGCAAGTAGGTCTGTGGCAGATCCATTCTTGAGAATTTCTTTCCTCCAGCCAGTCTTCTGAATGGGTCTTCAACGATTGGAAGTGGGTACTGATCTACACACACAGGGCTGGGTAAATTGTGACCTTACAAATCCTCATTGCACCATCTGTTTTTTAGACAGGAATGATTGGAGTGTCTCAATCACTCATGGCTCCTGTTTCCAATGCTTCCAGGTTCATCTGAGGGGGCAGTTCCATGCTTACCTCTCTTTCAGGGCACATTGGGATTTTAGGGTTAAAAATCCCACTACCAAATGACTTACTGCAACAGCAACTGAAAGCCTGTAGTCTTTCAATCCTCACATGTGGATTCCCCCATTCCACGCAAGTAAGCCGAGACAAGACCTTGGTCCTTTCAAGACAGGAATTATAGACCTGGCCCCAACCCGGTTAACCATCTCTCCCTCCCATTGTCTTACTTCCCCTCCATATTAACATAGGTATGTGAATCCCCCTATTTACCTCTCCTCCATATTAGCATAGGTATGTGAGTTCCCCATGTGTAGCAGGCAAAATCTTTCTGCCGTAATTTCTTTCCATCAACACATTATCATGGAAGTTATGGTAATCGGTTTCTATAGTCCATTCACACATTATTACAGGACATCAACATTCGTCAGCTTTTGTAAATTCATAATTATCTATTTTAAGTTATGTGATGACAATCAATCATCCATGTGACTGATAAGTCTTTGTTTAATTCCTATAAAATATACTGTCTCTGGGTGTAAGGCAGAGATTTGTGAAGAAGAGTCACTACAAGTAGACACTTTGAATCTCTCGCCAGCTGTCCGATAATAAAGTTACTGCTATTGTATGGAAAACTGTGTCATCCAGATTTGTGGAACAAAGTAGACATCAACGCATCAGCCACTCCAGATCCCCCTCCAATTTAGGCCGGGTGCACTTTCAGACTCCGTGGATAAGCCTCCTGCTTCAACCAAAGTTTCATTTCTACTCCTTTCACTTTCCCCAGGGTTCCCTTTACGACATCATTATATATGTTCAAAATGTTTTGCAAATTCAATTTTTTAGCCTGCCAGTCTATTTAGCATGCCTCAGTTGAATTTTACTTTCTTTAACCAGAAGTGTCCGAATAATGCAGGGCTGCTGCCTTTTATTACATACAAGGGAGTTCAGCACACGACTCCCTTAACTCCACTTTCACCAATACATAGCTCTTCACTGGCTTCATTTGTTCGGTGTATGTCTGTAGCGTAATCTTAGCTGGCTTTAAATGGCATTAGGCGAAAGGGAGGACTGCAGATGCTGGAGATTAGAATCAAGATTAGTGTGATGCCGGACATGCACAGCAGGTAAGGCAGCATCCGAGGAGCAGGAAAGTCGACGTTTTGGGCAGGAACCCTTCATCAGGAATCAGGAATTTAATGGCACTGCCTTTAACTTTTCTCTAAATATTGATTAAGGAGTCAGAGACACCACTGCACCAGTATCTACTTACATTTTTACCGCATTCCCCTCTAATTTGAAATGATTAGCTTCACCCCATACTGACTAAAATTCTGCCAACCCTGGGCCTTCTGGTTCTCCCGCTGACCCAGCTGACTCTCTGCCTGCTTCCTGAGTGACAGCATGTACCTTCATGCCTTGTTCTCTAAATTGCCTCTTTAGACACCCCTTCTCTTGCTTGGCTTCTACAGGCAATTTTGGGCAATAAGGCACACTCACTTATACCTGCGGCATTGGGCATCTTGAGACCAACATGGTGACTCCTTGTAACCACTCTTGCCACATCGGCAGCAGTCTACCGTATTCAACTGAGTTGTCACTACTCTATGCACCTCACTAGCAGCCAATTCCATCAAGCCAGCAATTTTGAAAGCTGCTGTGAAATCCAGGTCTCATCTTGTTAATAGCTTCTGTTGGATGGCTTTGTGTCAGAGGCCACTAACCAAACAGTCCCAGAAGGCATCTTGGAGGAGCCCTCTGAATTCACAAAATTCCACTAACCTCTTTAAGTCAGCCAAAAATTTGGTACTGGATTCTCCTTTGTGCTGTCCCGATGGTAAAAACACAAATGTTCTGTGATCAACCAGTTGGACTATAATATGGTGTTATGCGATTTTTAACTTTGTACATGCCAGTCCAACACCAGCCTCTCCAAATCATGATCATCAGTGGCTTTGATACAAAAAGAACTCCCCAACATTTCACACAGTTCTTGGAATGTCTTCTCCTTGGGTTTGTCTGGTTGCACCAGATTTCTTAAAATCATGAATGTCTTGCTCCCAATGGTACTCAAGAAACTAGCACCATTATGTCTTTAGCCACCTTTTCGCCTTAAAAATGCATCAAAATTTCGGTGTATAGTGTCCAACATTCTGAGTCTTCATTAAATGGTCCCATCGTTCCAAATTGACCCGCGATTTTGTTTTCCTGCAACTCAAGTTAATTAGCCATCCACAGCCTGGGTCCTTTCCTTAATGCTCTCTGCACTAGTCACTCCCTCACAGACTGTGCTAGCACATCATTCTTCTCTGGCACCAAGCACAGCCAAGTTCCCTTGTGACTGCTCTCTGCAGTGATTTTGGTAAGTTGTGTGTAAGTACTCCCCTCTTCAGCCATCAACTGCAGCCAAAGACCACTCATGATCACCACTCTCTGCCTATTCCCTGGTGTTCACTGTTCTTCCCTGGCATTGAGTCCCCTTGTAACCACTTCCCTCAGTATTACCTTCATCATCCAATGCTATTTTCAATGTCTGGGTAATGTGCTTCCTCCCAACAAATAAAATGCCTTTTGCACATAGCTTGTGACACGAATCCAATAAACAATCAATTAAGTTCTGATGCTACTTACAAACTAAACACTTGTTTCTTGCAAACACACATTCAGTATTTCAAGAGCTTGAGAAATAAAATATCAAACAGACCCAATGTCTGTTGGAGCATATGTGCGTAATGGCTAAAGTTCAGACACTAGTTACCTGGTGACTGAGTTTCTAGTTACCTTGAAGATGCACCATGACATCGCTGTAACCTTAATTATGCCTGTATGTAAAAACATCATAGGAGTGACTTTAGGAGCTGATGTTGCAAAAGAGATTGACAAAATTCCACTCTCTGATAATAAAGTTAAATTATGAATTGACAACATGTCAGTTAATATCAAGGAAGTGCTACAAGAGAGGTTAGCTACTCGTGTAAAGTTTACTCTGCAGACTGACGAGTCCACTAGTTTGACAGTGCCAGCTGCTGACCAACATTTGCTATGTTAGTGGAAACTCCATCTGGAGAATTTTTTTCTTCTGTAACTAGCTACAGAGTCATGCTGGTGGTGAACAATCAGTTTGGGAAACAGATACCTAATTGAGAGAGATCACACTTACCTGGGCCATGTGTTGGAGCACTTGTACTGATAGAGCAGCCTTCTTGATAGGGGAAGTGAAAGAATTTGCCAGGAAGAGAAAGAGCAAAATTCTGACGTTCAGATTATTCACCACAATTGTGGTTAGCAACAAATGGGGAACACCCACATCCCAGGAAAGGCTTTTGAAAAAAACACACCTTTCACAATCTCAAGAAATTGCATTGTATTATACAGCCAATGAAGTATTTCTGCAGTTTAGTTTATATTGAAATGTAGGAAAGATTCTAGACAGCAAGGTCCCATGGTAGCAATGAGGTAAATAATTGGATTTTCTGATTCACTGACCTTAGTTGGAGAAGGATAAATATTGGTCAAGGTACCAGCAATAGCTCCTTTGTTCCCTTCACCTCTTTCAACAGTGCAATGGGTCCTTTAGTGTCCACCTTAGAGAAGCTATTGACTTGCAGTTTAAGGTCCCATCTGAAAACAGCAACTCAGTGGTCTAGCAATCTCTCATTGATTTTGTTCTGAATTCTGTAGAGCAGAATTCCAAATTTCATACATCATGATAAGAGATTCATCACCATCTCTGGCCAACAAAAGATGTTTGTTTTAATTGCAACACCACCTACATCTCACAGACATTTTTTAAGTCAATATTTACGTCTCAACTACACACAATAACATATAATAACAATTATATCTAAATGTGGCCTGATGTTATTTCCATGTTGTACCTGATACTAAATTTGATTATCAAATCCTGTATAAATTATATGTAAGCACATCTTACACAACTGAACACTTCATCTCTATATATGATCATTTCTGTATGTGTTCAGAAAATGGTACTCCATGTGTCGGTGTAATACAAGGGTGATTGCTTCTGTATGTCATTTTCCACAAATCTGTGCCTCAAACAATATCATCAGAAAAACAAAGTAATGGATTGGAGTGATAATACAATTGTTACACACTGTAAAGGCATTAACAGTTCTGAAAATCCAGCCTTTGTCATTGAAGAAGACTGCATAGATTTGGGGAAAGGAAGGAAATGTGGTAGGAAACTACGAAGACAAATTATTAAAAATTTAATGAAATAAAACTAAAGTTTAAAGGTTAATAATTACAGTAAGTAAGACATCTCTGAACACGTAGAACATCCATAAGATCTAACAATCAAAATAAATTCAAATCAATGCAAGAGTCATAATAGTTTTTCAAATTACATTGAAAACTCCTGTCATGTACTGACTCCTGTCAAATCAGTTTTAAATGGATCATCACCGTTTAAATTGGTAGCGGTTATATCTGTAGGTGATGTTGTAACAGAGTTTTCAATGTTCACTGCCATATATGTGCAGGTTAGGTGAATTGGCCATGCTAAATTGCCCACAGTGTTAGGTGTAGGGGTAAATGTAGGGGAATGGATCTGAGTGGGTTGGTCTTTGGAGGGTCGGTGTGGAATTGTTGGGCCAAAGGGCCTGTTTCCACACTAAACAATCTAATCTAATCTAATATAACTGCTAAATTGTCTGAAAGTGAATACAGTACATGAAAAAAAATTGCAACCTACATGCAGTTTTCTGCTTTGTCCACTGAGTGTCACTGTGGAACAGCCTAAAGTTGTACAACTGCAGCCATGTTGTCCAAGGTTTAAAAAAAATCCAGATCAGTTTCAAACTCTGGAATTCCAATTCAAACAATGTTTTGTTTGTAGTCTTGTCAGATCCTCTGGATAGACCCCATGAACAGCACCTGTTTATTGAGGCTTTCTTTGTCTGAGCTGCTCCAGCAGATCACACTAACAAAAATCCAAGTTCCCTCATCCTTGCCATTTTGCCCTTAACTAACAAGCTGTTTCATCATTACCTGTTGGCACAATCCCTCATTTGACTATCTTTCTGTAAGATCACTAACTGCAAAGCCCTGTAGCCACAAGTCTTTCTTTAACCCACCCATCTTATCCTGTATTGTTCTCCTTTACTCCAGTGCATCGCTTTGCAGCGTGCCTAGTGTGCAGCAATGCCACTTACTCCCTATTTCCTACTGAGAAACTATTTGTCCACTGTTCCCTTTTCCATTTCAATCTCCACTGGAAATAATTCGCTTCATATCCAGCAATTTTTCAGATCCTTTCTCCCACCTTCACCAACCCTTTCCTGCTGAACAACATATCAGCCCTTGTCCCCATCATCATAACAGATCAGGTTTACAGAAAACACTCATCCTCTGACAAGATCTAAACTTTCAGCTTCTCTTTGCTCCCCTTTCAGCACAGCAAATAATCAATGCACGCCCATGTAACTGACCCAACAAACACCTACCTTTTTTGCAGCCTCACCACCCCTACAGTACCTTCACTGAACAGAGCACTGCTATCTCACTGTTAATTCACACTTCTAAGTGGGAAGATACATCAATGATGACCTAATATAATGTACTGCTCCTTATGCGCAGGGAAATTATCTTCTGTCCTCAACAGAACATTAATAAGGGCCGCAGAATCTAGTCCACTTCCACCACATGATGTCTAAACATTCTGCTCACCCTCGCATTCCCTGTCCCCATTCATTTTCACGTGTTCACTTCATTATGCCAATCTACTCAGCCTCTTGGGGTTATTTTCAAGACTCTCTTAACCCTGTTTGACGTAAATAACACATTGGTTTTGATTCCCTGCTCTACAAAAGAGTGGATTACAAAACCTGATCAGACAAAGTGAAACAGAAAGTGTAAGATTTTACAAGTGGGAAACCCCACTTGCAAGGTGTTGGTGACTGATTTCCATTGGCTGGTGAGAGGAAATTTCCTGAGAATCGTACTAACGTGGCCCAGGATTCTTTCATTGCATATTCTGTTCACTGCTTGAAAGAAACCTGTTACATCACTTCAGTTTGGAAAGCCAGAGCATTTGCTGTGAACTCCTATTCATTTGTAGACTCTAATCACTGGGTGGTTCAACAGCAATAGTCCAACACTAAATCAAAAGTGAGAATAAAGTTCCAATCTTGAAATCTTTTCGTGATCCCTATTCATTTTTTTCCCCTGAAACATATGATTTCTAAAATAACTGAAAATGAGGTCGCTGTTACGAATTCACTATCTAAACTTCTGACCTACTTCTAATTTTCAATGATTTTCATGTACATTCATGATTTGCCTCTCCCAATGATGCAGTGCTTCAGAAGTCTCCCAAATTGACAACTGCAGAATTAGCCACTTTAAAAAGCAATTCCTGAGTAATGTAACATTAAATTGGATTCACAAAACCTCTACATCTCCGGTAAACCATCTTCTGGGCCCATCCTTGAGTTTTGTAATAAGAAGAAATAATGACCCAGAGGGGCAGAAGGAAAGCTGCTATTCACTAAAACCACATCAGTCCACCCCATGCAACCCCCCAAGATGATTTTCAGAAATTGGGGCACAGTGTGAGCTCTCAAATTCCCTCTGTAAGCTTCTCTGTATCTCCACTTTTAAGATTCTGCTCCAGAGTTGAATAATAACAACTCAGGTTGATTAAAAACCATCTAAAAATGAAAATAGAGGATGCATTTGGTGAAGTGGTAGTGTCCCTACCAGACAGGGCTCATGCTGTCAGCTAGCAACAACAAGCTCAGGATTGGTCTCTGCATGTGCTCTGATGTCACCATGTGCTGTTTGCAGTGATGTCAGCACCAGCTCATGCCCAAATTGGATTGCCTTTATTTCACGTTAATTAGTTTTCAAACGTGACAACAAATTCCCCGCACTCCGTTGGCCATACCCTATGCTCCCTTCCAATTTCTTGCACTGGTTCAGTGCAGGGCAGGGACAGGGCAGAAAGTGGCCACTCAGATGAGCCTTGATTAGCCAAGATTCCTCTGACGTAATTATGATGTGGAGGTGCAAGTGTTGGACTGGGGTGGACAAAGTTAAAAATCACACAATATCAGGTTATAGTCCAACAGGTTTATTTGGAAGTACAAGCTTTTGCAGCACTGCTCGTTTGTCAGGTAATGAAGAAGCAGCACTCTGAAAGCTTGTGCTTCCAAATAAACCTGTTGGACTATAATCTGTTGGACCATAATCTGTTGTTGTGTGAAGTATGTAGAATCAGAAGCTGTGTGTGTAACCAGTGTGATTATATGGGCAGTGCCATCTTTGTGACAGGCAGCTGCTGCTGCCTCTGGGTAATGATGTCACATTGCAATGCTACGTTCCTGCACATGCACACTGGTTGTAGAGAATAAAAACCCTTTTGACTAAGCACTAAGTAAAAGCAGCATCTTTATAAATAACTATTACTAGGTACAAAATTCATCTAGTCGAAGATTCCACATTCCAAACATCTTTCAAATAGAATTTTGAATTAATAATTGATGAAAATAATGACAGACATTAATATATTTCAAATTCTATTTCTCGATAATGGAAAACAAATAAAGACAGCGACATCTTGAAATCATATTTTCATATTTTACGCAACATTCAGTGATTCACAACAGGTAAATAATTCTTAGTATATTAATTTTCATTATGTGTAGAAATCGCTTTTATTCACCAGTCATATTGCAAAGTAGTGAAGATAAGAATGATCTTACACACATCTGTAAATTCTTTTCAATGACCAACCCACTCCACTCAACTTTGTTTTGACCAGATGAGGTGCAGGATGCAAGTCCAGATGCTCTACGGGAAGCAACTATTGGATTACCTCTGAATATCCTCCGAGAAATCAAACTTGTAAAAATACCTGATCTGGTACATGGATTATTGAACTGGGCAATGAAAGGTTGAAACTAGTGCCAGAGACACAGCCCAGCTAATAAGTCCAGCTGATATTCCCAAAGCAAGTTTTTAACCCAAGTTCGGATCCATTGTAGGACTGGCCTTTTTAACTACTGTGTTAACCACTTGAACGAGTTGAAAAAGCCATCCACGTCTGTCTCACCAAATTTAGGGTTAAATGAATGAACCTCACCCCTTCAATCTGAATTCAGCATGGTTCCATCACCAGAACTAACCAGGTTAATGTTGTGCTAAAGCTGACACACTTACAACCACTATGAAATTAAGTTAACCTCTGCCAGGTCCCTCATAGGTACCAGCTGCTGAGATATTATAAGATAGAAGGAGTAGTGATTGCAATGGTGACTGGAACAAGATACACTTAGGGTGCAAGATTCCTTTGTTCTGAATCAAGCTGCCCTTTGTCAACAGGTGAAGAAAAAGTCAAATTTATATTAAGTCAAGTTCATGTTTCGTAAGCATTTTAGCGCATTTTTTTGCTATTATTATATAATTGCAGCTCAATTTGTGTTGAAATTTGAAACTAAATGTGTTCTAAATAAATACTGTATTTATAATTAATAATTGATAATTATTTTGTAAACAATTTACAAGCTTAGCTATGGTGTCTCAGTAATTAGCACTGCTGCCTCACAGTACCAGGAACCTGGATTCGATTCCAGCCTCGGGTGACTGTCTGTGTGGAGTTTGCACATGCTCCCTGTGTCTGCGTGGGTTTCCTATGGGTGTTCTGGTTTCCTCCCACAATCCAAAGATGTGCAGGTCAGGTGACTTGGTTATGCTTAATTACCCACAGTGTTCAAGGATGTGTAGGGTAGGGGGAATGGGTCTGGGTGGGTTATTCTTTGGAGTGTTGGTATGGACTTGTTGGGCCTGTTTCCATGCCATAGGGATTATTATTCAAAAGTTTTTGTTCATTTAAAAAATCATCTTTCCTCTCCTCATTTTTAAGTTTTGGTTCCTTCCATGATATGATCAGAAATCTCTTAAGGCATCAGGTATTTTAGCAGCTGCTTCAAGAGAGCTGGAAAGGCATTAACGCTGCCTCTTCCAGGGAAGACTCACCAATTCACAAGCTAATTAGGCAGTGGCAAGGCACCAGTAGCACATCTCCTGGAATCAGATGCATGGGGACAGAGGTCCCACTTGGTGGGAGCTGCTGACTAATCAGAGGCTAGTAGCTCTTATGTTGGCATGTCACAGAGGAGGCCATGGCTGCTGCTGGAAGTACACCCACTCAGTGTCCAAGGATTGTAGGATGAACAAAGAGAAAGGGAAGTGATGTGGTGGTGGGGGAGTAGGTTTTTCTCATTGGGCTCTGTGTAGCTACAAGATGTCTAATCCCTTGATTAGATGCTGATTGCCTTGAATTGAGAGACTCTTGCCCATTCTTCCCTAAGATAACAGGTTGTCTGCAGGGAAACAGTGCATGCTGCATAGTAACATGCCAGTTTGCTACTGGGTTAATCTTAGCAGCGATGGGCCAGTACTTGACTACTTAAGGGTCTCAGTTGGCAGAAGTATTGACTGTGGGCTTTCCTTCATTTAATTTTCCATTGAATTTGGTGCCTTTCCTGTCTCCAAAATCACCACCATCAAGACCAGGTTTTCTCCATATTTTGAAATGAAGAGAATATTTCAATTACCTGTTACTTCTAACTTATATCTTTACCTTGTCAATCCCTAAAAATTAAAGAACTTACTTGTAAACAACCAATCTCCCTTTTCTCTCCAAATTCACTGAGTATGTTGTCACCCCCCCAAACCCCTTCTCATCTATTCTGGAATTTCATGTTTTAATCCCTCCAGTCAGGTTTCTATATCTGTCAGAATACCAAAAGAGTTCTTTTCAAATTCTGAAATGCCATCCCATGTGACTGTGACAAAGGCAAACATAGACATTACTAACTTATCTGCAACATTTTACATGATTCACCTTTCATATCTTCTACTAGTGCTTCTCCCCTGTCACCTGGCTGGTTGGAACTACTCTTACCTAGTTCTATTCTTAACTGCTGATTTGCAGCTAGAGCACTAAAGGGGGAAATCAGGAGGACAAAAAGGTGACATGAGATAGCTTTGGAAGATAAGGTAAAGGAGAATACAAAGGAATTCTACAAGAGGATGAACAGCTAAAGAGTAACTTGGGAGAAAATAGGGCCTTGAAAGATCAACGAAGCCGTCTACGTGTGAACTCAAAGGAGGTGGGTGAGATCCAAAACAAATATTTTGCTTCAGTATTTACCATGGAGGCTGGGAACTCCGAAAGTAAATAGTGATGTCCTGAAAAGAGTCCACATTACAGAAAAGAAGTTGCTGGAGGTTTTAAGATTCAAGCAGTTGGATAAATCCCTGGGCCCTGATCCAGTGCATTCCAGGACATTGTGGGAAGTTAGGAAAGAAACAATGGGGCCACTAGCAGAGAAATTTGTATTATGGACAGCCATGGGTGAGGTGCTGAAAGACTGGAGAGTGGCTAATGTTGTGCCTTTATTTAAGAAAGGCTGCAGGGAAAAGCTGACGACAGCCTAATAGGCCTAATGTCAGTGATGGGTAAGTTGTTAGAGGGGATTCTACGGGCATTTTGAAAAGAAAGGACAGGTTAGGGATAGTCAGTATGGCTTTGTATATGGGAAATCGTGTCTCATAAATTTGATTGAGTTTTTTGAACAGGTGATGAAGAAGATAGATGAAGGCAGAGTGGCAGGTGTTGTCCACATGGACTTTAGCAAGGTTTTTGACATGGTTGCCATAGTAGACTGGTCAGTAAGGTTAGATCACATGGAATCCAAGGAGAGCTAGCTATTTGGATACAAAGTTGGCTTGATAGTAGAAGTCAGAAGGTGATGATAGAGGGTTGTTGTTCAAGCTAGAGACCTGTGGCCAAAGGTGTGCTGCAAGGATTGGTGGTGGGTCCACTGTTGTTCTTCATTTATATATAAATGATTTGGATGAGAATATAGGAGGCATTGTTAGTAAGTTTGCAGATGATACCAAAATTGGTAGTATTGTGGACAATGAAAAAGATTATCTAAGATTAGTATGGTATATTGATCAACTAGGTCAGTGGGCTGAGGAATGGCAGATGGAGTTTATTTCAGATAAATGCAAGGTGTTGCATTTGATAAGATAGGGCAGGACTTACACAGTTAACGATAGGGCCCTGAGGTGTGTTGTCGAACAGAGAGACCTAGGATACACAGTTCATTGAAACTACATCACAGGTTGACAGGGTGGTGAAGGAAATGTTTGGCATGCTTGTCTTCATCAGTCAAAGCATTGAACATAGGGGTTGGTCCATCATGTTACAGCTGTACAAGACATTGGTATGGCCACATTTGAAGTATTGTGTACAGTTCTGGTTTCCCTGCTGTAGGAAGGCTGTTATTAAACTGGAAAGCGAGCAAAAACAATTTACAAGGATGTTACCAAGAGTGGAAGGTTTGAGTTATAAGGAGAGGCTGAATAGGCTGGACCTGTTTTCTTTGAGCATAAGAGGCTGAGCGGTGACCTTACAGAGATTTATCAAATCATAAGGGGCATAGATAAGCTGAATAACCAAGATCTTTTCCCCACAGTAAGATAGGTCAAAATTAGAAGGCATAGATTTTAGGTGAGAGGGGTAAGATTTAACATGGACCCGAGGGGCAACTTCTTCACACAGAGACTGATGGGTATATGGAATGAGCTGTGAGAGGAAGTGGTAGAGGGCACTACAATCACAACATTTAAAAGACATTTGGACAGGTACTTGGAGAGAAACAGTTTAGAGGGATATGGGCCAAACGCAAGCAAATGGAACTAGTTCAGTGTACGAAACCTGGGCAGCTTGGTCGAGTTGGAATGAAGGGCCTGTTTCATACTGTATGATTCTATGAATTCTATGAACTGCCAATGTTATGGTTCTCCCTTCACAATTTGAGCTAGTTCAATTTTACCTCCCTTTCTCTTTGCATTTCTCTTTCCTGGGATTGCCTTTCTTCTTTCTATTCCTGCTTCTCTATCTCTTTCTTTCTCTTTTTCTGCTTCTTGCTCTTTCTGGTTTCTGCCCCTTTCTCTCATTCTTGGAATTCTCTTTATCTTCCGATGGAATTCCAGCTCTAATCCTACCTATTCTGGGGGTAGTACGGTGGCTCAGTGGTTAGCCCTGCTGCCTTGCAGCACCAGGGACCTGGATTTGATTCCAGCCTTGGGTGACTGTGCGGAGTCTGCATGTTCTCCCTGTGTTTGTGTAGGTTTCCTCCCACAATCCAAAGATATGCAGGTTAGGTGGATTGGTCATGCTAAATTGCCTGTGGTGTTCAGTTAGGTGCATTAGTCAGGGGGAAATGGGAAATGTAAGGGAATGGGTTTGGGTGGGTTACTCTTTGGAGGATCGGTCTGGACTTGCTGGGCTGAAGGGCGTGTTTCCACACTTTGGTATGTTATATTGTCCTCTTCTATGAGAGTATTAACATGAAATGTACACATCTTGCAATTCAGTGTTAGAGAACAAAAAAAAGTTTGCAATATTTTGAAAACAGCTTTTGAAGGAACAATTTTTTCCCACTTCAATTTTTTTGTTAGTTGTTTGGAATGTCCCAGTCAAACCCATAATTTTGTTATGACTTGATGAGGAGGAGTGAATCAGCTCCAGTCGATTTAACCCCCTCAGTTTAGTATGTAGCTCTAACTCATTTAATTAAAATTAGTTTGCCAGTTCACCAAAATCAAATAAGAAGCCAATTACAAGGTTTCTTGACTGAATGAAAAATTCATTTTATTACTTGCTAGTCCCAAGAAAAATGACAAAAACATGATATCAAATGAACACACAGCCACAGGTATAAAGCTTGAAAAGGGACAATGCCCAGAACAAAAACTAAGATAAAAGAGTGTGTAATTTAAAAGTTTAGAGCATTCCTGAGGAGTTAGGTTTTAATCTGCAACCACTGTCATTTAACTGATATTTTCTTTCCTCAGCAGTAGCAAATTTTGCAGATACTTTTGAGACCGCAGTAAATTAATGTCTCTCCAATTTGTTTTAACACCTGATTGTATCCTTCAAAAGAGATGGGAGAAAACAAGGACAGAGAGAGAGAAAGAGCAAGCCTTCTTCAGTTCTGGTTACAAATCCAGCCTTCTCTCTACTGCTCTGCCAAAGCAGCTGCTTGACATACAATTCATTAATGTATTCCCATGTCTGGGCTCATTGTTTTCTGAGCTAAGTAATTTGTAGGATTTATTTTCATTTCCAACATGTGAAATATATTCATAAAGGTGTCAATCAAATGAGAGGCACAGGTCTGAGTATCAACATCTTCTGCAAGTTTTAGTTATGCCTTAGACTGTCCTTGTTCATCTAACATTAGTTTCCTGAAACTAGACTAACTTCTGGAGCTGACTGCTGAGGCCATTTACATTAGTGTGTATCCTCTCTTAAAAATTTTATGGGTCTCATAATAATTGATAGTTCACATTTTACCACTTTTCTAGCAAGTTACATCAGCTTCTTTCAAACCACATATTTTCAGTCCTCAAAGTCATCAAAACTTTGCAAGATGGTGGCTGAATCAGGTCACCCTGATCTGCCCCATGCCAATAGGGAAATATAATCATCCTTCTTTCAAAGTCTATTCAAAGGCATAACTTTATGTCTCTAGCAAGTTTAGTTGCTGCCTAGTACCTGAACATTGATGACTGTGTTAATCTTTGTCAATTAATCTTCTTGGACTTGACTGTTTTTAGTTTTAAATCAAACACCTGTACCTGAAATTCAGTTTTCCTTTCCAAGTCAAACGTTCCTTTTCCCTGAAAGAAAACCTAGCTCCTTCTAATGTTCAAGACTGTCTGAAGTTTGAATGGATCTAGTTAGTAAGAAGTCTGTGTAGCCCTCCAGGACTGGAGAGGAGGACAAGATTGTTACTTGTACATGATCCTTTTCTCTCCTGTGAGCTCCGCAGTCTCTTCCTATTATCATAATATTTTGATATTTCTATAGGTTATTGTTTTCCTTGTAACAAATAAAAATTTCTGAACCGCTTTCGACGATCAAACGTGATATGTCAGGTTCTCATCACACGTGTTCCTGAAACATTCATCGATGCCTTTGTTGTCTCTGTACCTGTCTATTCTAATGTTCTCCTTGTTGACCTCATATCTCTCAGCTTCATAGGCTTGATCACATCCAAAGTTCTGAAGTTTAAATCCTAGTGCGCATGTAATATCAGTTACCCACCATCCAATTCTTGTTAATCTGCACTAGCTCTTCACTTACAATTAACATTCGCTTAAATCAGTCTATGACTCATGGTGTTTAATCATCTTGCCCTTCCATATCTCTCTAACCTCCTCCAGCCCTAAAATTGCCCATGAACTCCACTTTTCTACAAGTCTGGCTTGCTAGATGTTTCCTAATGCCTTCACCTTGGTGACTATTTCTTCAACCATTCAGCCTTCAAACTCTGGAATTACCTCTTTAAATCTATTCTCCTCTCTGCCTCTCTTTCTTCAATATCTTCTTAAAACCAAGCCTTTAATCACCCATCAAAATATCTTTCTTTCACTCTGTCAACCTTTTTCTGTTATTGATGCTGTGAAGTGTCTTGCAAGACTTTTCTCCGATAAACCTGCTGTAGTTATAGTATCTACCAAGAAACTCTTTAAAGTTTCATATTTCTGTCCTTTGTTTCCATTCTACACTTTCCATGTATTCACCAATATGTAAATTATTTCTGTGTTTGGATAGTTGAAAGTTTAGAAGGCAATATCCCTATAGCCTTCAGCATTGATTAATCAATACGTCTTATAGATCTTTTCCACATAGTTAAGCATTGCAATAGCTAATTTTATTTAGGAATTAAACAAAAATATGTGGACATAGCGATGAAAGTAATGAATAAAGTAGCACAATTTGTTGAAGCAATGGGCAAAGTTTAACAGGGTGACAGCCAGCTTACCTCCCACCAGAAAGAAACTCAGTGGTCAATAAACTGATGAAAGAGGTATCCAATGAAAATGAAAAAAAGCATAACACTATTTTGAATGCCACTTTGGTTTCTTTTCTGAGCTGCTTCTAGCAGTCTGCAGGACATTCCTGGAGGGTTAACACACTGAGATAACATGGAGTTGACTAGTGAGTTTTGAGGAGATTTGTAGCTCAGGTTGAGATTCTGGATATAGGTTTGCTTGCTGAGCTAGAAAGCTCAGGATGTAGTTGACTGATCAGTGGGTGAAAGATGGAAGCTTGGAGCACACTGGAGCTGATTGGCACAGGAACTAAGAAAAGACAAGTGTGCTGACAATATCAAGAAAGATCAGTGTGGAACCATGGCAGAAACAGGTTGGAATAGTTAATTGTCAACTAAAGGTTACAGGACAGTTGAAGAGAATAAGATTAATAGACAATAGGTGCAGGAGTAGGCCATTCTGCCCTTCGAGCCTGCACCACTATTCAATATGATCATGGTTGATCATCCTTAATCAGTATCCTGTTCCTGCCTTATCTCCATAACCCTTGATTCCACTATCCTTGAGAGCTCTATGCAACTCTTTCTTAAATAAATCCAGAGACTGGGCCTCCACTGCCCTCTGGGGCAGAGCATTCCACACAGCCACCACTCTCTGGGTGAAGAAATTTCTCCTCATCTCTGTCCTAAATGGTCTACCCCATATTTTTAAGCTGTGTCCTCTAGTTCAGAGGTGATCATTTTGAGAATCAACAAGAATAGTTACATTGTTAGGTATTTTAGCTGCAGTGGTATTTTACTACTGGAATAACTCAAGGGGAATACCCACTGTGATTAGTCCAAAATGCTAATTGACACAACACCCTTCCAAAGACAAAGGGCTGAAACTTATGTTTTTTTGGCTAAGTCCAAGTTGAGTCTAGTTTTTTGGAGGGTTTTTCATCACGTCTTCCCTTGTCATATCTTACAAAACTCGTCAAATAAACTATCAACTATGTCGGTATGGTGTCTCTCACCTCTTATTCCAGCCCCATCTAACCCAAATAATTCACTACTCGGTGGTCACATACCAGAAGACCAACCTCTTGTGCACCCACACCATCTTTGAAAAGCCACAATGCACCCGGACAAGAGTTGATATTCCAGTTTTCCCACCGTCCACAATGTCATGTCACATAGTCAAGAAGTTACATTTCCCCTGGCTGACACTCCTACCACATCTTCTCACCCTAGTCACAGTTTAATTACCACACCACACACTTTACCTGTCAAAGCATTATCCAATCTGATCATCTTCTCTAAGTCAATGGTACCCTGTCACCAGTCCCCTGTAGACCTTGGTGAAAATTGTCCACTGGGGAGCATCTCATCCACCCAAACAATTGGGACAATTTCAAACTTGAGCTTTTATTTGCAGAAAGCAAAGGGAACGCAAGCAAACCAATAGAGGCTGCATTTCACCCTAACGATAAAAAACAGATTTTTGTCTCATGACCAAAGAATATTTCACAATCTGTGATTGACTGCTGCACACAGCTGGCATTTATTTGACTGGGTGTCAATGAGGTTCTGTCTTGCTTGTAGCATATATGCTGACAGTTGAGCTCTGTCATGTACAACATCAGCTTCCTCCATTGCAATATACTCATCTTCCACCTTCTCCTACTCTGGAGACTGCTCTACTCTCCCTGTTCCTCAGCATTCAGCACAACTCTCACTGCCTGCACCGACTGTGCAGAGCACAGCACACCAGCACACTCTGTCTGGACTATGCTGGTGGAAACCTCCCCAACCCAGTTCAAGCAATGCAACCACATCGTCAGTGGACCCATCGGCTGTATCCATCATAACACCTAGTTGAGGTCTTGGCAACACTGTATCCTAACTCCACATCAGTCAGGAGATTAAACAATGGTGTCATGAGCCAATGTCACAGTTACTCGTGTCCGCAATCAGCCTTGTAAGGCTCCGGGACTCTCAAACTCACCCTGGTAGACAAGACTGCTCCAGGATGGAGGGATATTGGCAGCTGCAAGGATAGTGGGCACACACCTCCAGGAAGTAATAATTATGCTCACAGAGCCCTGAACATTAATAAAATGGAACCACTTCCCATTGATGAATTCAGCAGCGTTGTAATATGGCCCTCTCAGTGTCAAGATTAGTGTGATGCTGGGAAAGCACAGCAGGCCAGGCAGCATCTCAGGAACAGAAAAATCGACCTTTTGGGCAAAAGCACTTCATCAGGAATGAGGCAGGGAGCCTCCAGGGTGGAGAGATAAATGGGAGAGGGCTAAGGCTGGGAGAAGGTAGCACAGAGTACGATAGGTGGATGGAGGTGGGGATGAAGGTGATAGGTCAGAGAGGAGGGTGGACCAAAGAGGTGGGAAGGAAGATTAGTAGGTAGGACAGGTCATGAGGATGGTGCTGATCTGACAGGTTGGAACTGGGGTAAGGTGTGGGGAGGGGAAATGAGGAAACTGGTGAAGTCCACATTGATGCCCTGGGGTTGAAGTGTGCCGAGGTGGAAGATGAGGCATTCTTCCTCCAGGCGTCAAGCGGTGAGGGAGTGGCAGTGGAGGAGGCCCAGGACCTGCATGTCCTCGGCTGATCTCCAGCATCTGCAGTCCTCATTTTCGCTATGGCCCTCTCAGTGCCATATATGAATAGTCGAAGTTCCCTGGGGGAAGCCAGCTTTGTTCCTGAATCCTACTACCCAGGCAGCAGCACTGACCTTGTGGTCATGGGGGAGCAAAATGAACCAGTGTTCATTTTCTACAGATGGCATCAGTCACTGTCCTGATGTATTTGAGACCGAGAGTGCCTACCAAGGTTTCCCATCACTCCCTGAAATGAGTCAGTTGCACAGCAGTTGAAAATGGCTGCCACCTTCACAGTGACTGGGAAGGGATGGTCTCCCATTGCTGCAGCCCTCAAAGCCCACTCCAGGATCTGGCACAGTTCCCTCTCACTGTCCTGGGACGTATGGAACCAATCTTAACACTGGCTTTGATTCAGCATGATCCAAGGAGAGAATGTGGTGTTCATTACAAGCATTTCCTTTCCTATTAAAAAATGTAATTGTCACCACCTCCAGATTTGAACAGCAGCCTCATCTAATGTTCCTTTTGAGTTCAGTTTGAAGATTGGACATCATTAGCATTCACTTATGTCAGCAATGTGTTCCAGAATAAATGTCAAAAATATTAGCTTTGTGAAAAAATGGGAGGTTCATTGACAAATATATCTCAAAGAAGCTAATTACACAATGACACTGGCATCACCTCATGAAGATTACAATTGTTTTCCAAGTATAATGACAGTCACCAGAATCTGAGAACTTAATGAACAAGAAACAAAAATAATCTACAGGTCATTCTGTTATAACATGTGTCTCTTCAACACAAATTTGCTGTAATGCGATTGACAATTTGGGGACATTGTTTCTAAAGCATGAACTTTTAAAACGTATTGTTGGCTGTTACACAATGACATTGCCAACACTTTAAGCACTGTTTCTAAAGCACAATTTTTCTATAATGCGAGGTTGCACAAGAATATGCCCATTGTGTTATAAAAGAACTACCTGTCCAGCAAATCCAATTCTCAGTAGTTTTGACATTTTTAATACTGGAGGACTGTAGTACTTGTGGAAAAGCATGAACTCCTTATTCCAGTTACATAAATAAACGACTTGATTTAGAATGAAATCAATTTTTTGAAAAATGCGCCCATTTATTAAGAAGAAAAGCCAACTTACTTCGACAACTTGTATGTTTATGTATTTGAGAGTGTGAAACATGAAAAAAAGATGGTGACCAATGTGTCATTAACAAATTTCTAATGTTGTGAATTGGGTGTAAGTCAAAATTTGGTGCAGACATGGAAGATGTGTGACTTTCAATTCTATTTGCAATATCTTCCGATGTGTCTTTCTTCAGTCTCTAATTTAGGAAACTGCAACTTGTTCCTACTTTATTTAGTAACAAGTTAGATAGACAAACTAATAAACAAAACTAAAATAATTACTCTAAAAGATAACTAATCACTTCACAAAACAAAACAATACTTAACAACATTGGACAGACGAAGCAGCACATATGTTGTGTCATTCCTG
Source organism: Chiloscyllium punctatum (assembly GCF_047496795.1). Classification (NCBI taxonomy): domain Eukaryota; kingdom Metazoa; phylum Chordata; class Chondrichthyes; order Orectolobiformes; family Hemiscylliidae; genus Chiloscyllium; species Chiloscyllium punctatum. The sequence goes on from NC_092742.1 coordinate 69,136,429, forward strand.
TAGCATCTGGGAGTTCAGAACAGGACAGAATAATTGTTGCGAAGTGACCAGATTTGGAAACTGAACATTCGGGGAAGTAACTTTTTGAAGAGGAAGATAAAATAGGAAAGGACAAGAGACATCCGTGATAATAAGATTGTAGAGAGGAAGGATTTTAGCTCAGAAAAAGCAAGAAGTAGAAGCAGGTTGGGCAGGGCCAGGAACCAGTGAGATGCAGTGAATATTAATGAGAGTTGGTTATCATCCCTCTACAATAGTCATAATGTACAGGAAATCAGAACAGCTTGTATCAAGAGTCAGAAAACAAACATAGGAGACCTTAATCTTCAGATAAACTGGATGGACTGCATTTTGAGTTCATGGAATGTACACAAGATGGTTTTCTACATCAGCATGTTGAGGAATCAATAATAAAACAGGTTATTGTGGAGCCGGTATTCATTTCTCATTTTTGTGGGCGGCACGGCGGCACAGTGGTTAGCACTGCTGCCTCACAGCGCCAGAGACCTGGGTTCAATTCCCGCCTCAGGCGACTGACTGTGTGGAGTTTGCACGTTCTCCCCGTGTCTGCGTGGGTTTCCTCCGGGTGCTCCGGTTTCCTCCCACAGTCCAAAAGATGTGCAGGTCAGGTGAATTGGCCATGCTAAATCCCCCATAGTATTAGGTAAGGGGTAGATGTAGATGTAGGGGTATGGGTGGGTTATGCTTCGGCGGGGCGGTGTGGACTTGTTGGGCCGAAGGGCCTGTTTCCACACTGTAAGTAATCTAATCTAATCTAGTCTTCTACAAGAGGTATGCTTGAGCAAATAACCTCATAATGTCAGTGAAGGGGATCTGGATGGTTTCATGCATGAGTCACAGAAAACTAATATGCAAGTACAGTAGGTAATCAGGAGGGCAAATGGAATTTCAGCATTTATTGCAAAAGGAATAGAATATAAAAGTACAGAAATGTTGATACAACTGTGCAAAGCATTGGTGAAACCACATCAGGGCTATTGTGTCCAACTTTGGTCTCCTTACTTGAGGAAGGATGTAGTTGCAATGGAGGAAGTTCAGAGAAAGTTTGCTATGTTTGTTCCAGAGATTAAAGGCTTGTCTTATAAGGAGAGATTGAACAGTTTAGACCTATACCTGCTGGAGTTTAGAAAATTAAGAGAAGAAAATTAATTGAAGTATATTGATACTTGTAATCAACATGCTTAGGAATGCCTCTGGAGCAGGTGGGACTTGAACCCAGGCCTTCTGGCTCAGTGGAAAGGAAACTGTCATGCACCACAAGAGCCACAATGACATATTTAAGATGCTAACAGGAATTGATGTAGAGCAGATGTTTCCCCTTGTGGGAAACAGTTTGTCACGGTTTTAGGTTAAGGGATGGCAGAGTTGTGAACCTATGGAATTCACTAATCCAGAGTACTCTGGATATAGGGTTATTGAATAATTTTAAGGAGGAGATAGAGAGTATTAATTAGTAACAGACTAAAGGATTATCAAGGACAAGCAGGACTGACTGTCTCCAGGAAGGTGGAGTCAAGGCCAAGAGGAGATAAGCCATGATCATTTAAATGGAGGAGGGGCTGAATGCTGATTCCTGCTCCTAGTTCATAGCATGAAAGAAATATCCTGCATCTGTCTTCACAACAAAAAAAAAATTCTGGAAATGATAGGGAACCCAAAATGTGGTGAGAGTGAGGAATGTAAAGAAATCAGTACAGATAAAGTAACAGTAATGGAGAAATTAATGAGACTTAAATAGAGGAGAAGGCTTCTGGGTAATCCAGGATGGAGGATGGGAAAACTTTCTGGCTGTAACAGGCTGCTCCTTTTTTGAGGCATGTTAGGTGTTGGAGGTGATTTCCTCAAATTCCAGGAGCAGCAATTACTGTTTTATATGCTATTGCATTGTTTTGGAACCTGGAGAAAAATCTTTGGAGCTATTTTCTGGGTCTGGAGATTGAAAGAAGCAAAAATGGCCTTGAGAAGAGTGATGTGCTCTTCTTGTTGGATGTGGGAATTTAGGGAGACTTAAAACAGCAGCACTTTTCAAAGGGAGAGGAACAGACAAAGGAAGCACATGGTGAGGTCAGTGCAGGAGAGAGAGAGAGAGAGAGAGAGAGAGAAACCCACACTGCTAACTGAGACAGCAGTGAACCTGCACAGTTACTGCCATTGTTGTTTGAATTCATGTATCGCTGGACATTGGAGTGCATCTGGGAAAATTAACAAAAAGTGAAATTCACAACTAATCTTGGAGGAACCTGTTTGGTAGAGATCACAGCATAGAAACAGATAAGTGAATAAATGAATATTTTAAGTGTGATCTTACAGTAAGTCTGCAGTAGTGAGTAGAGTGGGTTCTTTCTTGATTATATGTTGTAATGAGATATGTCTCTTGATTAAACTTAAAAATATAAGCCATAAATAATAATTTAACCTGGAGCAGTGTCTGTAGAGGAATAAGACGAAGCTATTTTCTGAATCTGGAGATTGAAAGAAGCAAAAATCGGCTTTAGTAGAGTGATGTGCATTTACTATAAACCGACCGACTCTCACAGCTACCTAGATTACACCTCCTCCCACCCTGCCCCCGTAAAAATGCCATCCCATATTCCTTCGCTTCCGCCGCGTCTGCTCCCAGGACGACCAATTCCAATACCGAACAGCCCAGATGGCCTCCTTCTTCAAAGACCACAATTTTCCCTCAGACGTGGTTGACGATGCTCTCCACTGCATCTCCTCCACTTCCCGCTCCTCCGCCCTTGAACCCTGCCTCTTCAATTGCCACTAGGACAGAACCCCACTGGTCCTCACCTACCACCCCACCAACCTCCAGATACATCGTATCATCCTTCGTCATTTCCGCCACCTCCAAACAGACCCCACCACCAAGGATATATTTCCTTCCCCTCCCCTATCAGCATCCGGAAAGATCACTCCCTCCTCGACTCCCTTGTCAAGTCCACACCCCCCACCAACCCAACCTCCACTCCCGGAACTGTCCCCTGCAACCGCAAGAAATGCAAAACTTGCACCCACACCTCCTCCCTCACATCCCTCCAAGGCCGCAAGGGATCCTTCCATATCCATCACAAATTCACCTGCACCTCCACACACATCACCTATTCCATCAGCTGCACCCGATGTGGCTTCCTCTATATTGGGGAGACAGGCCGCCTAATTGCGGAACGTTTAGAGAACACCTCTGGGACACCCGGACCAACCAACCCAACCACCCCGTGGCTGAACACTTAAACTCTCCCTCCCACTCCGCCAAGGACATGCAGGTCCTTGGCCTCCTCCATCACCAGACCATGGCAACACGACGCCTGGAGGAAGAGCACATCATCTTCCACCTAGGAACCCTCCAACCACAAGGGATGAATGCAGATTTCTCCAGCTTCCTCATTTCCCCTCCCCCCACCTTATCTCAGTCCTAACCCTCAGACTCAGCACCGCCTTCCAAACCTCCAATCTTCTTCCCGACCTCTCTGCCCCCACCCCATCTCCGGCCTATCGCCCTCACCTTAACCTCCTTCCACCTATCGCATTCCCAACGCCCCTCCCCCAAGTCCCTACTCCCTACCTTTTATCTTAGCCCGCTTGGCACACCCTCCTCATTCCTGAAGAAGGGCTTATGCCCGAAACATCGATTCTCCTGCTCCTTGGATGCTGCCTGTCCTGCTGCACTTTTCCAGCAACACATTTTTCAGCTCTGATGTGCTCTTCTTGTTGGATGTGGGAGTTTAGGGAGAGTTTACAAATTACTGAGGATTATATTTGCAATAAATGCCGTTGGTTGCGAATCCTATCATATCAAATGGATTGGTTGGAGAGACAGTTAGAGGCAGTGAGTAAAGGAATGTGATGGATGGCAGTGATAAGAAGGGAGAAAAGTTGCAGATACAGTCACATAGATGGGCTAACACCAGGAAAGGTAATAGAGATGGGCAGGTAGTGCAGGAGTCTTCTGTGGCTATCCCCATTTCAAACAGGTAAGCTGTTTTGGAAAAGCTAGGGGGTGATGGATTCTCAGGGGAATGTAGCACAAACAGCCAGGTTTCTGGTATTGGGCCTGGCTCAAATGCAATGAGGGCTATGTCAGGTTCCAAGAGATCAATTGCGTTAGGGGATTCTCTAGTCCGAGGTACAGGCAGACGTTTCTGTGGCCAGCAGCGAAAAATCAGAATGGTGTGTTGCCTCCCTGGTGCCAGGATCAAAGTTGCCTCAGAGAGGGTGCAGAATGTTCACACGGGGGAGAGGGGCCAGCAGGAGGTCATTGTACACATTGGAACCAATGACATAGGAATGGAAAGGTTGAGATTCTGAAGGGAGATTACAGAGAGTTAGGCAGGAATTTGAAAAGGAGGTCCTTGATAGTAGTAATATCTGGATTACTCCCAGTGCTTCAAGTTAGTGAGGGCAGGAATGGGAGGATAGAGCAGATGAATGCATAGCTGAAGAGCTGGTGTATGGGAGAAGGATTCACATTTTTGGATCAGTGGAACCTCTTCTGGTGTAGAAGTGACCTGTACAAGAAGAACAGATTGCACCAAAATTGGAAGGGGACAATATACTGGCAGGGAGATTTGCTAGAGCTGCTCAGGAGGATTTAAACTATTAAAGGTGGGGGGAGGGGGGAAACCCAGGGAGATAGTGAGGAAAGAGATCAATCTGAGAATGGTACAGTTGAGAACAGAAGCGAGTCAAACTGTCAGGGCAGGCAGGGACAAAGCAGAGAACAAGGCAGGACTGATAAATTAAACGGCATTTATTTCAAAGCAAGGGGCCTAACAGGGAAGACAGAGAAACTCAGGGCATGGTTAGGAACATGGGACTGGGATATCTTAGCAATTACAGAAACATGGCTCATGGATGGGCAGGACTGGCAGTTTAATGTTCAAGGATACAAATGCTACAGGAAGGACAGAAAGGGAGGCAAGAGAGGAGGAGGAGTGGCACTTTTGATAAAGGATAGCATTAAGGGACAGCTGTATTTAGAGAGGATATTCCTGGAAATACATCCAGGGAAGTTATTTGGGTGGCACTGAGAAATAAGAAAGGGATAATCACCTTATTGGGATTGTATTATAGACCCCCTAATAGTCAGAGGAAAATTGAGAAGCAGATTTGTAAGGAAATCTCAGTTATTTGTAAGAATAATAGGGTGATTATGGTAGGGGATTTTAACTTTCCAAACATAGATTGGGACTGCCATAGTGTTAAGGGTTTAGATGAAGAGGAATTTGTTAAGTATGTCCAAGAAAACTTTCTGATTTAGTACGTGGATATACCCATTGGAGAAGGTGCAAAACTTGACTTACACTTGGGAAATAAGGCAGGGCAGGTGACTGAGGTGTCAGTGGGGGAGCACTTTGGGGCCAGCGACCATAATTATAATACTTTTAAAATAGTGATGGAAAAAGATAGACCAGATCTAAAAGTTGAAGTTCTAAATTAGGGAAAGGCCAATTATGCAAGGACTTTCAAAAGCCGATTGGGGCAGATGTTTGCAGAGAAAGGGAAGGCTGGAAAATGGGAAGCCTTCAGAAATGAGATAATGAGAGTCCAGAGACAGTATATTCTCTTTAGGGTGAAAGGAAAGGCTGGTAGGGAATGCTGGATGAAGAAAAAGAAGGAAGCATATGTCAGGTATAGGCAGGATAGATCGAGTGAATCCTTAGAAGAGTAAAAAGGCAGTAGGAGTATACTTAAGAGGAGAATGAGGAGGGCAAAAAAGGGGACATGAAATAGCTTTGGTAAATAGAGTTAAGGAGATTCCAAAGGGTTTTTACAAATACATTAAGGACAAAAGGGTAACTAGGGAAAGAATAGAGAACTCAAAGATCAGCAAGGCAGCCTTTGTGTGGAGCCGCAGGAGATGGGAAGATACTAAATGAGTATTTTGCATCTGTATTAACTGTGGAGAAAGATATGAAAGATATAGAATGTAGGGAAATAGGTGGTAACATCTTGAAAAATGTCCATACTACAGAGGAGGAAGTGCTGGATGTCTTGAAACACTTAAAAGTTGATAAGTCCCCAGGACCTGATTAGGTGTACCCTGCAACTCTGCAGGAAGCTAGATAAGTGATTACTGGGCCTCTTGCTGAGATATTTGTATCATCAATAGTCACATGTGAGGTGCCAGAAAACTGCATATTGGCTAACGTGGTGCCACTGTTTAAAAAAGGTGGTAAGGACAAGCCAGGGAACTATAGACCAGCGAGTCTGACATCAGTGGTGGGCAAATTGTTAGAAGGAATCCTGAGGGACAGGATGTACATGTATTTCGAAAGGCAAGGACTGATTAGGGATGGTCAACATGGCTGTGTGCGTGGGAAATCATGTCTCACAAACTTGATTGAGTTTTTTGAAGAAGTAACAAAGAAGATTGATGAGGGCAGAGCGGTAGATGTGATCTATATGGACTTCAGTAAGGCGTTCGACAAGGTTCCCCATGAGAAACTGGTTAGCAAGGTTAGATCTGATGGAATACAGGGAGAACTAACCATTTGGATACAGAACTGGGTCAAAGGTAGAAGACAGAGTGTGATGGTGGAGGGTTGTTTTTCAGACTGGAGGCCTGTGACCAGTGGAGTGTCACAAGGATCAATGCTGGGTCCACTACTTTTCATCATTTATACAAATGATTTGGATGTGAGCATAAGAGGTATAGTTAATAAGTTTGCAGATGACACCAAAATTGGAGCTATAGTGGACAGCAAAGTAGGTTACCTCAGATTGCAACAGGATCTTGATCAGATGGGCCAATGGGCTGAGAAGTGGCAGGTGGAGTTTAATTTAGATAAATGTGAGGTGCTGTATTTTGGGAAAGCAAATCTTAGCAGGACTTGTATACTTAATTGTCAGATCCCAGGGAGTGTTGCTGAACAAAGAGACCTTGGAGTGCAGGTTCATGGCTCCTTGAAAGTGGAGTCACAGGTAGATAGGATAGTGAAGAAGGCATTTGGTGTACTTTCCTTCAATGGTGAGAGCATTGAGTACAGGAGATGGGAGGTCATGTTGCAGCTGTACAGGACATTGGTTAGGCCACTGTTGGAATATTGCATGCAATTCTGGTCTCCTTCCTATCGGAAGGATGTTGTGAACCATGAAAGGGTTCAGAAAAGATCTACACGGATGTTGCCAGGGTTGAAGGATTTGAGGTATAGGAAGAGCTTGAATAAACTGGGACTGTTTTTCTGGAGTGTCGGTGGCTGAGGGGTAACTTTATAGAGGTTTACAAAAGCATGAGGGGCATGGATAAGATAAATAGACAGTCTCGTCCCTATACTTGAATGCAAGGAGTATAATGGGTAAGGCAGTTGAATTTCGGGCTTGGATTGGTGCCTGGGAGTATGACATTATTGCAATCACAGAGAAGGAAGGACATGATTGGCAAATAAATGTTCCAGGATATAGACGTTTCTGACAGAACAGGGTGGGAAGTAAAAGGGGGGAAGGAGTTGCGTTGCTGGCAGGAATGATATCACTGCTGTGCTAAAGGAGGACAATATGGAGGGCTTGAGTATTGAGGCACTATGGGTGGAGCTGAGAAATAAAAAGGGTGCAGTTATATTATTGGGCCTGTATTATAGGCCTCTCAACACTGAGCGTGAGGTAGAAGAACAAATAGGTAAACAGATTATGGAAAGATGCAGGGTAATGGTTATGGGAGATTTTAATTTTCCCAACATTGACTGGGATACGCTTAGTGTCAGAGGTCCGGAAGGGGCAGAATTTGTAAGAAGCATCCAAGAGAATTTTCTATAGCAGTATGTCAATAGTCCAATGAGGGAAGGGGCCATATTGGACTTGGTGTTGGGGAATGAGCCAGGCCAGGTGGTAGAAGTTGCGGTGGGGGATTTCTTTGGGAACATTGACCACAATTCTGTAAGTTTTAGAATACTCATAGACAAAGATGAGAGTGGTCCTAAGGAAGAGTACTAAACTGGGCCAAGGCCAATTATATCAAAATTAGACAGATGCTGGGAAATGTGGATTGGACACAGCTATTTGAAGGGAAGTCCACATTTAATATGTGGGAGGCTTTCAAAGATAGGTTAAAGATAGTGCAGGATAGGCATGTCCCGCTGAAAGCAAAGGATAGGAAAGGCAAGGTTCATGAACCGTGGATGAGAGGAGAAATCGTACGACTAGCCAAGAGGAAAAGGGAAGCGTACATAAGGTCCAGGCAGCTAAGAACAGAAAGGGCCCTGGAGGAATATCAGAAGAGTAGGACTAGTCTTAAACGAGGAACCAAGTGGCCTAATAGGGGTCTTGAAATAGCTTTAGTGAGCAGAATTATGGAGAATCCAAAAGCCTTTTATTCTTATATAAGAAGCAGGTGGGTAACTAGAGAAAGGACTGGTCCACTAAAGGATAAGGAAGGTGTGTCAAACCTGAGAGAATGGGTGAGATTCTGAATGATTACTTTGCATCAGTGTTCACTGAGGAGAGGGACATGATGAATGTTGAGATTAGAGATAGAAGTTTGATAACTCTGGATCACGTTGACATAAGTAGGGAAGATGTGTTTGGTAGGCTAGAAGTTATTAAGGTGTACAAATACCCAGGACCAGATGGGATGTATCACAGGTTGCTGAGGGAGGCAAGAGAAGAAATAGCTGGGGCCCTGACAGGTAACTTTGTAGCATCCTTGAACACAGGTGAGGTGCCGGAGGACTGGAGGGCTTTCATATTGTCCCCCTATACAAGAAAGGTAGTAGGGATATTCCAGGTAACTACAGACCAGTGAGTCTGATGTCAATGGTGGGAAAATTGCTGAGGGATAAAATCTATTTATATTTAGAAAAGAATGGGCTAATAGTGATAGGCTACATAGTTTTATGTGGGGAGATCATGCCTTACCAACTTAATAGAGTTCTTTGAGGAAGTGACTAAGTTGATTGCTGAAGGAAGGACTGCAGGTGTCATATACATTGACTTTAGTAAGGTGTTTGATAAAGTTCCCCACGGTAAACTAATGGAGAAAGTGAAGTCATATGGTGTGCAGGGTGTTATAGCTAGATGGGTAAAGAACTGGTTGAGCAACAGGAGACAAAGAGTAGTAGTTGGAGAGTTTGTCGAAATGGAGAAAAGTGACCGGTGGTCTTCCACAGGGGTCAGTGCTGAGGCCACTGTTGTTTGTGATATACATAAATGATCTGGAAGAGGACACTGTTGGTATGATCAGCAAGTTTGCAGATGACACGAAGATTGGTGGAGTAGCAGAAAGCATAAGGGACTGTCAAAGAATACAGGAGAATATAGATAGACTGAAGAATTGAACTGAGAAGTGGCTGATGGAGTTCAATCCAGGCAAATGTGAGGTGATGCATTTTAGGAAGACTAATTCTAGAGTGAATTATACAGTCAGCGGAAGAGCCTTGGGAAAGGTTGATGAGCAGAGAGATCTGGGAGTTCAGGTCCATTGTACCCTGAAGGTGGCTGCACAGGTAGATGGAGTGGTCAAGAAGGCATATGGTATGCTTGCCTTCATCGGACGGGGTATTGAGTATAAGAGTTGGCAGGTCATGTTAAAATTGTACACGGTGTTGGTTTGGCTGCATTTAGAATACTGTGTACAATTCTGGTCTCCACATTACCAAAAGGATGGGGACGCTTTGAAGAGGGTGCAGAGAAGGTTCGCAAGGATATTGCCTTGTATGGAAGGTGCTAGCTACGAAGAGAGGTTGAGTAGGTTAGGTTTGTTTACATTTTAAAAAAGGAGATTGAGGGGTTACCTGATTGAGGTCTACAAAATCATGAAGGGTATAGACAGGATCAATAGAGATAAGCTTTTTCCCAGGGTGAAGGATCCAATAACGAGAGGTCACACTTTCAGGGTGAGAAGTGAAAAGTTTAAGGGGGAATACATGAGGCAAGTACTTTACACAGAGGGTGGTAGGTGCTTGGAATGCGCTGCCATCAGAGGTAGCAGAGGCAGGTAAGGTAGATTCATTTAAGATGCGTCTGGACAGATGCAGGACTAGGGGGGGAGGAGAGGGATACAGATGTTTAGGAATTGGGCGACAGGTTCAGACACTAAATTTGGATTGGTTCAGGCTTGGAGGACCGAAGAGCTTGTTCCTGGACTGTAAATTTTCTTTGTTCTTTGTTCTCTTTTGAGGTGGGGGAGTCCAGAACTAGAGGCATAGGTTTCGGGTGACAGTGGAAAGATATAAAAGAGACCTAAGGGGCAATCTTTTCACGCAGAGGGTGGTACATGTGTGGAATGGGCTGCCAGAGGAAGTGGTGGAGACTTGTACAATTGCAACATTTAAAAAGCATCTGGATGGGTATATGAATAGGAAGGGTTTGGAGGGATATGGGCCAGATGCTGGCAGATGGGACTAGGTTGGCTTGGGATATCTGGCCAGCATGGACGAGTTGGACCGAAGGGTCTGTTTCTGTGCTGTACATCTCTGTGGCACTATGAGCCTACGTTCCCTGGAACTGACAGTTTAATGCAGTTTGCTGGAGAGAAAATGAATGTAATGGTTTTCATCTTTGATAATTGAATTCTAGAACAGTTTCAAAGGACTGAAAAGAGCTAAGCATAAGCCCACTGCTTAAGAAAAGGAAGGAGAGAAAATAGAGGTCTGCGAGACACAGACTGTTGTCCATGACCTCGGCAACATCCAAGCTTGGTCTAACAAATGACAAGTAACACTTGTGCCACACAATGTCAGGCAATGACTATCTTCAAGACAGAATATAACCATTACCCCTTAACATTTAATGGCACTACCATTGATGAATTCCCCACTATTAACAACCTGGGGGTTACCAATGACCAGAAACTGAATGGACTAGCAATATAAATATTGTGGCTACAAGAGCAGGTCAGAAGCTAAGAATTCTGTGGTGACTAAGTCACCTCCTCTCTTCCAAATGCTGTCCACCATCCACAAGGCACATGTCAAGAATGTGAAGGAATACTCCCCACTTGCCTCCACGTGTGCTGCTCCAACAACACCACAAGGGGTTTGACACCATCCAAAGTAAAGCAAGCCCACTTTAGTGACACATTGTCCATCACTTTCAACACCATTGCACATCACAATGGCCATTATGTCAAGTCTAAAGGTTGTGTAAGGAGAAACGTATTTCACAATACATTCTGGGTGTCATGTGATTTAACTCAAAAAGAAAGAATATATAATATATCAAGGAACAGCTCCTCTTATGACAGAGTTCACACACATAGCCAGCGGGACAATATCTATAGATGCTAAGTTTTGGTGACCTTGGGTCTGCAAGAAACTAGGTTGCTTTAGTCTATTCTATAACTGTAATGGTCATCATACTATTGGCGCCTGGGTGATAAATTTACATTTGGACAATAGACTGGAGTCTGAGTCATGAAGAATTATTTAACAGAGTTGAAATATTACTGAACACTATCGAAGCATTTTTACAATAACTGCGTGATATATGTTTGCGATATTTGTATATGGAACATTTATTTTAATTTCAATAATTCTGAAGAAGAGGGCTTTGCTCAAACAGTAAATCCACAGAAATATCAGTTCCTTTATCAATGCAGGAGCAAATAACTGCAGATGCTGGAATCTGTACTGAAAACGTCAAATGCTAAGAGATCACAGCAGGTCAGGTAGCATCCATGGAGAGAGGTGGAGCAAGCTAATGTTTCAAGTCTAGATGACTCTTCATCAGAGCTGACATGAAGTGTGGAGGGGGCAACATTTATTCTATAATTGGGGGGGGTTAGTGGGGATAGTGGGGTGTAGAGTGTTGGGGGAGAAAGGATGTTGCTAGTTCAGATTAAGTGATTGGACTGTGAGAATGACACAACAATGGTGTGTCTAACTGCTAGACTGGAAAGAACAGATAGTCCCTCTGGGGTAGGGGGAGGGGAGCGAGGACATGGTGACAGGAAATGTACCAAGCAAAGCTAAAAGAAAGGAAAGGAATGGGATTTGGTTCATAATTTGAAGGCGTTGAACTCAATATTTAATCCAGAAGGTTGTAAAGTGCTGAGACTGAAAGTGAGATGTGGTTCCTCCAGGTTGTGCTGTGATTCACTGGAGCATTTGATGCACTTTGCTCTCTCAGATCCAACCCTAACTTTGTTATCAAACCCGCTGACAAAGACAGTGTTGTTGTCACCTGGTGCATTGATATTTACCACGTGGAGGCCCAACGCCAACTCTCGGACACTTCTTCCTACCTCCCCCGAACATCTGAACATCAAGCCATTATTGCCAGGAGTGTCACCAATCTCATTACCTCCAGACATCTCCTCCTCCTCACCACCCCCCTCCGCGTCCAACCTTATAGTCTCCCAAACCCAGACAACCCATTACTACCTCTTTCCAAAATCCACAAACCAGACTGCCCCAGTAGGCTCATCATAGCAGCCTTTTGCTGCCCCACTGAGCTCATTTCCTTCTGCCTTGACTCCATCCTCTCTCCACTTTTTCAGACCCTTTCCCCCTACATCCACAATTCCTCTTATGCCTTCTGCATAACCCTAACTGCCTCTGGTTCACCATGCAAAGTGCAGCAAATAATCCAGTAAATCACAAAGCAAACTGGAGGAACCACATCTCACTATCAATCTCAGCACTTTACAGCCTTTAGGACTTAACATTGAGTTCAATACCTTCAAATTGTGAACTAAATCCCATTCCTTTCTTTGAGCTTTGCTTGTTACATTCCCTGTCACCATGTCCTCTCTCCCCTCACCCCTACCCCAGTGGGACTGTCTGTTCTTTCCAGTCTGGCAGTTAGACACACCATTGTGCCATTCTCACGTTCCAACCGCTTCATCTGAACAATCACTTAATCCCTCTGTACCACTATTCCCCCACCAGGATGGTGTGAGAGCTCTCGACTTCTTCCGTAACCAGAGACATGAACAACCTCCATCCATCATCATCTTCCTCTGCTTGGCTGAACTTGTTCGCTCACTGAACAATTTCTCCTTTATTTCATCCAACCTGCAAAGTCAAAAGAGTGGCTATGGCCACTCGCATGGGTTCCAGTTATCCCTGCCCCTTTATGGGGTGTGTGGAATGATTTTTGTTCCAGCCCTACACTTGCCCCTTCCCACAACTCTTTTCTCAATACATCAACGACTGTTTCAGTGCCACTTCATGCTCCTGCCAAGACCTTGAAAACTTTGTTCATTTTGCCTCCAGTTCCCACCTCTCTATAACTTTCACATTGCCCATTTCCAATACTTCTTTTCCTTTCCTTGTCCTCTCTGTCTCCATTTCAGGGAATAATCTGTACACTGCCATCCATAGCTACCCTCACTATAGCTCTTCACATCTCAGGACCTGCAAGGATTCTATCCCATTCTCCCAGTTCTTTCACCTAGCCGTATCTGTTGAGATAAAGCCATCTTCCAAAACGGCGCTGTTGACATTGCTTGCTTCTTCAATGACCGTGGTTTCCCACTCACTGTGGTTGACAGAGCCCTCAACCACATCTGACCTATCACCCGTGTTTCCACCTCTACCCCTTCCTATCACTCACAACAACATGATCAGACACCCATATCCTAATTTTTCATTCCACCAGCCTCTGCATTCAAAGGATCATTCTCCAACCTTTCAGATAAGTCCTGTAGAACGCCACCATCAAACACATCTTCTCCTCATTGCCCATGTTTGCGTTTTGTAGGGATCATTCCATCTGGGCCACCCAAGTCCAATCCTTAACCACCAACACTTGGCCCCTTTTCCCTCAGCATCTTCCCAATAACCACAGAAGGTGCAACATCTGCCCCTTCCCCTCCACCCTGCTCATCATCCAAGGGCATAGTCTTTCCGGGTGATGCAGCATTTCACCTGTACTTCCACCAATCTTGTGTATTGTATTCGCTGCACCCAATGGCCTCTACCCTACATTGGAGAAACTAAACATAGACTGGGTGACCGCTTTGTGGAATACCTCTGTTCTGTGCATAATCATGACCACGACCTTCCTGTAGCTGGTCATTTTAAGTGTCCTGCTCGCATGCCCACATTGTCTGTCCTGAGCTTGCTGCAGTGTTCCAGTGAATCACACAGCACACTGGAGAATCAACATCTCATCTTCAAATTAGGCATGTTACAGCCTTCTAATATTAAGTCTAACACCTTCAAAGTGAACCAACTACCATTCTTTCCCTTTTATTTTACTTTACCTTTACTTTAGCTGTTCTGCCATCCTCACATTCCGATCACAGACTGAACAATCAACATCCTTTCTCCCCCAGCATTCTGCACCCCAGCAAACCGCCTCCCAACTATAGCATAAAGGCTGTACCCTCCACGCTTAGCATATTGAGTAAGCCTATTGGCCCAGGTCTTCTGAGCTGGGACTGTTTAATCTGGGAAAAGTGATCACTGCAGATGCTGGAGATCAGAGTCAATGAGTGTGGTGCTGGGAAAGCACAACTAGTCAGGCAGCATTTGAGGAGCAGGAGAGTCAACGTTTCAAGCATAGCTCGATGAAGAGCTCATGCTTGAAACATCAATTCTCTTGCTCCTCGGATGCTGCCTGACTGGCTGTGCTTTTCCAGCACCACACTCTTCGACTGTTTATTACTGGTTAGTTTGTTGTTAAGGGTAATGATAAACACCATAAATTTTCCAGGATTCCTCAGCTATCCTTGGAAATTATAATTATGAACTATCAACATATGGGTCCCCAAGTTGGAACTCTTAACCCCTGTAAACCACTTCGCACACAAACAAACAGGCACAGATAAACAAAAAAAAATGGTTTGAAGGATAAAGGGAAAGAAAATCTGGGTGTCATAATTCAATAGCACTAGACCACAGGATTCAGTGAAATGATCATTTTGGCTTTCCAGAACTTTCTGTTCTTCAATCTATTTTTCAGGTTCCTTCACTTTTTCACAGGTGGCACAAGGCATTTGGTATACTAACAGAAACTCTCTTAGTTACTACTTAAGAGCAACAGTTTATAGCAACTAATGGGAGAAAATATTTGGCTTTTTTCAGGTTTAAAGTGATTTATTGCACAGAGAGAGAGATGCAATACATCCTTCCAGAGGTACACAGGCTTCCCATTGTATTGTTTATACCTGCAAACTAATATGCTCCCCCAGAACCAATTCCAGAATTGTCGGCAGGCTGATTACCTCTGGCATCAATGACTGTTCATAATTGCACAAACTAATCAACTACTTCTTCCCAGCCAAAGCTTACATTTTCATTGTTTCACCCACAGCTTGAAAACAGCAGCAAAGCAAACAGCACACACAATGAGTTTCAGTATCTTGGTTATAAAAGTGCGGCAATTCCTTTCCAAAGTCCTTGGTTTTAGAACAGTCCTTTCTTCATTTCAGTCCACAATTAAAAGTACAAAAACCAAAATGATACCATCTTTACAACACCAACAGTATTGGTTTCATCAACCATCTCTGTTATCTCTTCAAAAATGCCAGCAAGTTAGTCAGACAAGACCTTCCCTTAACAAATCTATGCTGGATCTTCCCAAGAAACCTACATTTTCAATTTGACTATTCATTTTATCCTGAATAATTGCTGCTAGCAGTTTTCTAGCAGATGAAGATGGATGCAAAGTAATCATTTAACACATCAGGAACGCATCTTGTCTCTAGCTGTAAGTCCCTTCTTTAGTCCCTAATTGACCTTATTCCTCATTTTACTGATCCTCTACAGTTTATGTGCTTATCAAGGACTTTGGGATTTTCCTTCATGTTAGCTGTCAGTCTTATCTTACAATCTATTGTTGCTTCGCCTATTAGTTTTTCACCTTCTGCATTCAGCATTGTACTCAATTGTATTTACCACCTGATATTGGTCATATATACAAATTTTCTTCTTATGTTGCTCTCTATCTACTTGTCATCCAGAAAGCTCTAGATTTATTTGTCCTATCTTTCCATTTTGAGGCAATTTAACTTGACTACACTCAAACTATCTCTCCTTTGAAGGTATGCCATTATTCAGCTACAGCTTTCACCATCAACCTTTGGTTTTAATCAAACTGGCCCAGTTCTTTGCTTGCCCTGTTGAAATTTGCTCTCTGCTAATTAATTAAATTATCCTGGATTGGCCATTGTCATTTTTCACTGTCTTCCTAAACCTCATGATACAATGATCATTGTTCCCTAAATGTTCCCCCACTGGCTTTTAATGTACTAGGCTCACCTCATTCCCAAGAACAAGAACTAATAGTGCATAATTTCATGTTAGACCAGATACATACTGCTGTAAGAAATTCTTAAGAACACAATTAAAGAAACTTTCCGCTTCTCCACCCTTAACACTATCAGACCTGTAAGAGCAACTTAAGTTAAAGTGGTCTCCTTTTGAGGTGTGATGTACCCTTTAGGAGAGATAGGATACTATTCTAGATTGGTCCCAGGACAATTTTGAGGGGGCTTAGTACCCTGTGGGAGAGGTATGGTGCTTTTTGAAAATAGACATAACTGTGTATGAAAAGCATATAAACTCATTGGAACTGTTAAGGTCATTGTTATTGAAAAACGTTTTTGATGACTTTCTCACCCAGGCTTGGTTTTGGAACCAGGAATTGTTCCAATTATGCACAACTGATCCAAGAGTGAAAACTCAGATCAAGAAGCCATTTCCTGCATTCTGGGTGTGGTGAAATTGCACATCTGCCCTATATTTTTGAAAACTTCAGTACAGCTTGCATACAGAAATAATTTCTCCCCAGCTACTGTGAACTTTCAGAATATTTCTTCAGAATATTTCTTGCATTGAGGCAGAAAAAACAAGGAGCATGTCCTGTCACAATGCACAAATGGTCTTCTTTTGTGGTGTATATTTATACGATGCTTGCTGCAATTAAATTAACATAATAGAATTTAAAATACATGTAATTCTGTAAATCAAATCATTACTCATTACAGTTCTTTGACTACTGTAACAATATACATTTATTTATCACCATAATATAAAAATGCATATCAAATGCTGCATTTGAAAATCAGAGCAATAACACTGGTGATTGGCCAAACTAATAACTTCATCTTCTTTCAGTTATCCAAAACCACAGATACGTCATCTCAATTATATTAAATTACAACCCATTACAGAAATTTTATTCAGCTGAAGTATACTCATTCCAACTATTTTGATGTTATTTCTGGATTTATGTTTACTGGTACAATACCAATAGAATTTCAGTTTATGTATTACTTCTTATCAAAATTCACTTTTCTTTTAATAAAATGTCCTTCCTTTATCCTTACCTTTAGTTGGACCAGGTGAACGTCTACATGTCTATTCTCTGTATCCTGCTGGACAGAGTAGGTGAGGTCTCGAACCCGCTCTGATGTCATACGAAGCCACGTTTCTATTTCCGGCAAGTGAAGGACAACTTTCCAGTCTGCTCCAGTGTGAAGTGGTGGTGGCTTCTCATAGCGTTGCATAGTGTCAAGTCCCTTCATTCTTCCCTCATCCTCTGGCTCTTCGAGAGGGGTCATGTTTGTGATCATAGGAGATGCATCTGATGTCATGGCATCCAACTTTTGGCTGCACACTGGGGACAGTACGATGCTCATGGCTGTTGTGCTGAAAGCCACACTGGAATCCTTTTGTGTTCAGCTAAAGAGACACACACAACACCAAAAAATAAGAAAGGTGTCTGCTAATAAAGCTGAATTCAACCTACTTTGATCTCATTTGAAAATAAGCTTACTGGGCCCATTTAGTTCAATTCCTTTCAGTTTTGGATTAGGTTTTTAATGTTTTTAGGAGTAATGTTTAATGTCATAGAGAATGCCAAGATGGATCATACACAATTAACATTTTAAGTCCAACGTGACCCTTCTTCAAAAACTCCTTTTCTACCATTAGCATTCCCTTTGTCTTTGGCTTTGGGCCTCCCCAACATGTGTTCCACTTGCTCCTCCTCACTATCTGTCAACAGCAAAATAAACACAATTTTCCAGCATCTTTCAGTCTTGAAGATGAGTCATATTGGACTCAAAAAATTGACTCTGCTTCTTTCTCCACAGCTGCACCAGATCTACTGAGGTTCTTCAGAATTTTATACTTTTTTTTTCAAATTCCTAGCATCCACTATATTGCGTTTTTATATGGATCATACAGGAAGTGATTCAGAGGAGATATACCAGACATGTTTTGCATGACTACTTATAGCAAACTATCCCTTTCATGGAAAGAGAAATAACTCTTTAATGAAAAACTTCCATTCATGTCATTCATGCATATATCTTTCCTCATAAATAGCATGCGGATTCAATGGACTTTACCCTTGTGAACATGCTTCGACCTCTGCTCTGATTATTTCAAAGAAACATAAAGCCCCAAGATGGTTATTATCCTTTATTTAAAAGCAAAATACTGTGAATGCTGGAAATGTGAAACAAACATAGAAGGATAGAAAAACTCAACAAGTCCAATAACTTCTTTGGAGAAGGAAATTGAGTTAATGTTTCAAGTCTGCTATGATTCTTCCACAGAACTGAAAGGTGTTGTAAAGTTGTTTTTAATTTAGTTTTGACAGAGATAGAGCAGGAGAAAGGATGCAAACAGCATAGTGATACTGTGCAAACAGTTGTTCGTGGTGGTGAAAGAGGAAAAGAAATGTAAATTATGTGTAAATTAAGGTGTGAAAGAGAGAAGATGGGTCCTCTTTACTAAGAATAAAGTAAACAAGTCACAAACAAGACAAAGCTTTACGGAGGAGGTTAAGAGAGAGAACATAAGAAAAATGGAGCGTAAACAAGTTTCTGAACTTATTGAATTGAGACGTGAGTAGAAAATGAAGTGTTATTACTTAAGATTGCATTGTGCTTCATTGGAACATGGCAGCCGGCCCAGGACAGAAATGTAAGCATGCGATCAAGATGATTGAAATGGCAAATGACTGGAAGGTTGTGGTCATTCCAATGGATAGAAGAGGTGTTCTGCAAAGCAGTCACCCAGTCTGCACTCAGTCTTGACAATATAAAGGAGATCATATTGTAAGCAGTAGCTACAGTAGACTAGACTGAAAAAAGTACAAATAAAATGCTGCTTCACAGGTATTTTTGGGGCCTTGGAGAGTGAGAAGGGAGGAGGTGAAGAGGCAAGTGTTACATATTCTGTAACTGCATGAGAAGGTGCCATGGAGGAATTAAGGAAATATTAGGAGTGATGAAGGAGTGGTGTCACTGACAAGGGAGGGGAGTGAAAGATGTTTTTGGTGATGGCACTCTAGGGGAGGTACCAGAAATGGCAGAGGATGATCCTTTGAATGACGAGGCAAGTGAGGTGGAAAGTAAGGACAAAGGGAACCCTATTGTTTTTCTAGGAAGGAGAGGGAGGAGTGAGGGCAGATTTGCAAGATCCTGTCGACCACAATGGGGGTAATCCTCAGTTAGGGATAAAGAAGATCATGTCAGAGGCAGCCAATTGGAAGTTGGCACATCAGATCAGAGATGGAAATAGTGGGAGAAATGAATCCCTGCCAAAGGCAGGGTGTGAGGAAGCACAATCAAGGTAATTCCCACAGTTCTGTCATTTCCTTTTGAAAAAAGTCCTGTTCCTAAGGTGCAGAGACTGCTGACAAGGACATTCATTGCCGAACTTTTGTTGACCTGAGAGATGGTTGTGGAAATTTTCCTTGAATTACAGTGGTCATTATGGTGGTGGTGCAAGATAATGAATGAACTATTTGCCCTGAGAAGGAAGGGGCGGTGATAAACCTCCAAGTTAACACTGTTCCTTTTTATGTTTGCAATGCCAATTAAAAAACAATTCTGTAGGAATGTATAAAGATCATGTTCATTTATTGATATTCATTCTTCCTGATATTTCATTTTGATATCAGAAGGTTTAACTGTGATTTAAGAATTTTTTCACTGCTAATTGAGAGGTAATATTAAATGCTATGAATGTTTCACATAAATATACTTTACTGTGAATCACTTCAGGAATCACATATAAAGTTAATTTCCAAATTCTCAAAAGTTCACAAAAATCTCAGATTGCTGATATCAAAGATCTGAGTGTCCTGTTTATGGTGTAGTCAGCAAAAAAACAGCCCTTTCTAACCTTCAGATCCATAAAATTCAAATAGCCACATAACAGCAGAAGAAAGATTTAACTCTAAGTTTACACTGAATTGTCTGTGCACCAAGGTAGTTTCATTAAAGATAGTAGAAAAGTGAATCAAGGCATAATAACAGCAAATAGAATCCTTGGTTTTGAGTTCAAAGGTACGAAATTTTAAAAAGCTATCGATAATGTTGAACATATAATAGGCTTTCTTTTGCCTCCATTTTGGGTTTGAAATTAAGACACCTATAAAAGCAATAAAAAAACTGCAACATGGATTTACCAGGCTGTTATCGTGGATGAAAGATAATAGTTATGAAAAGAGACTTGAACAATTAAGGCAATTTTCATGAGAACAGAGAAAGCTGAGGGAGCATGTTTCAAGATAATGAAATTGTCTAAAATGATAAATATTGACACATTGTTCTTATTGGATAAATGGTGGCATTGCAGTAATGTCATCAGATTAATAATCCAGAAACCCATGTGAATGTTCATGGGACATGGGTTCGAATCCCGTCACAATGGTTGGTGGAATTCAAATTCAACTTAATTTGGAACTCTAGTCTCAGTAATACAGACCATGAATCTATCATTGATCACTGTAAAAGCCCATCTGTTTCATTCCTGTTCATAAGAGAAAATCAACTGCCATCCTTCCCTGATGTCAGTCCAAACCCATAGTAATATGGTCAACAGTTAACTGATCTTTGAGATGGTCTAGCAAGCCATTCCGTTCAAGGGCGTTTAGGGATGCACAATTAATACTCGCCTTTCCAGAAATACCCATGCCCAGTGCAAGAGGTTTTTTGAAGAAAGCTTGGTACCAAGCAACATAAATTGTAGAGCAATTTAAACTTAATTATTTTACTGGAAATGGTGAGAATGTGACATTCTCCATCCACAAACTATTGCTAAAGCTTGATTTTTTATAAATGTTGCTTCTAAAAGAAGAACAATTTAGGCCATGTAGACTGAATAGAAACCAGATTTAATTAGAGTCATAGAGATATACAGCATGGAAACAGACCTTACGGTCCAACTCGTCCATGCCAACCAGATATCCCAATTGAATCTAGTCCCATTTGCCAGCACCTGGCCCATATCCCCCTAAACCTTTCCTATTCATATACCCATCCAGGTGCCTTTTAAATAATGCAATTGTACCAGTCTCCATCACTTCCTCTAACAACTCATTCCATACATGCACCACCCTCCAAGTCAAAAGGTTGCCTCTTAAGTCCATTTTATACCTTTCCCCTCTCACCCTAAACCTAATCATTCTAGTTCTAGACTTTGTCTATTTATCCTATCCATGCCCATGATTGTATAAACCTCCATGAGGCCTCCCCTCAGCCTTCAATGCTCCAGGAAAAACAGCCCCAGCCTATTCAGCCTCCCCCTTTTGCTTAAATCCTCCAACCCTGGCAACATTCTTGTAAATCTTTTCTGAACCCTTTCAAGTTTCACAACATCTTTCCAACAGGTAGAAGACCAGAATTGCATGCAATATTCCAAAGGTGGCCTATCCAATGTCATGACCTCCCAACTCCTGTACTCAATGCACTGACCAATAAAGGAAAGCATACAAAACACCTTCTTCACTATCCTATCTACCTGTGGCTCCACCTTCAAGCAACTGCACACTCAAGGTCACTTTGTTCAGCAAAACCCCCTAGGGCCTTATCATTAAGTGTATAAGTCCTGCTCTGATTTGCCTTTCCAAAATAGAACACCTCACATTTATATAAAATAAACTCCATCTGCCACTCCTTAGCCCATTGGTCCATCTGATCAAGATCCCATTGTACTCTGAAGTAACTTCCTCGCTGTCCACTACACATCCAATTTTGGTGCCATCTGCAAACTTACTAACTACACCTACAATGTTCACATCCATATAATTTATATTTAAAAATAACAGAATGGGCAGTGAAACACACATGGGTGGAATAAATCACCCAACAGATGTGTGGATGTAGGGGAGGAGATGTTGGATGGTGTTTGTGTGAGTCATTGAGTATATTTGCACGTGTGCGTGTGTTCAAACTTGTATAAGAGATGGAGCGTGTGTGTGTGTTCAAACCTGTATGAGAGATGGAATGTATCTGTGTGGGTCAATCTTCCTGCCCTCTGATATGGACTGTCTGTAGCAGATGGACTGTCTGTAGTAGATACCTCAAGGTGCTGGAGCAGTCCCACCAATGCTGCCTGAGCAAGATCCTGCTAATCCGTAGGGATTAACAGTGCTCCAGCACCAGCGTCCTTGACTAGACTAATATCCCCAGTATTAAGGCACCGACCATCCTGAGACCACCACTGAGACTCCCTAAGCAGGCACTCTGCTCCAGGCTCTGAAACAGCAGGTGAGTTCCCATGGACAGCAGAAGCCCTGCAGGGATACTATCAAAGCCTCACTGTCCAAAGTGGAGGAGGAGGAGGATCCAGGAAGGTGTCGACCACCTCGAGACTTGCTGCCTCTTAGTCTAGTGAAAATCACATTATAGACAGGATGAATCAAATTTTCTGTTTCTGTGCTGTAATATTCTTTGAAGGTCAAGTAGCCTCAGTTTGGAGGCAATAAGTGATCTACATGTCATAGTTTGGACGCCACTGTAATACAGCACTAGTTGTCAGGCTGTGATCTCTGAGATAAAAGGATTCAGTAATGAAAATTGATGGGATCCCTAAGGTTTCCGAATTTCTGCTTGTTTGTCATCAGATTTCAGTATTTATTTGTGTCTATAGATGTACTCGCTGGTTAATATCACCTTTTGCAAGTTTAGTTAGGTTTTACAGGAATGTGTCAATATTTTTGAGGGTACAAGTGAAATATGTGTTGGCCTTGCTTTCAGCTGTCCAGGCCCTAAACTCTACAATTTCTTTTCTGTACCTCTCCACCCCTCTCCCTTGTTTTTCTCCTTTTGGCCACACCTTAAAATTTGCCTCTTTGACCAAATGTTTGGTCATCTGACTTAATATCCCCTTGTGTAGTTTGATGTCATGGTTTGTTTTGTAATGTTCCTATGACATGTCATTGTTGTACGTAATGACTTATATAAATGGAAGTCAATGTTCTTATCGTTCTACATGTTCCTTAGAAATTTCATCACCCGATTCTACACAAAAATCTCATGAACAAATATTTTTCATCATCATAGTTTCCCTTGAAAAATGGTTTTGCAATTTTTCTTCATGGAAATTATTGAGTTATCCATACAAGTGGATTATGGCACGACATAAACTTCTTTGACTTCTTTTACCTGGTCCTTTCATGCTGAATATAAAATCTTCACTTGCTGATTTTTTTTAGTGAGTTTTGCTTTTTTCTATTTTCTTTTATAACTTGCCCTGTCAATCTAAGGAACTTGTTTTCAACATGTCTCATTAACTCACCTGTAGTTTTCACCAACACTATTGATTGGGATGGACTTGTGTCCAATTTTGAAGGACCACTGCCTGCAACTCCTCAGCTTATTTCTGAAGAGCTTTTCTTCTTTATGAAGATTATCAGGTTGGCCTTGACGCTTTTCTATCTGCAACTGAAAGAATTATAAGTAATGATTGAAAGCACAAATGTGAGAATAAGTTCAGTTTTCAATCTGTATTAATGATTTGGAGGAAGGGACCAATTGCATCGAAAACAGATTTACAACATAGAACATAGAACAGTAGAGCACATGACAGGCCCTTCAGCCAGGCATTTATCTTAATCTCAAATCAACCTAACCTACACAACCCTCAATTTACTGCCGTCCATGTGCTTGTCCAGCAGTCGCTTAAATGTCCCTCATGTCTCTGACTCCCCTACCAGTGCTGGCACAGCATTCCATGCACCCACCACTCTTTGCATAAAGAACCTACCTCTGACATCTCCGCATACCTTCCTCCAATCACCTTAAAATTATGGCCCCTTGTGACAGTCATTTCTACCTTGGGGAAAAATCTCTGGCTATCTATTTACACCTCTCGTTGCCTTGTACACCTTTATCAAGTCACTTCTCTTCCTTCTTCTCTCCAGTATGAAAAGCCCTAGCTCACTCAACCTCTCTTCATAAGACAAGCCCTCCAATCAGCAGCTATATCCTTCCTATAATAAGGTGAACAGAAATGGACACAAAATTCCAAGTATGGTATAACCGGAGTTTTATAGAGCTGCAACAAAACCTCGCGGCTCCTAAACTCAATGCCCCTGTTAATGAAAGCCGAAAGGCCTTCTTAATTACCCTATCTACTTGGGTAGCAATTTTGAGGAATCTATCTCTGTGGACCACAAGATCCCACTGTTCCTCCACACTGCCAAGAATCCTATCTTTAACGCTGTATTCAGCATTCAAATTCAGCCTTCCAAAATGACTCACTTCGCATTTATCCAGGTTGAACTCCATCTGTCACTTCTCAGCCCAGCTCTGCATCCTTTCAATGTCTTGTTGTAGCCTGTAACAGCCCTCGACACTATCTACACCACCAACCTTCATGTCATCGGCAAACTTACTAACCTACCCTTCCAGTTTTTCATCCAAGTCGTTTATAAAAACTACAAAGAACAGAGGCCCAAGAACAGATCCCTGAGAGTCACCACTGGTCACTGACCTCCAAGCAAAATACTTTCCATCAACTACTACTTGCTGTCTTCTTTCGGCCAGCCAATTCTGTATCCAGATAGCCATATCTCCCTGTATCCCATACCTCCTAAGTTTCTGAATGAGCTTACCGTGGGGGATCTTAGCAAATGTCTTACTGAAATCCATATACACCACATCCACATATTCGCCCTTGGTCAATCTGTCTCATCACATCTTCAAAGAATTAAATAAGGTTTGTGAGGGATCACCTGCTCCTCACAAAGCCATGTTGACTATCTTTAATCAAACTATGCTTTGTTACAAACAGTCAGAATTCCTATCTCTCAGAATCCTTTCCAGTACCTTGGTTACCACAGATGTAAGACTGGCTGGTCTGTAATTCCCAGGGATTTCCCTATTCCCTTTCTTGAACAGAGGAACAACATTCACTTCCCTCAAATCATCTGGTACTATTCCTGTGGAGAGTGAGGATGTAAAGTTTATTGCCAGAGGTGCAACAATCTCATTCCTCACTTCCTGTAGTAACCTTGGATCTATCTGGTCTGGCCCTGGGAACTTATCTACCTTGATGCTTCCCAAAATTTCCAGCACATCCTCTTTCTTAGTATCAATTTGTTGAAGCCTATTAACTTGGTCCAAGGTGTTCTCACTATCAACAAGGTCCCTCTGTCTAGCAAAAACTGAAGCAAAAAACTCATTTAGGGCCTCCCCTAACTCTTCAGAGTCCAGGCACAAGTTCTCTCCACTATCCCTGATCGGCCCTTCCCTTTCTGATCATTCTCTTATTCCTCACATAAGTGTAGAACACCTTTGGGTTTTCCCTAATCCTTCCTGCCAGGGCTTTTTGATGCCCCCTCCTAGCTCTCCTCAGTCCATTTTTGAGTTCTTTCCAAGCTAGGCTGTAATCCTCTAAAGCTGTGCCAGATCGTTGATTCCTCAAATAGTTCCTCAAATTGCAAATGATCCAAAGGTAAATAGTAAAGTGCGATCTGAGAAGGTTAAAGGGGAACCTAAAAAGAGATATAAACAATTCACGTGAGCAAAAAAAAATTTACAGATGACACATAATGTGGGGAACTGGAAGATCAAATGGTAGGAAGAATAGAGAAGCAAAATAGTATTTAAATAGGAAGCGACTAGAGAATACTGCAATGCAGAGGGATCCAGCTGTCCTTCTATATTAGTCACAAAAATTCAGTAGACAGGTACAGCAGATCATTAGGAAGATAAATATTGAGCTTCATTGTAAAGGAATTGACATATAATGTAGAAATCTTTTGCCACAACTCTACAGGACGTTGGTGAGATTACACCTGGATGACAATGCAGTTTTGGTCTTCATGCTTCATAAACCATTGGAAGCAGGTCGGAGAAGGTACACGAGTCTGATTCCTATAATGTAGGTGTCATGTTATGAGGAAAGATTAACTGGGTTTCATTTATACTCTTCGGAGCTTAGAACAATGAGAGGTGGTTGCACTGGAACACAGAGGATTCTGAGGAAGCTTGAGAGGTTGGATGTTTAAGAGGATGTTTTCTCTCATGGGAAATCTGGAACAATATAACATATTTTCAAAACAGGGAATCTCCTTCAAGGGGATTGATGGCAGTGGTGATTTTTCTTTTCCCCAATTGGCTGCTGGACCTGGCTGGAAGACTTACTAGTGATCTGCTGTGATCAGTTGTCAAAGGTTAAGCTATTTCACCTCCAGCATGCACTCTTAAATATATTTGGAGGTCTCTAAGTCTTTTCTTGATAGAGAATTTTTAAGCACGTATAAATAACCAGTGCAATATATATAGGGCTGATTTAATGGCCTCCCCTTTGACATGTTTGAAGGCAAAGATTAGGGAGCAGGCTTACTGCAGTACTCCAGCAAAGCCCAGCGTAAGATGAAGAACAACACCTCATTTTCTGCTTGGGGATCCTACAACCTTCAGGTCTCAATATCGAATTCAATAACCTTCAGGCTAGTCACCACCTTCACATACCAGACCTTGCGATCGCGTAGTCTGTTATTATACACACTTATTGTCAGCCATGAACAATCTCCATTAACAGCAATTCATCCTCCGAGCCTATGTTATCTATTTCAACTGTTCTTCTCTCTCTTTGGGCTCTATCCCCACCTATTGTTTCCTCCGTCTCCTCTCCCTCGCCCTATCTTCTGTATAAAAACCTAGCTACCATCAGTTCTGAGGAAGGGTCACTGGACATTTACAGTGTTGCTGGCACTACAGAGCTGTCATGCAATTTGATTAGTTGCCAGCACAAAAGGGCAGGATTTTGTCCCAAGATATGGGCATAAGTTTCAACCTTAAAGAACTAATGCTCTTTATGATGAGAAAAGGCTGTGAGACACCTGACTTTTGTGTGGACCACCTCTTACTGGCATTTCAGACATGGTGGTGAGAGATATGTACAACCTTGTTAAATCCAAACCATAGTGTTGTTAATATTCATCAGTTATTGGAAATTAGTCACAAGGAAATGTAGCAAGATTAATAAAAAAAATCTTTGCAGAATGAAATTTTCTGATTATTTAAAAGTTCAAAATATACAAATTATTGCTGTGCTTCATTTCAATATTATGCTGCACGCAAGATAAATCTGTTTCAGTTAAATTGTGTACTAAGGTTTGCACAGGAAGCATACAGCTTTGGTCACATGTCAGCTGACAGAGCTAAATATAGAGATTCAAAGGCATTCTAAACATTGCCTACAAAGCAAGCAAATGAAATAAAACAGGAGCTGGCTGCAATCCCACATGCATTACACAAATAAGCCAAAACCTGGTAGTATTGTCAAGAAAACAACATCACAGCCTTTCAGAATCAAATCTACCATGGAAACTGAATGGTAATTGCCTTACGAATATTTGCACCTAGAGGTGTAAAATCACAAAATGATTTTCACTGCAGCAGTCCACTACGCAACTGTCATACAGATATTGACAATCTACATTCTGAACTCCATTTCAATTTGTCCTGTGTTAACATGTTGAACATGTGATGAACAGAAGTTAAGATATTTACAATGCAGCAAATCAATTTAATCAGTCTATAGATTGCGGTTGTACTGGCATTGATATCACTGGAGGAACAGTGCCCTGACAAGTTCACTGAGCACATTTCCACTAAGATGAGTTTTTTTTAATATGCTTTGTTTGCAGTTAAATCTGAGATATCAAGTGCAGGCATAGGCAGCCTAGCCTTTGCATTGTTTAATCAGCCAAAGATTTGCTTTAATCAGGCCACACTGAAAGAACAACAGGAGTTCTAATCATTTAGTTTTTCTTCCCCAAAAAAGAACACACATTAGTAAACAAATTCCATGTAAAGATTTGCTTTACTCCACAGATCAGCATCGACCTAAATGCAGCAATCTGACTTCCAATAAACAGATGTACAGCACAGCAATCAGCTTCCCTCTTGACTATCATTTTGTTGAACCAATGGATATAAAAACCAAATTAGCACAGCAGCAGCACATTAACTGGGATCGTGCCAACAACTGTCCTCTCCCAACAGAAATGGTTTGGTTGAATGCCATTTGAGGCATGCATAGTCCTGACCTTTGCAACCTGCTGACCTGTGTCATGCCTCTAGATCATGGAAACTTCAGATCTATTCTAGCAATGCAAATAAAAAGGCTCCCTTCTATTGGCTGCATGCCTTAGAATACTGCATTTGTACAGTAACACACACAGTATGCAGCAATAGTATGAATCAACGTGCAGATCAATTCACATACTTTAATCAAATATTCTGTTGTGCAAGGTAAATCAATGTACATACTGCCCTGATTAAGGAAGATAAGATGAACATAACTGATGATAATGTAGATCATTATTGATGTTATTCCCCAATCCATCATAGCACAAAGTTGCGTAGATTATTATTTTACTACAACACTGAAGCTCCTTAATGCTCAGTTATTTCATGAAAAAAAACAAAAAATAACAGCAGATGGAGCAAACCAGTTAACTCTTCTTTCTCTCTCCCTCATTTTATTTTGATGATCTGAAGCCTTTGCAACGGTTCGAAGTCAGTAAAAGGAATGAGACTTTCCTCTCAATTGTATCTTTCTCTCTGTCTCATTTCCCCGTTTTGATCTTGGAGGTTTGTTAGATACAAAGCTTATCTGTGCACATAAATCGAACACGATTATCTTACAAAAGAGAATATTAACTTTAAGATATCTGTAAATGAGAATTCAGAGCAGATTGTCTGATCTATGTAAAGAATTTTTTTTTTCTAATGTTCTGATGCAATAACTTAATTGCCAAACTATTCTTCATCTGTTGCAATTGTTCTTCAATACTATCCATTCAGTAAAATCAATCAAAACCAAAAAAGAAGCTTTCTCAGCCAACAACTGACCTCTTTATTCAGGCAGATTAGAACCAAGTAATGGATCCACTAGCCTGTACATCTCGGTGTCCCAGCTTTCTGTATTCCTGTCAATGATTACTGTTCAGTCTTGAATCTTTCCAATTCGAGGGGACCGATATTCTACACGGCTGATTGTGGCATCATGCGGAGAACGGAATATCAACACTGGCTTGGTTTGTTTTCAAACACCAATACAGCTGCAGTTCATAAGAACAATAGAATAAAGCCTTCTCCAGCAACTTTCATTCACTTACAGTGTCAGCTACAAAAACATGACTTTAATCCATATTGGGTTTTGAAAGGCCACATCTCATAAAAAAGGAGGCTCGGGATGAAATGGAATGGAGAGGCCTTTTAAAAAGTCGAACGATTACAAAGACTTTTTTGATTAAATGTAGCATAGTTTTGTGTTGTGTTGCAAGAAAATGCAAATAATTTCATTGAAGCAATTATTGAGGCCAAAATCAAACACTGTACATTAACAATCAGTTTCAAGGAAATTTTAGGATTCATGATCTCCATTGGCTTTTAGTCATTCACAGAAAGTGCTGCCTCTGGAAAGGGGAGAATTTGTTGTCCATCTTTAATTGTATTGAAGCTGCAACTGTCCAGGGAACTGGAATTTCATTATATCCCTGACTCATATCTCGTAATGAAGGGCTTAGAGGAAACATAAGGTGAGATATTCACAGCAGAATTTCTATTCTCTGACCTGCTCAAAGCCACAGTGTCTACATGAGTGGCTATCTAAGTTTCCAATCAATGGTTACACCTAACCAAATAGATGGTTGGTCATGTTCTTGAAAGCCTGGGGGCATGAATAGATTCCCTCTTCTTAGCATTGATCATTATTAGGGACTTGAAGCAGCTGGATCGGTTAAGACTAGGGCACTATCCTAAGGAACTGCAGAAGTTATGTCTTGCACCTTAAATGACTGAATTCTTGCAGCCAAACCTATCTCCCCTTGTGCTAAATATGACTTCAGCCAATAGAGAGTTTTCCCACTTGATTTCCATTGACCTCATCTTTAATAAGGTTCTTCAATGCCAACTAATGCCAGGTTGTTGTTAAATTAATCCCACTTGATGGCATTGTCAATAAGTGCCTTCCAATACTTTGAATCATCAAATCATAACAGTTGAGAAGACTTGAACCATCACCAATTTATGACTATTCTAACTCTACACCAGTCCCACCTTCCAGCTCACCGTTCTGTAAACTCCTGGTCTATTTCTTATGAAGTGGAACCACATTAGCTGGCCTCCCGTGTGGCCAGACAGGAATTTAAAAATTGGATCATAGCCTCTGTAATTTCCTCCATTATCTCCCACAGCAACCAGGGATGCTGTAGATTTACCCTCAAGTAAATGTTCCCAATCTATTTTGGCTAGACCCTGTCTTATTTTAATAAAATCTGACATGCCCCAATCCAAAACCCTTTTTGTTTTGCAGATCATCTTTTTCCTTTTCTACAACAAACTTAAAATGTATGTTTGTTGTGGATGCTATCAATAAATTACTCTCCCACTGTTACCTAAAGCATCTGTTCAGCTTCATTCCTCAGAATTAGGTACAGCACTGCACTGCTGTTAAACTTTCCATAAAAAGCTCTCCTTACACGCTTCAAGAAATCTGCCCTCTTTAAACCCTTTACACTGTGATGATCCCAATTAATGCAAGGGACATTGAAATCCCATAATTACCCATTATTGGTTTTACATTCCTCAGTGAATTATCTACGTATCTGCTCCTCTGTTGGTCGCTGACTGGAGGTCCATGTTATACTTCCAGCAGTGCATTTTCACGTTTCTTATTCCTAAATTCTACCTATAAAGGGTCAATTGAAGATTCTTCCAGAATATCATCCCTCCTTACTCCAGTAACTGACACCACCTCCTCTTTTATACCCTCCCCTGTCCTGCCTGAAAAGCCTATATCCCTGAATGTTGAGTTGCTGTCCTGCCCCTCCCTCAACCATGTCTCTGTGGTAGCCTCAACATCACAATTCCACATGTCAATCTATGTCCTTAACTCATCTGTCTTACCTATAATACTCCTAGCATTAAAGTAGATGCCATCTAGCCTCACTTTATTCCCTTGAGACTCAACATGGCCAAACTGTCTCTGCCTTGGTTCCTTCATTGAAGTGTGCTGTGTCGCTATTTACTAACATGTGTGTCCGTCCTCCTGCTGACCTAGTTTAAACACCTCCCAACAGCACTAACAAAGCTTTCCACATGGATGTTGGTCCCATTTTGGTTCAAGTGCAAACCATCCTGCTTCTGGAGGTCTCACCATTCCCAGACACAGTCCCAGTGTTCCAGAAATCTAAAACCTTCCCTCCTGCACCAACTCTTGAGCCAAACATTCATCTGCTCCATTCTCCTATTTCTGTACTAGCTAGCACATGGCACAGGAATAATCCAAAGATTACAACCTTTGATGTCCTGTTCTTTAGTCTACTGCCTACCTCCCTGAACTGTTTAGCAAGATCTCATCCTACATTCCACCAATATCATTGGTACCAATGTGTACTATGACATTTGACTTATAACCCTCCCACTTCAGAATGCTTCATAGTGCTCAGTTACATCCCAGTTCCTGGTATGAGGGAGACTGATGATTGAGAATAAACTGGTGGGGCAGCAATTGCTTACCTTGGGATTATCATGCATTTTATGGACTTGGCATACCTAGGTAATTTTCCACAATGTCAAGAAATACTACTGTTGAAGCTGTATTGAACAGCTTGGTAAGGAGTTGGAGCCAACAGTCCATAAACTGGAATCTCTGAAGCTGGGACTGAGGAAATGCTAAGATAGACCATCCAATTAGTATCGCTGATTAAAAGTAGATGTAAGTGCATCAGCTTTTGCACAGATATGCTGGACTCCACCATTATACAGAATGGGGGTTTTTGTGGAGCTCCCTCCCCCAGTTAGTTGTTTGACTGTCCAACATTCATGACTGAATGTGGCAGAAATGCAGAGCTTTGTTGGTTTTGGAATCATGAACTTTCATTTCTAACATGCTACTTCTGCTGGTTAGTAATCATGTAGTTTTATATTGTGGCATCAATGAGTTAGCATCTCATTTTTAAGTCTACCTTGTGCTGCTAATAGCATAGTTTCTTTCGACAGGTAATAGGTCCCACCAGGGATGGGTATATAGCAGTCTGACCGCCTCCGTACCCATCCCCAATCAAGCAAATTGTTCAGAATCAATTGAAATCCTAGAGTTCTTGCCAAGCATCTTTAGGAAAACCTTTTCTACAGCACTAGAGTCAAAGAGATGTACAGCATGGAAACAGACCCTTCGGTCCAATCCGTCCATGTCGACCAGATATCCCAACCCAATCTAGTCCCACCTGCCAGCACCTGGCCTATATCCCTCCAAACCCTTCCTCTTCATATATCCATCCAAATGCCTCTTAAATGTTGCAATTCTACCAGCCTTCACCACATTGTCATTCCATACACGTACCATACTCTGCATGAAAAGGTTGCCCCTTAGGTCTCTTTTATATCTTTCCCCTCTCACCCTAAAACTATGCCCTCTAGTTCTGGACTCCCCGACCCCAGGGAAAAGACTTTGTCTATTTATCCTATCCATGCCCCTCATAATTTTGTAAACCTCGATAAGGTCACACCTCAGCCTCTGACACTCCAAAATTTGTCTAACCACTATTGATTTATTGTTAGTGGGTCTTACAGTGAACAAATTGGCTGCTGTGACTACATAACAATGGCGACTATATTTCAAATGTCTGTTGCTGCTCGGAAATCTTGTTAAGTCATTATTAAAGTCGAAATTGGAGTAAAGTAACTTCAAAGCACATGTGACTTCTGCTTTGACCAAACAAAACCCTTCTAGCCCTCATCCCTCACACACTCTTGTTTCCCCCATCCACTCTCCATGACACTCTCTTGATTCCTTGCCTCCTCAGTACATCTCATAATTCCTCCAAAATTCTTCCATTGGCCCCTGCAGCTTTAAGTATGCACTATAGAACCAATAAACCAGATATGAATGACAAATCTTGAAATGAACTTTAAAAACACACATTAAAAAATCTTCTTTGGGAAGCTACTGCTCTTAAAACTCAAATAAAATGATGAGTCAGACAGAGCAATTGTAGACTAAATGACAGAAGCTTTATTTCCCTACATACCTTTTAATCTTGTATATAGATATCGAAATAAAGGGTGCCCCTTAGGTCTCTTTTAGATCTTTCTCCTCACACCCGAGATCTATGCCCTCTAGTTCTAAATTCCCCCACCCCAGGGAAAAGACCTTGTCTATTTATCCTATCTATGCCCCTCATGATTTGATAAATCTCTACAAGGTCACCCCTCAGCCTCTGACACTCCAGAGAAAATAGCCTTGGCCTATTCAATCTCTCCCTATAGCTCAAATCCTCCAACCCTGGCAACATCCTTGTAAATCTTTTCTGAACATCAAGTTTCACAACATCCTTCTGATAGAAATGAGACCAGAATTGCATGCAACATTCCAAAAGTGGCCTAACCAAAGTCCTATAGCCACAACATGACCTCCCAACACCTGACCAATAAAGGAAAGTACACCAAATGCCTTCTTCACTATCCTATCTACCTGCGACTCCACTTTCAAAGAGCTATGAACATGTACTCCAAGGTCTCTTTGTTTAGTACCACTCCCTAGGACCTTACCATTAAGTGTATAAGTCCTGCTAAGATTTGCTTTCCCAAAATGTAGCACCTGGCATTTATCTAAATTCAAGTTATTCTCAGGTGTTGTTACTAACTTATTTTTCTGGGATGAGTTACGCTTTTGTCAAAAGCTGGAAGAAATGAGAATCTGGGGCAAAGGTCGACATCTCAGCATACAGCCATTAACACTAAAGTCTTCAATCCAGTGCCATGGCATTTTCCATAGATACAGTCAACCGCATTTCATTCTTTCACACTAATCTTGTAAGAGTACTGTAACTGAAAAAAAACACTTGCTACTCCTGATTAGCAAACAATGATCCTCACTTAAAATGTATGTGTGAACATCCAGAGAGAAAATGATCTGATGTGGCTGTTACTTTTCCCACGTTTCCATTGCAGACTAGACAATAGACTCAGCACAAAAGGTAATAATTTAGTATGATGGATAAGAGCAACTTGGACAAGGATGAATCACTATTCTGAAGAAGGGTCACTGGACTTGAAACATTAACTCTGATTTGTCTTCCTAGCTGATGCCAGACCTGCTGATCCTTTCCAGCATTTTCAGTTTTTGTTCTTGTTTCTGATTTCCAGCATCCACAGTTCTTTTGGTTTTTTGAATCATTATTAAGGTAGGTGGAATGAAGTAGATAATATTGGCAAAATAATAGAAAAATACAATTACCAGCCTTCAGCACCAGCACTGCGTCATCTATTCTAGTTAATACAAATACACCCAATGTAAATGATATTGGAACAGATTGATTTGGACTTGTTCATTGACATTTTATGGGCTTGTAAATAGCAGATTCTTGTCAACTGAAGCGTTAGAAAAAAAGTGCAACACTTTGTGCAGAGGACCTAGAACCCATTTGAAAGAACAAAGAACTTTGTCCCAACTTTGTATCTCATCAGTCAGAATGAATAATAAACAGGACAGTGGTGCTGGAAGAGCACAGCAGTTCAGGCAGCATCCAACGAGCAGCGAAATTCGACGTTTCAGGCAAAAGCCCTTCATTGAATTGCTGTGCTCTTCCAGCACCACTAATCCAGAATTCAGTTTCCAGCATTTGCAGTTATTGTTTTTACCTCGTTGATAAACAGGACAGTGTCTGTTTAGCAGTAATTAAGACTCACCACCACAATAAAAAAAAAGTGACTTACACCATTGCGACCAGGCCCTAACCTTTTCTGACAAGTTCACATTGGTTATATAAAGAATACCACTTTACACCATATGACATATTTGAATCTGGGGCTAAATCATACTTTTTTTTTGCTCAGCACAAGATATATCAAGTTTTTCACCTCAAAGCCTAATGAAATTTCTCATTGTATTTTACTAAACTCACCTCAGCAACTTTCTGCCAGACCTTTAGGGAGTCCCTCGTGTCTGATTCTTTACCACATGCCATTCCTGAAACAACTTGTCACAGCAGGATGTTGTGGAATTAACCAGCATCCCTTGTGCCAATGCCATTTTAAAAACCCATTGTGCACCCAGACCAGCACTGTCAGTCTGAAGCTGTCCTGACAATTGCACCAGGCACAGAATGCTGGCACCTTGCTTTGCAGGCTGGTATCTGGAGGTCCAGCAGGATGGGATAGTGCAGACGTGGGATTTCTTCTTGCCCAAGACCAGTAGTGGAGGCCACAACACCAGCCATGCCAGCTTGATCTGGGCTTACCACCCAGATTAAACCAGTCTTAGCTATTTGGAGGAATGCCCAGGTCAATAATCATCTCTATTTCACCACCGTAAATGCTATCATCTTCCCCCCAATACGTCACACACACTCTACCTCAGTTACTGTACTCACCTTCAACTGAGGCTCATGCTCTACCATGCTCACTATTAATTGCCTAAAACGTCTACCATCATTTGCTGTCACCCACCCAGTCTCTGATATCACTAACCCTACATGCCCTCTGCACTGTCTCCTCACTCATTCAAGACATCTCCACACCTGTACCAAAAGTAACAGCTGTGCCACCCACTTTCACCTCTGTTAACAGGTGCCTCTCCTGTTAGGGCATTTCCTAATACCCTCCACCATTGACTCTGAAACCTCCAGCAGGCAAGACCAAAGAGGTTGCCACTGCGCAAGTGTAGGAGAGCTCCATTAGGCTGGCAACCTCAAGGCCCCATGCCTCCAGAGGACAATACCATGGGCATCCAAGAAATCAGGACATCACAGCTAACGGACTACCTCACTTCAGCTGCTGATGTCCAAATAGCACCTGGACATAATGGAAGAAAAAGGAAAGTTAAAATGTATGAGCACAAATAATGGGCACAAAACTATGACAGTGGGTGATTTATCCATCTATTTCACATGTAGAGCTTTATATATATGTATATAAAAAATATCATTTATATAACCATGCATACATAATGACACAGAGTGGGGTCTCTCACAACAGCAGATGCAATGGTCATGGCACACCCCATGTTTTTCACAAACTGATGGTTACAGAGGAGATGAGGACTTAAACATTATTTTTGAATGAAAAATATT
Source organism: Chiloscyllium punctatum (assembly GCF_047496795.1). Classification (NCBI taxonomy): domain Eukaryota; kingdom Metazoa; phylum Chordata; class Chondrichthyes; order Orectolobiformes; family Hemiscylliidae; genus Chiloscyllium; species Chiloscyllium punctatum. The sequence continues at coordinate 69,172,672 of NC_092742.1, forward strand.
GCACTTCTATGTATTCTTCATTGAATGTTCACGTGAATTGTTACATCTGTGATGATCAATCCTTGTGACATGACTTAAAATTCAGCCACAGCTGGTCCCCATCTATTTCTCTGGAGGATATTGGCTGACTTAAACTCTCTAATGAGACAGATGCACTTCCATTAATGCACTTTAAAGATGGGGAGGCAATGACATTGCAGTACTGAGACTGAACCAGCGATGCTCTGGGGACATGGGCTTCTCTTTCACAAAAACAGATGGTGAAATTTGAATTTAATTAATAAATTATGAATTAAAATCGAGTCTAACATGACCATGAAACAATTGCCGATTGTCATAAAACTCACTGATGTCCTTTAAGGATGGAAAATCTGCCATCCTCACTTAGTCTACATTTAACTCCAGATCTGCAACAATGTGGTTGACTCTTAAATGCCTGTTCAAATGGCCTAGCAACCCACTCATGCATTTAACAATGTCTCATAAAAAGAATGGACAGGATGAACAACCATTGGAAACAACAGCAGCAAAATCAGCTGACCCTCCAAAGTCCTCCTTATTAACATCTGGTGACACATGTCACAGCTGGCAGAGCTGTTCCAAAGGCTAGTTAAGCAATATCCTGAAATAATTATTCTCACAGAATCATATCTGGAGACAATGTCACAGACACCACAATCATTTTCATTGTACTGCAAAGAGAACAGCCCACCAAAAAGGGAGTTACCGTGTGAGATCTCAACATTGAAGACAAACTCTATTCTAAGCTTTAGAGCACAAGATATTTTCTAAATTCCAGAGGACCCAGGACAATTCCAACATCTGGAATGTGTCTGCTGGAATTTTTCTGCTGGAGCTCAGATTTTGTTTTCCTGTTATAAAATTACACACTGTACAGTTCTGAAACAAGCCCTGCAGTCTCTGCTTCTGTTAATGCTCCTCAGGAGTCTCTTCTGATCTTCATCAGCATTTCCTGCTGTTTCTTTTTAGATATCTTTTTCAAATCAATCAGTTCAGCGATGTTATGATTCACCCCTGGTGCAGATGTGACTTGAATCTGAGCCTCCTGGTTCAGAGGTATAGATATTGCACCACAAGAACCCCTGCTATGCCTTCTTTTTAGATATTTCAAATCAACCTATTCAGAGATGCTACGGTACACCCATGGAGCCTCCTGGTCCAGAGGTTGGACACAACTATGGCACCACAGGTTCTCTCTGCTATGCCTTTCTCACTCATCTGCTTAACTAGCTTCACCTTTACTGCTTCAATACTATCTGCCTTAACCATTTCTTGTGGTTGTAAGTTTCACATTCTTACCATTCTCTAAATGAATATGTTTTTCTGATAAATCTAGTAGGGAATTAGATGACAATTTTATTTTCACAGTCACAAGTTTTAATCTCTTCCGAAATTAGAAATATGTTTCTTCCATCCATAATATCAAACACCATCATAATCTCAAAGAACTCTATCAGGTCACCACTAAACTTTCACTTTTCATGAATAAAGAGATGCAGCTTTTTCAAACTTTCCTAGTGATAGGTTTTCTTGTCTCACTTTGTAGATCTATTTTACACCTTCTTTAGTGCCTCTATGTTATTTATATAATATATAATCATTAATATGTCATTTGGTAAGAAGAGAAAATGTAAAATATAAGGGTATAATCCTGAAGAGGGACTTGGCTGCGTATGTGCATTGAGGGTGGCAGGACAGGATTGAGAGAGCAGTTAAAAAAGTTACAGTTTCCCAGGATTTATTAATAGAGACATAGTGTACAAGGCAAAGGAGTTCATATCAACAAGATAAAAATGTTTCACATCTGGAGGTCTGAAATATATATGAAGAATGCTGTAAAGTCAGCAAGTCTGACACCAGCTGTAGAGGGAGAAACAGATTTAACATTTTGAATCCAGTGTGACTTTTATCTGGAGCTGAAGAGAGGTCAAAATGTAATGGGTTTTATGCTGTTGATAAAGGTTTGAAGGAGCAAGTGAAACAAAAGGGAAATGTGTGGGGGAGAGTAAATACCAAAGTTGTCATGGAACAAACAGCAATCAGAGTGCCAATGGTGGGGGTAAAGAAACAAAGCAATAATCTAGAGTAGGTGTTAGCAGAAGAAACAAGTTAGTTCTCTGAAAAGCAAAAGCAATAATATGCAGACTGGCACCTAGGGGGTAAAAGAATCAAAATGGAGGACAGAGTTCATGGTCTGAAGTTGTTGAACAAATGCTTGAATTTAGAAGGCTGTTTCATAAGTCTGTGTTGGGCTTCACTGTAACAGTGCGATGGTCTGAGGACAGAAATGTGAACACAAGAGTAAGGTGTGGAGTTAAACAGGCAAGGAGCCAAATGGTTGGAGTCACATCTGGGAACTGAGTGTTGATGTTCCATAAAATGGTCAGTCTCCCCACATTTGAATAGATCACATTGTGAGTGGCAAATACAGTAAACTAAATTGAAATAAGTACAAGAAAATCTCTGCTCAGTTGGAAGGAGTGTTTGGGGCCCTTGACAGTGAACAGAAAGGAGGTAAAAGGGAATGTATTATATATTTTGCCATTACATGGGAAGGTATCATGGGAAGGGGTGATATATCGGGGAGTAGGAGATAGAGGTGTGAACCAAGGTTCATGGAGGGAACAGTCAATTCAGAATGTTGACAGGGTGGGAAGGGCATGACATGCTTAATGATGGTATGTTTCTGCATATGGCATAAATGTTGGTGAATGATCATGGTTCTGGGATGGACAGATAAGAGTGAGAGGACAAGTGCAGGAAATGAGTTGGACACAGTTGAGGTAAAAGTAGATGCCAGCACTAGTGCAATCATTGAAGAACCAGAAAGAGAATACTTGGTGAAGACTTGAGTAGAATTGGAATAAAGGAATGTTTCACATAGTTCATGAAAGGACAGACAGAACAATACTCATGGAGTATTCAAAAAGAAAGTACTGGAGATACTCAGCAGTTCTTGCAGCATCTGTGGAGAGAAACAGTATTAACGTTTTGAATGTGATCTGACTCTTCATTAGACATTACAGAGTGCAGAAAAGACATATAAGAATTGATTAAGGGATGTGGATCTTCAGCGACATTGATAGATTAAAGAGGTTGAGACTATTTTCCATGGAGAAGAGAAGGTTGACCTGAAATTTGATAGCGGTCATATAGTCATAGAGTCATCGAGATGTACAGCATGGAAACAGACCCTTTGGTCTAACTCATCCATACCGACCAGATATCCCAATCCAATCTAGTCCCACCTGCCAGCACCTGGCACATATCCCTCCAAACTTTTCCTATTCATATACCCATCCAAATGCCTCTTAAATGTTGCAATTACACCAGCCTCCACCACCTCCTCCAGCAGCTTATTCCAGACATGTACCACCCTCTGCATGAAAAAGTTGCCCCTTAGGTCTCTTTTATATCTTACCCCCCTCACCCTAAAAATATGCCCTCTCTTTCTGGACTCCCCGACCCCAGGCAAAAGACTTTGATTATTTATCCTATCCATGCCCCTCATAATTTTGTAAACCTCTATAAGGTCACCCCTCAGGCTCCGACACTCCAGGGAAAACAGCCCCAGCCTGTTCAGCCTCTCCCTGTAGCTCAGATCCTCCAACCCTGACAACATCCTTGTAAATCTTTTCTGAACCCTTTCAAGTTTCACAACATCTTTCTGATAGGAAGGAGACCAGAATTGCACGCAATATTCCAACAGTGGCCTAACCAATGTCCTATACAGCTGCAACATGACCTCCCAACTCCTGTACTCAATACTCTGACCAATAAAGGAAAGCATACCAAACACCTTCTTCACTATCCTACCTACCTGCGACTCCACTTTCAAGGAGCTATGAACCTGCACTCCAAGGTCTCTTTGTTCAGCAACACTCCCGACGACCTTACCATTAAGTGTATAAGTCCTGCTAAGATTTGTTTTCCCAAAATGCAGCACCTCGCATTTATCTGAATTAAACTCCATCTGCCACTTCTCAGCCCATTGGCCCATCTGGCCAAGATCCTGTTGTAATCTGAGGTAACCCTCTTCCCTGTCCACTACATCTCCAATTTTGATGTCATCTGCAAACTTACTAACTGTATCTCTTATGCTCACATCCAAATTATTTATGTCAATGGCAAAAAGTAGAGGGTCCGGCACCAATCCTTGTGGCACTCCACAGGTCACAGGCCTCTACCACCACCCTCTGTCTTCTACCTTTGAGTCAGTTCTGTATCCAAATGGCTAGTTCTCCCTGTATTCCATGAGATCTAACCTTGCTAATTAGTCTCCCATGGAGAACCTTGTCAAACGCCTTACTGACGTTCATATAGATCACATCTACTGCTCTGCCCTCATCAATGCTCTTTGTTACTTCCTCAAAAAACTCAATCAAGTTTGTGAGACATGATTCCCATGCACAAAGCCATGTTGACTATCCTTAATCAGTCTTTGCCTTTCCAAATACATGTACATCCTGTCCCTCAGGATTCCCTTCAACAACTTGCCCACCACCGAAGTCAGGCTCACCGGCCTATAGTTTCCTGGCTTGTCTTTACCGACCTTCTTAAACAGTGACACCACGTTTGTCAACCTCCAGCCTTCTGCCACCTCACCAGTGACTATTGATGATACAAATATCTCAGCAAGAGGCCCAGCAATCACTTCTCTGGCTTACCATAGAGTTCTGGGGTACACCTGATCAGATCCTGGGGATTTATCCACCCTTACCCATTTCAAGACATCCAGCACTTCCTCCTCTGCAATCTGGACATTTTGCAAGATGTCACCATCTATTTCCCTGCAGTCTATATCTTTCATATCCTTTTCCACAGTAAATACTGATGCAAAATATTCATTTAGTGTCTCCTCCATTTTCTGTGGCTCCACACAAAGGCCGCCTTGCTGATCTTTGAGGGGCCCTATTCTCTCCCTAGTTATCCTTTTGTCCTTAATATATTTCTAAAAACTCTTTGGATTCTCTTTAACCCTATTTGCCAAAGCTATCTCATGTCCCCTTTTTGCCCTCCTGATTTCCCTTTTAAGTATACTCCTACTTCCTTCTTTTTCTTAACCAAACCCTCAATTTCTTTAGTCATCCAGCATTCCCTATACCTGCCAGCCTTTCCTTTCACCCTAACAGGAATATACTTGCCCTGGATTCTCGTTATCTCATTTCTGAAGTCTTCCCATTTTCCAGCAGTCCCTTTACCTGCGAACATCTGCCTCCAATCAGCTTTCGAAAGTTTTTGCCTAATACCGTCAAAATTGGCCTTTCTCCAATTTAGAACTTCAACTTTTAGATCTGGTCTATCCTTTACCATCACTATTTTAAATCGAATAGAATTATGGTCGCTGGCCCCAAAGTGCTCCTCCACTGACACCTCAGTCACCTGCCCTGCCTTAGTTCCCAAGAGTAGGTCAAGTTTTACAACTTCTCTAGTAGGTACATCCACACACTAAATCAGAAAATTGTCTTGTACACACTTAAGAAATTCCTCTCCATCTAAACCCTTAACACTATGTCAGTCCCAGTCTATGTTTGGAAAGTAAAAATCCCCTACCATAACTACCCTATTATTCTTATTACCCTATAGCTGAGATCTCCTTAGAAGTTTGTTTCTCAATTTCCCTCTGATTATTAGGGGGTCTATAATACAATCCCAATAAGGTGATCATCCCTTTCTTATTTCTCAGTGCCACCCAAATAACTTCTGGGAATATCCTCCCTCAGCACAACTATAATGCTATCCCTTATCAAAAATGCCACTCCCCCTCCTCTCTTGCCTCCCTTTCTATCCTTCCTGTAGCATTTGTATCCTGGAACATTAAGCTGCTAGTCCTGCCCATCCCTGAGCCATGTTTCTGTAATTGCTATGTTATCTCAGTCCCATGTTCCCTAACCATGCCCTGAGTTCATCTGTCTTCCCTGTTCGGCCCCTTGCATTGAAATAAATGCAGTTTAATTTATTAGTCCTACCTTGTCCCTGCCTGCCCTGACTGTTTGACTCACTTCTGTTCTCAGCTGTACCCGTCTCAGATCAATCTCTTTCCTCACTATCTCCTTGGGTCCTGCCCCCCTCCCCACCCCCCCCTCCACTTTACTAGTTTAAATCCTCCCGAGCAGTTCTAGCAAATTTCCCTGTCAGTATATTAATCCCCTTCCAATTTAGGTGCAATCAGTCCTTCTTGTACAGGTCACTTCTACCCCAAAAGAGATTCCAATGATCCAAAAATGTGAATCCTTCTCCCATACACCAGCTCCTCAGCAATGCATTCATCTGCTCTATCCTCCTATTCCTGCCCTCACTAGCTCGGAGCACTGGGAGTAATCCAGATATTACTACCCTTGAGGACCTCCTTTTTAAATTTCTACCTAACTCTCTATAATCTCCCTTCAGAATCTCAACCATTTCACTTCCTATATCGTTGGTTCCAATGTGGACAATGACCTCTTGCTGGCCCTTCTCCCCCATGCGAACATCCTTGATCCTGGCACCAGGGAAACAACTAACCATTCTGCTTTTTCTCTGCTGGCCACAGAAACATCTGTCCGTTCCTCAGACTACAGAATCCCCTAACACAATTGACCTAACAAATTGAACACAGTTTGGAAGAGTGGTCCAGGAAATGGCTGATGGAATTCAATGTGAGCAAATGCGAGGTCTTGCACTTTGGAAAAAAGAATACAAGCATGGACTACTTTCTAAACAGTGAGAAAATTCGTAAAGCCAAGGTACAGAGGGATCTGGAAGTGCTAGTTGAGGATTCTTTAAAGGTAAACATGCAGGTTGAGTCTGTGATTAAGATAGCGAATGCAATGTTGTCAATTATCTCAAGAGGGTTGGAATATAAAAGCAGCGATGTGCTACTGAGACTTTATAAAGCTCTGGTTAGGCCCCATTTGGAGTACTGTGTCCAGTTTTGGTCCCCACACCTCAGGAAGGACATACTGGCACTGGAGCGTGTCCAGCGGAGATTCACATGGATGATCGCTGGAATGGTAGGTCTAACATATGAGGAAGGGGAGATCTAATCGAAACTTACAAGATAATACATGGCTTGGAGAGGGTGGACGCTAGGAAATTGTTTCCGTTAGGCGAGGAGACTAGGACTCGTGGACACAGCCTTAGAATTAGAGGGGGTCAATTCAGAACAGAAATGCTGAGACATTTCTTCAGCCAGAGAGTGGTGGGCCTGTGGAATTCATTGCCACAGAGTGCAGTGGAGGCTGGGACGCTAAATGCCTTCAAGGCAGATATTGATAAATTCTTGATGTCACACTTCCGCTCCTATGTGTTATGGTCTTGTGGTCTTATGATCTCTTGGAAGGCAATGTACCCCTCATTGCATTAGAGCTAGTTTCAATACCAGAAACTTGGCTGTTCATGCTACGTTCCCCTGTGAATTCATCACCCCCTACATTTTCCAAAACAGCATACCTGTTTGGAATGGCTATAACCACAGAGGACTTCTGCCCTCGGTGCCTACCTCTCTTACCCTTCCTGGAGTTGACCCATCTATGTGCCTGTATCTGAGACAGTTCCCCCTTCCTATAACTGCCATCCATCACATACTGTTGCTGTTGCAAATTCCTCATCTCTTCTAACTGTCTCTCCAAATGATCCATTCGATCTGATAAGATTCGCACCCAACAGCATTTATGGCAGATATAATCCGCAGTAACCCTTAAACTCTCTTTAAACTCCCACATCTGACAAGAAGTACATATCACTCTATTAAAGGCCATTTTTTGCTCTTTCACAATCTACAGACCCAGAAAATAACACCGTCTTATTGCCCTACAAAACATTGCACCAGGTTAAATTAATAGTTATGGCTTGTATTTTAAGTTTAATCAAGAGACTTATCTCCAAAAACTTATAATCAAGAAATAACCCACTGTACTCACTGCTGCAGCCTTACTATTGGACAGACTTAAAACAACAATTAAATTATCTGATTCTGTGTTGAGAACTCTGCGAAACAGGTTCCTCCAAGATTAGTTATGAAATTCACTGTTTGTTAATTCAAAATCATGATACGGAATGATAGGGAAACACTGTTTCCACTTGTGGAAGCTTTGAGAACAAATGGGCACAGATTTAAGGCAATGGCAAAGGAAGCAATAGCAACACAATAGGACATTTTCATGCAGTGAATGATTAGGATCAATTTGCTGCCTAAGACCGTAATGGAGGCAGGTTTAATCAAAGCATTCAACAGGGATTATTATCTTTGGAGAGAAGGTGGGCGAGTGGTACAAAATAAATTGCTTCCATAGAGAGTTGGTTCACACACAATGGGCTGGATGGCCTTTTTCTGTACTGGCACAATCTGTGAATTTTCAGATAACATGGAGATAAGAGACAGGACTTTCCCTGCAATCTTCATGATTCCAGCATTGAAATTAAGTGGAATTATAAACCTAGGTTATGTGTGGGAAGCAGTTACCGGCCTGTGGGCTTTCTGGAATACTGTATATAAGTTGGTGGCCAGAGGGCAGGTTTACCATTAATTTAAGCATGAAGGGTATGTTCTTGAAGCTGGAGAGCCAATAGGAAGCTTTACAACATGGAAAAAGGCACACTTACTTTCAGGTCAGTGAGAGAGGGTGTCCCACAATGGAAGGGAGCTCTCCCCAATTTTTAAACCTTAAAATTTAAAAAAGCCAATGAGAGTTGAGGCCCAATTTTGAAGAGGGCCTGCAGGCCTCACAATGGCCTGAAATTGCAGCTGCAACCAGGCAGGAGGGGATGACCTCAAGGCTGCCCGAAGCACTGGTCCTCTGACTGTCTGCAGCCAATTGCATAGTTTCCCAAAAAATTATATTCATCACCAAAGATCTCTTTAATAAAAGTCAAAAATTGAACTTTGAATCAGGCATGTGTGAGTTCCAAATGCAATTCTGAACTATTACATGGACCTTGCACTATTGGTTGGCACTGAAGTACTTCAAATTTTGAACTGCACTGGAATTCAACTGAGATAAAACAGGCATGACCCAGAATGAACCATTAGTACAAGGGTGTCAACATCATCAAAGACCCCTCCCAGCCTGAGAGAGAGAAGATCATCTTCTCTCTTCCATCAGGCAGAAGATACAGAACCTTGGGTCCACATACCAATAGGTTCAAGAGAAGTTTCTTCCCTGCTGTTATTAAACCACTGAATGGACCTCTCTAATTTCAAATCTAATGTTGATCTTGCTTTTGTGCACCTCCTCTGCAGCCGTAACCTTGCATGCCTCCCTTTGTCTAAACACCCTATGATCTGTTTGTCCTTGTATGTTATGATTTGCCTGTACTGCACACAAAACAAAACTTTTCACTTTTCAAAACTTTTAGGTACACATGACAACAATAAATCAAATCAGAAAGAATCCTGAAGGACATTAACAAATGCCAGGAGGCCAAAAGTAAATAAACTATGTGGCGTTAGCTGCAGAAACTAGAAATACAATGTCAGCATTGTACAATGTCAAGTTTTTAGGACAAAGAACATAGAATATTGCAGCCCTTTGGCCCTCAATGTTGCACCAAACTATGGAACCAATGTGAAGCCCATCTAACCTACATTATCCCATTTTCATCCATATGTCTATCCAATGACCATTTAAATCCCCGTAAAGCTGGTGAATCTACTACTGTTGCAGACAGGGCATTCCACGCCCCGACTACTCTCTGAGTAAAGAAACTACCTCCGACATCTGTCCTATATCTATCACCCCTCAATTTAAAGCTATGTCCCCTCATGCTAGCCATCACCATCTAAGGAAAAAGGCTCTCACTATCTACCCTAATTTACCCGCCGATTATCTTGTATGTCTCAATTAAGTCAGCTCTCAACCTTCTTCTCTCTAACGAAAACAGCCTCAAGTCCCTCAGCTTGTCCTCATCAGACCTTCCCTCCATACCAGGCAAAATCCTAGTAAATCTCCTCTGAACCCTCTCCAAAGCTTCCACATCCTTCCAAAATGCAATAACCAGAACTGTATGCAATACTCCAAGTGCAGCCGCACCAGAGTTTCGTACAGCTGCAGTATGACCTTTTGGCTCCGAAACTCAACCCTTCTACCAATAAAAGCTAACGCACCATCTGCCTTCTTAACAACCATATCAACCTGGTGGCAACTTTAAGATGTCTCTGCTGTTCCTGTTGCTCCTTCCAAAGCGAATCATCTCACACCTTTCTGCATTAAATTCCATTTGCTTCCTCTCAGCCCAGCTCTGCAGCTTATCTATGTTCCTCTGTAACCTGCAACATCTTTCAACACTATCCACAACTCTACCGACCTTAGTGTCATCTGCAAATTTACTAACCCATCCTCTTACTCTCTCATCCAGGTCATTTATAAAAATCACAAATAGCAGTGGCCCCAAAACAGATCCTTGTGGTACACCACTAGTAACTGAAACTCCAGGATGAATATTTCCCATCAAGCATCCCACCCTCTGTCTTCTTTCAGCTGGCCAACGTCTTATCCAAACCGCTACATCATCCTCAATCCCATACCTCCGTATTTTGTGCAATAAAGCCTACTGTAGGAACCTCATTAAACATCTTACTGAAATCCCTATACACCAGATCAACCACTTCACCCTCATCCACCTGTTTGGTTACCATCTCAAGGAACTCAATAAGGCTTGTGAGACACAACCTACCCTTCACAAAACCATGTTGATAATCCCTAATCAACAATTCCTGTCCAGTGATTATAAATTTGATCTCTTGTAACCTTTTCCAACACTTTACCCGCAACAGAAGTAAGGCTTACTGGTCTATAATTACCAGGGTTGTCTCTAATCCCCTTCTTGAAAAAGGGAACAACATTTGCTATCCCCCAGCCTTCTGGCATCATTCCTGTAAACAATGAGGACATAAAGATCAAAGCCAAAGGCTCTGCAATCTCCTCCCTGGCTTCCTAGAGAATTCTAGGATAAATCCAATCCAGCCTAGGGGACGTATTTATTTTCACACTTTGTTATATCTTTAATAGATCCAGTTTTGATTCTGTTCCATAAAGAGTCCTTGAAGATAGCTTACCAGAATATTAATGAATTTTCGATCAAAAAACCAAAAGAACTTTGGTTGCTAGAAATCTGAAACAAGAACAGAAATTGCTTGAAAACGTCAGCAGGTCTGGCAGCATCTGTGGAGAAAAATCATAGTTAACTGATAGGACCTTCTGAGATTTTCCAGCAATTTCTGTTTTTATTATCAAATCTTAATTTGTTCATTATCAGGAATGTCTTAGGTAATTTTTGTTCACCTACAGGGGAATGATTAAGATGACCAGATGAATAATTCTGTGCTGTGGTTAATTTATATGAGTCAGTTTAGAAATGACAAGACATAGGAACTTCAGTACAAACCAAGAAAATAGAGTTAGATCTTCTTTTTGAAGAGAACTATCCAGTTCTGTAATGGCCAGAATATATAAAGTAAATGAACTCACTATGGCCATGAGAAGGGATCCTGAGTGAGTTTCTGCAAATGTAAGGCATTGATTTATAGAGAGTAGATAGGTTTAGAATGAGGAATGATATTCAATCTCTTGGTTTTGGAGAGGTATTTCCCAAAACCTTTTTCCTAAATTGACCTGTTTCTCTCTTTGTTCTAATGCCTTTTCAAAGAGGTTGTGTAAATGGGAGTAGTGATCTGAAAGAATTTGAAAGTGGCACCAATGATTGATAGGCTGGATCAACTACTTGGTGTTTTCACATATGAATGGAAACAAAAACACTGATAGGAAGGCAAACAATAATTTCCTTGAATAATATAAATGTCCAATTGTCACCCAAACTTTATTAATACAAATTTAATACATTTTTTTAATATCTATTTTATTTAAATGCCTTCTTCTATCCTCCACTCCTTTAAAGCGGTTTTGGAGCTTCGCTGTATTAAAGATGCTATGTAGGTGAAAATTGTTGTTGTCGTTATCGAATCTTTGATGATGATAGCGAGATTTTATAGTTACGTTGCAGCAAATCTTTAAAATGCTGAATCTAGTAGTTGATTCAACAATTGCTGCACATACAAGAATAAACTTTATGTCCACAGATAATGGTTTGAAGAGCTATCCACAACAAAAATAACACATACCAGCCAGGTCATGACATCCCTCCCCCAAATTTCCCATAATGCAACTGTTAGTTGTTCAAAGCTGTTACAGGCCATGAAACCTGAATGATTTTTTAAAATATACCTGGAAATCTGCAATTATTTCTTAAATATGTAAAATAGTTGCAATATTTTCAGCATGCACTGACAAATAATGAGAGCACAATACTACAATGGAGAAGAAAATATGAAGAGCATGAAAACTTCTAGGTCCACACACCATCTGGTTGGGAGTTATAAGCCACTTGTTAAGGCAGTAACCGAAAATGTCATTGTGGATTTACAAAGGGAACCACAGCTTCTAAAAAAATGACTACAAACTATAAAGCCGCATTACTCACTGAGAATATCTTCTCGAATGTGAGCTAGACTCATCCTCTATACATGTGTTTGTAGCCTTTAAAAAAGTCAGTATGCTTTGCACCTATTTGTTCAGTAAAGTGAAAGACCCAGATCTTGGACCAGTAATAGCAACAATATTTTCAATATTCACCATTATTACTCTACTGAAACTGATGGCAACTTTGTAAATCCACAAATGCATAGAATTGTGTCGAAATCCAGAAGTGATTAACAGTGATTCTACATTTTTCCAAAGAATGCATTGTTGAGGCAGCCTCAAACTGTAAGCAATGGAAATTAATTGGATTGATGAGAACTTCTACTTTTATGCTATTAGTATCATTTAAAAACCCTTGAATAAGTTGAACCTTCTTGAAAAGGGATTGGCTCACAAACGGAAAATAGAACAATGGCTTAATTAGATCATTTTCAGGTTGGCAAACTAACTAGTGAAGTGCCAACTGGTTTAATGTGAGGCTGCAATTGTTTACAAACTAGTTTAATAATTTAGATTAAGGGACTCAGCATATTTTTGCCAAATTTGCTGATTTAAGTAAGAGAGCAAGTTGTGAGAAGGCTAGAAAGAATCTACACAGATTAAGTGAGTGGGCAAATTATTGGCAGATGGATTATAAAGTGGGAGATTGTGAAGTTGTCAACTTTGGCAGAATAATAGAAAAGTTGAATATCATTTAATATTACAGAATTCTGTGGTACAGAGAGAATCTGGATCTCTACAAATCAATCACAAAAGGTTACTGGGTAGCAACAAATAAATAAGAAGGTAAATGGTATAATGAGTCTTTTTTATAAGGGGATTGAGTGTGCAAGTAGGGAAACCTTATTGCATTTGTACATTTAAGATGGAGATGTGGAGGAATTTCTTTTCTACAGGGGTCGTTAATTTTTGCAAATCTCCAACCTAGGGAGCTATAGAGACGATATCATTGAACATATTCAAAGCTGAGCTTAACAGATTACAAAGGAGTCAAGTATTAAGAGGGGAAGACAGGACAATGGATTTAAAGCCATGATCAGATTAACCATGATCTTAGTAAATGGCCTAGTCACGCAGATATATTTTTAGGTCCTTCATAATTAACGTCATTTTAAAATGTATTAATAAACTACCAAACTTGCAAATTTGCTTTTCTGTGAAAATATTCACCATATAATAAACTTTGGAATGTTACCTTCTACTCTTTCTTCATTGTTTTAACCAGTTCAATAAAGAACTTTTTCCCACCTGACAAAGAGACAAACTGAGAGCATTACCTATACTTTCAAAAAATACTCTCCAATTTCTTGTGCAATTAGCACATTTTCTGTTTAATTTCAAATTAGCAACATCCACATATTTTCTTCTCCTTGGTACTTCAAAGTGATCCTTCTCTGATTTCTTAATCTTCTCCTATTCAAATTTCTTCCAAACAAAGGTCAATTTGTAGTTCTCAAGACTCTCAACCAGCCCCCTTCCACCTTGTTTATTTTCCATTCACTTTTCTAAGTATTCTTGTCAGTTGCTAATATCTATATAGCATGTGGCCACATTTTGCAATGAGGTGAATCAATGATGAAGGCAGAGTGGTTGACATTGTCCAAATGGAATTTCAGCAAGGCTTTTGACAAGGTTCACATTGTAAACTGGTTAGCAAGATTAGATTACATGGAATCCAGGAGAAACTAGCCAATTGGATACAAAATTGCCTTAAAGGTAGGAGACAGAGTGGGGTGGTAAAGGGTTGTTTTTTGGATTGGAGGCCTGTGACAGTGGTGTTCTGCAAGGATTGGTGCTGGGTCCACTGCTTTTTGTCATTTATGTAAATGATTTGGAAGTGAATATGGAGGTATGGTTAGTAAGTTTTCAGATGACACCAAAATTGATGATGTAAAGAACAGCGAAGAAGCTTACCTCTGAGTATAACGGGACCTTGATCAGATGGACCAAAGAACTGAGGAGCGGCAGATGGAGTTGAATTTAGGTAAACGTGAGGTGTTGCAATTTGTGAAGGCAAACCAAGACTGGACTTATATGGTTAATGGTAGAGTCACTGGGGAGTGTTGCTGAATAAAGAGACAAGGAGTGCCGGTATATAGTTCTTTAAAAGTGGAGTCATAGGTAGACAGGGTGATGAAGAAGGTGTTTGTCATGTTTGTCTTCATTGGTCAGTGCATGGAGTATAGGGATTGCGGCTATAGAGGACATTGGCTAGGCTACTTTTAGAATTTTGCATTTGATTCTGGTCTCCCTGCTATGGGAAAGATGTTAAATTTGAAAGGGTTCAGAAAAAATTCAGAAGGATGTTGCTGTAATTGGAGAATTTGAGCTTTAGGGAGAGGGTGAATAGTCTGGAGCTTTTTTCCCTGGAGCATTGGAAGATATGGGGTGACCTTATAGAGGTTTATAAAATCATGAGGGGCATGGATAGGATGAATAGCCAAGGTTTTTTTTCCAGGTTGGGGAGTTCAAAACTTGAGGACATACATTTAAGGTGAGGGAGGAAAGACTTAAAAGGGACCTGAGGGGCAAACTTTTCACGCAGAGGGTGGTGCGTCTATGGAACAAACTGCCAGAGGAAGTGGTGGAGGCTGGTACAATTACAACATTTAAGAGGCATCTGAAAAGGTACATGAACAGGAAAGGTTTAGAGAAAAATGGGCTAAATGCTAGCAAATGGGATTAAGTCAGATTGGGATGTTTGGTCAGGGCAAACAGGTTTTCCAGAAGGGTCTGTTTTTGTGTCAGATAATTTTATGACTCTATGCCACTACTGCTTTTGGTTTTGTATAAACAGTAAATTCTGCCTGAAATGCGCTAAATAATCAATGTGAAAGAATTACATATTAATGGAAACTGATAAGACATATGGCATGTTCAAGCAGGAGCAATCATTTATCAACAATCTATGGTCATGAGGCCTCATTAATGTGATTTAATGTATAATGAATCATCATTTCCCTTCAAGAAAAAAATGATGCAATTTCTACAGAGAAAGGGGATAGATGGATCTTGTGAGATCACTGGAAGATGCTAAAGGTTAGTTTTGTTGAATAGCAGTTTTGTTCGACCATATGGTTTCTTCTTATTCCCCAAATCCCTCAGCTTCCACCTAAATATTTAAATAGGTGTGTCCTAAATGACATGTTGCTCAACATGGCACAACACATCTATTTCCCAAAGACCACACCTAAGACATTTAAACTCAAAATATTAACAAATCTCTTATCTATTGCACATCATCTCATAAATCATATCCTTAACAATGCACCTCACCTAACACAAAATATTCCTCATCTATTGCAAAATATGTTATATCGAATGCACTTCTGACCTAAAATAATGAATATGCCTAATATAACTTGGAACCATTTTCTGACAGATTTTTCAGATCAGGTATTGATTAACTGACCATTTGGCTATTTTCGCAAATATGGCAAAATATTATGAGCTTTGTGATATATTAATTGGACTTCATATTGTAATTTCACAACTTGTCATGACTATTTACTGTTTTTATTTTCGATAATTCATTAAGCATCCTTCAAAATAATTCTCAACAAATTTATATACACATTTTATAATATGTTTCCATTGTGGCCTCACCTACTATATTTCGCAATTCTGTCAGTAATCTGAGCCTAATGAATACATGCTTGAGTAAGTTAATAATCCTCATCCTTAATAAGATATAAAAGCTGCACTGTAAAGATATTTAAAGAAATAATTATTCTATTGAACAGATATTTTCTATATCAATGCTTTATCAATTTATATTTAAAACTGTTGAATAATTTTATTCTAATCAGCAATTCCTTTTACAAGTTGCTCCATTTTACTGAGACTGTGCAGGTTTCAGATGTGACCCAACCCAGCCCTAGCTAGCTCGGCAAACAGCTTGACAAATGAGGCAGTCTAAATCCAAGCATAGTTCCCTAGTGGTTAACTTAGAGGCTGCATTTGCAGCACAGAGCCTCAGCTGTCTTCTCAGACATTTCTCTCTTCTCAGCAGCAACCGCATGACAACCACAATCTGAGGCTGTGGCCAGCTCCCCTTAATTTACAACTCTTACATTATTTGCAATCAAGCAGAATTGCAAATAAGCACCACCTATTGGCATACACAATACACTTTAAAAAGCTTTTAAAGTCAAAGATCATCTTTCCCATATCTATATTTTTATGGACATATATGTCCAACAGTCTGAAGTCTGGTTAAGTAGTGACATATGATTTGTGATCAGACTGATTAAAAATTTCAGCATAACACAGAAGGTACCGATGAACAAAAAAAATTATTAAATCACTCAAGCGTCCACTCCTGCCCTAATCAAATGAGTCCTAAAGGCCAGTATAATACACATTTAGTACCTGTCTTTAGAAGCATATCATAAAATATTGAATGTCTTATATTTCACAAAACGTCACTTAAGACTAAAAGATATGCTTTCTTTTCACATTGCACATTATTATAATGAACACTTTACACACACACACATCTTACAGAATAAAATAATTTTTTTTCTAATATATAGTTTAACATAGACAATTCATAAAATAATTATAACATGAATATTTAACCACCACAGAATTACTGTTATCACATAGATTTTTAACTTACTGGATATATTGTAATTTATATTAACATAATCTGCAAAAAGTCTTTAAACATTAATGCAAAGAAAGGCTACCTTAAGGCTAAAGCCAAATAAGAATTAAGTTGCTGGCTGCAGGATAAATTTACAACAATCAACAGCACTTTCAATATAACACTCAGCTGTTTGATTTTTGAAAAGCTTATGCCTACACATTGCTCCCTTTAATGAACAATGTACGATATTATAAGAGTATGAAAACACACAATTATTTGTGGCATTAATGAAGCATTGTTAGATTGTGCAACATTCTCAGCTTAATTATTTTATGTTTTGTCAAACTAGTTAAGGTAGATTTTCCAATAATGTAAGAAAAAAAGTAAAAAAAAACAAGTTGAGAAGGCTTGAGTTTGTACATTAGGAGTCGAGGCCTTCATCTTATTCCCATCTGCAGAATACAATCTATTGATGCGGCAGCCTCCCTCACAAGATTTGAATAATACCAAACACAAAGAAAAAATCTCTGGAGGCGTTTCTGCCACAGCACATTGGAGTTCAATTCTGAAGTCTGAGACAATCACCAATTGTTAGTTTTTAAAAGAAATCCTAGTGGCAAAGAACTTACCATTTCCTTTTATACCATTTTTCCTTCGGTTTATTCGTGGCTCTAAGGATGCGCTAGGAGGTGTCTCATTTGACCTGCTGCATGCTGCTATGACATCAGTCAGATGATACAGTTCATTATGGGAAAGACTACTGTTGCTATGGAAACTGAGATGTGATGTGAATTTTTACTGCAAGCCCATTGGCACGTACCACATTAAGGGACCACCTTGTTCTATAAGACTTTGGCTGGAGACAACAGTTTTCTATAATAGAGGAAACCGAGAGAGAACTGCCTTACAATGCAACTCTTTCTGCAAGTCAGAACATTTCACTTGTAACATGGAGTATTTACAGTAAAAAAGCAATATAGCAATAATAATAGGAAATGTGCCTCCTTGGAAACACATAAGAAAGAGAAAGAATTTTGATATAGTAATAAAAGTATTTGATTAATTAGTACAATCTAAACTGATTTCCATGACTTGAGGGGTACATTTTAACTTTTTCCACTGCCTGGGACACTAGCACAAGTGATTTGATTGCTTGTCATACACATAGATAAGAAACCTGGTGGGCTTGTAAGAGAGGCAACCAATTGATGGTGGACCAAAAGTGGCATTTCATTCAGAATGCACTACCTGATAGGATGATGCATCAATTGTAGCCTGTAAAAAGGAATTCTATAAACTCTTCAACAAAATACTTATACTGATGTAAGGAAAGAGCACATGAGTCGGACTAACTGGATTAGTCTAGAAAACAGTTGGTGCAAACAGACTGGCCAAATGATTTCTTTCTATGCTGTGCTACATTGTGGTTGTCACATTCAATGATTTACTTCAGTACTCTGACCACTGGTATCCCGAAAGAGATCTTCTACACGGTGGTTTGCTTCAAGCAATCATCCCTTTAATATACAAAACAAAGCTGCGAATCAGATAAAAGGCCTCCAAGAGCAATTTTCATTGATAAGTCTATGGGCCCAGATTTTCCCAATTGTGCATGAGGAGAGGCATCAAAATTGAAAGTTTAGTGTTATTATTTTGAATCAAGAAGAGCAGAGGTGCCCCTTCAGATTCACTAGAATACTGACAGAAGACTATCCTCCACTAGAAATGAGGACACCGACCAGGATGGAAATGTGACACATCCTGGCTGAGGCTGTTGTAACATTCAGCAGCTTTACTGCCGTATGAAGATATTCTCGAGCTTGATTTGTGATACCCACTATCAATTTTGCCTATGCATTCTGTCTGATAGAGGATGTTGGAGTATTTCTGCCAGATTTTTACTTGCATATTTTGTATTATTCGGAATTTCCACTTTATTATTATGTTTAGTCTTTTTCTGTACCAGAAGACATAGGAGTGGAAGTAAGGCCATTTGGCCCATCAAGTCCACTCCACCATTTAAGCATGGCTGATGAGCATTTCAACTCCACTTACCCGCACTCTCCCCATAGTCCTTAATTCCTGGTTTCTATTAGACCTCCCCTCAACCTTTCAAACTCTATTGAATACAATCCCAGGATCCTCAGCCATTCATCGTATATTAGGCCTATCATCCCAGGGGTCATCCGTGTGAATCTCCACTGGACACGCTCCAGTGCCAGTATGTCCTTCCTGAGGTGTGGGGCCCAAAATTGGACACATTATTCCAAATGGGGCCTAACTAGAGTTTTATGAAGTCTCAGAAGCATATCGCTGCTTTTATATTCCAACCCTCTTGAGATAAATGACAACATTACATTCGCTTTCTTAATCATAGACTCAACCTGCAAGTCAACTTTTAGAGAATCCTGGACTAGCACTCCCAGATCCCTTTGTACTTCAGCCTTATGAATTTTCTCACCATTTAGAAAATAGCCCATGCCTATATTCTTTTTTTCCAAAGTGCAAGACCTCACATTCCCCTATCTATTTTGCATGTTTTATATGTTTTTTTTACATTTTTTGTGTTTTAAATGTTGTGTCACTTTCTTTGACATATTTTAGATATCTTCAAGTTGTTACAAGATAATTCAACAGTGGGTCCAGTTGATTTGAAAGGTAATTTTGGCCCAGATTTTCAAGTTTCCAGATAATCAAGGTTGATTGTACCCTGCATGGTATGTGTCAAAGCCCTCAGAACTCCTAATGCATAGACTATGTGATAATTGCACTGGAAATTAAATTTCCATTTTGTAATTACTCAGCATTTGCTATCTGGAAGCCTCCAAAAACATTCCCAATTCTGATTTAGGGTCGTGGACTTCAGAAGGCTAGTACTCCTTACATTAATAGCTAGTCAAGAAATGTTTAAAGATTAAAACATTTTCTCACTTCTGACTAATTGTAAAACTAATCCCCTCTCAAGTCATCAGAAGATAATAATCACTCACTAACCCATCTATCACGCATATCAATGACTCTCACTGAAACACTGGACCCCAGACACCTGCACATGCACACACCCTGAACACGAAGTGACTTCCACACCAACACCCCTCGCCTTCCAAGACAGTCAATTCTCTCATCTACTTACCTGCCACCCTAACCCCTCACGCACCTGTAATCTTGCCTTACTAACCCCTTACCCACATGCCACCCTATTTCCTTGCCTGTTTACCCGCCACACTACTCTTTCTCTCTCATTTACCTTTCACATACTTACCTTCTCTTAGTCGTTGTCAAATTCATCCGTGCTGAAACCAAGACTCTTGTGTGGATAATCAATCATTACTTCATAAGTTGCACCATTTGTATAAACGTTTAAATTCAATAGCCAATTATCTCCCTTTCGTCCTGCCATTCAGAATAAAATAGACTTTCATCAAGCTTCTTTAATGAACTTATAATCAATTTATTATCTAAAACTCTCATTTGCCCTAAATAAGCTTTGCACGTAAATGAATCAATTAGAAAACATGGGTGATTTACTGGTGATGGTTATTAGGTGAAAAACTACCATGGTTGATTTGTGATGCAAAAGAGAAATTCGATTGTGCAACACAGCACTGATGGATATAAAAAGAAAGTAAAACTCATAGAATCATAGAATTATACTGTACAGAAGGAAGCCATTCAACCCATTGTGTTTGTACAGCTCTTGAAAGAGCGACCCAGCTCCTCCCACTCTCCAGCCCTATATCTGTAGCCTGCTAAATTTGTCACTTTTAAAATAAGTGACCAAACTGATTAACATCTAAGCTATTATCTGGAATTAGAACAATATCCACTTTTAATCTGAAAAGAGACACACTCATAACACGAAGGGTTTACTCTGTTGTGATGATACTTTAAAACAGCAAAAGAAAATCACCCTTATTGACCAATGTTTGAAAACTAAAAGACAGAATTTGATGAATTTTCACACTCCACTGGATTTCTCATTGAAGAAGTAGAACGATGGAAGGTCTTCCAAATAAAGCTACAGGCTGGATAGAAATCAAAGCCTTTGGATACTGGTCACAGTTCAGCTTTTGTGAAACAAAAACTAAGTCCAGATTTATGCAAACATTAGCATGGGAGCCTGATTAAAAGTGAAAACAAAACCATCTCTTACCTCCCCAAAAGCATTGCTTGGCTATTTTTCAGTCATTTGACTTTCTTTAATTAGCATGTGCATCATAGTCCAAAATGGCTCAGTGGTTGGCACTGCTGATCACAGCACGAGGGACCTCGGTTCGATTCCAGCCTCAGGTGACTGTCTGTGTGGAGTTTGCACATTCTCACCTGTGTCTGCGTTGATTTCCTCTGGGTGCTCTGGTTTCCTCCCACAGTCTAAAGATGTGCAGGTCAGGTGAATTGGCCATGCTAAACTGCCCGTAGTGTTAGGTGCATTAGTCAGATGGAAATGGGTCTGGGTGGGTTACTTTTTGTAGGGTCGGTGTGGACTTAGAGTCATAGAGTCATAGAGATGTACAGCATGGAAACAGACCCTTCGGTCCAACCCATCCATGCCGATCAGATATCCCAACCCAATCTAGTCCCACCTGCCAGCACCCAGCCCATATCCCTCCAAACCCTTCCTATTCATATACTCATCCAAATGCCTCTTAAATGTTGCAATTGTATCAGCCTCCACCACATCCTCTGGCAGCTCATTCCATACACGTACCACTCTCTGCGTGAAAAGGTTGCCCCTTAGGTCTCTTTTATATCTTTCCCCTCTCACCCTAAACCTATGCCCTCTAGTTCTGGACTCCCCGACCCCAGGGAAAAGACTTTGTCTATTTACCCTATCCATACCCCTCATGATTTTATAAATCTCTATAAGGTCACCCCTCAGCCTCCGACGCTCCAGGGAAAACAGCCCCAGACTGTTCAGCCTCTCCCTGTAGCTCAGATCCTCCAACCCTGGCAACATCCTTGTAAATCTTTTCTGAACCCTTTCAAGTTTCACAACATCTTTCTGATAGGAAGGAGACCAGAATTGCACACAATATTCCAACAGTGGCCTAACCAATGTCCTGTACAGCCGCAACATGACCTCCCAACTCCTGTACTCAATACTCTGACCAATAAAGGAAAGCATACCAAATGTCTTCTTCACTATCCTATCTACCTGCGACTCCACTTTCAAGGAGCTATGAACCAGCACTCCAAGGTCTCTTTGTTCAGCAACATTCCCGACGACCTTACCATTAAGTGTAGAAGTCCTGCTAAGATTTGTTTTCCCAAAATGCAGCACCTCGCATTTAGCTGAATTAAACTCCATCTGCCACTTCTCAGCCAATTGGCCCACCTGGTCCAGATCCTGTTGTAATCTGAGGTAACCCTCTTCGCTGTTCACTACACCTCCAATATTAATGTCATCTGCAAACTTACTAACTATACCTCTTATGCTCGCATCCAAATCATTTATGTAAATGACAAAAAGTAGAGGGGTCAGCACCGATCTTTGTGGCACTCCACTGGTCACAGGCCTCCAGTCTGAAAAACAACCCTCCACCACCACCCTCTGTCTTCTACCTTTGAGTCAGTTCTGTATCCAAATGGCTCGTTCTCCCTGTATTCCATCAGATCTAACCTTGCTAATCAGTCTCCCATGGGGAACCTTGTCGAACGCCTTACTGAAGTCCATATAGATCACATCTACTGCTCTGCCCTCATCAACCTTCTTTGTTACTTCATCAAAAAACTCAATCAAGTTTGTGTGACATGATTTCCCACGTACAAAGCCATGTTGACTATCCCTAATCAGTCCTTGCCTTTCCAAATACATGTACATCCTGTCCCTCAGGATTCCTTCCAACAACTTGCCCACCACCGAGGTCAGGCTCACTGGTCTATAGTTCCCTGGCTTGTCCTTACCACCCTTCGTAACAGTGGCACCACGTTTGCCAACCTCCAGTCTTCTGGCACTTCACCTGTGACTATCAATGATACAAATATCTCAGCAAGAGGCCCAGCAATCACTTCTATAGCTTCCCACAGAGTTCTCGGGTACACCAGATCATGTCCTGGGGATTTATCCACCTTTAACCATTTCAAGACATTCAGCACTTCCTCCTCTGTAATCTGGACATTTTGCAAGATGTCACCATCTATTTCCCTACAGTCTATATCTTCCATATCCTTTTCCACAGTAAATACTGATGCAAAATATTCATTTAGTATCTCCACCATTTTCTGTGGCTCCACACAAAGGCCGCCTTGCTGATCTTTGAGGGACCCTATTCTCTCCCTAGTTACCCTTTTGGGCCAAATGGCCTGTTTCTACACTGTAATCTAATTATCCAGTTCACCTCACTTACATGGGTTCCTTGAAAACCCTTTCTAATCCAGAAGTAATCGAAACAGTTCAAGCTTTTCACCTTCCATAAGTAGGCCAAAAATATAAATACGTGTTCCCAACAGTACCACACTACAATATTACAGTTAACATTGTCAGAATATGATTCAAATAGCTAATATTCAAGGGTTAATTTGCTACCTTTGTATTGTTCTCCTCTGAAATGTAAACAGAGTGATGTAATAGGTTTTCCCCATGTACTATTACACCTACTGTAAATATATCTGTAAAAATATATATAACACCTGAACCAGTAAACAAGAACTTAGTTAACATCTCAGACTAGGACAAATGACACAGTTGAATAGAAGCTTTGAAGCTTTGGCCATCAGCCTTGTGGCCAGTGGTGAAACTAGAAGTGAGCAGGAGTGGAATAGCTGACCAGATGATCAGGTGATAACCAGATAAATAAGTTTGCATAGGCACGTGTTTCCAGGAATGATATGGCAAGGGAGTGCAAGACATTGTTGAAAATGCCTTTATCTCAGGGTCAAAAGTCTAAGCACCATATTTAAAAGGCACATGGAGAGAAATTCATTCCCTACAAGCAGGAAGGATCATTCTGGGTCATGGTCAAATCCTTTACCCTTTTCCTATTCTCTGCTGTCTTGATATTCAAGAAGTCTCAGGTAATTCAAGTGTGCCCACAGTTCAGCATTGCCTAACATCGGGTCCTACCTCAGAGTGTCCAAGAAAGGCAGAAGGTTCCATTTCATAAGGCTGGTCACAGGAGGTTGCAGAAGGTCCTCCTGTCAGACCAGGTCAACTTGGACAGAGGTCACACTGCAGGTTAGTGACATGAGGCACACACAAGAACCTGGGTGCAGTTCAGAAAGATGATGAATATTCTGCAGTATTCCATTAGAGTAATTGGCACCATCTAGTCATTGCACAGCGACACTCATAAGGTCATTGGGCAGTGTAACAATGCAAGGGCAAGAGGATAGTGCACAAGCCTCAGCAGCAGACAGAACATGTAGAATGAATGTGTGGAAGTTGAAAAACAATGTGGTTGTTAAGCACATCCTGGGGAGGTTTAAGGAGCTGTCATTGCCATTCCTGTTCATAACTTAGGGTCGCTCATTCGTCCACCCATTGAGAGGATACTTATTCCTTCTATCTTAAAGCAAGAAAAAAAGATTCACAACAGGATGGCGTGCAATGTGACTGGCAAGTAACCTGGTGTAATAACCCTTACCCCCTTTGAAGAGGAGGCCATTCTACTTGCTCGATTAGACTAGGTCCAAGCCTACACAGATGGCAAGATCAAGTGAGAATGCCCCCAGTTTGCTGTTGACAGATAGATGCACAGAAACAACCCTGAAACACTGTTGCAAGACGGGACTGTGCGTAATCAACTACTAATTATTTTTGTTAAACACTGCAGGTCTTCATAGCAAGTCCAAAATCAGAAAGAGAAGGCCATCTGTTGCCAACTGTTCTGTTTGCTGTCATGGCTCCTGCATTTGAGCACTTGGCTGCCTCTGTACAAAGGACAGAGGCTGCCCTGGAAAATGAGAACTGGCAGAATATGCAGTTACCGTCAGATATGGGATAGAACTTTCACTCTATTGCTCTATGCATGGGTGCAGTGCAGAGATGGCAGGGCCAGAGGGGATATCTCTTCTCTTCACTGCCCCTTCCCTTTCAAGGAGCCAGCAAGGTTCCATTGCACACTGATAAGGACAATAAACTCCAGCAAGTCATCCTCCTCCAGCAGGTCAGCGAAAGGGGCATACATCTGCATCTGGTTAGGAAAACCCAGCAGCTTAGACCCCTCTAAGCTCAGACTGCAAGAGGATAGACATGAAGATCCTTGAAATCAACAGGGTATAGGAGACAGCAGGCAGTCTCGAATTCAGCTGTGATATTCGGACTATAACTAACCATGATAAAAGGAAAAGAAAGACACAGATGTTCTAAACACAAAGTTTTTAATCACTGTGTAGAAGAAACACGATTATAAATACATGCTTAATTCCACTTTAAGCACGCTCGTTGCCAATTCTTTTATTATTTGTTGTTGTGATGGTGTGCACCAAATGGTGTGGTCTATATGTGGACCTATGATGTGACATTTATTGTGTCACATCGACAGTAGAGGCATATCTGATTATCCTGACATGCACACTTTAACTTTGGGCAGCATTTGTGTAGTTGGAGGCTTTAACTGCACAGACACAGAGAGTATTCACCCTGTCTGACGATGCAGTCTCAGCAGAGTCTATAGCTGAGTCATTGCATGTCTTGCTGGTCTCTGCATGACAACAGTTTGTTGTAAGGCATAACTTGCGTTTGGAGAATGTGGCTGAGACATAACTGGATCAATGCCAAATTACAAATGCATGTGACTTCCAACGTAGTTTCCAAATTAGGTTGGCTTCTGTCAGGATTGCAACAGCTTACATTCTAGTTCACACGAGTGTTCTGCAGATCATATGCTGATCCTGATGGTACTGACAATGTCTGTGCAGCACAGTTAGAGCAAGTGGGATGTGCATTATTTCAGACTGAACCATTCACAGGATTACAATATCAACAGTGTTAAGGTAACAAAGTAAAACACCCACAAGGAATCCTGGGCTCGCAGCCAACAGAGGACAATAATCTGTGTTGGTGTAGAGGTATTGTGATGTTTCACCCAGCCTTCAATCAGGTGGTGATAAGACCATAAGACATAGGAATAGAAATTAGGCCATTCAGCTTATCGAGTCTACTCTGTCATTCAATCACGGCTGATAAGTTTCTCATCCCCATTCTCCTGCTTTCTCCCCGTAACCTTTTATCCCCCTTGACAATCAAGAACCTATCCATCTCAGTCATAAATATACTCAATGACATGGCCTCCACAGACTTCTGTGGCAGTGAATTCCATAGATTTACCACTCTCTGGCTGAAGACGTTTCTCCTAATCTCTATTCTAAAAGGTCTTCCCTTTACTCTCAGGTCCAAGTCTTTCCAACCAATGGAAACTTCTTCCCAACATCCACGTTGTCCAGGGCATTCAATATTCTGCAAGTTTCAATTAGATCCCCCCTCAACCTTCTAAACTCCATCGAGTATAAAACCAGAGTGCTCAAATGCTCCTCATATGTTAAACTTTTAATTCCTGAAACCATTCTCGTGAACCTCCTCTGAACATGCTCCATGGGTCCGTGCATCCTTCCTGAGATTTGGGACCAAAACCTGTTCACAATACTCCAAGCATAGTCTGACCAGAACTTTATAGAGCCTAAGAAGCACGTCCTTGCTCTTATATTCAAGTCCTCTCAAAATAGATACATCATTGCATTTGCCTACCTTGACACGATTCGTAACCCACTCCAATTTGCCCATCGGAAAAACAAATCCACGTCAGATGCCATATCATTTGCCCTTCACTCATCCCTAGAACATCTTGACACCAAGAACAGCTATGTAAGAAGCTTACTCATTGACTACAGTTCAACCTTCAACACCTCAACCTTCAACCTTCAACCTTCAACCATCCTCTCGAGACTGATTACTAAACTCAGTGATCTCGGACTAAGCCCCACTCTCTGCACCTGGATCCTCAGTTTCCTGACAGACAGGCCACAATCAGTGAAGTTTGGGGACAATATTTCATCTTCACTAACACTCAACACTGGAGCCCCCATGGGTGCATACTCAGCCCCCTACTGTATTTACTGTATACCAATGACTGCGTCACCAAACACCAGGCTAATGCCATTTACAAGTTCGCTGATGACACCACCATAGTCAGTCGAATCTCAGATGGTGACGAAACAGACTACAGATGGGAGGTGGAAGACCTGGAAAAATGTGTACTGAGAACAACCTAGTTCTCAATGCCGGCAAAACCAAGGAACTCATTATTAACTTCCGACGGGATGTTACTCATGCCCCCCTGCACATTAACAGCACAGAGGTGGAACAAGTGGAGAGTGTCAAGCTCCTGGGAGTGGTCATCCACAACAAGCTTTTTTGGACTCTTCATGTGGATGTACTGGTTACAAAGGCCCAACAACATCTCTTTTTCTTCAGGCAGCTGAGGAAATTTGGCATGACAATGAATACCCTTGCCAACTTTTATAGGTGCACCATTGAGAGCATTCTATCTGGATGTATCACTATCTGATATGGTAACTGTGCCATTCAAGATTGGAGACAGTTACAGGGAATGGTAAACTTAGCCCAGACAATCACAAAGGCCAATCTCCCATCTATAGAATCCAGCTACCAGGCCCATGTCAAGGAAAGGCCGCCAGCATTCTCAAAGATCCATCCCACCCTGGCAATGTTTTTCTACAACCTGGACCATCAAGGAGAAGGTACAGAAGCCTGAAAACATGCACCAGCTGGTTTTGAAACAGTTTCTACCTTACTATTGTTAGAATACCAAATGGACTCACACACTCTTAACATTCTCCTGTACTTGTGTAAGTGTTTTTGCCACTGTTTACCTATTGTTTATTAATCTATGCTACTTAACTCTGTGATCTGGCTGTATTGCTCGCAAGACAAAGCTTTTCACTGTGCCTCGGTACATGTGACAATAAATTCAATTCAATTCAATTCATCTAACTACTGACTCAACCTGCATGTTTACTTTGAAAGAATCCTGGACTAGAACTCTTAAGTCTCTCTGCACTTCAGATTCTGAATTTTTTCTCATTTAGAAAATAGTCCATGCCTCTATTCTTCCTACCTCATACTTTCCCACGTCCTACTCCATCTGCCACTTTCTTGCTCTCAGTTCCTTCATCCAGATTGTTAATGAATAAAGTTGTGTTCCCAACACTGACCCTTATGGAACATCACTTGTCATTGGCTGCCAGATTCGATCCATGTTAGCACCTTGCCTCTAACACCATGAGTCCTTATCTTACTCAGTGGCCTTCTGTGCAGCATCTTGTCAAATGCTTTCTTGAAGTCCGGGTAGACAGCATCCATTAGCTCTTCTTGGTCTAACCTGCTTGTTGCTTCCTCAAAGAATTCTAGCATGACCTCCTTTGATGAAACCATGCTGACTTTGTCCTATTTTACCATACACTTCCAAGAGTTAAGAAATCTCATTCTTCACAATGGATTCCAGGATCTTGTCCACAACTGAGGTTAAGCTACTTGGTCTGTAATTTTCCATCTTTTTCCTTACTAGGTTTTAAAGAAGGGTGTCATGTTCACAATTTTCCAGTCTTTTGGGACCCTCCCTGACTCTAGTAATTCCTGAAAGATCACCACTAACGCCTCCACCACCTCTGCAGCTATCTCCCTCAGACCTCTAGGATGTCCATCTGGTCCAAGTGATTTATCCACCTTTACTTCATTCAGTTTTTCTAGCATTTGCTCCTTGGTGATGGCTACCATACTCATCTCTGCCCCCTCACTTGCCTGAAATTTTGAGATATTACTCACATCTTCCACTGTGAAGATTGTTATGTCAAGGGGTAAACCCTCCTGCTTTATTTAAAGCAGCAACACAGAAAAGATTTATCCAATGCAATAATCTGTGGAAATTTGAGAGGCCAAGAATTATTTAAAGTAAAAATTAACAACTGTATTTCTTAAAGTAAAACAGAGAATAATTAATTTACATGTTGTGGTTCTGTTCGCCGAGCTGGGAATTTCTGTTGCAGATGTTTCGTCCCCTGTCTAGGTGACATCCTCAGTGCTTGGGAGCTTCCTGTGAAGTGCTTCTGTGATGTTTCCTCCGGCATTTATAAATCACAGAAGCGCTTCACAGGAGGCTCCCAAGCACTGCGGATGTCACCTAGACAGGGGACGAAACGTCTGCAACACAAATTCCCAGCTCGGTGAACAAACCACAACAACGAGCACCCGAGCTACAAATCTTCTCACAAACTTTGAATTAACGTACAACTATTTACTACTCCTTCCTCTAACATATCTTTTACTTTTCCTTCCACAACACGAGTCCAACAAAACCCCTGATTAAGATTTACTGAAAAATTCAAATTTCAAAACCAGCCAGTGGTCGAATCTTCTCTTTATATCTTCTTCTGTAGATTTGGTCTCCAGGTCAGTGTTGATGTTTTTCTCTGTGCAAACTCCTTCTCTAGACAGGTATCTCTCAGAAAGTTCTGACTGGCAACCTACATCTTAGAGTCATAGAGAAATACAGCACGGAAACAGACCCCTTCGGTCCAACTCGTCCATGCTGACCAGATATCCCAACCCAATCTAGTCCCACCTGCCAGCACCCGGCCCATATCCCTCCAAACCCTTCCTATTCATATACCCATCCAAATGCCTCTTAAATGTTGCAATTGTACAAGCCTCCACCTTTCACCACCTTACATGCTTTCTCTTTTGCTTTTATGCTATCTATGACTTCCGTAGTTGGCCATGGTTGCCTCATCCTTCCTGTACCATGCTTCTTTGTCCTCAGAATGAATTTCTGCTGTCTCCTGAATTATTCCCAGAAATTCCTGCCATTGCTGTTCCAATGTCTTTCCTGCTCAGCTCCTCTCCCAGTCAATTCTACCCAGCTCCTCCCTCATCCCTCTATTCAGCCTTTATTCAGCTCTAATTCCATTACCTCTAATTCTATCGTCTCCCTCTCAAATTATAATCACTGCCTCCTCAGGGTTCCTTTACCTTAAGCTCCTTTATCAAGTCTACAACACTAAATCCCATATTGCCTGTTCCCTCGTGGGTTCCACCACAAGTTGCTCCAAAAAGCCATCTCATAGACATTCCACAAATTCCTTTTCTTACAATCCACTACCAACCTGATTTTCCCCAGTCCACCTGCACATTGAAATTCCCCATGACCACTGTAACTTTGATTTTCCTACACATCTTTTCTAACTCTCGGTGTATCTAATGCCGCAGCTCCTGTCTACTGTTTGGAGGCCTATATGTAACTCCAGCTATGTTTTTCTTACTTTTGCGGTTCCTCAACTCTACCTACACAGATTCTACAACATCAGACACTACTTTGTTTCTTACTATTGATTTAACTTCATTTCTTGCTATGGATGCAACCCCATTCCAGCATCCCTTAACATCCCAAAGATTCTGCAACATTGATCATCTCTCATCCATAGGTTGGACATCAACTTTTCTTTTTATTTCAAAAGTATACTTTATTCATAAAATATTTTGATGATCTGTACAATTGGTCTTGCCATACATACGTAAACATTCCATTTCTTTGCATACAGAGACAGAGTAATCATTCATATATACAGGTCTGTACGATTACTATCCACATATTTAGCAGGGGGGGGGTCAGCGGAGCCCCCTTACTGCGTCGGCTCCCTGTGCTTAGGCAGGCAGACGTTACACGGTGGTCTTTCCCCACCGTGCCTTGGCGGCAGCTGCCCCAAGCTTCAGCGCGTCCCTCAACACGTAGTCCTGGACCTTGGAATGTGCCAGTCTGCAACACTCAGTTGGGGTCAGCTCCTTCAGCTGGAAGATCAACAGGTTTCGGACCGCCCAGAGAGCGTCCTTCACCGAGTTGATGATCTTCCAGGCAGAGTTGATGTTTGTCTCGGTGTGAGTCCCGGGGAACAGGCCGTAGAGCACGGAGTCCCGCGTCACGGCGCTGCTCGGGACGAACCTCGACAAACACCACTGCATTCCTCTCCAGACTTCTTCTGCGTAGGCACATTCCAGAAGGAGGTGTGTGACAGTCTCGTCCCCCCCCTGCAGCTGCTTCGAGGGCAGCGTGCGGTGTGGCTGAGAGTCCGGGCGTGCATGAAGGATCTCACAGGCAGAGCCCTTCTCACCACCAGCCAAGCCATGTCTTGGTGCTTGTTGGAAAGTTCTGGCGATGAAGCATTCTGCCAAATGACTTTGACAGTCTGCTCAGGGAACCACTCGATAGGATCGGCCCTCTCCTTTTCCCGAAGGGTCTCAAGGACACGACGTGCTGACCACTTCCTGATGGACTTGTGGTCAAAGTTGTTTTTCTTCATAAACTTCTCCATGAAGGGCAGGTGGTACGGAATGGTCCAACGACTCAGACCGTTCCACGGCAGCGAGGCCAGGCCCATCCTTCGCAACACCGGGGACAGGTAGAACCTCAGTATGTAGTGACACTTGGTGTTTGCGTGGATCCATGCACAGCTTGATGCAGCCACACACAAAGGTGGCCATCAGGGTGAAGGTGGCATTGGGTGTATTTTTTCCCCCGTTGCCCAGATCTTTGTACATCAAGCCCCTTCAGTCCTGGTCCATCTTTGACCTCCATATAAATTGGAAGATGGGCTGGGTGGCTGCAGCGGCACAGGTTCTGGGAATAGGCCAGACCTGTGCCTCGTATAACAGCAATGACAGTGCCTCACACCTGATGACCAGGATTTTTCCCACAATGGAGAGCGACCATAGCTTCCATCTGCCCAGTTCTGCCTCACTTTGCTGACACGCTCCTCCCAAGACTTGGTGCATGCCCCAGCCCCCCCGAACCAAATACCCAGCACCTTCAGGTGGTCTGTCCTGACGGTGAAGGGGATCGAGGATTGGTCGGCCCAGTTCCCGAAGAGCATGGCCTCGCTCTTGCCTCGGTTTACCTTGGTCCCCAAAGCCCGTTTGAACTCGTCACATAAACACATCAGTCTGTGCAACGACAGAAAACGGTGACATCATCCATGTACAGGGAGGCCTTAACCTGCAGGCCCCCGCTGCCAGGAATAGTCACCCGTCTCAGACTCGCATCCTTCCTGATGGACTCGGCAAATGGCTCTATGCAACACACAAACAAGGTAAGAGAGAGAAGGCAGCCCTGCCTGACTCCAGATCTGACTGGGAAAATATCTGATTCCCACCCATTGATTGAGACTGCACTGACAATGTTGGTGTAGAGCAGTCTGATCCAATTGCAGATTCCTTCCCCAAAGTCCATTTTGGAGAGAACATCTCTCATATACCTGTGTGATATCCTGTCAAAGGCTTTCTCCTGGTCCAGGCTGATGAGGCAGGTGTCCAACCCTCTGTCCTGCACGTAGGCGATCGTATTCTTGAGGAGTGCGAGACTCGCAGCGATCTTCCTGCCCGGTACAGCACAGGTTTGGTCAGGGTGGATCACCGATCCCAGGGCAGACCTGACCCGGTTGGCGATAACCTTTGACAGAATCTTGTAATCTGCATTCAACAGTGAGATTGGTCTCCAATTTCTGAGTTCCTCCCTCTCCCCCTTCTGATTGTAGATGAGGGTGATGATGCCTTTCCTCATGGATTCACTCATGGTACCTGCCTGAAGCATACTGACATACACCTCCAGCAGGTCCTGGCCGATCAAGTCCCAAAGAGCAGAATAGAGCTCGACCGGTAAGCTGTCACTTCCAGGAGTTTTATTCCTTTCGAAGGACCCAAGGGCCTTGGTCAGCTCGTCCAGAGATAGCGGCTGGTCCAGCCTCTCTCGTGTTCCGTCGTCTAGGACCTCCGTGATAGAGGACAGGAACGACTGGGAGGCTGCGCTGTCGATTGGCTTCATGTCATACAGACTGGCGTAGAAGGATTTGCTGATCCTCATGACGTCAGCCTGAGATGACGTTACTGAGCCATCTTCTTCCTTCAGGCTGCTGAGCACGGAGCTTTCTTTGTGCACCTTCTGGAAGAAGAAACGTGAGCACGTTTTGTCCTGCTCCACCGAGCGGACCCTGGACTAGAAGATTATCTTGGAGGCCTGTGAGGCAAAGAGAGAGGCTTGCTGGCCCTTCACCTCCTTGAGGTCCTCCTTGACATCGACCCCCATCGTCTGCAGCAGGAGCAGGTTCTGCATACTTTCCTGGAGCTGGGACAGTTTTCCCTGCCTTCTCTCGCCTCCTGAACACCTTTGAGGATGAAGAACCTCTTGATGTTCCCTTTTGCTGTTTCCCCACCAGTCCGCTGGGGACTCAAAGAGGGGCTTCACGGTTCTCCAACCTGCGTAGTCCCTCTTGAGCTCCTCAATATTTCCCAGAGTCAACAGCTTTGTGTTCAGCTTCCACGTTCCCTTACCAACCCGCTGCTCGTCCTGTAGGTGACAGTCGGCCAGCAGGAGGCAGTGGTCAGAGAAGAACACTGGCTTGACGTCGGTGGATCTGACCGAGAGCGTTCGGGACACAAACAGGTCATTTATCCTTGAGCAGATAGACCTGTCTGCCCGTGACCAGGTGTTTCTACACTGCGCTCCATCTGCAGGGGTGCTGAAGACATTGTGCAGCTTGGCATCTTTTACCATGTCCATCAGGGCTGTGGACGTGGCATCCAGTTTATTGTCCCCACCGCCGGATCGTCCATCTGCATCAATGATACAGTTGAAGTCTCCGGCCAGAATGACCGGCCTGGACATTGCCAGCAACAGTGGAAGCTGCTGCAGGACGGCCAACCGTTCACTCTTACCCACTGGGGCGTACACATTAATCAGTCTCAGGGGAGTATTCCTGTACATGATGTCGGTGACGAGGAGGTGCCCGCCCACCACCTCCTTAACCTCGGAGATGGTGAAGTTGCCTCCTCGCAACAGGATACCCAGGTCGGAGGCGCGGCTATCGTTGACCCCCGGCCAAACTGACAGCCCATGGGCCCACAAGCTCGACCATCTCCTGTAGCTGCTGAGGTGTAGTATCCCACACTCCTGCAGAAACAGGACATCGGCTTTAACGTTGGCCAGG
Source organism: Chiloscyllium punctatum (assembly GCF_047496795.1). Lineage (NCBI taxonomy): Eukaryota > Metazoa > Chordata > Chondrichthyes > Orectolobiformes > Hemiscylliidae > Chiloscyllium > Chiloscyllium punctatum. The sequence goes on from NC_092742.1 coordinate 69,206,728, forward strand.
AAGGCCATCGTAGAAACACATTGTGTAGCTGATTTGATGCTACGCACATTGATGCTGGCAATTTTTATCACCATTTTAACAGTTTACAAGGTTACCAGTGTCCATTTGCTGCTGGTCCTGCCTCTCTGGGGTAGCTGTGTGCATTCCCGTGGTGACAGCAAACCTTTGGACCCTCCCAGAGCTGAGATAGCTGTCCGGCTCCACGCTGGGCCATTTCCCCGCTCTGGTGTCTTCGGGTCGCGACCATGGTCCGCACAGTTCAGTTCTCCGTCTGACAGGACCGCTGCTCCCAGTTACCTGGAGCTGTGGGCCGGTGGGTACCTCGTGGTTCTCACCGGGTAGGGGGGGGCCTTTCCCCATCCCCTCAGAGGAATCGTCTTTTCCTGTTTGGGCGGTGCTGCCCTCCTTTTTCCCCACGGCGCTCTGTCTCTTCCTCTAGTGATGACCCTCCTTGCGCCCGTCCTCACCGTTGGAAGAGCTGCCTGTATCCTTGTCATGTAGGTGTCGCTTCCCCCTTCGCTGGGTGGCTTTGGGGGCCTGGCGAGGTTTCCTCTTGCTGCTTTTGACAGTAATCCAATCCTCTGCCTCCTTTGATCCCTCCTCTTCCATTTCCTCTGTCTGTCTTGAAGGAGCTTGGATCGGCTGCTGCATCTCCCCGCTGTCTGCCGTCTGCTACAGCCTGCCCTTCCCTCTGGGTGCCTCCAGACACCGTTCCCGTGCTGTTTTGTGGTACCTTGCTGGTCTGATGCGGTCCATGGCTCGTGTTGCCACCTCCGGCCATCTGTGTGTAGGTGGCGGCCCCTCGTCTTGGGCAGGCCTTGTACATGTGGCCCGCCTCTCCGCACAGATTACAGTTCTTGGCCTCTTTACATTCCATGGTCGGGTGGCCTTCCTGTTTGCAGTTTCGACAGACAATCCACCACCATGTGGCCTGACCTCCCGCAGGTTCAGCACACTTTCACATGTCCTACTTCCTCCAATTGCAAAGCTGGAGGGTGGGTGGAGGATGTTCCCACTGGCATCAACCCTCAGGGTTACCCTGACCTGTCATTTACTGGTCCAGATCCTGAAGAGATCGACCACATCGGTACTTTCTCTCTCAACCTGGATGTAATTTCTCAGGATGGTCAGGACATCTGCTGCTGGGACGTGGGGGTTGTACATCTGGATTGTAACAACCTGACTCCTCTGTGCAGAAAGCACACACAACAGGACCACTAACAACATGGAGAACAGCGGCTCCCTTTCCTTCTTCTTGAAGACCTTCAGGAGCTGCTCGCAATTCGTCACGCTCCTGAAGGTCACATCGAAATAGCCTGCCCCAGGGAAATCCTGCAGGCAGTACACGCCCAGTTATTTTTATTTCAAAAATATACTTTATTCATAAAATAATTTGATGGTCTGGACATTTGGTCATGCCATACATACGTAAACATTTGCATACAGAGATCAGAATTTATTATTTGTATATACAGCTCTATACATTTATCAATCATATATCCATATATTTAGCTGAGCGTCAGCAGAGCACAAATGACTGCGTGGGCCCCCTGTTCTTCTTAGGCAGGCAGATGTTACACAGTGGTCTTTCCCCACCGCGCCTTGGTGGCAGCTGCCCCAACCTTCAGCGCGTCCCTCAACACGTAGTCCTGGACCTTGGAATGTGCCAGTCTGCAACACTCAGTTGGGGTCAACTCCTTCAGCTGGAAGATCAACAGGTTTCGGACCGCCCAGAGAGCGTCCTTCACTGAGTTGATGATCCTTCAGGCAGAGTTGATGTTCGTCTCGGTGTGCGTCCCGGGGAACAGGCCGTAGAGCACGGAGTCCCGCGTCACGGCGCTGCTCAGGACGAACCTCGACAAACACCACTGCATTCTTCTCCAGACTTCTTCTGCGTAGGCACATTCTAGAAGGAGGTGTGTGACAGTCTCGACCCACCCGCAGCCGCTTTGAGGGCAGCCTGTGGTGCGGCAGAGAGTCCGGGCGTGCATAAAGGATCTCACAGGCAGAGCCCTTCTCACCACCAGCCAAGCCATGTCTTGGTGCTTGTTGGAAAGTTCTGGTGATGAGGCATTCTGCCAAATGGCTTTGACAGTCTGCTCAGGGAACCGCTCGACAGGACCCATCCTCTCCTTTTCCCAAAGGGTCTCAAGGACACTATGTGCTGACCACTTCCTGATGGACTTGTGGTCAAAAGGTGTTTTTCTTCATAAACTTCTCCACAAAGGACAGGTGTTAAGGAACGGTCCAACTACTCTGAGCATTCCGCGGCAGCGAGGCCAGGCCTTGCACTCCAGCAAAATCTTCTTGACAAACACTGTCCGGTCAACTGGTGTATGCTCCTCCACCTTCTTCACAGTCACCCTGACTGTGTTGCGAATGCCCTGGCCTGGGCTGCGAGTGGCTGCTGAGGCCATAGCTCTGAGGTTGGCTGGTACCTGAATTTGCGTTAGGCTGAAGCCAGTATAAAGATCCACCAAGAGCAGGTTAGCACAATCAAATGAACCTCCAACGTCCTATCCCGATCCAGTAATGATCTCCAGCAGCTCCGACGACTCGCAATACGACCCCTGTGGTATCTCCCCTGCCAGCACACGTCTGCTGCGTCGAACCTGCAGCACCCAAGCAGAATCTCTTCCTCTGGTCATCAGGAACTACACATATTCCGAGCCAAAAGGCCGAGAAGCGATCCGCTGCTTCGAACCCGCAGGACTCCAGCAGATTCTTACTGTGATAGATTCAGCAGTGCTCACTGTCACATTGGCCTCCAGTTTCCAAAATCTAGCATGGTTGACTCTCTTTTGGCACTTCCTCTTTCAGCTGTGGTTGTTACAGTGACTGGCCCTGGGCCATGCTGCACTGGATCTTCCTCAGCTGAATCAAGCCAGTAGGACTGTCGGGCTAACTTGACCCGGCATCATCTACACCCGAGGTTATCTCTGAACAGATTGCAAGGATCGATCTGACCATTATATTCTTTAGAGCTCCCACACAATGGTAAACATTTTGCTTTTGTTCATGGCTTCTGGACATCACTGGCTACGCCAACCTTCATTGTCCATCTTACTTGTCCTGGAGAAGATGATGGTGAGGTGAAATTTTTGGGTTGTCAGGACATCCATAATGCTGTTTGGAAAGGAGTTCCAAGATTATGACTCAGTGACAATTAAGAAACAGTGATGCATTTCCAAATCAGGTGGTGTGTGAGAATAAGAAGCCCTGTATCTTCAGTCAAAACTCCTGGCCTCCCCACCCTGGTGACATCCATCCTGGAGAACGACAAATGGCATCCCATCTCATTCATACATCATGTATATGGAGACTGGAGTATTGACATGAAGATGGAAGTCATATTTATAGAACCTTCATCCATCACTCAACATTGAGCTTCCCTCATGTAATAGATCCACTGGACATGCATTCCAAAGGCCATCGTCTTGGCACCAGAGACATACTGCCAATGCCCAGAGAGGTGGGTTCCTCAAGGCTCCACCCTGGTCTTTGGATCACCTCCCTATCCCTGAACGTTAACTGACTACTATCACCTTTTGCATTCCCTCTATCATCCTTGAGATTCTGACAATTGCCCTTGAATCTCAGGACCTTGGTAACATCCTTTCTATTATGGTCTTTGCTCTCCCCAGACTCATTCTGAACAGTTGTTTTTTGCACACCCAACTTTCCCTCCATGGTCCAGTACCTTTCCCCAGACAACCTTTCCTCTCCCATCAAGACATATGACGACAGCCAGCTACAGGAATGTCAGCATGTTGGGTATCATAAAGGTGCATTCGTCTTAAAGCAATAACACAAGTTCTGCTTGTTTTCCAATGATGACTCGTATGATAACAAGTGAAATCATATGAACATTGGGTAATAGCAAAACTGGTTATACAAAGATAGGGATTTTAAACGTTTACAAGTACAGAGATAATGATTGTACATTTTATTAGTTCAGAAGTCTCAGAGTCCATCTCTCATTCTGGTGTTTTGACCACTCTTCCAGATCTTGTAATGATGGAACTGTTTAAAAGTGTGAACTTGTGCTTGGCTGGTCTTGTCCTGCAGTCATTTCATCCGTGTTTCAATTATTATCCCTGCTTTCTCTCACAATGCCATCATTCAGATGTGTTCTTTTGTGCTCCCTGTGCACAACTGGCATGTTGTACGTTTCTCTTAGATGGCTTCTGTTCCTCTTCAACGTCGTTCCATTGGATGTGGTGACTTTATAAGACTTCTGCTCACTGCATATTTTGGATACCTCCACAGATAACCATGTTCCCACTGTGGGGCACCTTTAATCATATAATTAGTTGAAGTGGGTCTGTACCTGAAAGCTCATTATGTTTCACCTCCATTTCCCCCTTATTTGTTGAGAAGTGTGTGCCATATCTTGGAGAAACGAGTCAGATGGTGGCTCTGCAAAATTGTTCTCACTTGCTTTCCAAACACAATCGCTGCTGATGACCATAACCTCAGATCCAGAAATGTAGCTCTGAGGTATAACATGGCAACATGGAAAGCTTGTTCTGTTGTCCTACGCTTCAAGTGATTGAACAGTGTGAACCATTTGCTCAGTGAGACTATTTGGTCGAGGGCATTGTGGTGAGGATATTAAGATTAGCAAGGTTAGATCTCACGGAATACAGGGAGAACTAGCCATTTGGATACAGAACTGGCTCAAAGGTAAAAGACAGAGGGTAGTGGTGGAGGGTTGTTTTTCAGACTGGAGGCCTGTGACCAGTGGAGTGCCAGAAGGATCGGGGCTGGATCCACTACTTTTTGTCATTTACATAAATGATTTGGATGCGAGCATAAGAGGTACAGTTAGTAAGTTTGCAGATGACACCAAGATTGGAGGTGTTGTGGACAGCGAAGAGGGCTACCTCAGATTACAACCAGATCGTGACCAGATGGGTCAATGGGCTAAGAAGTGACAGATGGAATTTAATTCAGATAAATGAGAGGTGCTGCATTTTGGGAAAGCATATCTTAGCAGGACTTATACACTTAATGGTAAGGTCCTGGGGAGTGTTGCTGAACAAAGAGACCTTGGAGTACAGGTTCATAGCTCCTTGAAAGTGGAGTTGCAGGTAGATAGGATAGTGAAGAAAGCGTTTGGTATGCTTTCTTTTATTGGTCAGAGTATTGAGTACAGGAGTTGGGAGGTCATGTTGCATTTGTACTGTAAATTGATTAGGCCACTGTTGGAATATTGCATGCAATTCTGGTCTCCTTCCTATTGGAAAGATGTTGTGAAACTTGAAAGGGTTCAGAAAAGATTTACAAGGATGTTGCCAGGGTTGGAGGATTTGAGCTATAGGGAGATGCTGAACAGGCTGGGGCTGTTTTCCGTGGAACGTCGGAGGCTGAGGGGTGGCCTTATAGAGGTTTACAAAATTATGAGGGGTATGGATAGGGTAAATAGACAAAGTCTTTTCCCTGGGGTCGGGGAGTTCAGAACTAGAGGGCATAGGTTTAGGGTGAGAGGGGAAAGATATAAAAGAGACCTAAGGGGCAACTGTTTCACACAGAGGGTGGTACGTGTATGGAATGAGCTGCCAAAGAAAATGGTGGAGGCTGGTACAATTGCAACATTCAAGAGGCATTTAGATAGGTATAGGAATAAGAAGGATTTGGAGGAATATAGGCCAGGTGCTGGCAGGTGGGACTAGATTGGGTTGGGACATCTGGTCAGCATGGACGGGTTGGACCGAAGAGTCTGTTTCCATGCTGTACATCTCTATGACTCTAGAACATTGAGAATCTAGCATCTCTTATATCATCTCATGCTGTCCACTTGTAGGTTTGGTGGAATCTCCGCATCCTTGTTCTGATTTGGTAATGTTCAAAGCATATCCAAGGTGACTATTTTGATTTGGATTAGGCATCAAAGTTGTACCCTTGTACTTTTATTAGGAGTCACTGTAATGGTGGACATATCAATAGTTTGCATTATTTCCATGGTTTGTGATCAGTTTCTGCTGTAAGCTATTTACCAAACAGTTAGTTGTGGAATCTAATGATCCCAAATACTAAAGCAAATATTTCACACTTTTATTGAAGTAATTGGATTACATTTGAAACAGGCTTTTGTATCCAAATACAAACAGTTTGCCATCTTCCATGATGCATGCTCCTAGCCCTTATAGAAAGCATCAATACTCAGGAATATCTTCTGCCTTGGGTTGTAGCATTGCAGACTGCAGTTTTACACTGACAACACTCATGAGAGATTGATGTACATGTGGATGGTCCTCCTGCTGTACATATGGTACACTTTAATTTAGGAGCTCTCTCAATGATGATGCTTGATCAAACATTCTAGTTTGGAATGCATGGTGCTAAAATGTTGAAGAAATCAAAGCATTTTTGCTGGTCTTCACAATGTCTTGTGAAGTAGGTATTTTAGAATAGAATATAAATTTATTGTCACGTGTACTTTCACATGAAAAATACAGTGAAAAGTTTTATAAGTCACTCCACCACAGCAACTGTATCAATGACAGAAGTCATATTTTATAATAAAAAAAATTAAGGCTAAGTTCATCACAGTTCAATTAATGGCTCCTGAGTTCAGGGAGCATCAATTAAGAAACTATGCAATACCCTGAAGATGCAGCCAAGACGGGACTGCCATCCTGCAATGAAACTGCCATTCCGGGACAAGACCACTATTCCAGGCCACTGGAAAACTGGGCTGGAAGCTGAAGAAGATCACCGTGCTGGGCTGAGACAACCACTCCTGGGCAAGACCTTCTGCCAGGCTGCTGGAACCCCTGGAAGCTAAAAACAAAGAAGACCTCCCCCTGCACAGGGAGAGACCTCCAAGCTGATACAAGACTGCCATGGCAGGCCAAGACCGACATGTTGGAACAAGACCACCACATCTCCATCTTCAGGCATGTGGGGCCTAGCTGCGGACCTGGAACCTCAGCCTAGACGCTGGGGGATTCAGGTTAGGGACCTGTTCCTTGCTTGGTGGGAGACCCTAGGCTTAGACAGAGTCGTGATTATAGTGGTGCCGGAAAAGCACAGCAGGTCAGGCAGCATCCAAGGAGCAGGAAAATGGACGGTTTGGGCAAAAGTCCTTCATCAGGAACAATTATTTTCAGACAAAAGCTCTTCATCAGAATCATTTCCTTCCTGCTGAAGGGCTTTTGCCCGAAACGTCGATTTTCCTGCTCTTCGGATGCTGCCTGACCTGCTGTGCTTTTCCAGCACCACTCTAATCTGGACTCTGATCTCCAGCATCTGCAGTCCTCACTTTTGCCTTGGGTAGAGCTGTGTCTGGCTCGTCCTGCTGTTGTTGCTGCTGCCACTTCTGCCACTGCTGGAGGCCTCCATCTTCACCTACCACTCTCCAGAATTAAAAGGGAAGAAAATGGAAAGAAAAAGAAAAAGAAAAAGAGCTAAAGAAAAAAAGAAGTAAAAATAAGAAAGCTGACAGGAGTGTACAAGCTGCAGGTTCAGCCACCTACTCCACTGCCATCTCGATATAGATTTCTGTCAGAGTTGACTTTGCCTGGGTAGTGACAGATTCCTCAATAGATAGATAGAGCCAAAAAACTGATCTGACTTACATTCACCTGGCACTTCTTGAACAGAACACAAGTCCTTCACCATGAGCTATTACCATCAGACAGTGAATTTTCCAATTGCGATCTTTGGTTTCGCCTGTTACCACAATATCAACAGTAATACATATGCATTGATTTTCTGTCATTCTGCCCACGTGCTAATGCAACAGACCTTGACTGACAGGCGAACCAAAAGGTAGTCTCTGGAAGTAACATCTTACAAGTGATACTCCGAAGGTAGTGATTTCATGAGAAGCATTGACTAAGTGTACAAACCAATAATCATGTTTGGCATTGAATGGAATCTTGCATCGTGATCACTTGAGAGAGAGGTTTGATACCTTGGATCTTTCCCCTTTCACCTTAAACCTATGCCCTCTAGTTTTGTACTGTCCCACCCTGGGAAAAGATCTTGTTTATTCACCCTATCCAATTACCTCATGATTTCATAAACCTCAATAAGGTCACCCTTCACCCTCCGACACTCCAGGGAAAATAGCCCCAGACTATTCAGCCTCTCCCAATAGCTCAAATCCTCCAATCCCAACAACACCTTGTAAGTCTTTTCTGTACCCTCTCATGTTTAACAACGTCGACAGGGAGGGTGCTTGAGTTCAAAGTATATGCAATCTAGAGATTGGAGCAGGCCTGCTATTACTTTATTTATTAGAGAGTAAACTTTTCCAACAAACCATTGAAGCATTTCCTATGAGAATATTGTCACCACATGCATGAGTAATAACCAACTGAGAAAGTGACATGAGTCATACTTTGAAAGATATGCCTTCATATTCATTTCTATTTTTCTTCTTTAATATCCAGAAGTGAAATCACAACAAACAAATGGCTTTCTTTCCATCACCAAATCACCCATGGTTTTCTTTATCTGCTATCCACCACCCATGTTTTCCAATTGTTTGCAGACCATCAAAGTTGAGGAAGATGGAGGGGACTAAATCAAAATGAAGTTGGACATATATGTTCACTTACTCACTGTGGATTAAAGAAGCTATTGCCATGGCTAAAACCTGTGCTTTTATTTCTCTTTCTCTTCTCATTTTAATATGATCTAAATCCTAATCCTTCACTAACATTTCACTTATTGTGTGAGTCATAAAATCATAGAGTCATACAGCACAGAAACATACCCTTTCATCCAACCAGTCTATGTTGACCATAATCCCAACTAAACTAATTTTGTCGTTGGTTATTATAATTCTTTGAATCTTTTCCTGTTGGCAATTATTAATCTGGTTAAAGCATTATTTACCATCACTGTCAAGAACTGGTTTCTCTGCTATTTTGGGCAGCATGGTGGCTCAGTGGTTAGCACTGCTGCCTCACAGCACGAGGGTCCCAGGTTTGATTTCAACCTTGGGCGATTGGAGTTTGCACATTCTCCCCATGTCTGTATGGATTTGCTCCGGATTCCTCCTACAGTCTAAAGATGTGCAGGTTAGGTGAATTGGCCATGCTAAATTGCCCGTAGTGTTAGGTGCATTCGTCAGAGGGAAAAGGAGTTTGGGTGGGTTACTCTCTGGAGGGTTGGTGTGGACTTGTTGAAATCAATTATCAGAGTAATTTAATGCTGGTCAGCTCAAGAACTAAAACCATGATGATAACAGATCATATTTTACCTAACATAACTCCCGATAAAATGTCTAAAAAGGTACTGACTACTATTAATTACATAAATCAATTTCATATAAACATATTTCATATGAAGTTTACTTCAATTCAGTCTGAAGTTGTTCCTAAAATTGAATATTTCATTTTTAAAATTTTGTTCGTAATAAGTAACTTTTTTCAAGAAATATTAAAGGCAAAAGGCTACAAAATTAACATTGTGCACAGGATTATGCTCCTGCAAAATTTTTGACAGGAATATATTAATCCCTGGATAATTTAGATTAGCAATGGAAACATTTGTTGCTCTTGTCATCTTTAACCTCTGGGTGGCAGCAGCAACACATCACAAAGTCTCAATATGAATCACCACAATTTCAAATCAATTCAGAATTTTACAGAAGTGTGGGATGAGTCATCCCCAAATAATCAATGCTCAATTTTGACAAAAATAATTAAAAGAAAACAAGGTAAAATATTTGTTTTATAAATTGGTCTTTAAAGGAGATTTGGCTTTGCAACATGAAGATGGGCATTTGGCTCAATTGGTCGATGCTAATATCCACATTCTAATCACCTCTTCACATCCTGACCCTCTACCCATCCCTCACGCATGCATCATAATTCCTCTTAAATCACACTTAAATATGCTTCTTTAACAGCACTTTCTAAACATGTATACACCAGACTGACACAGAATCAAGAGAGATGCACAGCACAGAAACAGACCCTTTGGTCCAACTCATCCATGCTGACCAGATATTCTAACCTAATTTAGTCCCATTTGCCAGTATTTGGCCCGTATCCCTCAAAACCCTTCCAACCCATATACCTACCCATGTGCCTTTTAAATTTTGTAATTGTACTAACCTCCACTATTTCCTCTGGCAACTCATTCCATACATGCACCGCTCTCTATGTGAAAAATTTGCCCCTTAGGTCCCTTTTAAATCTTTCCCTCTCACCCTAAACCTATGCCCTCAAGTCTGGACTCCCTACCCCAAGAAAAAGACTTGGTCTATTTATTCTTTCCATGCCCCTCATGATTTTCTAAACTTCCACAAGGTCACCCCTCAGCCTCTAACGCTCCAGAGAAAACAGCCCCATCCTGTTCAACCTCTCCCTCAAATCCTCCAAACGTGGCAACATCCTTGAAAATCTTTTCTGAACATTTTCAAGTTTCACAACATTCTTCCTATAGAAAGGAGACCAGAATTGCACACAGTACTCCAAAAGTGGCCTAACCAATGTCCTGTACAGTTGCAACATGGCCCCCCAATTCCTATACTCAATGCTCTGATGAATAAAGGAAAGCATACAAAACCCCTTTTTCACTATTCTATCTATCTGCAACTTCACTTTCAAGGAACTATGAACCTATACTCCAAGGTCTCTTTGTTGGAAAAAGGTGTGAGGTCTCTCTTCCCACCCAACACGTATCACACAAAATTCTCATCAAGTCATCACCAATGCTTTTTCTGCTACCTCTGCAACAAATGACTTCCCATCCTTGGTGATTTCAATTTGCAGATAAACTCTTCTTGCTTTTACTTTTACCCGTTAAATATAAAACCATTTAAACTCACATAGTCATATTCACAGTCACCTTTTCTTTCCAATTATGTCAAGTGGCCTTGCTGATATGGCAATCTCTGATCATTTGTTATTCGCTCCACCTACATTCCCTATGCCCTTCCCAAACCATTTATTTCTCTATTTATCCCGAGAAGACCCTCACTTGAAGCCTCTCACTACTGCACTTTTGAATTCTTAACTATTTAGTCATTGGCTTATAAAGGATCGTGACATTTTTTGTAGTATTTAATTTACTAAAAGTCAAGTCTCTCCACAAGTCATAGGAATGTAGAACATATGAAACAGGGACAGGAGTAGGTTATGTGGCCCATTGAGCCCATTCCACTAGTCACTATAATCCTGAGTGATCTTTGGCTTGAATTACACTTTCCTGCTTGTTCCCTGTACCCCCTTATTCCCTGAGAGAACAAAACTCTGTCTGTCATATATTCAAAGATGTTGCTTCTATAATTTTCTGAGGATGAGAATTCCTAAAGTTCCCAACACTTAGAATGAAGACATTTCTCTTTATGTTACTTTTAAATGACGCTCTTAGCCTGAAACTGTGCACCAATAACCCCATCTCCAAATTTTAGATTCCCCAAGCAGGGGAAGCAACCTTCCAATGTCTACCTTGTCAAGCCTACTCAGAATCGCGAATGTTTCAATTCGATCAATTCTTGTTTCTTCTAAATTCTAGAGAATGTAAACCCAATTTATCCAATCCCTCGTCATAGGTCAACATTGTTATCTCAGCCACCAATTTAGTTCTTCCCCAAATATAGAGACAAAAACTGCACAGAGTATTCTGGGTTTAGTCTCACCAAAATGCTATGTAAGTGTAGCAAGACTTCTTTGTTCTTGTTCTCCAATCCTCTTACAATAAAGACTAACATGGCATTTGTCTTCTGAATTGCTTGTTGTACCTTAATGACAGTTTTCAGCATTTCTTGTATGAGCCCATCCAAGTCCAGCTGAACATCAACACGTACAAGTGTCATATCTTTACAACCATATTCTGCACTTTTATTTGAACAGTCAAAGTGAAGAACCTCGCAGTTTTCTAAATCTCACATCATCTATCTCCTCACTTTACCTGTCTATACCACTTGACATGCTCCTCCTCACATAATGCATTTCCATCCAGCTTTGTGTCATCAGCAAATTTAGATACATTACTCCTTGTCTCTTTTGTCTTTGTACCTACCTTCCACAGCCTCTTCCAAGTATAAAGGACACTTCAGCATCCTGTATCACTAAAAAAACCAACAGTCCATTTGCCTTCCATATTAGTTGAATTTGGATGCTAGCTTTTTGTGATTCATGCACAAGGACTCTCAAATCCTGCTGGGCTGAAGCTTTCTGCAGACTTTCTCCATTTAAATTTGAGGCAGCCCGGTGGCTCAGTGGTTAGCACTGTTGCCTCACAGCGCCAGGTTCAATTTCCGCCTTAGGCAACTGTCTGCGTGAGTTTCCTCCGGGTGCTCCGGTTTCCTCCCACAGTCCAAAGATGTGCAGGTTAGGTGAACTGGCTATGCTCAATTGCCCGTAGTGTTAGGTACATTGGTCAGGGGTAAACATAGGGCAATAGGTCTGGGTGGGTTGTTCTTCAGAGGGTCGGTGTGGACTTGTTGGCCTAAGGGCCTGTTTCCATACTGTAGGGAATCTAATCTAAAAAAAAGCTCAGTAATGCTATTCTTCCTGCCAAACTGCATAACCTTACAACTTCCCACATGAAATTCTATCTGCCAAGTTTTGCCCACTCACTGCCCACATCTCCCCACAGACTCTTTGTGCCATCCTTACCATATAATCAAGTAATGCTGAGATGGGCAATATTTGACCTGCAACATTACAACCCCAGAATGATAATGTTGACCAACTATTTTGTGTAATCCACAGACTTGACAATAGTATAGTTACTTCACTCATCAAAGTCATTAATATACATTGTAAATAATTGTGACCCCAGCACTGATTCCCTATGAGCCCTATCTATCCCAACGCTGTCTTCTATTAATTAGCCAATTCTTTACCTCTGCTAATGTACTATCTGCACACCATGGGGGTCTTATCTTATTAATTAGCCCCTTACTTGAGGCACCTTATCAAACACATTACGAAAATCCAATGTATCACCTCTATTGGTTCCCCTTCATCTAACCTACATGATACACTGTTAAAGAATTCAGTAGATTGTTCAATGAAATCTGTTGGATACAAGAAATACATCAATAAATTACCGCATCAAAGTTTTATTGTGCTTTTCAGTTTTAATGCCCATCTCAGTTAGTTCATATGCCTATGGCTAACTATCACATTGTATTATTTCCCAGATAATCCATCTTGTACTTACACAGAAGTAAATATTCTTTAATAAAATGGTATTCTAACTGGTGATGATGCTCCATCCATGGTCTTTTTTCCAATTACCCAGCCAAAATATTCCTGATATAAATCAATGTTTTTCCAGTGCATCTGTTAACATATATTGACTAATTTGAAATACATTGAAGCAAAATAAACATGTATTTATATAGCACTTTGAACAACTTCAGCTCATCCCTTTACACCAATGAGGAACATTTTAACAAAGGTAGATGCTGCAAATCTGAAATAAAAACAGAAACTGTTAAGTATATCCACAATGGATGTGAAGAGAGAAACAGATTTAACATGAAGACTATTAAGAACTGGGAAAATTTGGAAAGTAAAAGCAAGGAGGAGGTGGGACTATGAAAGAGTAAGATGGGTACAAAAAAAGGGGAGGTTTGTATTCAGATCGAAGACAGAAGAGATAACAAAAGGAATAATTGTGCAAACCCAGAGGAAATTGTACTTACTTATGTATTTGTCCAGACTGCATAGTAACAGAACCAGGAAAAAGCCTCCTCAGTGTCTCATTGGAGGACTTTAAATCAGCCTTTAAGTTTAGTCAGCACAGACTCTGACAATGTCGGTATTTTCCGGACTATGGCAGCAGAGAGACCCTAGTCAGTTCAGAAAATGGGCCCACTGTCACTGTTTGAAGATCAAAGTAATGTAGATAAACAGTACGGTCCACAAGGACAATGTGTCTCCGGTGTCCGTGTTCGTCTGCCATTACGTCATGTAATGGATCAGATGATGATCTAGAGGTGGTGGGAATAGCACAATGATAAACATATCCAAAATCAAAAGAAGAGTAAAATGAAGCAAAAGTAGAAATAAAGTGGGGCAGAGGTTATAATCTGAAATGGTGTTCTCAATACTAGAACTGGAAGGCTGTTAAATGCTTAAATGAAAGATGAGGTTTTGTAGTTTGAGTTTCCACTGAGCTACCTTGGAACATGCAGGAGGTCAAAGAGAGGTCAGCATGGGAACAAGGTGGATAATTAAAATGACAGGTTAACAAAAGCATGGGGTGATACTTGCATACTGAATAGAAATTTTCTGCAAAACAGCCACCCAATCTGTATTTAGTCTCTCCCAAGTACAGCAGACTGCATTGAGCAGCCAATTTAGTGCACATAGTGTCATACAGGATGGAAACAGACCATTCAGTCCAACCACGCCAAACATAATTCCAAACTAAACTAGTCCCACTTGCCTGCTCCTGGTCCATATCCTGAAGGAATATTTGGAACATTGAACAGTGAGGAGGAGATGGCAAAACGCCAGGTGTCGCACCTCTTATTCTTGTATTGAAAGATGATGTGTGAAGGGTTTAAGATGAGTGAGGAATGGCATTACTAACATAAAAAACATAATAAAAAAAAAGCAGGTATCAGCCATCTGGTGCCTCGAGTCTGCTCCGTCATCCAATAAAATTGTGGCTGACCCTTTCGTGGACTCAACTTGACTTACCCACCCACTCACCATAATTCACTCTTAATTCCTTTATGGTTCAAAAATCTATCTTTGCCTTAAAAACATTCAATGAGGTCGCCTCAACTGCTTCACTGGGCAGGGAATTCCACAGATTCACAACCTTCTAGGAGAAGACATTCTTCCCCAACTCAGTCCTGAATCTGTTTCCCCTAATTTTGAGGCTATGCCTTCTAGTTCTAGTTTCACCCATCAATGGAAACAACCTCCCTGCTTCTATCTTATCTGTTACCTTCATAATTTTATATGTTTTGAGAAGATTTGTAGCTCAGGTTGAGGTCTTTTTGGATGTAGGCTTGCTCGCTAAGTTGGAAGGTTCCAATTTTCATTACCCTACTCGGTAACATCTTCAGTGGGCCTCAGGCGAAGCAATGCTGAAAATTCCTGCTTTCTATTTGTGTTTGGGTTTCTTTGGGTTGGTGATGTCATTCCCTGTGGTTATGTCATTTCCTGTGGTGAAGTCACTTCCAGTTCCTTTTCTCAGGGGATGGTAGATGGGATCTACCTCCATGTGATTATTGATAGAGTTCTGGTTGAAATGCTATGCCTCTAGGAATTCTCAAGCGTGTCTTTGTTTGGCTTGTCCTAGGATGGATGTGTTGTCCCAGTCGAAGTGGTGTCCTTCCTCATCCGCCTGAGGCCCACTGAAGATGTTACCTAGTACGGTAACGAAACATCTGGAAATGAACCTTCCAGCTCATCAAGCAAACCTACATCCAAAATTTTATATGTTTCTGTAAGATTCATCGCCCATTCTTCTAAATTCCAATGAGTCGAGTCCCAGTCTACTCAATCTCTCCTCATAAACCAAACCTCTCAATCTGGAATCAACCTAGTGAAGGTCCTCTGCACTCCCTCTAGTGCCAGTACATCCTTCTCAAGTAAGGAGACCAAAACTGTACAAGGTACGCCAGGTGTGACCTCACCAGCACCCTATACAGCTACAGCGTAACCTCCCTGTTTGTAAACTCCAGCAATGAAGGATAATATTCCATTTGCCTTCTGTGAACGATGAATAACCATGTTATTCATGCACAAGGACATCAAAGTCCCTCTGCACAGCAGCTTGCTAAAAATTTTAGTAATAGTCAGTTTTATTGTTATTCTACCAAAATGGATGACATTTACCAACATTGTACTCTATTTGCCAGACCCTTGCCTATCTATGTCCCTCTGTACACTTTGCTCTACCACTTGTCTTAAGTGCCATCTGCAAACTTTCACACACGACACTTCGTCTCTAACTCCAAATCATCTATGCAAATTATAAACAATTGCGGTCCCAACACACCGGAGGCATACCACTAGCCAACTAGAAAACCACTCATGTATCCCTACTATTTGCTTTCTGGTGGTTAATGAATTCTCTATCCAGGCTAAAACATTACCCAGAACACTAAGCACTTCATCTTATGTAGCAACCTTTTCTGTGGCAGCTTGTTGAATAACTTCTGGAAATCCAAATGTACCACATCAACCAGTTCCCCATTGCCCACAGTGCTCATAATGTCCTCAAAGAATCCTAATAAATAAGTTAAATATGACCTGCATTCATGAACTCATACTGCATCTGCCCAACAGGACAACTTCTATCCAAATATCTTGCTATTTCTTCCTTAATGTTAGTTTAACTTCTGTAGATTCTACCACCTTTTCAAACAGTGATGTCACATTTGCTGTTTTTCAATCTGTTGGAACTGTCCCAGAGTCCAACAACTTTTGGTAAATTACCACCAGCGCATTTGCTATTTCCCCACCATCTCTTTTAGTATCCTGGGATGCATTCCATCAGGGCAAGGAGACTGGCCTATCTTTCACCCCATTAGCTTACCCAACACTACCTCTTTGGTGATAATGATCATTTCTCGGTCCTCACCTGCCACAGCCTCCTTGTCATCAATTGTTGGCATGTTATTTGCATCTTCCATTGTAAAGACCGACAGAAATACCTGTCCAATGCTTCGGCCATTTCCTCATTCCCCATTATTAAATCCCCTTTCTTATCCTCTAAAACACCAATGTTTACCACAGCCACACTTTTTCAATTTATAGATTTGTAGAAACTTTTGCTATGTTTTAGATTATGAGAGTAAGATAGTTCATAATATATCTTACGTTTATAATATTTTTCATTGTTTTCTGTTGACCTTTAAAGATTTCCCAACCCTCTAGCTTTCCACTAACTTTTGCCACTTTGTATGCATTAGCTTTCAATTTTATAAAGGAATGTATTTTCACAGTGATCCATGGCTAATCATCCCTTTTTCTACAGTCCTTTCATTTCACTGGTATACACTTTTGTTGAGCACTGTGAAATATCACTTTGAAATTCCTTCCTTGCTCTTCAACTGTCCCACCATATTGTCTTTGCTCCCAATCTACCATCGCCAACTCCTCTCTCATCCCATTGCAGTCTCCTTTGTTTAAGCACAAGACTCTAGTATTGGATTTTACCTGCTCATCCTCCAACTGTATTTTAAAGACAACCATACTGAGACCACTCCTTCTGAGAGGATCCCCAACTTTGAGATAATTAATTATTTGTCTCATTACACTGCACCAGATCTAGGATAGTTTGTTCCCTTACAGATTCCATTTCATACTGTTTGAGGAAATTATCGCAGATATAGTCAATGAACTCCTCCTTGATGTCATCCTCAAGTATCAGAGCTACACTATCTCACTTTCCTTCCTATCTATCCTTCTGAGTAGTCTGATATCCCTGGATATTTGTGACCACCCTGCAACTGTGCCTCTGCAATGGCCACTAAATCATATCCATACCCAAACTCATTTATCTTGTCAAATTGTATGAGCATTCAGGTAAAGTACCCTTATGCTAATTTTTATACCTTTTTGAATCTTAATACCTCCACCAGAAGAACCTTTCTTTAAAACACTTTTTCTGCCATTCACTGGTTTCCACTCATCTTAGTGCCACACTATTCAGCTTTTTCTTTTATTTAGTACCTTGATTCCCTTTTTCCTTACACCCGCACCCACTCTAGCTAACTCAGATCCTCCCCTGAGGTTCCCACCCCCTGCCAAACCAATTTAAAGTCCGTTCAACAGTGCTAGCAAAACCAACCACAAGAATATTGGTCCTGTCACAATTTGGGTGAAGATCATCCCTCTTGAACAGATCCCATCTTACCCAGAAACGGTTCCAGTTATTCAGAAATCTAAAACCCTCCCTTCTATACCACTCTCCCAGCCATGTATTAAACTACCTTATTTGGCAAATCCATAGTCTCATCAGCACATGGCACAGGCAGTAATCTGGAGATTACTACCTTTGAGGTCCTAGCTTTCAATCTGGCTCCTAACTCCCTAAATTCAGCCTTCAGGATCTCATCCCTCTTCTTACCCTCATCAATACCATGTGCCACAACCACTGGCTAGTTCCTTTACCCTTCCCAAAATGTCCTGTAGTTGCTCAGTAACCAGAGAGGTGCCACGCCTCCCTGTTGTCACTAGAGCAGCTGCAGAAGCACCTCTCTGTTCCCCTACTAAATCTTCTACCACTACAGTCCTAACCACCATTTCCTCCCCACTCTGTGTAGCTGAGTGTCACACAGTGCTGCAGGTTTTGCAAATCCCTAAGGCATTATCACAAATACCAGAACTCAGCACAGAGTATCGATTGGCAATTCGGATTGCCTTTGGGAACTCCTGCACTATCTGCTTCAATTTATGCCTCATGAGATTGTCACCCATTCCCTCTCCTCTGCACCCTTTTACACTCCAGGTGCTATCCATGTAACTCTCGTTCTCCTGGATGCTCCTCAGTACTGCCACTTTACAAGTCAGTAACAGTATCATCCTCACCTTTTTAAAATCTTTTTGCAGAAAATTCATTGTTATAACCTAGCATCATGCTAAATATTTCAGCTTTTTTTTTTACTGTTTCCAAGTTTCTACATATGACTGCCAATAACTAAACTGTTCAGGAATATGAAGCTGCACTTAGTTCAGAAAATAATTGCTTCAACTGAATAAATATTGTCCAAGTTAAAGATTCTTCTATCCATGAGAACACTTGCAAATTAATTTGCTACCAAAATTTCAGTTTTTCCACAAATGGTACTACCAATTTATTGTACAGGCAGTGAGCTGATTAATTAATCTCTAATATACCACTGCTGCCCATTTAACCAGTATTAACATACAAGATGTCTAACATAGCATAAGATGCCAAGGAACTTCACTGTGGAGTTATCAAAACAAAATCCACTAAATAAGAATACAGTTTTAGGATATGACCAAAAGCATGGTCAAAGAGATAAGTTTGAAGGAACAACTTAAACAAGAAAGTGAGGGACAGAGATTTGGGAAGGGCATTTCAGAACTTTGTTTTCCATTCAATAATGGAACTATTCAAATTGGTGTGCTGCTGGAGAAGTGCAGATATCTCATAGATTCTGTCACATTCTTTTGACATTCTGACAGGATACTATAGCCCACTCTTCAATCATCTCAAAAGCCCCTCCTGTTTCCATAGTACTTTTCCACCACAAGCACTATGGGATACTCAGCTGCACAGAGTGGGGAGGAAACGGTGGTTAGGACTGTAGTGGTAGGAGACTCAATATTTAGGGGAACAGAGGGGTGCTTCTGCAGCCGCCTTCAGTCTAACAAAGATGGCGCCTTTCCTCTTTCCTTCAGGCCCACCACACTGACTCAACACACCTTTACCTAAAATCTATTGGATCTCTTTCCTCAATTCAGATGAAAGGCCAGAAACCTGAAATATCTGGCTATGTCTGACATTTTCTATTTTATCTTAGACTTACAGCACTTCATTTCCTTTTCTGGAGTATCGTGAGACTGCAGGAGTTGAGAGATATGGATGGTTGAGACATTGGAGGGATTTGAAAACATGCACAAGAACTTTAAAATCAAGGCATTGCTTAACTTGCAGGTGGGGCTGGGGTGGGAGGAGAGAGAGAGAGAGACCACGAGAGGGAGAGAGAAATAGGAGCGACAATTAATGATTTTCTGCCTCTGTCCTACATTGCATCAAGTTTTTGGTGACCACAGGTTTGTAAATGGTAGAATGAGAGGGGCCAGAAGTGCCTTAGAATTGTCAATTTTAGAAGTAAGAATGGCACGGATTTCAGAATTAACTCACCTTATAGGGACCAAACTTGCCAATCCTACTCAGGATATAAAGGTACAGTTCGTTATGTTAATTTGATATTGTACCTTTAAAGTCCTAAACTGAACATTTAAAACAATCTAAGTGTTAGGTTTTTTAAGGTAGTGAATAGTAGATGTCTCTGCTATGAAGTACTGTAGGTTGTTCCAATAATGGTCAGTAGCTCATGTAGGCACTCAATACAGGATTCAAACTCTAAGCTAGCAAGTTATAACAACCACAAGTAGTTCCACTATTACTTGGATATATCTATCAATCGAGAAAAACAAACCCTCGATCTTTGGTTAAGAAGGTTAAATGTCACCTGCAGTATACATGCTCTTTGGTGTAATTTAGATGTTTTATGAAGAATGGTGCAATATGCAAAAAAATGCCATTTTCAGCAGTGCCACAGTTCATAGAAAAAAGATTTTATTAAGGAAAGTGGAGTACAAACTCTTAAGATTTGCTTCTCAAATGATTTATTTACTATAATACATTGTAGCTGATGCCAAAATCTTAAGAGTTTTCACGTCAGTCCCACTGAGGCAATTAACAACACTGAGCAAATTGAGTTGTTTTCATAGTCAACTAGCACCCAAACCTACACAAAACATATACTAGCAGCAGAATGTGTTTCAAATGATTAACAATTCTCTGAAAAGAATAGTATTCTGATAATATCTGCAAATAGTTGCAAACATTAATTGACTGTTCCAGAACTAAAGTAGAATTGATGCTATTCATACAGCCAGTTTCCCCATCAAATACTGATTACATTCCATCCAGCTCACCAATTTATTTTACATTAACTTTCAGGAAAACTTACAGCACTTACTCAAATTAACAAACCTTCTACTTAAAGCAGAATCATTTTACAGCAAAATGGGTACCGATTTGAAAAAAGTGTTTTCTTTTTAAAACAAGTTGTTACATACATATAATTTGAACAATGTAAGCTAAAATAATATTCTAAATAAATTTTAGTACAAAATACCACAGGAAGTAACAGGAATACAAGCTTTACAAAATTATACATGAACTGTGTGTAATTCCCAATACCCAAAATATTTATTGCTATGTTAGCAATATTTAAGTCATAACAGGTTACTTGTAAGGGTCACATTAAAATGAGTTAACAGAAACAAGCAGCACTTGTAGCTATTTAATACACCATCTTTTTTGCAAACACAACATGTGAAAGCCATATAATTGAAGATTATGGAAAGATTTACAATCTCATATGAAAAATGACTTTTCTATACACCCAATATTTTCCTCTTTCATTCCAAAGAGGAAAATTATTTCTAAAAATGCATTAGGATAAGGTACAAGACCAACCATGAATTAAACACATGCATTATTTTTCAACAATTAAGGATACTATAAAAGTCTACATTTTATCCTTTAAATGAAACAAATGCAATAAGACATACAGGATAAAATGATGGTAATTTTAAGCTCAGTTTTTTTTCTCTTGAACTGATCCTTATTGTGCTGTTGATCATTAAAATAAATGGATTCTTCCAATAACAAAAAGAATCACCACAGTTCTATTACCAGTAAACAGAAGGTGCAGTAGACATCAAGTCTTTTATAGTACACCTGGTATTTTTTTCTTAAAACTACATTTTCAGAAGCAGTGCAAATGTTGGGAGGCTGCTAATGACAGCATGTCCATCTACCCACCCACACAAATATGTAAGGACACAAACACAATGACTCCCCAAACAGCACAAATAAAAGGTCAAATCCAGTTGGAATATTTTTATATTATATTGTTGACTGAGAAATATATTTGACTTCATTTTGTACAATTTAGTGTATACATAAACTCTGTTATTCACAACTGTCAAAAGGTTTGTGAAGAAAACAACCACACAAAAAAAAATCCACAGAAACTGTCAAGAATGCTTTTCTTTCATGCAGCAAGTGGAATGTATTTATTGCAGCCAGTTTGTTTTATACACAGTCATTTTAGAAATTCCATTAATATCCACACTTACAACTGTCTCCTTTGGTAAGTGAAGAAAGGAATGCTAAATTGATCTTAAAGCAATGTTGCTACTATAGTTTGCAAATGCGTAATCACTTTAGGTCTTCCAAACTTTAGCAATTGGACTGTCAAATACCCAGTTTAGTGCTTCTATAATGATATCTCTTGTTATTTTGCTCATATGATATCAAGCTGATCTGTCTGCATCTGTGTTTGAAACTGTTGAGATGCTGGCGGTGGTGGCAACGACGGCAGTGGTAACAATGGTTCTACCAACTGACCTGTGCAAGGCTCCTCAGGAGGAGTGACTGTTTCTACAATTTCTCCATCATAAAAGAGGAACTGGTATTGCTGAATAAACGTCTCAATTGCAGACTGATTCACTGCAGCATTGGTCAGGCCATCTGGTCTCAGGAAGGTAGGCCAAAAACAAATGGCAAGATTATCTGCTATCATACGATTTGTTTTACTCTGCTGACTAACCCTGCAGAAAGCACAACAAAAATATCAGGTCTAGTTTTAAAACAACTATATCAGTAAAACAAATGTTAATCATGAAAGTTGTTAATCATGAAAGTTCAGACTCAGACCTCCTGTTCTCGTTGAGATGACTAAATAGTTTTTAAGCGGTCACTATACTGAAATAAAATACAACAAACATTAAAGGTTTACAACCTTCCAGTACAGAATTAAATATTGTTGATAATTAATTAAGATTTCATATTTATTAACATAGAAAGCATCGTTTCAAATACGCAATTTTTTAACCACATATGTTCAAGACAGTCAGTTAATAGTGTATATCGTAACATTTTGGAAGAAACAACCTGGTCAGAAGTATATTCAACCAAGGATAAAGTCATGCTCACAGCTTATTTGGTACATATTTGGATACATATACTGTACTTGACATATAAATGTCAATTATTTGTTCCTTCAATTTTTTTGTGGTAATGTTAGACAAGCATTTGATTAAGTGGCATATTATAGCAGCATATATAACCATATAATAAGTGCCAGCAAAACTGAAACCCATGGGATGAAATTATGATGGTTAACAGTTGTTTCCAGATTGGAGGAGGTATACAGCAAGGCTCCAAAAATGTCATTACTAGGACCGTGGCTTTTCTTAATTTACAAATGACCTTGGTTTGGGTATACAGGGAACAACTTCAAAATTTGCAGATGACAAAAACCTGGGAGGAACAGTGGACATTGAGGGTGATTGTTAATGACAAGAGCATACAAACAAGCTGGTGGAGTTAGTTGACACCATCATATGAAATTTAATGTAGTGAAGTGCAATGTGATGTGTTTTAAGGTGGCTGAGGGGATAATTTTAAAGATGAAGCTAACATAAGGGACTTGGAAGTACAAGTGTACAAATCATTGACATTGGTAGACCAGATCGAAAATGCAGTCAATAAGGTATACAGGACCCCATATTAGTAACAAGTACAAAAGCAAGTAAATTATAATGATCCTTCATAAAATACTTGCTCAGTCTCAAATGGAGTATTGTAAGAATTCTCACTTTAGGAAGGATGTCTGGTTACAGAGAAAAAAATAATTACATGAATGATTTCAGGAATCAAGGAGGTTCGGTCATCTTTTAAAAAATTAAGAGGAGACATGTGGATTTAATCGAGAAACTAGTTTCAATGTTGGGAGGATCAAGCACCAGGACCCCACTTTACAGGAATAGCAGAACAAAAGTTCACATGAAGAACTTTTTTTTTTGCAGACAATGTTTAAGATTTGGAATGCATTACCTGAGCATGTGTAGAGAAAATGCAATTGTGGGGTCCAAAAGGGAACTATGTACAAAGCCAAAAACAAAAAGAAATTGTACAACTATGGTAAAAAAAGTAAGGGATGTATATCAGTTTTTAGAAAGGCTGCCATAGATAAGCAAATAGTCTCATTCTGTACTGTAACCAACTATGCTTTTATGAAAAACCTAAACTGAAATATAACTGTATAATGAATCACAAAAACATTGCATTATCAAGCAAGACGTGCTGATAAAATTATGAATACAATAAAATCAGCATTAGACAATGCAAAACACATCAGCAAGACTACCAAAAGCTTTCTCCAAATTTTGTGTTTGGACTGCACAACATAACTTGTAAAAGACAACTGTCAAACTCAGTACCTTCCATTCATACTCAGGGTTAAGGACCAGCTCCTCTTAAGATGGAAAGGTAACATACAATTCAAATGCCTGGAGGAAATAAACTACTGACCTGTCGATACTCATTCCCTTTTTCCAAAAATACATGAATATATGATTTAATCTACTTCATTGCAGAGTCACATTTATTGCTGGGAAGTTGGTGCATTCAACTCTTACATTCGTCCCTTTTTATTTTGCATACCTGAAATGCCCCAGTTCACTATTTTAAGCTGCTTTTTCTAAGAAATGGAATTGTCCACAAATAAGTCATGAGTATTTACACTCTTATCCATGCCCAGTCTCTAAGAAAGAAAGGGAACATTTTGTCTTATTGGGTATAAACTGTGCACAAAGAGATCTGAGGGTCATCAATTGCCAGGGATAAACAGGGCTATTATTCGCTGTTCTAAACCTTGGATACTGCTTTTCCTACCAAAGATTGAATGGTGGTGAACAATTAAGCAACCAACTAAGCAATATCTCAATGCTGACAGAGACCAGCCCTTAAAAGGCAAGCCCAAAGACATCACTACAGGAATGTAATACGCCCAACAATCTTCAACTGGCCTATCAATAAACCTTCCTCTATCTGAAGTAGGACTGCTTACTCATGATTATGCGGTGTTATTTTCATTCAGAACTCCTCAGGTACTGAAAAATGTGATGTAATATTTAGCAAAATCCATACAACTTTCAATCATGATAAATGACAAGCTCGAAACTTCCAAACAATGGCCTCTCCAACAAGACAGTCCAACTCCCACCTTCCTGTGACATTCATAATACTATCATCATCAAATCCCTCACTAACACTGGCCAGGAACTTCATATAAATACTGACACAGTAACAGGTCAGAGGTTGGATATTCTACATCAAATGACTCACCTCCAAGCTTATCCATTTCTTTTCCTACAAGGTACAAGTCAGGAATGTGATGGACGAATGCCATTGCAACAACAATTTAGGGAAGGCATAGTGGTGTCACTGGACCTAGTAACCAAGGTCACCAGACAAGGCTCTGGGGACAAGCATTCAAATCCCAACCTGATTCATTAGTGTCCTTTATGGAAGAAAATAAGCATTTCCTACCTAGTCTGGCCAATGAGTGACTACAGACACATAATATGTTGACTCTTAACTGCCCTCAATTAGGGATGGATTATAAATGCTGGCTGAATCATCGATACCCACATTCCATGAATGAATTAAAAAGTTCAAAATATGATGGCAACTTTGATGACATTGAGCCTATCATTGACCAGAACACTATCAACCATCTTCAACTGCTCCTCCCACTAGTAAAGTACCTTGAATGCAGCATCTACATGATGCATTGCAGCAACTTGCCAAAGCTAGTTTAGCAGCTTCTTTCAATATAGTGACTGCTACCACCTAGACAAGGACAGGGGACACATGAAATCACCACCACAAATTGACCTTGCCGACTTGGAAACATGTGTACTTTACCACTGGGTCAATATCTGGTAACTGCCTAGCGAAAAGGAGTAAAGCACCACCTTCTAAAGGACTGCAGTGGTTTATCAAGGTGGCTCATTATTACCTTCCCAAGGGCATCTAGATATTGGTTATAAAACCTGCCTTGCCAGTGGTGCCAAGAATAAAAAAAAGAGGAATTGTCTCTTAAATGGTCTGTGAACCTACTGTTGTATATTTGGAAGAATCTAATGCTTCTTCCATGTAACTCATTACAATGAGCATGGAGGCAACATGTTTATTACAACGGTGTTAAGTACTTTGCAGGGATTAACCAATTTCTGCTGTACAAACATCATGTTCATTCAAATTAAAGGGATATTGTAAGCAGTCTGTTTTACAATTAATTAGGTTTAAGGTTTCGAAAAGGTTCTTCCGGTGAAAATTTGGGTTATGTGAGAATTTAAAATAACATGGGGCTTTGGAGAATTCCTTTGGGGAGTTAAGTGCTCAAACATTTTTGCAACAATTGATTGATGGGAAAGCTCTGATAATCTTATGTCTGAAAAGCAACTTGCATTTTGAAGATGTCATTTTGTAGTGTGGCATCCATTGTGTTACCTTGTTGAGAGAGATTCGGACTCGGTGTTATCTGCTGATATCAATAGATTTCTTTCACAACTCTATTTTACTCAAGTATTACTTCAGTTAAACAATTAGAGCTGATTGAGTTAAGTTATGCAAACATCATTTCATTGTTGACAGCAAAATCCAGTCATGTACTCCAAAAGATAAGGCAACCAAATTCACAAGTTTCAGCCCAATCTGAAAAATTGCATATTCATTGCATCCTTATGAGGACAAATTCCTCCAGACTGAAATCTCTTCCTTCAAACACTACCAGAAATGCTTACTTGTCATCTTCACCCGAGTCAAGCGTCTTTAGTTTGTATTCTACATATTAAAGAAAGTTTGCCTCTTTGATCTAATTTTTCAGTAACCAGATAAGCTTTTGACCTACCTGTTTAAATGGGTAATAATGTATTTGAAAACTTCATAGTTTACTGCAGGAAACTTCTTCAACAATTCCTTGAGAGCATTCAGCTTTTCTGTCCTGTCTGTCAGTCCTGCAAGATTAAAAAAAAGTTTTACTTTTTTCTCCTTTATTATCAATTTATTTTGGCAAAAACTTTCATTGTTCCAAGATCAATCCTTAGGAGATAAACATTTGGCAGTATAGGTGAAATGAACACATAACCAGCTAGCCCTACAGTTCCTTGCTTTGTAAGGTGTCTTTGTTGGTCTAACAAGTCATTCTTCAAGTACTAAAAGAATTTACATATTCAGTGGAAATAGAAGAAAAAGCATAATGACGGTACATCCTTGACACTGACACCAGTGATACATTTTTGATTCTCCCTCTCTGAAATGCACTCCACTCTGTGCATCCTCCCTGCCCAGAGAACCAAACATTGAGATGACTTTATCAACCAATTTACAGGTCAGAAAAGGATACTTATTGGAGTGCGCTTAGTTCATTATGATAGGCTTGTTCAAAAAAACAAGCATTCACTAGAAAAATTGTTAAGGGCAAGTGTGATACCTAGAAATTTTGAACAAATGACTTGCAAATTAAAAAGAAAATCAAGTGCTGCATTCTGTTGAGTTAAGCAACACAATGTATTTTTGAAGGAATCGGAAGGAAAATTTGTGACTGAGTGACAGTGTTTTGACGTAACAAAATTCTAGTCGCTGATAGTCCTTCACTGGTTGAGCTGCAACGTGTTAAAAAGCTGTAAATGCTGGGAACAGAGTGAGGGTGAAACTTCCAGAAACTACAGATAGAATGCAGCCATCTCTTTCACTATTGCTGTATGTAGTGGGATAAAAATAGAAGAACCAGGAAAGTTTAAAAGAATTCTAAAACAATGAAAAACCTACATCTACCTGATCAACTATCAAACTGAAGAATAAACATTATCTCTCAAAAAAAGTATGCCATCATTGTTCAATCTAAAGGACTGAGAAAAAATTTCCCATCGTTTAGTCTGAACTTTTGATGTTCAAAATTCTGTTCACATTGCCTACATTCTTTTTCCACCCATAGTATGTGTAAAATGTCTTTTATTTAGCATCGCTGTAATTGAGTGTGTGACTATTTCAATGTTTTGAAGGTAAATAGTTTAAATTGCATAATAATAGATGAGAAATCAAATCAAAAGCATTAATAAGAGCCAATCCTGGTAGTAATAAAATACTATTTTAACACCATCTTTCGGCAGAAACATTAAGGCATTAAAAGGAGGTCAATTTTACCAAAACAAACTTCAAATCAAAGTTCAGATGTTGAAAAGGATTAATATAGGTATGATGATGATTGCAAAGGACAAGTTTGCACCATTTAGTCATAGAGTCATAGAGATGTACAGCATGGAAACAGACCCTTCGGTGCAACCCGTCCATGCCGACCAGATATCCCAACCCAATCTAGTCCCACTTGCTAGCATCCGGCCCATATCCCTCCAAACCCTTCCTATTCATATACCCATCCAAATGCCTCTTAAATGTTGCAAATGTACCAGCCTCCACCACATCCTCTTTTAGCTTATTCCATACATGTACCACCCTCTGCGTGAAAACGTTGCCCCTTAGATCTCTTTTATATCTCCTCTCACCCTAAACTGACACTGACACTGACACCCTCTAGTTCTGGACTCCCTTACCCCAGGGAAAAGACTTTGCCTATTTATCCTATCCATGCCCCTCATAATTTTGTAAACCTCTATAAGGTCACCCCTCAGCCTCCAGGGAAAACAGCCCCAGCCTGTTCAGCCTCTCCCTGTAGCTCAGATCCTCCAACCCAGGCAACATCCTTATAAATCTTTTTTGGACCCTTTCAAGTTTCACAACATCTTTCCAATAGGAAGGAGACCAGAATTGCACGCAATATTCCAATAGTGGCCTAACCAATGACCTGTACAGCCGCAACATGACCTCCCAACTCATACTCAATACTCTGACCAATGAAGGAAAGCATAACAAATGCCTTCTTCACTATCCTATGTACCTGCGTCTCCACTTTCAAGGAGCTATGAACCAGCACTCCAAGGTCTCTTTGTTCAGCAACACTTTCCGAGGACCTTACCATTAAGTGTATAAGTCTTGCTAAGATTTGCTTTCCCAAAATGCAGCACCTCGCATTTATCTGAATTAAACTCCATATGCCACTTCTTAGCCCACTGGCCCATCTGGTCAAGATCCTGTTGTAAACTGAGGTAACCCTCTTCGCTCTTCACTACACCTCCAATTTTGGTGTCATCTGCAAACTTACTAGCTGTACCTCTTATGCTTGCATCCAAGTCATTTATGTAAATGACAAAAAGTAGACGGCCCAGCACCGATCCTTGTGGCACTCTACTGGTCACAGGCCTCCAATCTGAAAAACAACCCTCCACCACCACCCTCTGTCTCCTACCTTTGAGCAAGTTCTGTATCCAAATGGCTAGGTCTCCCTGTATTCAGTGAGATCTAACCTTGCTAATCAGTCTCCTATGTCGAATGCCTTACTGAAGTCCATATAGATCACATCTGCTGCTCTGCCCTCATCAATCTTCCTGGTTACTTCATCAAAAAACTCAATCAAGTTTGTGAGACATAATTTCCCATGGACAAAGCCACATTGACTATCCCTAATCAGTCCTTGCCTTTCCAAATACATGTACATCCTGTCCCTCAGGATTCCCTCCAATAATTTGCCCACCACCGAGGTCAGGCTCATTGGTCTATAGTTCCCTGGCTTGTCTTTACTTCCCTTCTTAAACAGCGGCACCACGTTTGCCAACCTCCAGTCTTCCAACACCTCACCTGTGACTATCGATGATACAAATATCTCAGCAAGAGGTCCAGCAATCACTTCTCTAGCTTCCCACAGAGTTCTCGGATACACCTGATCAGGTCCAGGGGTTTTATCCACTTTTAACCGTTTCAAGACATCCAGCACTTCCTCCTCTGTAATCTGAACATTTTGCAAGATGTCACCATCTATTTCCCTGCAGTCTATATCTTCCATATCCTTTTCCACAGTAAATACGGATGCAAAATATTCATTTAGTATCTCCCCCATTTTCAATGGCTCCACACAAAGGCCACCTTGCTGATCTTTAAGGGGCCCTATTCTCTCCCTAGTTACCCTTTTGTCCTTCATGTATTTGTTAAAACCCTTTGGATTCTCCTTAATTCTATTTGCCAAAGCTATCTCTTGTCCCCGTTTTGCCCTCCTGATTTCCCTCTTAAGTATACTCCTACTTTCTTTATACTCTTCTAAGGATTCACTCGATCTATCCTGCCTATACCTGACATATGCTTCCTTCTTTTTCTTAACCAAACCCTGAATTTCTTTAGTCATCCAGCATTCCCTATACCTACCAGCCTTCCTTTTCACCCTGACAGGAATATACTTTCTCTGGATTCTTGTTATTTCACTTCTGAAGGCTTCCCATTTTCCAACTGTCCCTTTACATCTGCCTCCAATCAGCTTTCGAAAGTTCTTGCCTAATACGGTCAAAATTGGCCTTTCTCCAATTTAGAACTTCAACTTTTAGATCTGGTCTATCCTTTTCCATCACTATTTTAAAACAAATAGAATTATGGTTGCTGGCCCCAAAGTGCTCCCCCACTGACACCTCAGTCACCTGCCCTGCCTTATTTCCCAAGAGTAGGTCAAGCTTTGCACCTTCTCTGGTAGGTACATCTACATACTGAATCAGAAAATTGCCTTGTACACACTTAACAAATTCCTCCTCATCTAAACCTTTAAGACTGGGATTGCCATAGTGTATGTTTGGAAAGTTAAAATCCCCTACCATAACTACCCTATTATTCTTACAGATAGCTGAGATCTCCTTACAAGTTTGTTTCTCAATTTCCCTCTGACTATTGGAGGGGGGGGTCTAAAATACAATCCCAATAAGGTGATCATCCCTTTCTTATTTCTCAGTTCCACCCAAATAACTTCCCTGGATATATTTCCGGAAACATCCTCCCTCAGCACAGCTGTAATGCTATCCCTTATCAAAAATGCCACTCCCCCTCCTCTCTTACCTCCCTTTCTATCCTTGCTGTAGTATTTGTATCCTGGAACATTAAGCTGCCAGTCCTGCCCATCCCTGAGCCATATTTCTGTAATTGCTATGATATCCCAGTCCCAAGTTCCTAAACATGCCCCGAGTTCATCTGCCTTCCCTGTTAGGCCCCTTGCATTGAAATAAATGCAGTTTAATTTATTAGTCCTACCTTGTCCCTGCCTGCCCTGACTGTTTGACTCACTTCTGTTGTCAGTTGTACCCATCTCAGATCGATCTCTTTCCTCAATATCTCCCTGGATCCCACCTCCCCCCCAACCTTACTAGTTTAAATCCACCCAAGCAGTTCTAGCAAGATTGTGTATAAAAGCTAAATACAGATATCATGATGACTTTTAATAGTACAGCTGTCAAATCTAGATGTTGGCATACAATGTATCCTTACAAAATGTTTTGAAGAAACAAAACTTGGAAGCATTGTGAACTGTAAGGATAGAAAGGACAGGTAGGTTAGTGAAATGGGCAGAGAAAAGAGCAGATGAAATTCAACGCAGATAATAAAGTTGTCAGAAGTCGTACCAGACCTCAGGGAGCACTGAGAGCAACTGGACCTAGGTGTAGGTCGTACACACATGCCATCACTATGTGTTGGGAGTGGATGGAGTGAATTGTGAAGGTGGAGGAGGGGATGCCAATCAAGTGGGCTGCATTGTTTGGAATGGCTTGGTCTTTTTTTTCTTGACAGGACATTCCTGGGCAATTTTCCACACTGCCAGGTATAGGTCAGTGTTGCACATGTACTGGAATAGCTTGGTTAGGGCACATCTAATTGTGAAGTGTACATCTTTATTACTATTGTTGGAATGTTGTCAGGAGCTTATAGCCTTTGCATTATTCAATGCTTTGAGTTTTTCTTGATACTGCTGACGCCACTGTATTAGCTGAAGTCTGCCATCCATAATACAAGGGACATTAGCAGAAGGCAGTGGTGTATCATCCATTCCTGTTAATTTTGGAACAGAACTTTTGAGCAAGATTAGCCATTCAGCTCTCGGAGACTGCTCTGCCATTTAACAAGATGGCTAATTGTGCTGTGGTCACAACTCCATTTGTTTGTCTGTCCTATCTATCAACACCTAACTCTGCCTTGAACATTTCAATATCTCCACTGTTTTCTGAGGAACTGAATTCCACAAATGAGGGGAAAGATCCCCTCAGAATCCAATAAGTAATCTCAGGATCTTTAGTATTTTTAAAAAAAAATCACCTCATTCTTCTAAATTCACAGTGGGTAAAGGTTGAACAGGTTGTGCCTTCCTTCACAAAATGAGCCTTTCATCACAGGTATGAACCAAGTAAATGTTCTCTGAATTGCTTCCAACAAAATTTTTCAAAGGAGACCAAATCATTTGCAAACATTTCGGTGTCAATTCTTGCACAGATGTGCTGGGCTGACCAATCACTGACAATGAGGATATTTATGGAGCCATTTAGCACAGTGGTACTGCCACAAAACATTAATGTTGAGGTCATCATTATTTTTCTTTTATTTTGCTCATTTTTGGTTTGGCACTCTGGACTGCAGTTGAGAATTGAACAGCAGCTTGTTTAAGGGAAGAAAACAAATACTAATGATTACTGTCAGGAATTGGCCTGGGAAGATAAAGCAAATTAATTAATACTCTAAGACGACTTTAGGCAAACCAGCACAGAGAAACTGTTATGCTCAGCGACTGGCAGCTGGTTGAATGCTGAATTGGTTCATCAGTGGGAGGAACGGTACTGGCCAGTGAGCCCCAGAAAATGTTGCAAAACAGAAACCAAAGGGTGAACTGGCTTTTGAATGAATATTTTGGGAAGGAGACAGTGTTGCTTTGGAAGCTATAGGATTGTTTCAGTTTTTGCTCTCTCTAGCTATTCTTAAGTTATTGACTTGTTGAAAGTTCAGAGACAAGAACTCCAGTCCATTAGAAATAAGGAAAAGTCTCAAGAGGTCTGCTGAAATTATTTGTGGTGACCGGTAACTTCGCAATTCAAGCAAAATACAATCCTACATAGCTGTAATACAGCCCATCAGATTTCATGAAGGCTTGGTGTTCATCAGTGAAATGGTTATCGAACTGACAACTTAGGATTCTTTTATTTTTTAAAAAATATTATCCCTTAACTGCATCAATCTGTCTTTCTGTTGGTGCTAGTGGGTTTCGTGACGAAAGAAGATTGGGCTTAGATCATAATATTAATCAGATTGCCTTGTAGTTCATCCATCTTCTGCTAAAGTTACATTAGTAACAATAATAAATTGTTAACTTTTAAGTTATAAACTAAGATCAGTTATTTATAAAGTCTGGTTAGGAACATTTGAGCAATTTCAAGGGTCACTGAATGTTTTCATTTCATGTGTTATGAATCCAGTGATAATGGAATAGATTTGGTCTGGCTTGCTATCCCTGTCTTATAACACTAGTAATAATAATTTTAAAAATCCTATATTTTATTAATACGGGCATAGATTACAAGATCATGGAGGTTATGGTCAATAAGTATAATACATCAGTTCAGCCTCAACTAGAGTGTTATGCACACCCTGGACATATTTTAACAGAGATAAGAAGGCATCGAAGGCAGTGTACCAGAT